>NW_027454595.1:155000-790873 GCF_040206685.1 Ascaphus truei | reverse complement strand
TCTCTCTCTCTCCCACCCTCTCTCTCTTTCTCCCCCTCTCTCTCTCTCGCCCACCCTCTCTCTCTCTGCCCCACCCTCTCTCTCTCTCGCCCATCTCGCTCTCCCTCTCTCCCTCACCTCTCTCTCTCAGCCCACCCCCCTCTCTCCTTCTCCCACCCACTCTCTCTCTCTCCTCACCTCTCTCTCTCTCCCACCCTCTCTCTCTCCCTCCACCCTCTCTCTCTCCTCTCTCTCTCTCTCTCCCAACCCTCTCTCTCTCCCACCCTCTCTCTCTCCCACCCTCTCTCTCTCCCACCCTCTCTCTCTCCCACCCTCTCTCACTCCCCCCCTCTCCCCCCCACCTTCTCTCCTCTCTCCCACCTTCTCTCCTCTCCCCCACCTTCTCTCTCTCTCTCCCCCCCTTCTCTCTCTCCCCCACCTTCTCTCTCTCTCCCCCACCTTCTCTCTTCTCCCCCACCTTCTCTCTCTCTCCCCCACCTTCTCTCTCTCTCCCCCCCTTCTCTCTCTCTCCCCCACCCTCTCTCTCTCTCCCACCCTCTCTCTCTCTCCACCCTCACTCTCTCTCTCCCACCCTCTCTCTCTCTCCCACCCTCTCTCTCCTCTCCCACCCTCTCTCTCTCTCTCCCACCCTCTCTCTCTCTCTCCCACCCTCTCTCTCTCTCTCCCACCCTCTCTCTCTCTCTCCCACCCTCTCTCTCCCTCTCTCCCACCCTCTCTCTCCCACTCCCCCACCTTTTCTCTCCTCTCCCCCCACCCTCTCTCTCTCCCCCACCCTCTCTCTCTCCCCCACCCTCTCTCTCTCTCTCCCACCCTCTCTCTCCCACCCTCTCTCTCCCACCCTCCCACCCTCTCTCTCTCCCACCCTCCCTCTCCCACCCTCTCTCCCTCCCACCCTCTCTCCCTCCCACCCTCTCTCCCTCCCACCCTCTCTCCCTCTCTCCCACCCTCTCTCCCTCTCTCCCACCCTCTCTCCCTCTCTCCCACCCTCTCTCTCTCTCCCACCTCTCTCTCTCTCCCACCCTCTCTCTCTATCTCCCACCCTCTCTCTCCATCTCCCCCACCTTCTCTCTCTCCCCCCACCTTCTCTCTCTCCCCCACCTTCTCTCTCTCCCCCACCTTCTCTCTCTCTCCCCACCTTCTCTCTCTCCCCCACCTTCTCTCTCTCTCCCCCACCTTCTCTCTCTCCCCCACCTTCTCTCCTCTCCCCACCTTCTCTCTCTCTCCCCCACCTTCTCTCTCTCTCCCCCACCTTCTCTCTCTCTCCCCCACCTTCTCTCTCTCTCCCCCACCTTCTCTCTCTCTCCCCCACCTTCTCTCTCTCCCCCCACCCTCTCTCTCTATCTCCCACCCTCTCTCTCCATCTCTCCCACCTTCTCTCTCTCCATCTCCCCCCACCTTCTCTCTCTCTCCCCCACCTTCTCTCTCTCCCCCCACCTTCTCTCTCTCCCCACCTTCTCTCTCTCTCCCCCACCTTCTCTCTCTCTCACCCACCTTCTCTCCTCTCTCCCCCACCTTCTCTCTCTCCCCCCCACCCTCTCTCTCTCTCCCACCCTCTCTCTCTCTCCCCCACCCTGTCCTCTCTCTCTCCCACTCTCTCTCCCACCCTTTCTCCCACCCTCTCTCTCTCTCTCTCTCCACCCTCTCTCTCTCTATCCCACCCTCTCTCTCTCCCACCCTCTCTCTCTTTCTCCCCCCTCTCTCTCTCTCGCCCACCCTCTCTCTCTCTCGCCACCCCTCTCTCTCTCTCTCCGCCCACCCTCTCTCTCTCTCTCTCCCACCCTCTCTCTCTCCCACCCTCTCTCTCCCACCCTCTCTCTCTCCCACCCTCTCTCTCTCCCACCCTCTCTCTCTCTCCCCCCCACCTCTCTCTCTCTCCCCCACCCTCTCTCTCCCACTCCCCCACCCTCTCTCTCCCACTCCCCCACCTTTTCTCTCTCTCCCCCCACCTCTCTCTCTCCCCCCACCCTCTCTCTCTCCCACACCCCCTCTCTCTCCCACACCCTCTCTCTCTCCCCCCACCCTCTCTCTCTCCCCCACCCTCTCTATCTCCCACCCTCTCTATCTCCCACCCTCTCTCTCTCCCTCTCCCCCCACCTTCTCTCTCTCTCTCCCCACCCTCTCTCTCTCCCACTCTCTCTCCCACTCTCTCTCTCTCCCATTCTTTCTCCCACCCTCTCTCTCTCTCCCACCCTCTCTCCCACCCTCTCTCCCACCCTCTCTCTCTCTCTCTCTCCCACCCTCTCTCTCTCTCCCACCCTCTCTCTCCCACCCTCTGTTTGTCACCCTCACCACTCTCTCTGTTTTATCTTAACTGCACTATACCTACACCGAAATAACCTATTCTGCTTTCTTCCAGATCTGACTCAAGTTTCACACGGGAGACATCGGAAGACAGGTAGATAACACCTCCCCTCCAGTATAGTACCTTGAGGGACTGCGGATCAGGTAAGATCCCAGGTGGGATTGCTGCTTTGGAAATTGTTAAGAGGGGGCATCCTGACACTGGTTAATGTGTTCAGAAGTCATTCACGTCTGGCTTTTTTTTTGGTTCGGTTAGTGAGGTTCAACACACACACGCGCACACACACACACACACACACACACACACACACACACACACACACACACACACACACACACACACACTACTTTTCGAAATAAACCTACGTTTCTATGAAAATGTAAGTTGTTTTTTTTTTGCGGCCCACCTAGACTTAAACCTTGTTTATTTGGCCCTTGTTAGCATTTGAGTTTGACATGCTTGATGTAAGCAGTACATACATGCTCAGGAGTTGTTTTTTTGGATCGGTATATACTTGTCATTATCCACTTCAACCATTTTAATTCCCCCCTTTTAAATTATTGTACTGGTTGATGTGTATATATATATATATATATATATATATATATATATTTCAACCATTATCACCTACAGTACAGTAGCATACAGTGCTCCCACTGCAGCAAGGGATTCTGGGAAATGACATGCAATGTTTACTCGCTCATCCCACAACGTGGCGGTATCAAATATAGCGTTTTCCCAGTTATTATATCCCTGCAGGATGTAGGATAATCCCAGCCAAACCCACATACTTACTACATTCCCGTTATGTCACATGTATTATTTCCTGTGAAGGAAGCGCTATGTATATTCCCATTATGGTCACAAATTGGACGATACTGTATTTCCATTATGTCTCCTATTATTTTCCCATGATATCTCATAGAATACTGTCATCCAAAACCACATCATTATTGAATGATTGAAAATGATGCCTCCGTTTTATGTCAAGATTGTCTTGACACTTAGACCCCCAAGATTTCAATAGCGCCTCACTTAAAAGATGACATTATTTTTGATTCAAATGAACTTTTATGGTGCAGAAGCCGCATGGTGCCTGTGCCTACAGTGTATGTATTTGTCAGTGTGTCTCTATCTGCATTTCTGTCTCTTGCTGGCCGCCAGCCTGTGTGATGATGTCAGCCTGTCTGTGATGTAAGAGAGACATTGTGATATCATCACATACTGTAGGCAGGGATGGCAGGTGTAAAGCTTCTAAAAGAGAGAGGGAGGGAGAGAGGTAGAGGAGAGAGAGGGAGAAAGAGGGAGAGAGAGAGCAAGCAGCTCCTCCCTCCCATGCAAATGACTGGAGGCAGAGGAGTAGAGGGACAGAAGCCTGTGCTGCTTGTAATGGGACAGGATTTGGGGTGCTGTTTCATGCTCTATCTCCCTCCCCTCCCACTGTCTCAGGTGCAGAAAGTTTTCAAGGGAGAGAGGAAAGGAAGAGGAAAATGGAAGCTGAGGAGAGCTGGTCCTGTCCCTCTTGTTGGTAAAGAGGGGGCATCCAGAAAGAGGTAAGGAGATAGTTTTATTTTAATTCAAGAAGGAGTGCCTGGTGGCGAAGCTGGTGTGCTCTGTCACACTACAGACCCCTCCCTGTGTGTGTGCGTGCGTGCGTGCGTGCGTCTGCAGGGGGTATCTGTCCCATCCATAGATATCAGGGGTACTGCAGCTGCTGCTGCTGTTCAAACTTTTGCTTTAGGCCCATTCCTTTGATGTTAATAAGCGTTTCTAGTACAATCTTTTTCGCTCTGTTCACCCACATCTTTACATTACCTCGTGTGTGTGTGTGTGTGTGTGTGTGTGTATGTGTATGTGTGTGTACGTGTGTATAGCATGTGTTTGAAACACTATACTGTATCTGCATAGAAAAAAAGCCTTCTTTTAGTAATGTACAGTTCAAATACTGTATGAACATGACCCCATCTCATCTCATCCCCCTGACTCTGGATACAAAACATTCATGTATTCGTTTGCAACTTTTCATACAATTTGCTTGCACCATTTCAGAGAAATTAAATATTTAAAATGGAAATAAATTGGTAACTGCAGTAACAAACAACACTGTACATGCTAATAGTACATCCATGTAAGCAGTACATACATGCTCAGGAGTTGTTTTTTTGGATCGGTATATACTTGTCATTATCCACTTCAACCATTTTAATTCCCCCCTTTTAAATTATTGTACTGGTTGATGTGTATGTATATATATATATATATATATATAGATATATATCTATATATCTATATATATATATATATATATATATATATTTCAACCATTATCACCTACAGTACAGTAGCATACAGTGCTCCCACTGCAGCAAGGGATTCTGGGAAATGACATGCAATGTTTACTCGCTCATCCCACAACGTGGCGGTATCAAATATAGCGTTTTCCCAGTTATTATATCCCTGCAGGATGTAGGATAATCCCAGCCAAACCCACATACTTACTACATTCCCGTTATGTCACATGTATTATTTCCTGTGAAGGAAGCGCTATGTATATTCCCATTATGGTCACAAATTGGACGATACTGTATTTCCATTATGTCTCCTATTATTTTCCCATGATATCTCATAGAATACTGTCATCCAAAACCACATCATTATTGAATGATTGAAAATGATGCCTCCGTTTTATGTCAAGATTGTCTTGACACTTAGACCCCCAAGATTTCAATAGCGCCTCACTTAAAAGATGACATTATTTTTGATTCAAATGAACTTTTATGGTGCAGAAGCCGCATGGTGCCTGTGCCTACAGTGTATGTATTTGTCAGTGTGTCTCTATCTGCATTTCTGTCTCTTGCTGGCCGCCAGCCTGTGTGATGATGTCAGCCTGTCTGTGATGTAAGAGAGACATTGTGATATCATCACATACTGTAGGCAGGATGGCAGGTGTAAAGCTTCTAAAAGAGAGAGGGAGGGAGAGAGGTAGAGGAGAGAGAGGGAGACAAAAGAGGGAGAGAGAGAGCAAGCAGCTCCTCCCTCCCATGCAAATGACTGGAGGCAGAGGAGTAGAGGGACAGAAGCCTGTGCTGCTTGTAATGGGACAGGATTTGGGGTGCTGTTTCATGCTCTATCTCCCTCCCTCCCACTGTCTCAGGTGCAGAAAGTTTTCAAGGGAGAGAGGAAAGGAAGAGGAAAATGGAAGCTGAGGAGAGCTGGTCCTGTCCCTCTTGTTGGTAAAGAGGGGGCATCCAGAAAGAGGTAAGGAGATAGTTTTATTTTAATTCAAGAAGGAGTGCCTAGTGGCGAAGCTGGTGTGCTCTGTCACACTACAGACCCCTCCCTGTGTGTGTGCGTGCGTGCGTGCGTCTGCAGGGGGTATCTGTCCCATCCATAGATATCAGGGGTACTGCAGCTGCTGCTGCTGTTCAAACTTTTGCTTTAGGCCCATTCCTTTGATGTTAATAAGCGTTTCTAGTACAATCTTTTTCGCTCTGTTCACCCACATCTTTACATTACCTCGTGTGTGTGTGTGTGTGTGTGTGTGTGTGTGTATGTGTATGTGTGTGTACGTGTGTATAGCATGTGTTTGAAACACTATACTGTATCTGCATAGAAAAAAAGCCTTCTTTTAGTAATGTACAGTTCAAATACTGTATGAACATGACCCCATCTCATCTCATCCCCCTGACTCTGGATACAAAACATTCATGTATTCGTTTGCAACTTTTCATACAATTTGCTTGCACCATTTCAGAGAAATTAAATATTTAAAATGGAAATAAATTGGTAACTGCAGTAACAAACAACACTGTACATGCTAATAGTACATCCATGTAAGCAGTACATACATGCTCAGGAGTTGTTTTTTTGGATCGGTATATACTTGTCATTATCCACTTCAACCATTTTAATTCCCCCCTTTTAAATTATTGTACTGGTTGATATGTATGTATATATATATATATATATATATATATATATATATATAGATATATATCTATATATCTATATATATATATATATATATATATTTCAACCATTATCACCTACAGTACAGTAGCATACAGTGCTCCCACTGCAGCAAGGGATTCTGGGAAATGACATGCAATGTTTACTCGCTCATCCCACAACGTGGCGGTATCAAATATAGCGTTTTCCCAGTTATTATATCCCTGCAGGATGTAGGATAATCCCAGCCAAACCCACATACTTACTACATTCCCGTTATGTCACATGTATTATTTCCTGTGAAGGAAGCGCTATGTATATTCCCATTATGGTCACAAATTGGACGAACCTGTATTTCCATTATGTCTCCTATTATTTTCCCATGATATCTCATAGAATACTGTCATCCAAAACCACATCATTATTGAATGATTGAAAATGATGCCTCCGTTTTATGTCAAGATTGTCTTGACACTTAGACCCCCAAGATTTCAATAGCGCCTCACTTAAAAGATGACATTATTTTTGATTCAAATGAACTTTTATGGTGCAGAAGCCGCATGGTGCCTGTGCCTACAGTGTATGTATTTGTCAGTGTGTCTCTATCTGCATTTCTGTCTCTTGCTGGCCGCCAGCCTGTGTGATGATGTCAGCCTGTCTGTGATGTAAGAGAGACATTGTGATATCATCACATACTGTAGGCAGGATGGCAGGTGTAAAGCTTCTAAAAGAGAGAGGGAGGGAGAGAGGTAGAGGAGAGAGAGGGAGAAAGAGGGAGAGAGAGAGCAAGCAGCTCCTCCCTCCCATGCAAATGACTGGAGGCAGAGGAGTAGAGGGACAGAAGCCTGTGCTGCTTGTAATGGGACAGGATTTGGGGTGCTGTTTCATGCTCTATCTCCCTCCCTCCCACTGTCTCAGGTGCAGAAAGTTTTCAAGGGAGAGAGGAAAGGAAGAGGAAAATGGAAGCTGAGGAGAGCTGGTCCTGTCCCTCTTGTTGGTAAAGAGGGGGCATCCAGAAAGAGGTAAGGAGATAGTTTTATTTTAATTCAAGAAGGAGTGCCTGGTGGCGAAGCTGGTGTGCTCTGTCACACTACAGACCCCTCCCTGTGTGTGTGCGTGCGTGCGTGCGTCTGCAGGGGGTATCTGTCCCATCCATAGATATCAGGGGTACTGCAGCTGCTGCTGCTGTTCAAACTTTTGCTTTAGGCCCATTCCTTTGATGTTAATAAGCGTTTCTAGTACAATCTTTTTCGCTCTGTTCACCCACATCTTTACATTACCTCGTGTGTGTGTGTGTGTGTGTGTGTATGTGTATGTGTGTGAACGTGTGTATAGCATGTGTTTGAAACACTATACTGTATCTGCATAGAAAAAAAGCCTTCTTTTAGTAATGTACAGTTCAAATACTGTATGAACATGACCCCATCTCATCTCATCCCCCTGACTCTGGATACAAAACATTCATGTATTCGTTTGCAACTTTTCATACAATTTGCTTGCACCATTTCAGAGAAATTAAATATTTAAAATGGAAATAAATTGGTAACTGCAGTAACAAACAACACTGTACATGCTAATAATACATCCATGTAAGCAGTACATACATGCTCAGGAGTTGTTTTTTTGGATCGGTATATACTTGTCATTATCCACTTCAACCATTTTAATTCCCCCCTTTTAAATTATTGTACTGGTTGATGTGTATGTATATATATATATATATATATATATATATATATATATATATATATATATATATATATAGATATATATCTATATATCTATATATATATATATATATATATATTTCAACCATTATCACCTACAGTACAGTAGCATACAGTGCTCCCACTGCAGCAAGGGATTCTGGGAAATGACATGCAATGTTTACTCGCTCATCCCACAACGTGGCGGTATCAAATATAGCGTTTTCCCAGTTATTATATCCCTGCAGGATGTAGGATAATCCCAGCCAAACCCACATACTTACTACATTCCCGTTATGTCACATGTATTATTTCCTGTGAAGGAAGCGCTATGTATATTCCCATTATGGTCACAAATTGGACGATACTGTATTTCCATTATGTCTCCGATTATTTTCCCATGATATCTCATAGAATACTGTCATCCAAAACCACATCATTATTGAATGATTGAAAATGATGCCTCCGTTTTATGTCAAGATTGTCTTGACACTTAGACCCCCAAGATTTCAATAGCGCCTCACTTAAAAGATGACATTATTTTTGATTCAAATGAACTTTTATGGTGCAGAAGCCGCATGGTGCCTGTGCCTACAGTGTATGTATTTGTTAGTGTGTCTCTATCTGCATTTCTGTCTCTTGCTGGCCGCCAGCCTGTGTGATGATGTCAGCCTGTCTGTGATGTAAGAGAGACATTGTGATATCATCACATACTGTAGGCAGGATGGCAGGTGTAAAGCTTCTAAAAGAGAGAGGGAGGGAGAGAGGTAGAGGAGAGAGAGGGAGAAAGAGGGAGAGAGAGAGCAAGCAGCTCCTCCCTCCCATGCAAATGACTGGAGGCAGAGGAGTAGAGGGACAGAAGCCTGTGCTGCTTGTAATGGGACAGGATTTGGGGTGCTGTTTCATGCTCTATCTCCCTCCCACTGTCTCAGGTGCAGAAAGTTTTCAAGGGAGAGAGGAAAGGAAGAGGAAAATGGAAGCTGAGGAGAGCTGGTCCTGTCCCTCTTGTTGGTAAAGAGGGGGCATCCAGAAAGAGGTAAGGAGATAGTTTTATTTTAATTCAAGAAGGAGTGCCTGGTGGCAAAGCTGGTGTGCTCTGTCACACTACAGACCCCTCCCTGTGTGTGTGCGTGCGTGCGTGCGTGCGTGCGTCTGCAGGGGGTATCTGTCCCATCCATAGATATCAGGGGTACTGCAGCTGCTGCTGCTGTTCAAACTTTTGCTTTAGGCCCATTCCTTTGATATTAATAAGCGTTTCTAGTACAATCTTTTTCGCTCTGTTCACCCACATCTTTACATTACCTCGTGTGTGTGTGTGTGTGTATGTGTATGTGTGTGTACGTGTGTATAGCATGTGTTTGAAACACTATACTGTATCTGCATAGAAAAAAAGCCTTCTTTTAGTAATGTACAGTTCAAATACTGTATGAACATGACCCCATCTCATCTCATCCCCCTGACTCTGGATACAAAACATTCATGTATTCGTTTGCAACTTTTCATACAATTTGCTTGCACCATTTCAGAGAAATTAAATATTTAAAATGGAAATAAATTGGTAACTGCAGTAACAAACAACACTGTACATGCTAATAGTACATCCATGTAAGCAGTACATACATGCTCAGGAGTTGTTTTTTTGGATCGGTATATACTTGTCATTATCCACTTCAACCATTTTAATTCCCCCCTTTTAAATTATTGTACTGGTTGATGTGTATGTATATATATATATATATATATATATATAGATATATATCTATATATCTATATATATATATATATATATATATATATATATATATTTCAACCATTATCACCTACAGTACAGTAGCATACAGTGCTCCCACTGCAGCAAGGGATTCTGGGAAATGACATGCAATGTTTACTCGCTCATCCCACAACGTGGCGGTATCAAATATAGCGTTTTCCCAGTTATTATATCCCTGCAGGATGTAGGATAATCCCAGCCAAACCCACATACTTACTACATTCCCGTTATGTCACATGTATTATTTCCTGTGAAGGAAGCGCTATGTATATTCCCATTATGGTCACAAATTGGACGATACTGTATTTCCATTATGTCTCCTATTATTTTCCCATGATATCTCATAGAATACTGTCATCCAAAACCACATCATTATTGAATGATTGAAAATGATGCCTCCGTTTTATGTCAAGATTGTCTTGACACTTAGACCCCCAAGATTTCAATAGCGCCTCACTTAAAAGATGACATTATTTTTGATTCAAATGAACTTTTATGGTGCAGAAGCCGCATGGTGCCTGTGCCTACAGTGTATGTATTTGTCAGTGTGTCTCTATCTGCATTTCTGTCTCTTGCTGGCCGCCAGCCTGTGTGATGATGTCAGCCTGTCTGTGATGTAAGAGAGACATTGTGATATCATCACATACTGTAGGCAGGATGGCAGGTGTAAAGCTTCTAAAAGAGAGAGGGAGGGAGAGAGGTAGAGGAGAGAGAGGGAGAAAGAGGGAGAGAGAGAGCAAGCAGCTCCTCCCTCCCATGCAAATGACTGGAGGCAGAGGAGTAGAGGGACAGAAGCCTGTGCTGCTTGTAATGGGACAGGATTTGGGGTGCTGTTTCATGCTCTATCTCCCTCCCTCCCACTGTCTCAGGTGCAGAAAGTTTTCAAGGGAGAGAGGAAAGGAAGAGGAAAATGGAAGCTGAGGAGAGCTGGTCCTGTCCCTCTTGTTGGTAAAGAGGGGGCATCCAGAAAGAGGTAAGGAGATAGTTTTATTTTAATTCAAGAAGGAGTGCCTGGTGGCGAAGCTGGTGTGCTCTGTCACACTACAGACCCCTCCCTGTGTGTGTGTGTGCGTGCGTGCGTGCGTGCGTCTGCAGGGGGTATCTGTCCCATCCATAGATATCAGGGGTACTGCAGCTGCTGCTGCTGTTCAAACTTTTGCTTTAGGCCCATTCCTTTGATGTTAATAAGCGTTTCTAGTACAATCTTTTTCGCTCTGTTCACCCACATCTTTACATTACCTCGTGTGTGTGTGTGTGTGTGTGTGTGTGTGTGTATGTGTATGTGTGTGTACGTGTGTATAGCATGTGTTTGAAACACTATACTGTATCTGCATAGAAAAAAAGCCTTCTTTTAGTAATGTACAGTTCAAATACTGTATGAACATGACCCCATCTCATCTCATCCCCCTGACTCTGGATACAAAACATTCATGTATTCGTTTGCAACTTTTCATACAATTTGCTTGCACCATTTCAGAGAAATTAAATATTTAAAATGGAAATAAATTGGTAACTGCAGTAACAAACAACACTGTACATGCTAATAGTACATCCATGTAAGCAGTACATACATGCTCAGGAGTTGTTTTTTTGGATCGGTATATACTTGTCATTATCCACTTCAACCATTTTAATTCCCCCCTTTTAAATTATTGTACTGGTTGATGTGTATGTATATATATATATATATAGATATATATCTATATATCTATATATATATATATATATATATATATATTTCAACCATTATCACCTACAGTACAGTAGCATACAGTGCTCCCACTGCAGCAAGGGATTCTGGGAAATGACATGCAATGTTTACTCGCTCATCCCACAACGTGGCGGTATCAAATATAGCGTTTTCCCAGTTATTATATCCCTGCAGGATGTAGGATAATCCCAGCCAAACCCACATACTTACTACATTCCCGTTATGTCACATGTATTATTTCCTGTGAAGGAAGCGCTATGTATATTCCCATTATGGTCACAAATTGGACGATACTGTATTTCCATTATGTCTCCTATTATTTTCCCATGATATCTCATAGAATACTGTCATCCAAAACCACATCATTATTGAATGATTGAAAATGATGCCTCCGTTTTATGTCAAGATTGTCTTGACACTTAGACCCCCAAGATTTCAATAGCGCCTCACTTAAAAGATGACATTATTTTTGATTCAAATGAACTTTTATGGTGCAGAAGCCGCATGGTGCCTGTGCCTACAGTGTATGTATTTGTTAGTGTGTCTCTATCTGCATTTCTGTCTCTTGCTGGCCGCCAGCCTGTGTGATGATGTCAGCCTGTCTGTGATGTAAGAGAGACATTGTGATATCATCACATACTGTAGGCAGGATGGCAGGTGTAAAGCTTCTAAAAGAGAGAGGGAGGGAGAGAGGTAGAGGAGAGAGAGGGAGAAAGAGGGAGAGAGAGTGCAAGCAGCTCCTCCCTCCCATGCAAATGACTGGAGGCAGAGGAGTAGAGGGACAGAAGCCTGTGCTGCTTGTAATGGGACAGGATTTGGGGTGCTGTTTCATGCTCTATCTCCCTCCCTCCCACTGTCTCAGGTGCAGAAAGTTTTCAAGGGAGAGAGGAAAGGAAGAGGAAAATGGAAGCTGAGGAGAGCTGGTCCTGTCCCTCTTGTTGGTAAAGAGGGGGCATCCAGAAAGAGGTAAGGAGATAGTTTTATTTTAATTCAAGAAGGAGTGCCTGGTGGCGAAGCTGGTGTGCTCTGTCACACTACAGACCCCTCCCTGTGTGTGTGCGTGCGTGCGTGCGTGCGTCTGCAGGGGGTATCTGTCCCATCCATAGATATCAGGGGTACTGCAGCTGCTGCTGCTGTTCAAACTTTTGCTTTAGGCCCATTCCTTTGATGTTAATAAGCGTTTCTAGTACAATCTTTTTCGCTCTGTTCACCCACATCTTTACATTACCTCGTGTGTGTGTGTGTGTGTGTGTGTATGTGTATGTGTGTGTACGTGTGTATAGCATGTGTTTGAAACACTATACTGTATCTGCATAGAAAAAAAGCCTTCTTTTAGTAATGTACAGTTCAAATACTGTATGAACATGACCCCATCTCATCTCATCCCCCTGACTCTGGATACAAAACATTCATGTATTCGTTTGCAACTTTTCATACAATTTGCTTGCACCATTTCAGAGAAATTAAATATTTAAAATGGAAATAAATTGGTAACTGCAGTAACAAACAACACTGTACACTGGCGACACACTTTATTCGAGCTCGGCTAGTCCCACGAATTCGGGTATACCCGGGTGTATTGAGGTTTGTGACTGTTTTCTGCCCGAGTGCATTGGGTTATTTTCCAGGCAGGGATTGAAGCATTTTATTCCCTCTGGCTGCAATACTGCACAGTATATATATATATACTGCATTACAATTCATGAATTTATGCCATCTGGTAGACACGCGAAGCATTGCAGCCTATTAAATCCTAATCATTATCATTTAACAGATCAGCCGCCCGTCAGCCAGGCATGAACCCAGGCTGGGAAGGCAAACGCAACGGGGCTTGTTAGAGGTGAGGAGCGGCGCATTCCAGGTATCTGCCAGGTACATACTGGGTATTTGCTCGAATAAAGTGTGTCGGTGCAGTACATGCTAATGGTACATCCATGTAAGCAGTACATACATGCTCAGGAGTTGTTTTTTTGGATCGGTATATACTTGTCATTATCCACTTCAACCATTTTAATTCCCCCCTTTTAAATTATTGTACTGGTTGATGTGTATGTATATATATATATATATATATATATATATATATATATATATATATATATATAGATATATATCTATATATCTATATCTATATATATATATATATATTTCAACCATTATCACCTACAGTACAGTAGCATACAGTGCTCCCACTGCAGCAAGGGATTCTGGGAAATGACATGCAATGTTTACTCGCTCATCCCACAACGTGGCGGTATCAAATATAGCGTTTTCCCAGTTATTATATCCCTGCAGGATGTAGGATAATCCCAGCCAAACCCACATACTTACTACATTCCCGTTATGTCACATGTATTATTTCCTGTGAAGGAAGCGCTATGTATATTCCCATTATGGTCACAAATTGGACGATACTGTATTTCCATTATGTCTCCTATTATTTTCCCATGATATCTCATAGAATACTGTCATCCAAAACCACATCATTATTGAATGATTGAAAATGATGCCTCCGTTTTATGTCAAGATTGTCTTGACACTTAGACCCCCAAGATTTCAATAGCGCCTCACTTAAAAGATGACATTATCTCCCACAAAATTAGCTAAATTTCTGCCCAGTTACTCCCCATTGTGCCCACGACAATGTGGACAGCAGGCAGACTTGTTGCACATGCTGTGGTCTTGCCCCAAAATCGTCCCAGTCTGGGACTCAATTAAAGACTGGTTAAACATTATCACAGGTAAACCCGTCCCATTGGATCCATGGCTGTTCCTCCTGAACAGACCAGCAGTCGGGTTCACCAAAGGAGAAAATAAGTTGATAGCTCACTTTGCTATGGCGATGAGGGGGGAGACTGCAGCACGCTGGAAACAGAACATAATTCCCTCAATCCCAAATATTAGACATAGAATTTGGACGGTATGTCAGATGGAAATGCTGACAAGCTTGGTCAACGACACTAGCGAAAATTTTGAAAAGGTCTGGGCACCATGGTTAGCCCAGAGAGAAATCCAGGGAGTGGAGAGGACCTCAATTTGGCCTTGATAGAGACAAATGCGTTCTCCCGTGAGGAAGGGCTCAACGGTAGAACCCGTACCACACTTAGACGCACGCAGCGCCCCCCCGCCCCCCCCCCTCCCCCCACACTTCAAACCCCGCCGGCCCCAAGAGGGACCTAAAGGAAAATGAGAGAGACAAACTAGTCAAAAGTTAGAGGTCCTACGGGGTATGCACAAAGTCCTCAGACGCAGAGAACCAGCATGAGAGAGGCAGAGGCGGAATCATGGATGGAGACCCCCCGAACCCCCCCCCCCCCTCCTTCCCTCTCTTTCTTCTCCCCCTCTTCTTGTCTGTCTCTCCCCTCCGACCGCAGGCCGGAGTCCCCCCCCCTGTCTGTCTGTCCGTCTACCCCGTATGTCCAAAACCCTCTACCCAATTACAAAGTTGAATGTCACATGCAGTAAGCTGATACTGTTTGTTCTTATGAGCCTTTTTACTGTATGCATATTATGAACAAAACAATAAAAAAATATAAGTTGAAAAAAAAAAAAAGATGACATTATTTTTGATTCAAATGAACTTTTATGGTGCAGAAGCCGCATGGTGCCTGTGCCTACAGTGTATGTATTTGTTAGTGTGTCTCTATCTGCATTTCTGTCTCTTGCTGGCCGCCAGCCTGTGTGATGATGTCAGCCTGTCTGTGATGTAAGAGAGACATTGTGATATCATCACATACTGTAGGCAGGATGGCAGGTGTAAAGCTTCTAAAAGAGAGAGGGAGGGAGAGAGGTAGAGGAGAGAGAGGGAGAAAGAGGGAGAGAGAGAGCAAGCAGCTCCTCCCTCCCATGCAAATGACTGGAGGCAGAGGAGTAGAGGGACAGAAGCCTGTGCTGCTTGTAATGGGACAGCATTTGGGGTGCTGTTTCATGCTCTATCTCCCTCCCTCCCACTGTCTCAGGTGCAGAAAGTTTTCAAGGGAGAGAGGAAAGGAAGAGGAAAATGGAAGCTGAGGAGAGCTGGTCCTGTCCCTCTTGTTGGTAAAGAGGGGGCATCCAGAAAGAGGTAAGGAGATAGTTTTATTTTAATTCAAGAAGGAGTGCCTGGTGGCGAAGCTGGTGTGCTCTGTCACACTACAGACCCCTCCCTGTGTGTGTGCGTGCGTGCGTGCGTGCGTCTGCAGGGGGTATCTGTCCCATCCATAGATATCAGGGGTACTGCAGCTGCTGCTGCTGTTCAAACTTTTGCTTTAGGCCCATTCCTTTGATATTAATAAGCGTTTCTAGTACAATCTTTTTCGCTCTGTTCACCCACATCTTTACATTACCTCGTGTGTGTGTGTGTGTGTGTGTGTATGTGTATGTGTGTGTACGTGTGTATAGCATGTGTTTGAAACACTATACTGTATCTGCATAGAAAAAAAGCCTTCTTTTAGTAATGTACAGTTCAAATACTGTATGAACATGACCCCATCTCATCTCATCCCCCTGACTCTGGATACAAAACATTCATGTATTCGTTTGCAACTTTTCATACAATTTGCTTGCACCATTTCAGAGAAATTAAATATTTAAAATGGAAATAAATTGGTAACTGCAGTAACAAACAACACTGTACATGCTAATAGTACATCCATGTAAGCAGTACATACATGCTCAGGAGTTGTTTTTTTGGATCGGTATATACTTGTCATTATCCACTTCAACCATTTTAATTCCCCCCTTTTAAATTATTGTACTGGTTGATGTGTATGTATATATATATATATATATATATATATATATATATATATATATATATATATATAGATATATATCTATATATCTATATATATATATATATATATATATATATTTCAACCATTATCACCTACAGTACAGTAGCATACAGTGCTCCCACTGCAGCAAGGGATTCTGGGAAATGACATGCAATGTTTACTCGCTCATCCCACAACGTGGCGGTATCAAATATAGCGTTTTCCCAGTTATTATATCCCTGCAGGATGTAGGATAATCCCAGCCAAACCCACATACTTACTACATTCCCGTTATGTCACATGTATTATTTCCTGTGAAGGAAGCGCTATGTATATTCCCATTATGGTCACAAATTGGACGATACTGTATTTCCATTATGTCTCCTATTATTTTCCCATGATATCTCATAGAATACTGTCATCCAAAACCACATCATTATTGAATGATTGAAAATGATGCCTCCGTTTTATGTCAAGATTGTCTTGACACTTAGACCCCCAAGATTTCAATAGCGCCTCACTTAAAAGATGACATTATTTTTGATTCAAATGAACTTTTATGGTGCAGAAGCCGCATGGTGCCTGTGCCTACAGTGTATGTATTTGTCAGTGTGTCTCTATCTGCATTTCTGTCTCTTGCTGGCCGCCAGCCTGTGTGATGATGTCAGCCTGTCTGTGATGTAAGAGAGACATTGTGATATCATCACATACTGTAGGCAGGATGGCAGGTGTAAAGCTTCTAAAAGAGAGAGGGAGGGAGAGAGGTAGAGGAGAGAGAGGGAGAAAGAGGGAGAGAGAGAGCAAGCAGCTCCTCCCTCCCATGCAAATGACTGGAGGCAGAGGAGTAGAGGGACAGAAGCCTGTGCTGCTTGTAATGGGACAGGATTTGGGGTGCTGTTTCATGCTCTATCTCCCTCCCTCCCACTGTCTCAGGTGCAGAAAGTTTTCAAGGGAGAGAGGAAAGGAAGAGGAAAATGGAAGCTGAGGAGAGCTGGTCCTGTCCCTCTTGTTGGTAAAGAGGGGGCATCCAGAAAGAGGTAAGGAGATAGTTTTATTTTAATTCAAGAAGGAGTGCCTGGTGGCGAAGCTGGTGTGCTCTGTCACACTACAGACCCCTCCCTGTGTGTGTGTGTGCGTGCGTGCGTGCGTGCGTGCGTCTGCAGGGGGTATCTGTCCCATCCATAGATATCAGGGGTACTGCAGCTGCTGCTGCTGTTCAAACTTTTGCTTTAGGCCCATTCCTTTGATGTTAATAAGCGTTTCTAGTACAATCTTTTTCGCTCTGTTCACCCACATCTTTACATTACCTCGTGTGTGTGTGTGTGTGTGTGTGTGTGTGTGTATGTGTGTGTACGTGTGTATAGCATGTGTTTGAAACACTATACTGTATCTGCATAGAAAAAAAGCCTTCTTTTAGTAATGTACAGTTCAAATACTGTATGAACATGACCCCATCTCATCTCATCCCCCTGACTCTGGATACAAAACATTCATGTATTCGTTTGCAACTTTTCATACAATTTGCTTGCACCATTTCAGAGAAATTAAATATTTAAAATGGAAATAAATTGGTAACTGCAGTAACAAACAACACTGTACATGCTAATAGTACATCCATGTAAGCAGTACATACATGCTCAGGAGTTGTTTTTTTGGATCGGTATATACTTGTCATTATCCACTTCAACCATTTTAATTCCCCCCTTTTAAATTATTGTACTGGTTGATGTGTATGTATATATATATATATATATATATATATATATATATATATATATATATATATATATATATATATATATATATATATATATAGATATATATCTATATATCTATATATATATATATATATATATATTTCAACCATTATCACCTACAGTACAGTAGCATACAGTGCTCCCACTGCAGCAAGGGATTCTGGGAAATGACATGCAATGTTTACTCGCTCATCCCACAACGTGGCGGTATCAAATATAGCGTTTTCCCAGTTATTATATCCCTGCAGGATGTAGGATAATCCCAGCCAAACCCACATACTTACTACATTCCCGTTATGTCACATGTATTATTTCCTGTGAAGGAAGCGCTATGTATATTCCCATTATGGTCACAAATTGGACGATACTGTATTTCCATTATGTCTCCTATTATTTTCCCATGATATCTCATAGAATACTGTCATCCAAAACCACATCATTATTGAATGATTGAAAATGATGCCTCCGTTTTATGTCAAGATTGTCTTGACACTTAGACCCCCAAGATTTCAATAGCGCCTCACTTAAAAGATGACATTATTTTTGATTCAAATGAACTTTTATGGTGCAGAAGCCGCATGGTGCCTGTGCCTACAGTGTATGTATTTGTTAGTGTGTCTCTATCTGCATTTCTGTCTCTTGCTGGCCGCCAGCCTGTGTGATGATGTCAGCCTGTCTGTGATGTAAGAGAGACATTGTGATATCATCACATACTGTAGGCAGGATGGCAGGTGTAAAGCTTCTAAAAGAGAGAGGGAGGGAGAGAGGTAGAGGAGAGAGAGGGAGAAAGAGGGAGAGAGAGAGCAAGCAGCTCCTCCCTCCCATGCAAATGACTGGAGGCAGAGGAGTAGAGGGACAGAAGCCTGTGCTGCTTGTAATGGGACAGGATTTGGGGTGCTGTTTCATGCTCTATCTCCCTCCCTCCCACTGTCTCAGGTGCAGAAAGTTTTCAAGGGAGAGAGGAAAGGAAGAGGAAAATGGAAGCTGAGGAGAGCTGGTCCTGTCCCTCTTGTTGGTAAAGAGGGGGCATCCAGAAAGAGGTAAGGAGATAGTTTTATTTTAATTCAAGAAGGAGTGCCTGGTGGCGAAGCTGGTGTGCTCTGTCACACTACAGACCCCTCCCTGTGTGTGTGCGTGCGTGCGTGCGTCTGCAGGGGGTATCTGTCCCATACATAGATATCAGGGGTACTGCAGCTGCTGCTGCTGTTCAAACTTTTGCTTTAGGCCCATTCCTTTGATATTAATAAGCGTTTCTAGTACAATCTTTTTCGCTCTGTTCACCCACATCTTTACATTACCTCGTGTGTGTGTGTGTGTGTGTGTGTGTATGTGTATGTGTGTGTACGTGTGTATAGCATGTGTTTGAAACACTATACTGTATCTGCATAGAAAAAAAGCCTTCTTTTAGTAATGTACAGTTCAAATACTGTATGAACATGACCCCATCTCATCTCATCCCCCTGACTCTGGATACAAAACATTCATGTATTCGTTTGCAACTTTTCATACAATTTGCTTGCACCATTTCAGAGAAATTAAATATTTAAAATGGAAATAAATTGGTAACTGCAGTAACAAACAACACTGTACATGCTAATAGTACATCCATGTAAGCAGTACATACATGCTCAGGAGTTGTTTTTTTGGATCGGTATATACTTGTCATTATCCACTTCAACCATTTTAATTCCCCCCTTTTAAATTATTGTACTGGTTGATGTGTATGTATATATATATATATATATATATATAGATATATATCTATATATCTATATATATATATATATATATATATATATATTTCAACCATTATCACCTACAGTACAGTAGCATACAGTGCTCCCACTGCAGCAAGGGATTCTGGGAAATGACATGCAATGTTTACTCGCTCATCTCACAACGTGGCGGTATCAAATATAGCGTTTTCCCAGTTATTATATCCCTGCAGGATGTAGGATAATCCCAGCCAAACCCACATACTTACTACATTCCCGTTATGTCACATGTATTATTTCCTGTGAAGGAAGCGCTATGTATATTCCCATTATGGTCACAAATTGGACGATACTGTATTTCCATTATGTCTCCTATTATTTTCCCATGATATCTCATAGAATACTGTCATCCAAAACCACATCATTATTGAATGATTGAAAATGATGCCTCCGTTTTATGTCAAGATTGTCTTGACACTTAGACCCCCAAGATTTCAATAGCGCCTCACTTAAAAGATGACATTATTTTTGATTCAAATGAACTTTTATGGTGCAGAAGCCGCATGGTGCCTGTGCCTACAGTGTATGTATTTGTCAGTGTGTCTCTATCTGCATTTCTGTCTCTTGCTGGCCGCCAGCCTGTGTGATGATGTCAGCCTGTCTGTGATGTAAGAGAGACATTGTGATATCATCACATACTGTAGGCAGGATGGCAGGTGTAAAGCTTCTAAAAGAGAGAGGGAGGGAGAGAGGTAGAGGAGAGAGAGGGAGAAAGAGGGAGAGAGAGAGCAAGCAGCTCCTCCCTCCCATGCAAATGACTGGAGGCAGAGGAGTAGAGGGACAGAAGCCTGTGCTGCTTGTAATGGGACAGCATTTGGGGTGCTGTTTCATGCTCTATCTCCCTCCCTCCCACTGTCTCAGGTGCAGAAAGTTTTCAAGGGAGAGAGGAAAGGAAGAGGAAAATGGAAGCTGAGGAGAGCTGGTCCTGTCCCTCTTGTTGGTAAAGAGGGGGCATCCAGAAAGAGGTAAGGAGATAGTTTTATTTTAATTCAAGAAGGAGTGCCTGGTGGCGAAGCTGGTGTGCTCTGTCACACTACAGACCCCTCCCTGTGTGTGTGCGTGCGTGCGTGCGTGCGTCTGCAGGGGGTATCTGTCCCATCCATAGATATCAGGGGTACTGCAGCTGCTGCTGCTGTTCAAACTTTTGCTTTAGGCCCATTCCTTTGATATTAATAAGCGTTTCTAGTACAATCTTTTTCGCTCTGTTCACCCACATCTTTACATTACCTCGTGTGTGTGTGTGTGTGTGTGTGTATGTGTATGTGTGTGTACGTGTGTATAGCATGTGTTTGAAACACTATACTGTATCTGCATAGAAAAAAAGCCTTCTTTTAGTAATGTACAGTTCAAATACTGTATGAACATGACCCCATCTCATGTCATCCCCCTGACTCTGGATACAAAACATTCATGTATTCGTTTGCAACTTTTCATACAATTTGCTTGCACCATTTCAGAGAAATTAAATATTTAAAATGGAAATAAATTGGTAACTGCAGTAACAAACAACACTGTACATGCTAATAGTACATCCATGTAAGCAGTACATACATGCTCAGGAGTTGTTTTTTTGGATCGGTATATACTTGTCATTATCCACTTCAACCATTTTAATTCCCCCCTTTTAAATTATTGTACTGGTTGATGTGTATGTATATATATATATATATATATATATATATATATATATATATATATATATATATATATATATATAGATATATATCTATATATCTATATATATATATATATATATATTTCAACCATTATCACCTACAGTACAGTAGCATACAGTGCTCCCACTGCAGCAAGGGATTCTGGGAAATGACATGCAATGTTTACTCGCTCATCCCACAACGTGGCGGTATCAAATATAGCGTTTTCCCAGTTATTATATCCCTGCAGGATGTAGGATAATCCCAGCCAAACCCACATACTTACTACATTCCCGTTATGTCACATGTATTATTTCCTGTGAAGGAAGCGCTATGTATATTCCCATTATGGTCACAAATTGGACGATACTGTATTTCCATTATGTCTCCTATTATTTTCCCATGATATCTCATAGAATACTGTCATCCAAAACCACATCATTATTGAATGATTGAAAATGATGCCTCCGTTTTATGTCAAGATTGTCTTGACACTTAGACCCCCAAGATTTCAATAGCGCCTCACTTAAAAGATGACATTATTTTTGATTCAAATGAACTTTTATGGTGCAGAAGCCGCATGGTGCCTGTGCCTACAGTGTATGTATTTGTCAGTGTGTCTCTATCTGCATTTCTGTCTCTTGCTGGCCGCCAGCCTGTGTGATGATGTCAGCCTGTCTGTGATGTAAGAGAGACATTGTGATATCATCACATACTGTAGGCAGGATGGCAGGTGTAAAGCTTCTAAAAGAGAGAGGGAGGGAGAGAGGTAGAGGAGAGAGAGGGAGAAAGAGGGAGAGAGAGAGCAAGCAGCTCCTCCCTCCCATGCAAATGACTGGAGGCAGAGGAGTAGAGGGACAGAAGCCTGTGCTGCTTGTAATGGGACAGGATTTGGGGTGCTGTTTCATGCTCTATCTCCCTCCCTCCCACTGTCTCAGGTGCAGAAAGTTTTCAAGGGAGAGAGGAAAGGAAGAGGAAAATGGAAGCTGAGGAGAGCTGGTCCTGTCCCTCTTGTTGGTAAAGAGGGGGCATCCAGAAAGAGGTAAGGAGATAGTTTTATTTTAATTCAAGAAGGAGTGCCTGGTGGCGAAGCTGGTGTGCTCTGTCACACTACAGACCCCTCCCTGTGTGTGTGTGTGCGTGCGTGCGTGCGTGCGTGCGTGCGTCTGCAGGGGGTATCTGTCCCATCCATAGATATCAGGGGTACTGCAGCTGCTGCTGCTGTTCAAACTTTTGCTTTAGGCCCATTCCTTTGATGTTAATAAGCGTTTCTAGTACAATCTTTTTCGCTCTGTTCACCCACATCTTTACATTACCTCGTGTGTGTGTGTGTGTGTGTGTGTGTGTGTGTGTGTGTGTGTGTATGTGTGTGTACGTGTGTATAGCATGTGTTTGAAACACTATACTGTATCTGCATAGAAAAAAAGCCTTCTTTTAGTAATGTACAGTTCAAATACTGTATGAACATGACCCCATCTCATCTCATCCCCCTGACTCTGGATACAAAACATTCATGTATTCGTTTGCAACTTTTCATACAATTTGCTTGCACCATTTCAGAGAAATTAAATATTTAAAATGGAAATAAATTGGTAACTGCAGTAACAAACAACACTGTACATGCTAATAGTACATCCATGTAAGCAGTACATACATGCTCAGGAGTTGTTTTTTTGGATCGGTATATACTTGTCATTATCCACTTCAACCATTTTAATTCCCCCCTTTTAAATTATTGTACTGGTTGATGTGTATGTATATATATATATATATATATATATATATATATATATATATATATATATATATATATATATATATAGATATATATCTATATATCTATATATATATATATATATATATATATTTCAACCATTATCACCTACAGTACAGTAGCATACAGTGCTCCCACTGCAGCAAGGGATTCTGGGAAATGACATGCAATGTTTACTCGCTCATCCCACAACGTGGCGGTATCAAATATAGCGTTTTCCCAGTTATTATATCCCTGCAGGATGTAGGATAATCCCAGCCAAACCCACATACTTACTACATTCCCGTTATGTCACATGTATTATTTCCTGTGAAGGAAGCGCTATGTATATTCCCATTATGGTCACAAATTGGACGATACTGTATTTCCATTATGTCTCCTATTATTTTCCCATGATATCTCATAGAATACTGTCATCCAAAACCACATCATTATTGAATGATTGAAAATGATGCCTCCGTTTTATGTCAAGATTGTCTTGACACTTAGACCCCCAAGATTTCAATAGCGCCTCACTTAAAAGATGACATTATTTTTGATTCAAATGAACTTTTATGGTGCAGAAGCCGCATGGTGCCTGTGCCTACAGTGTATGTATTTGTTAGTGTGTCTCTATCTGCATTTCTGTCTCTTGCTGGCTGCCAGCCTGTGTGATGATGTCAGCCTGTCTGTGATGTAAGAGAGACATTGTGATATCATCACATACTGTAGGCAGGATGGCAGGTGTAAAGCTTCTAAAAGAGAGAGGGAGGGAGAGAGGTAGAGGAGAGAGAGGGAGAAAGAGGGAGAGAGAGAGCAAGCAGCTCCTCCCTCCCATGCAAATGACTGGAGGCAGAGGAGTAGAGGGACAGAAGCCTGTGCTGCTTGTAATGGGACAGGATTTGGGGTGCTGTTTCATGCTCTATCTCCCTCCCTCCCACTGTCTCAGGTGCAGAAAGTTTTCAAGGGAGAGAGGAAAGGAAGAGGAAAATGGAAGCTGAGGAGAGCTGGTCCTGTCCCTCTTGTTGGTAAAGAGGGGGCATCCAGAAAGAGGTAAGGAGATAGTTTTATTTTAATTCAAGAAGGAGTGCCTGGTGGCGAAGCTGGTGTGCTCTGTCACACTACAGACCCCTCCCTGTGTGTGTGCGTGCGTGCGTGCGTCTGCAGGGGGTATCTGTCCCATACATAGATATCAGGGGTACTGCAGCTGCTGCTGCTGTTCAAACTTTTGCTTTAGGCCCATTCCTTTGATATTAATAAGCGTTTCTAGTACAATCTTTTTCGCTCTGTTCACCCACATCTTTACATTACCTCGTGTGTGTGTGTGTGTGTGTGTGTGTGTGTGTATGTGTATGTGTATGTGTGTGTACGTGTGTATAGCATGTGTTTGAAACACTATACTGTATCTGCATAGAAAAAAAGCCTTCTTTTAGTAATGTACAGTTCAAATACTGTATGAACATGACCCCATCTCATCTCATCCCCCTGACTCTGGATACAAAACATTCATGTATTCGTTTGCAACTTTTCATACAATTTGCTTGCACCATTTCAGAGAAATTAAATATTTAAAATGGAAATAAATTGGTAACTGCAGTAACAAACAACACTGTACATGCTAATAGTACATCCATGTAAGCAGTACATACATGCTCAGGAGTTGTTTTTTTGGATCGGTATATACTTGTCATTATCCACTTCAACCATTTTAATTCCCCCCATTTAAATTATTGTACTGGTTGATGTGTATGTATATATATATATATATATATATATATAGATATATATCTATATATCTATATATATATATATATATATATATATATTTCAACCATTATCACCTACAGTACAGTAGCATACAGTGCTCCCACTGCAGCAAGGGATTCTGGGAAATGACATGCAATGTTTACTCGCTCATCTCACAACGTGGCGGTATCAAATATAGCGTTTTCCCAGTTATTATATCCCTGCAGGATGTAGGATAATCCCAGCCAAACCCACATACTTACTACATTCCCGTTATGTCACATGTATTATTTCCTGTGAAGGAAGCGCTATGTATATTCCCATTATGGTCACAAATTGGACGATACTGTATTTCCATTATGTCTCCTATTATTTTCCCATGATATCTCATAGAATACTGTCATCCAAAACCACATCATTATTGAATGATTGAAAATGATGCCTCCGTTTTATGTCAAGATTGTCTTGACACTTAGACCCCCAAGATTTCAATAGCGCCTCACTTAAACGATGACATTATTTTTGATTCAAATGAACTTTTATGGTGCAGAAGCCGCATGGTGCCTGTGCCTACAGTGTATGTATTTGTCAGTGTGTCTCTATCTGCATTTCTGTCTCTTGCTGGCCGCCAGCCTGTGTGATGATGTCAGCCTGTCTGTGATGTAAGAGAGACATTGTGATATCATCACATACTGTAGGCAGGATGGCAGGTGTAAAGCTTCTAAAAGAGAGAGGGAGGGAGAGAGGTAGAGGAGAGAGAGGGAGAAAGAGGGAGAGAGAGAGCAAGCAGCTCCTCCCTCCCATGCAAATGACTGGAGGCAGAGGAGTAGAGGGACAGAAGCCTGTGCTGCTTGTAATGGGACAGGATTTGGGGTGCTGTTTCATGCTCTATCTCCCTCCCTCCCACTGTCTCAGGTGCAGAAAGTTTTCAAGGGAGAGAGGAAAGGAAGAGGAAAATGGAAGCTGAGGAGAGCTGGTCCTGTCCCTCTTGTTGGTAAAGAGGGGGCATCCAGAAAGAGGTAAGGAGATAGTTTTATTTTAATTCAAGAAGGAGTGCCTGGTGGCGAAGCTAGTGTGCTCTGTCACACTACAGACCCCTCCCTGTGTGTGTGTGTGCGTGCGTGCGTGCGTGCGTGCGTCTGCAGGGGGTATCTGTCCCATCCATAGATATCAGGGGTACTGCAGCTGCTGCTGCTGTTCAAACTTTTGCTTTAGGCCCATTCCTTTGATGTTAATAAGCGTTTCTAGTACAATCTTTTTCGCTCTGTTCACCCACATCTTTACATTACCTCGTGTGTGTGTGTGTGTGTGTGTGTATGTGTATGTGTGTGTACGTGTGTATAGCATGTGTTTGAAACACTATACTGTATCTGCATAGAAAAAAAGCCTTCTTTTAGTAATGTACAGTTCAAATACTGTATGAACATGACCCCATCTCATCTCATCCCCCTGACTCTGGATACAAAACATTCATGTATTCGTTTGCAACTTTTCATACAATTTGCTTGCACCATTTCAGAGAAATTAAATATTTAAAATGGAAATAAATTGGTAACTGCAGTAACAAACAACACTGTACATGCTAATAGTACATCCATGTAAGCAGTACATACATGCTCAGGAGTTGTTTTTTTGGATCGGTATATACTTGTCATTATCCACTTCAATCATTTTAATTCCCCCCTTTTAAATTATTGTACTGGTTGATGTGTATGTATATATATATATATATATAGATATATATCTATATATCTATATATATATATATATATATATATTTCAACCATTATCACCTACAGTACAGTAGCATACAGTGCTCCCACTGCAGCAAGGGATTCTGGGAAATGACATGCAATGTTTACTCGCTCATCCCACAACGTGGCGGTATCAAATATAGCGTTTTCCCAGTTATTATATCCCTGCAGGATGTAGGATAATCCCAGCCAAACCCACATACTTACTACATTCCCGTTATGTCACATGTATTATTTCCTGTGAAGGAAGCGCTATGTATATTCCCATTATGGTCACAAATTGGACGATACTGTATTTCCATTATGTCTCCTATTATTTTCCCATGATATCTCATAGAATACTGTCATCCAAAACCACATCATTATTGAATGATTGAAAATGATGCCTCCGTTTTATGTCAAGATTGTCTTGACACTTAGACCCCCAAGATTTCAATAGCGCCTCACTTAAAAGATGACATTATTTTTGATTCAAATGAACTTTTATGGTGCAGAAGCCGCATGGTGCCTTTGCCTACAGTGTATGTATTTGTCAGTGTGTCTCTATCTGCATTTCTGTCTCTTGCTGGCCGCCAGCCTGTGTGATGATGTCAGCCTGTCTGTGATGTAAGAGAGACATTGTGATATCATCACATACTGTAGGCAGGATGGCAGGTGTAAAGCTTATTAAAGAGAGAGGGAGGGAGAGAGGTAGAGGAGAGAGAGGGAGAAAGAGGGAGAGAGAGAGCAAGCAGCTCCTCCCTCCCATGCAAATGACTGGAGGCAGAGGAGTAGAGGGACAGAAGCCTGTGCTGCTTGTAATGGGACAGGATTTGGGGTGCTGTTTCATGCTCTATCTCCCTCCCTCCCACTGTCTCAGGTGCAGAAAGTTTTCAAGGGAGAGAGGAAAGGAAGAGGAAAATGGAAGCTGAGGAGAGCTGGTCCTGTCCCTCTTGTTGGTAAAGAGGGGGCATCCAGAAAGAGGTAAGGAGATAGTTTTATTTTAATTCAAGAAGGAGTGCCTGGTGGCGAAGCTGGTGTGCTCTGTCACACTACAGACCCCTCCCTGTGTGTGTGCGTGCGTGCGTGCGTGCGTCTGCAGGGGGTATCTGTCCCATCCATAGATATCAGGGGTACTGCAGCTGCTGCTGCTGTTCAAACTTTTGCTTTAGGCCCATTCCTTTGATATTAATAAGCGTTTCTAGTACAATCTTTTTCGCTCTGTTCACCCACATCTTTACATTACCTCGTGTGTGTGTGTGTGTGTGTGTGTATGTGTATGTGTGTGTACGTGTGTATAGCATGTGTTTGAAACACTATACTGTATCTGCATAGAAAAAAAGCCTTCTTTTAGTAATGTACAGTTCAAATACTGTATGAACATGACCCCATCTCATCTCATCCCCCTGACTCTGGATACAAAACATTCATGTATTCGTTTGCAACTTTTCATACAATTTGCTTGCACCATTTCAGAGAAATTAAATATTTAAAATGGAAATAAATTGGTAACTGCAGTAACAAACAACACTGTACATGCTAATAGTACATCCATGTAAGCAGTACATACATGCTCAGGAGTTGTTTTTTTGGATCGGTATATACTTGTCATTATCCACTTCAACCATTTTAATTCCCCCCTTTTAAATTATTGTACTGGTTGATGTGTATGTATATATATATATATATATATATATATATATATATATATATATATATATATAGATATATATCTATATATATATATATATATATATATATATATATATTTCAACCATTATCACCTACAGTACAGTAGCATACAGTGCTCCCACTGCAGCAAGGGATTCTGGGAAATGACATGCAATGTTTACTCGCTCATCCCACAACGTGGCGGTATCAAATATAGCGTTTTCCCAGTTATTATATCCCTGCAGGATGTAGGATAATCCCAGCCAAACCCACATACTTACTACATTCCCGTTATGTCACATGTATTATTTCCTGTGAAGGAAGCGCTATGTATATTCCCATTATGGTCACAAATTGGACGATACTGTATTTCCATTATGTCTCCTATTATTTTCCCATGATATCTCATAGAATACTGTCATCCAAAACCACATCATTATTGAATGATTGAAAATGATGCCTCCGTTTTATGTCAAGATTGTCTTGACACTTAGACCCCCAAGATTTCAATAGCGCCTCACTTAAAAGATGACATTATTTTTGATTCAAATGAACTTTTATGGTGCAGAAGCCGCATGGTGCCTGTGCCTACAGTGTATGTATTTGTCAGTGTGTCTCTATCTGCATTTCTGTCTCTTGCTGGCCGCCAGCCTGTGTGATGATGTCAGCCTGTCTGTGATGTAAGAGAGACATTGTGATATCATCACATACTGTAGGCAGGATGGCAGGTGTAAAGCTTCTAAAAGAGAGAGGGAGGGAGAGAGGTAGAGGAGAGAGAGGGAGAAAGAGGGAGAGAGAGAGCAAGCAGCTCCTCCCTCCCATGCAAATGACTGGAGGCAGAGGAGTAGAGGGACAGAAGCCTGTGCTGCTTGTAATGGGACAGGATTTGGGGTGCTGTTTCATGCTCTATCTCCCTCCCTCCCACTGTCTCAGGTGCAGAAAGTTTTCAAGGGAGAGAGGAAAGGAAGAGGAAAATGGAAGCTGAGGAGAGCTGGTCCTGTCCCTCTTGTTGGTAAAGAGGGGGCATCCAGAAAGAGGTAAGGAGATAGTTTTATTTTAATTCAAGAAGGAGTGCCTGGTGGCGAAGCTGGTGTGCTCTGTCACACTACAGACCCCTCCCTGTGTGTGTGCGTGCGTGTGTGCGTGCGTCTGCAGGGGGTATCTGTCCCATCCATAGATATCAGGGGTACTGCAGCTGCTGCTGCTGTTCAAACTTTTGCTTTAGGCCCATTCCTTTGATATTAATAAGCGTTTCTAGTACAATCTTTTTCGCTCTGTTCACCCACATCTTTACATTACCTCGTGTGTGTGTGTGTGTGTGTATGTGTGTGTACGTGTGTATAGCATGTGTTTGAAACACTATACTGTATCTGCATAGAAAAAAAGCCTTCTTTTAGTAATGTACAGTTCAAATACTGTATGAACATGACCCCATCTCATCTCATCCCCCTGACTCTGGATACAAAACATTCATGTATTCGTTTGCAACTTTTCATACAATTTGCTTGCACCATTTCAGAGAAATTAAATATTTAAAATGGAAATAAATTGGTAACTGCAGTAACAAACAACACTGTACATGCTAATAGTACATCCATGTAAGCAGTACATACATGCTCAGGAGTTGTTTTTTTGGATCGGTATATACTTGTCATTATCCACTTCAACCATTTTAATTCCCCCCTTTTAAATTATTGTACTGGTTGATGTGTATGTATATATATATATATATATATAGATATATATCTATATATCTATATATATATATATATATATATATATTTCAACCATTATCACCTACAGTACAGTAGCATACAGTGCTCCCACTGCAGCAAGGGATTCTGGGAAATGACATGCAATGTTTACTCGCTCATCCCACAACGTGGCGGTATCAAATATAGCGTTTTCCCAGTTATTATATCCCTGCAGGATGTAGGATAATCCCAGCCAAACCCACATACTTACTACATTCCCGTTATGTCACATGTATTATTTCCTGTGAAGGAAGCGCTATGTATATTCCCATTATGGTCACAAATTGGACGATACTGTATTTCCATTATGTCTCCTATTATTTTCCCATGATATCTCATAGAATACTGTCATCCAAAACCACATCATTATTGAATGATTGAAAATGATGCCTCCGTTTTATGTCAAGATTGTCTTGACACTTAGACCCCCAAGATTTCAATAGCGCCTCACTTAAAAGATGACATTATTTTTGATTCAAATTAACTTTTATGGTGCAGAAGCCGCATGGTGCCTTTGCCTACAGTGTATGTATTTGTCAGTGTGTCTCTATCTGCATTTCTGTCTCTTGCTGGCCGCCAGCCTGTGTGATGATGTCAGCCTGTCTGTGATGTAAGAGAGACATTGTGATATCATCACATACTGTAGGCAGGATGGCAGGTGTAAAGCTTCTAAAAGAGAGAGGGAGGGAGAGAGGTAGAGGAGAGAGAGGGAGAAAGAGGGAGAGAGAGAGCAAGCAGCTCCTCCCTCCCATGCAAATGACTGGAGGCAGAGGAGTAGAGGGACAGAAGCCTGTGCTGCTTGTAATGGGACAGGATTTGGGGTGCTGTTTCATGCTCTATCTCCCTCCCTCCAACTGTCTCAGGTGCAGAAAGTTTTCAAGGGAGAGAGGAAAGGAAGAGGAAAATGGAAGCTGAGGAGAGCTGGTCCTGTCCCTCTTGTTGGTAAAGAGGGGGCATCCAGAAAGAGGTAAGGAGATAGTTTTATTTTAATTCAAGAAGGAGTGCCTGGTGGCGAAGCTGGTGTGCTCTGTCACACTACAGACCCCTCCCTGTGTGTGTGCGTGCGTGCGTGCGTCTGCAGGGGGTATCTGTCCCATCCATAGATATCAGGGGTACTGCAGCTGCTGCTGCTGTTCAAACTTTTGCTTTAGGCCCATTCCTTTGATATTAATAAGCGTTTCTAGTACAATCTTTTTCGCTCTGTTCACCCACATCTTTACATTACCTCGTGTGTGTGTGTGTGTGTGTGTGTATGTGTATGTGTGTGTACGTGTGTATAGCATGTGTTTGAAACACTATACTGTATCTGCATAGAAAAAAAGCCTTCTTTTAGTAATGTACAGTTCAAATACTGTATGAACATGACCCCATCTCATCTCATCCCCCTGACTCTGGATACAAAACATTCATGTATTCGTTTGCAACTTTTCATACAATTTGCTTGCACCATTTCAGAGAAATTAAATATTTAAAATGGAAATAAATTGGTAACTGCAGTAACAAACAACACTGTACATGCTAATAGTACATCCATGTAAGCAGTACATACATGCTCAGGAGTTGTTTTTTTGGATCGGTATATACTTGTCATTATCCACTTCAACCATTTTAATTCCCCCCTTTTAAATTATTGTACTGGTTGATGTGTATGTATATATATATATATATATATATATATATATATATATATATATCTATATATAGATATATATCTATATATCTATATATATATATATATATATTTCAACCATTATCACCTACAGTACAGTAGCATACAGTGCTCCCACTGCAGCAAGGGATTCTGGGAAATGACATGCAATGTTTACTCGCTCATCCCACAACGTGGCGGTATCAAATATAGCGTTTTCCCAGTTATTATATCCCTGCAGGATGTAGGATAATCCCAGCCAAACCCACATACTTACTACATTCCCGTTATGTCACATGTATTATTTCCTGTGAAGGAAGCGCTATGTATATTCCCATTATGGTCACAAATTGGACGATACTGTATTTCCATTATGTCTCCTATTATTTTCCCATGATATCTCATAGAATACTGTCATCCAAAACCACATCATTATTGAATGATTGAAAATGATGCCTCCGTTTTATGTCAAGATTGTCTTGACACTTAGACCCCCAAGATTTCAATAGCGCCTCACTTAAAAGATGACATTATTTTTGATTCAAATGAACTTTTATGGTGCAGAAGCCGCATGGTGCCTGTGCCTACAGTGTATGTATTTGTCAGTGTGTCTCTATCTGCATTTCTGTCTCTTGCTGGCCGCCAGCCTGTGTGATGATGTCAGCCTGTCTGTGATGTAAGAGAGACATTGTGATATCATCACATACTGTAGGCAGGATGGCAGGTGTAAAGCTTCTAAAAGAGAGAGGGAGGGAGAGAGGTAGAGGAGAGAGAGGGAGAAAGAGGGAGAGAGAGAGCAAGCAGCTCCTCCCTCCCATGCAAATGACTGGAGGCAGAGGAGTAGAGGGACAGAAGCCTGTGCTGCTTGTAATGGGACAGGATTTGGGGTGCTGTTTCATGCTCTATCTCCCTCCCTCCCACTGTCTCAGGTGCAGAAAGTTTTCAAGGGAGAGAGGAAAGGAAGAGGAAAATGGAAGCTGAGGAGAGCTGGTCCTGTCCCTCTTGTTGGTAAAGAGGGGGCATCCAGAAAGAGGTAAGGAGATAGTTTTATTTTAATTCAAGAAGGAGTGCCTGGTGGCGAAGCTGGTGTGCTCTGTCACACTACAGACCCCTCCCTGTGTGTGTGCGTGCGTGCGTGCGTGCGTCTGCAGGGGGTATCTGTCCCATCCATAGATATCAGGGGTACTGCAGCTGCTGCTGCTGTTCAAACTTTTGCTTTAGGCCCATTCCTTTGATATTAATAAGCGTTTCTAGTACAATCTTTTTCGCTCTGTTCACCCACATCTTTACATTACCTCGTGTGTGTGTGTGTGTGTGTGTGTATGTGTATGTGTGTGTACGTGTGTATAGCATGTGTTTGAAACACTATACTGTATCTGCATAGAAAAAAAGCCTTCTTTTAGTAATGTACAGTTCAAATACTGTATGAACATGACCCCATCTCATCTCATCCCCCTGACTCTGGATACAAAACATTCATGTATTCGTTTGCAACTTTTCATACAATTTGCTTGCACCATTTCAGAGAAATTAAATATTTAAAATGGAAATAAATTGGTAACTGCAGTAACAAACAACACTGTACATGCTAATAGTACATCCATGTAAGCAGTACATACATGCTCAGGAGTTGTTTTTTTGGATCGGTATATACTTGTCATTATCCACTTCAACCATTTTAATTCCCCCCTTTTAAATTATTGTACTGGTTGATGTGTATGTATATATATATATATATATATATATATATATATATATATATATATATATAGATAGATATATATCTATATATCTATATATATATATATATATATATTTCAACCATTATCACCTACAGTACAGTAGCATACAGTGCTCCCACTGCAGCAAGGGATTCTGGGAAATGACATGCAATGTTTACTCGCTCATCCCACAACGTGGCGGTATCAAATATAGCGTTTTCCCAGTTATTATATCCCTGCAGGATGTAGGATAATCCCAGCCAAACCCACATACTTACTACATTCCCGTTATGTCACATGTATTATTTCCTGTGAAGGAAGCGCTATGTATATTCCCATTATGGTCACAAATTGGACGATACTGTATTTCCATTATGTCTCCTATTATTTTCCCATGATATCTCATAGAATACTGTCATCCAAAACCACATCATTATTGAATGATTGAAAATGATGCCTCCGTTTTATGTCAAGATTGTCTTGACACTTAGACCCCCAAGATTTCAATAGCGCCTCACTTAAAAGATGACATTATTTTTGATTCAAATGAACTTTTATGGTGCAGAAGCCGCATGGTGCCTGTGCCTACAGTGTATGTATTTGTCAGTGTGTCTCTATCTGCATTTCTGTCTCTTGCTGGCCGCCAGCCTGTGTGATGATGTCAGCCTGTCTGTGATGTAAGAGAGACATTGTGATATCATCACATACTGTAGGCAGGATGGCAGGTGTAAAGCTTCTAAAAGAGAGAGGGAGGGAGAGAGGTAGAGGAGAGAGAGGGAGAAAGAGGGAGAGAGAGAGCAAGCAGCTCCTCCCATGCAAATGACTGGAGGCAGAGGAGTAGAGGGACAGAAGCCTGTGCTGCTTGTAATGGGACAGGATTTGGGGTGCTGTTTCATGCTCTATCTCCCTCCCTCCCACTGTCTCAGGTGCAGAAAGTTTTCAAGGGAGAGAGGAAAGGAAGAGGAAAATGGAAGCTGAGGAGAGCTGGTCCTGTCCCTCTTGTTGGTAAAGAGGGGGCATCCAGAAAGAGGTAAGGAGATAGTTTTATTTTAATTCAAGAAGGAGTGCCTGGTGGCGAAGCTGGTGTGCTCTGTCACACTACAGACCCCTCCCTGTGTGTGTGTGTGTGCGTGCGTGCGTGCGTGCGTCTGCAGGGGGTATCTGTCCCATCCATAGATATCAGGGGTACTGCAGCTGCTGCTGCTGTTCAAACTTTTGCTTTAGGCCCATTCCTTTGATGTTAATAAGCGTTTCTAGTACAATCTTTTTCGCTCTGTTCACCCACATCTTTACATTACCTCGTGTGTGTGTGTGTGTGTGTGTGTGTGTATGTGTATGTGTGTGTACGTGTGTATAGCATGTGTTTGAAACACTATACTGTATCTGCATAGAAAAAAAGCCTTCTTTTAGTAATGTACAGTTCAAATACTGTATGAACATGACCCCATCTCATCTCATCCCCCTGACTCTGGATACAAAACATTCATGTATTCGTTTGCAACTTTTCATACAATTTGCTTGCACCATTTCAGAGAAATTAAATATTTAAAATGGAAATAAATTGGTAACTGCAGTAACAAACAACACTGTACATGCTAATAGTACATCCATGTAAGCAGTACATACATGCTCAGGAGTTGTTTTTTTGGATCGGTATATACTTGTCATTATCCACTTCAACCATTTTAATTCCCCCCTTTTAAATTATTGTACTGGTTGATGTGTATGTATATATATATATATATATATATATATATATATATATATATATATATATATATATATATAGATATATATCTATATATCTATATATATATATATATATATATATTTCAACCATTATCACCTACAGTACAGTAGCATACAGTGCTCCCACTGCAGCAAGGGATTCTGGGAAATGACATGCAATGTTTACTCGCTCATCCCACAACGTGGCGGTATCAAATATAGCGTTTTCCCAGTTATTATATCCCTGCAGGATGTAGGATAATCCCAGCCAAACCCACATACTTACTACATTCCCGTTATGTCACATGTATTATTTCCTGTGAAGGAAGCGCTATGTATATTCCCATTATGGTCACAAATTGGACGATACTGTATTTCCATTATGTCTCCTATTATTTTCCCATGATATCTCATAGAATACTGTCATCCAAAACCACATCATTATTGAATGATTGAAAATGATGCCTCCGTTTTATGTCAAGATTGTCTTGACACTTAGACCCCCAAGATTTCAATAGCGCCTCACTTAAAAGATGACATTATTTTTGATTCAAATGAACTTTTATGGTGCAGAAGCCGCATGGTGCCTGTGCCTACAGTGTATGTATTTGTCAGTGTGTCTCTATCTGCATTTCTGTCTCTTGCTGGCCGCAAGCCTGTGTGATGATGTCAGCCTGTCTGTGATGTAAGAGAGACATTGTGATATCATCACATACTGTAGGCAGGATGGCAGGTGTAAAGCTTCTAAAAGAGAGAGGGAGGGAGAGAGGTAGAGGAGAGAGAGGGAGAAAGAGGGAGAGAGAGAGCAAGCAGCTCCTCCCTCCCATGCAAATGACTGGAGGCAGAGGAGTAGAGGGACAGAAGCCTGTGCTGCTTGTAATGGGACAGGATTTGGGGTGCTGTTTCATGCTCTATCTCCCTCCCTCCCACTGTCTCAGGTGCAGAAAGTTTTCAAGGGAGAGAGGAAAGGAAGAGGAAAATGGAAGCTGAGGAGAGCTGGTCCTGTCCCTCTTGTTGGTAAAGAGGGGGCATCCAGAAAGAGGTAAGGAGATAGTTTTATTTTAATTCAAGAAGGAGTGCCTGGTGGCGAAGCTGGTGTGCTCTGTCACACTACAGACCCCTCCCTGTGTGTGTGTGTGTGCGTGCGTGCGTGCGTGCGTGCGTCTGCAGGGGGTATCTGTCCCATCCATAGATATCAGGGGTACTGCAGCTGCTGCTGCTGTTCAAACTTTTGCTTTAGGCCCATTCCTTTGATGTTAATAAGCGTTTCTAGTACAATCTTTTTCGCTCTGTTCACCCACATCTTTACATTACCTCGTGTGTGTGTGTGTGTGTGTGTGTGTGTATGTGTATGTGTGTGTACGTGTGTATAGCATGTGTTTGAAACACTATACTGTATCTGCATAGAAAAAAAGCCTTCTTTTAGTAATGTACAGTTCAAATACTGTATGAACATGACCCCATCTCATCTCATCCCCCTGACTCTGGATACAAAACATTCATGTATTCGTTTGCAACTTTTCATACAATTTGCTTGCACCATTTCAGAGAAATTAAATATTTAAAATGGAAATAAATTGGTAACTGCAGTAACAAACAACACTGTACATGCTAATAGTACATCCATGTAAGCAGTACATACATGCTCAGGAGTTGTTTTTTTGGATCGGTATATACTTGTCATTATCCACTTCAACCATTTTAATTCCCCCCTTTTAAATTATTGTACTGGTTGATGTGTATGTATATATATATATATATATATATATATATATATCTATATATCTATATATATATATATATATATATATATATATATATTTCAACCATTATCACCTACAGTACAGTAGCATACAGTGCTCCCACTGCAGCAAGGGATTCTGGGAAATGACATGCAATGTTTACTCGCTCATCCCACAACGTGGCGGTATCAAATATAGCGTTTTCCCAGTTATTATATCCCTGCAGGATGTAGGATAATCCCAGCCAAACCCACATACTTACTACATTCCCGTTATGTCACATGTATTATTTCCTGTGAAGGAAGCGCTATGTATATTCCCATTATGGTCACAAATTGGACGATACTGTATTTCCATTATGTCTCCTATTATTTTCCCATGATATCTCATAGAATACTGTCATCCAAAACCACATCATTATTGAATGATTGAAAATGATGCCTCCGTTTTATGTCAAGATTGTCTTGACACTTAGACCCCCAAGATTTCAATAGCGCCTCACTTAAAAGATGACATTATTTTTGATTCAAATGAACTTTTATGGTGCAGAAGCCGCATGGTGCCTGTGCCTACAGTGTATGTATTTGTCAGTGTGTCTCTATCTGCATTTCTGTCTCTTGCTGGCCGCCAGCCTGTGTGATGATGTCAGCCTGTCTGTGATGTAAGAGAGACATTGTGATATCATCACATACTGTAGGCAGGATGGCAGGTGTAAAGCTTCTAAAAGAGAGAGGGAGGGAGAGAGGTAGAGGAGAGAGAGGGAGAAAGAGGGAGAGAGAGAGCAAGCAGCTCCTCCCTCCCATGCAAATGACTGGAGGCAGAGGAGTAGAGGGACAGAAGCCTGTGCTGCTTGTAATGGGACAGGATTTGGGGTGCTGTTTCATGCTCTATCTCCCTCCCTCCCACTGTCTCAGGTGCAGAAAGTTTTCAAGGGAGAGAGGAAAGGAAGAGGAAAATGGAAGCTGAGGAGAGCTGGTCCTGTCCCTCTTGTTGGTAAAGAGGGGGCATCCAGAAAGAGGTAAGGAGATAGTTTTATTTTAATTCAAGAAGGAGTGCCTGGTGGCGAAGCTGGTGTGCTCTGTCACACTACAGACCCCTCCCTGTGTGTGTGCGTGCGTGCGTGCGTGCGTGCGTGCGTGCGTCTGCAGGGGGTATCTGTCCCATCCATAGATATCAGGGGTACTGCAGCTGCTGCTGCTGTTCAAACTTTTGCTTTAGGCCCATTCCTTTGATATTAATAAGCGTTTCTAGTACAATCTTTTTCGCTCTGTTCACCCACATCTTTACATTACCTCGTGTGTGTGTGTGTGTGTGTGTGTGTATGTGTATGTGTGTGTACGTGTGTATAGCATGTGTTTGAAACACTATACTGTATCTGCATAGAAAAAAAGCATTCTTTTAGTAATGTACAGTTCAAATACTGTATGAACATGACCCCATCTCATCTCATCCCCCTGACTCTGGATACAAAACATTCATGTATTCGTTTGCAACTTTTCATACAATTTGCTTGCACCATTTCAGAGAAATTAAATATTTAAAATGGAAATAAATTGGTAACTGCAGTAACAAACAACACTGTACATGCTAATAGTACATCCATGTAAGCAGTACATACATGCTCAGGAGTTGTTTTTTTGGATCGGTATATACTTGTCATTATCCACTTCAACCATTTTAATTCCCCCCTTTTAAATTATTGTACTGGTTGATGTGTATGTATATATATATATATATATATATATATATATATATATATATATATATATAGATATATATCTATATATCTATATATATATATATATATATATATTTCAACCATTATCACCTACAGTACAGTAGCATACAGTGCTCCCACTGCAGCAAGGGATTCTGGGAAATGACATGCAATGTTTACTCGCTCATCCCACAACGTGGCGGTATCAAATATAGCGTTTTCCCAGTTATTATATCCCTGCAGGATGTAGGATAATCCCAGCCAAACCCACATACTTACTACATTCCCGTTATGTCACATGTATTATTTCCTGTGAAGGAAGCGCTATGTATATTCCCATTATGGTCACAAATTGGACGATACTGTATTTCCATTATGTCTCCTATTATTTTCCCATGATATCTCATAGAATACTGTCATCCAAAACCACATCATTATTGAATGATTGAAAATGATGCCTCCGTTTTATGTCAAGATTGTCTTGACACTTAGACCCCCAAGATTTCAATAGCGCCTCACTTAAAAGATGACATTATTTTTGATTCAAATGAACTTTTATGGTGCAGAAGCCGCATGGTGCCTGTGCCTACAGTGTATGTATTTGTCAGTGTGTCTCTATCTGCATTTCTGTCTCTTGCTGGCCGCCAGCCTGTGTGATGATGTCAGCCTGTCTGTGATGTAAGAGAGACATTGTGATATCATCACATACTGTAGGCAGGATGGCAGGTGTAAAGCTTCTAAAAGAGAGAGGGAGGGAGAGAGGTAGAGGAGAGAGAGGGAGAAAAAGGGAGAGAGAGAGCAAGCAGCTCCTCCCTCCCATGCAAATGACTGGAGGCAGAGGAGTAGAGGGACAGAAGCCTGTGCTGCTTGTAATGGGACAGGATTTGGGGTGCTGTTTCATGCTCTATCTCCCTCCCTCCCACTGTCTCAGGTGCAGAAAGTTTTCAAGGGAGAGAGGAAAGGAAGAGGAAAATGGAAGCTGAGGAGAGCTGGTCCTGTCCCTCTTGTTGGTAAAGAGGGGGCATCCAGAAAGAGGTAAGGAGATAGTTTTATTTTAATTCAAGAAGGAGTGCCTGGTGGCGAAGCTGGTGTGCTCTGTCACACTACAGACCCCTCCCTGTGTGTGTGTGTGCGTGCGTGCGTGCGTGCGTGCGTCTGCAGGGGGTATCTGTCCCATCCATAGATATCAGGGGTACTGCAGCTGCTGCTGCTGTTCAAACTTTTGCTTTAGGCCCATTCCTTTGATGTTAATAAGCGTTTCTAGTACAATCTTTTTCGCTCTGTTCACCCACATCTTTACATTACCTCGTGTGTGTGTGTGTGTGTGTGTGTGTGTGTGTGTGTATGTGTATGTGTGTGTACGTGTGTATAGCATGTGTTTGAAACACTATACTGTATCTGCATAGAAAAAAAGCCTTCTTTTAGTAATGTACAGTTCAAATACTGTATGAACATGACCCCATCTCATCTCATCCCCCTGACTCTGGATACAAAACATTCATGTATTCGTTTGCAACTTTTCATACAATTTGCTTGCACCATTTCAGAGAAATTAAATATTTAAAATGGAAATAAATTGGTAACTGCAGTAACAAACAACACTGTACATGCTAATAGTACATCCATGTAAGCAGTACATACATGCTCAGGAGTTGTTTTTTTGGATCGGTATATACTTGTCATTATCCACTTCAACCATTTTAATTCCCCCCTTTTAAATTATTGTACTGGTTGATGTGTATGTATATATATATATATATAGATATATATCTATATATCTATATATATATATATATATATATATATATATATTTCAACCATTATCACCTACAGTACAGTAGCATACAGTGCTCCCACTGCAGCAAGGGATTCTGGGAAATGACATGCAATGTTTACTCGCTCATCCCACAACGTGGCGGTATCAAATATAGCGTTTTCCCAGTTATTATATCCCTGCAGGATGTAGGATAATCCCAGCCAAACCCACATACTTACTACATTCCCGTTATGTCACATGTATTATTTCCTGTGAAGGAAGCGCTATGTATATTCCCATTATGGTCACAAATTGGACGATACTGTATTTCCATTATGTCTCCTATTATTTTCCCATGATATCTCATAGAATACTGTCATCCAAAACCACATCATTATTGAATGATTGAAAATGATGCCTCCGTTTTATGTCAAGATTGTCTTGACACTTAGACCCCCAAGATTTCAATAGCGCCTCACTTAAAAGATGACATTATTTTTGATTCAAATGAACTTTTATGGTGCAGAAGCCGCATGGTGCCTGTGCCTACAGTGTATGTATTTGTCAGTGTGTCTCTATCTGCATTTCTGTCTCTTGCTGGCCGCCAGCCTGTGTGATGATGTCAGCCTGTCTGTGATGTAAGAGAGACATTGTGATATCATCACATACTGTAGGCAGGATGGCAGGTGTAAAGCTTCTAAAAGAGAGAGGGAGGGAGAGAGGTAGAGGAGAGAGAGGGAGAAAGAGGGAGAGAGAGAGCAAGCAGCTCCTCCCTCCCATGCAAATGACTGGAGGCAGAGGAGTAGAGGGACAGAAGCCTGTGCTGCTTGTAATGGGACAGGATTTGGGGTGCTGTTTCATGCTCTATCTCCCTCCCTCCCACTGTCTCAGGTGCAGAAAGTTTTCAAGGGAGAGAGGAAAGGAAGAGGAAAATGGAAGCTGAGGAGAGCTGGTCCTGTCCCTCTTGTTGGTAAAGAGGGGGCATCCAGAAAGAGGTAAGGAGATAGTTTTATTTTAATTCAAGAAGGAGTGCCTGGTGGCGAAGCTGGTGTGCTCTGTCACACTACAGACCCCTCCCTGTGTGTGTGCGTGCGTGCGTGCGTGCGTCTGCAGGGGGTATCTGTCCCATCCATAGATATCAGGGGTACTGCAGCTGCTGCTGCTGTTCAAACTTTTGCTTTAGGCCCATTCCTTTGATATTAATAAGCGTTTCTAGTACAATCTTTTTCGCTCTGTTCACCCACATCTTTACATTACCTCGTGTGTGTGTGTGTGTGTGTATGTGTATGTGTGTGTACGTGTGTATAGCATGTGTTTGAAACACTATACTGTATCTGCATAGAAAAAAAGCCTTCTTTTAGTAATGTACAGTTCAAATACTGTATGAACATGACCCCATCTCATCTCATCCCCCTGACTCTGGATACAAAACATTCATGTATTCGTTTGCAACGTTTCATACAATTTGCTTGCACCATTTCAGAGAAATTAAATATTTAAAATGGAAATAAATTGGTAACTGCAGTAACAAACAACACTGTACATGCTAATAGTACATCCATGTAAGCAGTACATACATGCTCAGGAGTTGTTTTTTTGGATCGGTATATACTTGTCATTATCCACTTCAACCATTTTAATTCCCCCCTTTTAAATTATTGTACTGGTTGATGTGTATGTATATATATATATATATATATATATATATATATATATATATATATATAGATATATATCTATATATCTATATATATATATATATATATATATATATATATATTTCAACCATTATCACCTACAGTACAGTAGCATACAGTGCTCCCACTGCAGCAAGGGATTCTGGGAAATGACATGCAATGTTTACTCGCTCATCCCACAACGTGGCGGTATCAAATATAGCGTTTTCCCAGTTATTATATCCCTGCAGGATGTAGGATAATCCCAGCCAAACCCACATACTTACTACATTCCCGTTATGTCACATGTATTATTTCCTGTGAAGGAAGCGCTATGTATATTCCCATTATGGTCACAAATTGGACGATACTGTATTTCCATTATGTCTCCTATTATTTTCCCATGATATCTCATAGAATACTGTCATCCAAAACCACATCATTATTGAATGATTGAAAATGATGCCTCCGTTTTATGTCAAGATTGTCTTGACACTTAGACCCCCAAGATTTCAATAGCGCCTCACTTAAAAGATGACATTATTTTTGATTCAAATGAACTTTTATGGTGCAGAAGCCGCATGGTGCCTGTGCCTACAGTGTATGTATTTGTCAGTGTGTTCTATCTGCATTTCTGTCTCTTGCTGGCCGCCAGCCTGTGTGATGATGTCAGCCTGTCTGTGATGTAAGAGAGACATTGTGATATCATCACATACTGTAGGCAGGATGGCAGGTGTAAAGCTTCTAAAAGAGAGAGGGAGGGAGAGAGGTAGAGGAGAGAGAGGGAGAAAGAGGGAGAGAGAGAGCAAGCAGCTCCTCCCTCCCATGCAAATGACTGGAGGCAGAGGAGTAGAGGGACAGAAGCCTGTGCTGCTTGTAATGGGACAGGATTTGGGGTGCTGTTTCATGCTCTATCTCCCTCCCTCCAACTGTCTCAGGTGCAGAAAGTTTTCAAGGGAGAGAGGAAAGGAAGAGGAAAATGGAAGCTGAGGAGAGCTGGTCCTGTCCCTCTTGTTGGTAAAGAGGGGGCATCCAGAAAGAGGTAAGGAGATAGTTTTATTTTAATTCAAGAAGGAGTGCCTGGTGGCGAAGCTGGTGTGCTCTGTCACACTACAGACCCCTCCCTGTGTGTGTGCGTGCGTGCGTGCGTGCGTCTGCAGGGGGTATCTGTCCCATCCATAGATATCAGGGGTACTGCAGCTGCTGCTGCTGTTCAAACTTTTGCTTTAGGCCCATTCCTTTGATGTTAATAAGCGTTTCTAGTACAATCTTTTTCGCTCTGTTCACCCACATCTTTACATTACCTCGTGTGTGTGTGTGTGTGTGTGTGTGTGTGTGTGTATGTGTATGTGTGTGTACGTGTGTATAGCATGTGTTTGAAACACTATACTGTATCTGCATAGAAAAAAAGCCTTCTTTTAGTAATGTACAGTTCAAATACTGTATGAACATGACCCCATCTCATCTCATCCCCCTGACTCTGGATACAAAACATTCATGTATTCGTTTGCAACTTTTCATACAATTTGCTTGCACCATTTCAGAGAAATTAAATATTTAAAATGGAAATAAATTGGTAACTGCAGTAACAAACAACACTGTACATGCTAAAGTACATCCATGTAAGCAGTACATACATGCTCAGGAGTTGTTTTTTTGGATCGGTATATACTTGTCATTATCCACTTCAACCATTTTAATTCCCCCCTTTTAAATTATTGTACTGGTTGATGTGTATGTATATATATATATATATATATAGATATATATCTATATATCTATATATATATATATATATATATATATATATATTTCAACCATTATCACCTACAGTACAGTAGCATACAGTGCTCCCACTGCAGCAAGGGATTCTGGGAAATGACATGCAATGTTTACTCGCTCATCCCACAACGTGGCGGTATCAAATATAGCGTTTTCCCAGTTATTATATCCCTGCAGGATGTAGGATAATCCCAGCCAAACCCACATACTTACTACATTCCCGTTATGTCACATGTATTATTTCCTGTGAAGGAAGCGCTATGTATATTCCCATTATGGTCACAAATTGGACGAACCTGTATTTCCATTATGTCTCCTATTATTTTCCCATGATATCTCATAGAATACTGTCATCCAAAACCACATCATTATTGAATGATTGAAAATGATGCCTCCGTTTTATGTCAAGATTGTCTTGACACTTAGACCCCCAAGATTTCAATAGCGCCTCACTTAAAAGATGACATTATTTTTGATTCAAATGAACTTTTATGGTGCAGAAGCCGCATGGTGCCTGTGCCTACAGTGTATGTATTTGTCAGTGTGTCTCTATCTGCATTTCTGTCTCTTGCTGGCCGCCAGCCTGTGTGATGATGTCAGCCTGTCTGTGATGTAAGAGAGACATTGTGATATCATCACATACTGTAGGCAGGATGGCAGGTGTAAAGCTTCTAAAAGAGAGAGGGAGGGAGAGAGGTAGAGGAGAGAGAGGGAGAAAGAGGGAGAGAGAGAGCAAGCAGCTCCTCCCTCCCATGCAAATGACTGGAGGCAGAGGAGTAGAGGGACAGAAGCCTGTGCTGCTTGTAATGGGACAGGATTTGGGGTGCTGTTTCATGCTCTATCTCCCTCCCTCCCACTGTCTCAGGTGCAGAAAGTTTTCAAGGGAGAGAGGAAAGGAAGAGGAAAATGGAAGCTGAGGAGAGCTGGTCCTGTCCCTCTTGTTGGTAAAGAGGGGGCATCCAGAAAGAGGTAAGGAGATAGTTTTATTTTAATTCAAGAAGGAGTGCCTGGTGGCGAAGCTGGTGTGCTCTGTCACACTACAGACCCCTCCCTGTGTGTGTGCGTGCGTGCGTGCGTGCGTCTGCAGGGGGTATCTGTCCCATCCATAGATATCAGGGGTACTGCAGCTGCTGCTGCTGTTCAAACTTTTGCTTTAGGCCCATTCCTTTGATGTTAATAAGCGTTTCTAGTACAATCTTTTTCGCTCTGTTCACCCACATCTTTACATTACCTCGTGTGTGTGTGTGTGTGTGTGTGTGTGTGTGTATGTGTATGTGTGTGTATGTGTGTATAGCATGTGTTTGAAACACTATACTGTATCTGCATAGAAAAAAAGCCTTCTTTTAGTAATGTACAGTTCAAATACTGTATGAACATGACCCCATCTCATCTCATCCCCCTGACTCTGGATACAAAACATTCATGTATTCGTTTGCAACTTTTCATACAATTTGCTTGCACCATTTCAGAGAAATTAAATATTTAAAATGGAAATAAATTGGTAACTGCAGTAACAAACAACACTGTACATGCTAATAGTACATCCATGTAAGCAGTACATACATGCTCAGGAGTTGTTTTTTTGGATCGGTATATACTTGTCATTATCCACTTCAACCATTTTAATTCCCCCCTTTTAAATTATTGTACTGGTTGATGTGTATGTATATATATATATATATATATATATATATATATATATATATAGATATATATCTATATCTATATATCTATATATATATATATATATATATTTCAACCATTATCACCTACAGTACAGTAGCATACAGTGCTCCCACTGCAGCAAGGGATTCTGGGAAATGACATGCAATGTTTACTCGCTCATCCCACAACGTGGCGGTATCAAATATAGCGTTTTCCCAGTTATTATATCCCTGCAGGATGTAGGATAATCCCAGCCAAACCCACATACTTACTACATTCCCGTTATGTCACATGTATTATTTCCTGTGAAGGAAGCGCTATGTATATTCCCATTATGGTCACAAATTGGACGAACCTGTATTTCCATTATGTCTCCTATTATTTTCCCATGATATCTCATAGAATACTGTCATCCAAAACCACATCATTATTGAATGATTGAAAATGATGCCTCCATTTTATGTCAAGATTGTCTTGACACTTAGACCCCCAAGATTTCAATAGCGCCTCACTTAAAAGATGACATTATTTTGGATTCAAATGAACTTTTATGGTGCAGAAGCCGCATGGTGCCTGTGCCTACAGTGTATGTATTTGTCAGTGTGTCTCTATCTGCATTTCTGTCTCTTGCTGGCCGCCAGCCTGTGTGATGATGTCAGCCTGTCTGTGATGTAAGAGAGACATTGTGATATCATCACATACTGTAGGCAGGATGGCAGGTGTAAAGCTTCTAAAAGAGAGAGGGAGGGAGAGAGGTAGAGGAGAGAGAGGGAGAAAGAGGGAGAGAGAGAGCAAGCAGCTCCTCCCTCCCATGCAAATGACTGGAGGCAGAGGAGTAGAGGGACAGAAGCCTGTGCTGCTTGTAATGGGACAGGATTTGGGGTGCTGTTTCATGCTCTATCTCCCTCCCTCTCACTGTCTCAGGTGCAGAAAGTTTTCAAGGGAGAGAGGAAAGGAAGAGGAAAATGGAAGCTGAGGAGAGCTGGTCCTGTCCCTCTTGTTGGTAAAGAGGGGGCATCCAGAAAGAGGTAAGGAGATAGTTTTATTTTAATTCAAGAAGGAGTGCCTGGTGGCGAAGCTGGTGTGCTCTGTCACACTACAGACCCCTCCCTGTGTGTGTGCGTGCGTGCGTGCGTGCGTCTGCAGGGGGTATCTGTCCCATCCATAGATATCAGGGGTACTGCAGCTGCTGCTGCTGTTCAAACTTTTGCTTTAGGCCCATTCCTTTGATATTAATAAGCGTTTCTAGTACAATCTTTTTCGCTCTGTTCACCCACATCTTTACATTACCTCGTGTGTGTGTGTGTGTATGTGTATGTGTGTGTACGTGTGTATAGCATGTGTTTGAAACACTATACTGTATCTGCATAGAAAAAAAGCCTTCTTTTAGTAATGTACAGTTCAAATACTGTATGAACATGACCCCATCTCATCTCATCCCCCTGACTCTGGATACAAAACATTCATGTATTCGTTTGCAACTTTTCATACAATTTGCTTGCACCATTTCAGAGAAATTAAATATTTAAAATGGAAATAAATTGGTAACTGCAGTAACAAACAACACTGTACATGCTAATAGTACATCCATGTAAGCAGTACATACATGCTCAGGAGTTGTTTTTTTGGATCGGTATATACTTGTCATTATCCACTTCAACCATTTTAATTCCCCCCTTTTAAATTATTGTACTGGTTGATGTGTATGTATATATATATATATATATATATATATATATATATATATATATATATATATATATATAGATATATATCTATATATCTATATATATATATATATATATATATATTTCAACCATTATCACCTACAGTACAGTAGCATACAGTGCTCCCACTGCAGCAAGGGATTCTGGGAAATGACATGCAATGTTTACTCGCTCATCCCACAACGTGGCGGTATCAAATATAGCGTTTTCCCAGTTATTATATCCCTGCAGGATGTAGGATAATCCCAGCCAAACCCACATACTTACTACATTCCCGTTATGTCACATGTATTATTTCCTGTGAAGGAAGCGCTATGTATATTCCCATTATGGTCACAAATTGGACGATACTGTATTTCCATTATGTCTCCTATTATTTTCCCATGATATCTCATAGAATACTGTCATCCAAAACCACATCATTATTGAATGATTGAAAATGATGCCTCCGTTTTATGTCAAGATTGTCTTGACACTTAGACCCCCAAGATTTCAATAGCGCCTCACTTAAAAGATGACATTATTTTTGATTCAAATGAACTTTTATGGTGCAGAAGCCGCATGGTGCCTGTGCCTACAGTGTATGTATTTGTTAGTGTGTCTCTATCTGCATTTCTGTCTCTTGCTGGCCGCCAGCCTGTGTGATGATGTCAGCCTGTCTGTGATGTAAGAGAGACATTGTGATATCATCACATACTGTAGGCAGGATGGCAGGTGTAAAGCTTCTAAAAGAGAGAGGGAGGGAGAGAGGTAGAGGAGAGAGAGGGAGAAAGAGGGAGAGAGAGAGCAAGCAGCTCCTCCCTCCCATGCAAATGACTGGAGGCAGAGGAGTAGAGGGACAGAAGCCTGTGCTGCTTGTAATGGGACAGGATTTGGGGTGCTGTTTCATGCTCTATCTCCCTCCCTCCCACTGTCTCAGGTGCAGAAAGTTTTCAAGGGAGAGAGGAAAGGAAGAGGAAAATGGAAGCTGAGGAGAGCTGGTCCTGTCCCTCTTGTTGGTAAAGAGGGGGCATCCAGAAAGAGGTAAGGAGATAGTTTTATTTTAATTCAAGAAGGAGTGCCTGGTGGCGAAGCTGGTGTGCTCTGTCACACTACAGACCCCTCCCTGTGTGTGTGTGTGTGCGTGCGTGCGTGCGTCTGCAGGGGGTATCTGTCCCATCCATAGATATCAGGGGTACTGCAGCTGCTGCTGCTGTTCAAACTTTTGCTTTAGGCCCATTCCTTTGATATTAATAAGCGTTTCTAGTACAATCTTTTTCGCTCTGTTCACCCACATCTTTACATTACCTCGTGTGTGTGTGTGTGTGTGTGTGTATGTGTATGTGTGTGTACGTGTGTATAGCATGTGTTTGAAACACTATACTGTATCTGCATAGAAAAAAAGCCTTCTTTTAGTAATGTACAGTTCAAATACTGTATGAACATGACCCCATCTCATCTCATCCCCCTGACTCTGGATACAAAACATTCATGTATTCGTTTGCAACTTTTCATACAATTTGCTTGCACCATTTCAGAGAAATTAAATATTTAAAATGGAAATAAATTGGTAACTGCAGTAACAAACAACACTGTACATGCTAATAGTACATCCATGTAAGCAGTACATACATGCTCAGGAGTTGTTTTTTTGGATCGGTATATACTTGTCATTATCCACTTCAACCATTTTAATTCCCCCCTTTTAAATTATTGTACTGGTTGATGTGTATGTATATATATATATATATATATATATATATATATATATATATATATATATAGATATATATCTATATATCTATATATATATATATATATATATATTTCAACCATTATCACCTACAGTACAGTAGCATACAGTGCTCCCACTGCAGCAAGGGATTCTGGGAAATGACATGCAATGTTTACTCGCTCATCCCACAACGTGGCGGTATCAAATATAGCGTTTTCCCAGTTATTATATCCCTGCAGGATGTAGGATAATCCCAGCCAAACCCACATACTTACTACATTCCCGTTATGTCACATGTATTATTTCCTGTGAAGGAAGCGCTATGTATATTCCCATTATGGTCACAAATTGGACGATACTGTATTTCCATTATGTCTCCTATTATTTTCCCATGATATCTCATAGAATACTGTCATCCAAAACCACATCATTATTGAATGATTGAAAATGATGCCTCCGTTTTATGTCAAGATTGTCTTGACACTTAGACCCCCAAGATTTCAATAGCGCCTCACTTAAAAGATGACATTATTTTTGATTCAAATGAACTTTTATGGTGCAGAAGCCGCATGGTGCCTGTGCCTACAGTGTATGTATTTGTCAGTGTGTCTCTATCTGCATTTCTGTCTCTTGCTGGCCGCCAGCCTGTGTGATGATGTCAGCCTGTCTGTGATGTAAGAGAGACATTGTGATATCATCACATACTGTAGGCAGGATGGCAGGTGTAAAGCTTCTAAAAGAGAGAGGGAGGGAGAGAGGTAGAGGAGAGAGAGGGAGAAAGAGGGAGAGAGAGAGCAAGCAGCTCCTCCCTCCCATGCAAATGACTGGAGGCAGAGGAGTAGAGGGACAGAAGCCTGTGCTGCTTGTAATGGGACAGGATTTGGGGTGCTGTTTCATGCTCTATCTCCCTCCCTCCCACTGTCTCAGGTGCAGAAAGTTTTCAAGGGAGAGAGGAAAGGAAGAGGAAAATGGAAGCTGAGGAGAGCTGGTCCTGTCCCTCTTGTTGGTAAAGAGGGGGCATCCAGAAAGAGGTAAGGAGATAGTTTTATTTTAATTCAAGAAGGAGTGCCTGGTGGCGAAGCTGGTGTGCTCTGTCACACTACAGACCCCTCCCTGTGTGTGTGTGTGCGTGCGTGCGTGCGTGCGTGCGTCTGCAGGGGGTATCTGTCCCATCCATAGATATCAGGGGTACTGCAGCTGCTGCTGCTGTTCAAACTTTTGCTTTAGGCCCATTCCTTTGATGTTAATAAGCGTTTCTAGTACAATCTTTTTCGCTCTGTTCACCCACATCTTTACATTACCTCGTGTGTGTGTGTGTGTGTGTGTGTGTGTGTGTATGTGTATGTGTGTGTACGTGTGTATAGCATGTGTTTGAAACACTATACTGTATCTGCATAGAAAAAAAGCCTTCTTTTAGTAATGTACAGTTCAAATACTGTATGAACATGACCCCATCTCATCTCATCCCCCTGACTCTGGATACAAAACATTCATGTATTCGTTTGCAACTTTTCATACAATTTGCTTGCACCATTTCAGAGAAATTAAATATTTAAAATGGAAATAAATTGGTAACTGCAGTAACAAACAACACTGTACATGCTAATAGTACATCCATGTAAGCAGTACATACATGCTCAGGAGTTGTTTTTTTGGATCGGTATATACTTGTCATTATCCACTTCAACCATTTTAATTCCCCCCTTTTAAATTATTGTACTGGTTGATGTGTATGTATATATATATATATATATAGATATATATCTATATATCTATATATATATATATATATATATATATATATATTTCAACCATTATCACCTACAGTACAGTAGCATACAGTGCTCCCACTGCAGCAAGGGATTCTGGGAAATGACATGCAATGTTTACTCGCTCATCCCACAACGTGGCGGTATCAAATATAGCGTTTTCCCAGTTATTATATCCCTGCAGGATGTAGGATAATCCCAGCCAAACCCACATACTTACTACATTCCCGTTATGTCACATGTATTATTTCCTGTGAAGGAAGCGCTATGTATATTCCCATTATGGTCACAAATTGGACGATACTGTATTTCCATTATGTCTCCTATTATTTTCCCATGATATCTCATAGAATACTGTCATCCAAAACCACATCATTATTGAATGATTGAAAATGATGCCTCCGTTTTATGTCAAGATTGTCTTGACACTTAGACCCCCAAGATTTCAATAGCGCCTCACTTAAAAGATGACATTATTTTTGATTCAAATGAACTTTTATGGTGCAGAAGCCGCATGGTGCCTGTGCCTACAGTGTATGTATTTGTCAGTGTGTCTCTATCTGCATTTCTGTCTCTTGCTGGCCGCCAGCCTGTGTGATGATGTCAGCCTGTCTGTGATGTAAGAGAGACATTGTGATATCATCACATACTGTAGGCAGGATGGCAGGTGTAAAGCTTCTAAAAGAGAGAGGGAGGGAGAGAGGTAGAGGAGAGAGAGGGAGAAAGAGGGAGAGAGAGAGCAAGCAGCTCCTCCCTCCCATGCTAATGACTGGAGGCAGAGGAGTAGAGGGACAGAAGCCTGTGCTGCTTGTAATGGGACAGGATTTGGGGTGCTGTTTCATGCTCTATCTCCCTCCCTCCCACTGTCTCAGGTGCAGAAAGTTTTCAAGGGAGAGAGGAAAGGAAGAGGAAAATGGAAGCTGAGGAGAACTGGTCCTGTCCCTCTTGTTGGTAAAGAGGGGGCATCCAGAAAGAGGTAAGGAGATAGTTTTATTTTAATTCAAGAAGGAGTGCCTGGTGGCGAAGCTGGTGTGCTCTGTCACACTACAGACCCCTCCCTGTGTGTGTGCGTGCGTGCGTGCGTCTGCAGGGGGTATCTGTCCCATCCATAGATATCAGGGGTACTGCAGCTGCTGCTGCTGTTCAAACTTTTGCTTTAGGCCCATTCCTTTGATGTTAATAAGCGTTTCTAGTACAATCTTTTTCGCTCTGTTCACCCACATCTTTACATTACCTCGTGTGTGTGTGTGTGTGTGTGTGTGTGTGTGTGTGTATGTGTATGTGTGTGTACGTGTGTATAGCATGTGTTTGAAACACTATACTGTATCTGCATAGAAAAAAAGCCTTCTTTTAGTAATGTACAGTTCAAATACTGTATGAACATGACCCCATCTCATCTCATCCCCCTGACTCTGGATACAAAACATTCATGTATTCGTTTGCAACTTTTCATACAATTTGCTTGCACCATTTCAGAGAAATTAAATATTTAAAATGGAAATAAATTGGTAACTGCAGTAACAAACAACACTGTACATGCTAATAGTACATCCATGTAAGCAGTACATACATGCTCAGGAGTTGTTTTTTTGGATCGGTATATACTTGTCATTATCCACTTCAACCATTTTAATTCCCCCCTTTTAAATTATTGTACTGGTTGATGTGTATGTATATATATATATATATATATATATATATATATATATATATATATATAGATATATATCTATATATCTATATATATATATATATATATATATATTTCAACCATTATCACCTACAGTACAGTAGCATACAGTGCTCCCACTGCAGCAAGGGATTCTGGGAAATGACATGCAATGTTTACTCGCTCATCCCACAACGTGGCGGTATCAAATATAGCGTTTTCCCAGTTATTATATCCCTGCAGGATGTAGGATAATCCCAGCCAAACCCACATACTTACTACATTCCCGTTATGTCACATGTATTATTTCCTGTGAAGGAAGCGCTATGTATATTCCCATTATGGTCACAAATTGGACGAACCTGTATTTCCATTATGTCTCCTATTATTTTCCCATTATCTCATAGAATACTGTCATCCAAAACCACATCATTATTGAATGATTGAAAATGATGCCTCCGTTTTATGTCAAGATTGTCTTGACACTTAGACCCCCAAGATTTCAATAGCGCCTCACTTAAAAGATGACATTATTTTTGATTCAAATGAACTTTTATGGTGCAGAAGCCGCATGGTGCCTGTGCCTACAGTGTATGTATTTGTTAGTGTGTCTCTATCTGCATTTCTGTCTCTTGCTGGCCGCCAGCCTGTGTGATGATGTCAGCCTGTCTGTGATGTAAGAGAGACATTGTGATATCATCACATACTGTAGGCAGGATGGCAGGTGTAAAGCTTCTAAAAGAGAGAGGGAGGGAGAGAGGTAGAGGAGAGAGAGGGAGAAAGAGGGAGAGAGAGAGCAAGCAGCTCCTCCCTCCCATGCAAATGACTGGAGGCAGAGGAGTAGAGGGACAGAAGCCTGTGCTGCTTGTAATGGGACAGGATTTGGGGTGCTGTTTCATGCTCTATCTCCCTCCCTCCCACTGTCTCAGGTGCAGAAAGTTTTCAAGGGAGAGAGGAAAGGAAGAGGAAAATGGAAGCTGAGGAGAGCTGGTCCTGTCCCTCTTGTTGGTAAAGAGGGGGCATCCAGAAAGAGGTAAGGAGATAGTTTTATTTTAATTCAAGAAGGAGTGCCTGGTGGCGAAGCTGGTGTGCTCTGTCACACTACAGACCCCTCCCTGTGTGTGTGCGTGCGTGCGTGCGTGCGTCTGCAGAGGGTATCTGTCCCATCCATAGATATCAGGGGTACTGCAGCTGCTGCTGCTGTTCAAACTTTTGCTTTAGGCCCATTCCTTTGATGTTAATAAGCGTTTCTAGTACAATCTTTTTCGCTCTGTTCACCCACATCTTTACATTACCTCGTGTGTGTGTGTGTGTGTGTGTGTGTGTGTGTATGTGTATGTGTGTGTACGTGTGTATAGCATGTGTTTGAAACACTATACTGTATCTGCATAGAAAAAAAGCCTTCTTTTAGTAATGTACAGTTCAAATACTGTATGAACATGACCCCATCTCATCTCATCCCCCTGACTCTGGATACAAAACATTCATGTATTCGTTTGCAACTTTTCATACAATTTGCTTGCACCATTTCAGAGAAATTAAATATTTAAAATGGAAATAAATTGGTAACTGCAGTAACAAACAACACTGTACATGCTAATAGTACATCCATGTAAGCAGTACATACATGCTCAGGAGTTGTTTTTTTGGATCGGTATATACTTGTCATTATCCACTTCAACCATTTTAATTCCCCCCTTTTAAATTATTGTACTGGTTAATGTGTATGTATATATATATATATATATAGATATATATCTATATATCTATATATATATATATATATATATATATTTCAACCATTATCACCTACAGTACAGTAGCATACAGTGCTCCCACTGCAGCAAGGGATTCTGGGAAATGACATGCAATGTTTACTCGCTCATCCCACAACGTGGCGGTATCAAATATAGCGTTTTCCCAGTTATTATATCCCTGCAGGATGTAGGATAATCCCAGCCAAACCCACATACTTACTACATTCCCGTTATGTCACATGTATTATTTCCTGTGAAGGAAGCGCTATGTATATTCCCATTATGGTCACAAATTGGACGATACTGTATTTCCATTATGTCTCCTATTATTTTCCCATGATATCTCATAGAATACTGTCATCCAAAACCACATCATTATTGAATGATTGAAAATGATGCCTCCGTTTTATGTCAAGATTGTCTTGACACTTAGACCCCCAAGATTTCAATAGCGCCTCACTTAAAAGATGACATTATTTTTGATTCAAATGAACTTTTATGGTGCAGAAGCCGCATGGTGCCTGTGCCTACAGTGTATGTATTTGTCAGTGTGTCTCTATCTGCATTTCTGTCTCTTGCTGGCCGCCAGCCTGTGTGATGATGTCAGCCTGTCTGTGATGTAAGAGAGACATTGTGATATCATCACATACTGTAGGCAGGATGGCAGGTGTAAAGCTTCTAAAAGAGAGAGGGAGGGAGAGAGGTAGAGGAGAGAGAGGGAGAAAGAGGGAGAGAGAGAGCAAGCAGCTCCTCCCTCCCATGCAAATGACTGGAGGCAGAGGAGTAGAGGGACAGAAGCCTGTGCTGCTTGCAATGGGACAGGATTTGGGGTGCTGTTTCATGCTCTATCTCCCTCCCTCCCACTGTCTCAGGTGCAGAAAGTTTTCAAGGGAGAGAGGAAAGGAAGAGGAAAATGGAAGCTGAGGAGAGCTGGTCCTGTCCCTCTTGTTGGTAAAGAGGGGGCATCCAGAAAGAGGTAAGGAGATAGTTTTATTTTAATTCAAGAAGGAGTGCCTGGTGGCGAAGTTGGTGTGCTCTGTCACACTACAGACCCCTCCCTGTGTGTGTGCGTGCGTGCGTGCGTGCGTCTGCAGGGGGTATCTGTCCCATCCATAGATATCAGGGGTACTGCAGCTGCTGCTGCTGTTCAAACTTTTGCTTTAGGCCCATTCCTTTGATGTTAATAAGCGTTTCTAGTACAATCTTTTTCGCTCTGTTCACCCACATCTTTACATTACCTCGTGTGTGTGTGTGTGTGTGTGTGTGTGTGTATGTGTATGTGTGTGTACGTGTGTATAGCATGTGTTTGAAACACTATACTGTATCTGCATAGAAAAAAAGCCTTCTTTTAGTAATGTACAGTTCAAATACTGTATGAACATGACCCCATCTCATCTCATCCCCCTGACTCTGGATACAAAACATTCATGTATTCGTTTGCAACTTTTCATACAATTTGCTTGCACCATTTCAGAGAAATTAAATATTTAAAATGGAAATAAATTGGTAACTGCAGTAACAAACAACACTGTACATGCTAATAGTACATCCATGTAAGCAGTACATACATGCTCAGGAGTTGTTTTTTTGGATCGGTATATACTTGTCATTATCCACTTCAACCATTTTAATTCCCCCCTTTTAAATTATTGTACTGGTTGATGTGTATGTATATATATATATATATAGATATATATCTATATATCTATATATATATATATATATATATATATATATATTTCAACCATTATCACCTACAGTACAGTAGCATACAGTGCTCCCACTGCAGCAAGGGATTCTGGGAAATGACATGCAATGTTTACTCGCTCATCCCACAACGTGGCGGTATCAAATATAGCGTTTTCCCAGTTATTATATCCCTGCAGGATGTAGGATAATCCCAGCCAAACCCACATACTTACTACATTCCCGTTATGTCACATGTATTATTTCCTGTGAAGGAAGCGCTATGTATATTCCCATTATGGTCACAAATTGGACGATACTGTATTTCCATTATGTCTCCTATTATTTTCCCATGATATCTCATAGAATACTGTCATCCAAAACCACATCATTATTGAATGATTGAAAATGATGCCTCCGTTTTATGTCAAGATTGTCTTGACACTTAGACCCCCAAGATTTCAATAGCGCCTCACTTAAAAGATGACATTATTTTTGATTCAAATGAACTTTTATGGTGCAGAAGCCGCATGGTGCCTGTGCCTACAGTGTATGTATTTGTCAGTGTGTCTCTATCTGCATTTCTGTCTCTTGCTGGCCGCCAGCCTGTGTGATGATGTCAGCCTGTCTGTGATGTAAGAGAGACATTGTGATATCATCACATACTGTAGGCAGGATGGCAGGTGTAAAGCTTCTAAAAGAGAGAGGGAGGGAGAGAGGTAGAGGAGAGAGAGGGAGAAAGAGGGAGAGAGAGAGCAAGCAGCTCCTCCCTCCCATGCAAATGACTGGAGGCAGAGGAGTAGAGGGACAGAAGCCTGTGCTGCTTGTAATGGGACAGGATTTGGGGTGCTGTTTCATGCTCTATCTCCCTCCCTCCCACTGTCTCAGGTGCAGAAAGTTTTCAAGGGAGAGAGGAAAGGAAGAGGAAAATGGAAGCTGAGGAGAGCTGGTCCTGTCCCTCTTGTTGGTAAAGAGGGGGCATCCAGAAAGAGGTAAGGAGATAGTTTTATTTTAATTCAAGAAGGAGTGCCTGGTGGCGAAGCTGGTGTGCTCTGTCACACTACAGACCCCTCCCTGTGTGTGTGCGTGCGTGCGTGCGTGCGTCTGCAGGGGGTATCTGTCCCATCCATAGATATCAGGGGTACTGCAGCTGCTGCTGCTGTTCAAACTTTTGCTTTGGGCCCATTCCTTTGATATTAATAAGCGTTTCTAGTACAATCTTTTTCGCTCTGTTCACCCACATCTTTACATTACCTCGTGTGTGTGTGTGTGTGTGTGTGTATGTGTATGTGTGTGTACGTGTGTATAGCATGTGTTTGAAACACTATACTGTATCTGCATAGAAAAAAAGCCTTCTTTTAGTAATGTACAGTTCAAATACTGTATGAACATGACCCCATCTCATCTCATCCCCCTGACTCTGGATACAAAACATTCATGTATTCGTTTGCAACTTTTCATACAATTTGCTTGCACCATTTCAGAGAAATTAAATATTTAAAATGGAAATAAATTGGTAACTGCAGTAACAAACAACACTGTACATGCTAATAGTACATCCATGTAAGCAGTACATACATGCTCAGGAGTTGTTTTTTTGGATCGGTATATACTTGTCATTATCCACTTCAACCATTTTAATTCCCCCCTTTTAAATTATTGTACTGGTTGATGTGTATGTATATATATATATATATATATATATATATATATATATATATATATATATATAGATATATATCTATATATCTATATATATATATATATATATATAGATATATATATATATATATATTTCAACCATTATCACCTACAGTACAGTAGCATACAGTGCTCCCACTGCAGCAAGGGATTCTGGGAAATGACATGCAATGTTTACTCGCTCATCCCACAACGTGGCGGTATCAAATATAGCGTTTTCCCAGTTATTATATCCCTGCAGGATGTAGGATAATCCCAGCCAAACCCACATACTTACTACATTCCCGTTATGTCACATGTATTATTTCCTGTGAAGGAAGCGCTATGTATATTCCCATTATGGTCACAAATTGGACGATACTGTATTTCCATTATGTCTCCTATTATTTTCCCATGATATCTCATAGAATACTGTCATCCAAAACCACATCATTATTGAATGATTGAAAATGATGCCTCCGTTTTATGTCAAGATTGTCTTGACACTTAGACCCCCAAGATTTCAATAGCGCCTCACTTAAAAGATGACATTATTTTTGATTCAAATGAACTTTTATGGTGCAGAAGCCGCATGGTGCCTGTGCCTACAGTGTATGTATTTGTCAGTGTGTCTCTATCTGCATTTCTGTCTCTTGCTGGCCGCCAGCCTGTGTGATGATGTCAGCCTGTCTGTGATGTAAGAGAGACATTGTGATATCATCACATACTGTAGGCAGGATGGCAGGTGTAAAGCTTCTAAAAGAGAGAGGGAGGGAGAGAGGTAGAGGAGAGAGAGGGAGAAAGAGGGAGAGAGAGAGCAAGCAGCTCCTCCCTCCCATGCAAATGACTGGAGGCAGAGGAGTAGAGGGACAGAAGCCTGTGCTGCTTGCAATGGGACAGGATTTGGGGTGCTGTTTCATGCTCTATCTCCCTCCCTCCCACTGTCTCAGGTGCAGAAAGTTTTCAAGGGAGAGAGGAAAGGAAGAGGAAAATGGAAGCTGAGGAGAGCTGGTCCTGTCCCTCTTGTTGGTAAAGAGGGGGCATCCAGAAAGAGGTAAGGAGATAGTTTTATTTTAATTCAAGAAGGAGTGCCTGGTGGCGAAGTTGGTGTGCTCTGTCACACTACAGACCCCTCCCTGTGTGTGTGCGTGCGTGCGTGCGTGCGTCTGCAGGGGGTATCTGTCCCATCCATAGATATCAGGGGTACTGCAGCTGCTGCTGCTGTTCAAACTTTTGCTTTAGGCCCATTCCTTTGATGTTAATAAGCGTTTCTAGTACAATCTTTTTCGCTCTGTTCACCCACATCTTTACATTACCTCGTGTGTGTGTGTGTGTGTGTGTGTGTGTATGTGTATGTGTGTGTACGTGTGTATAGCATGTGTTTGAAACACTATACTGTATCTGCATAGAAAAAAAGCCTTCTTTTAGTAATGTACAGTTCAAATACTGTATGAACATGACCCCATCTCATCTCATCCCCCTGACTCTGGATACAAAACATTCATGTATTCGTTTGCAACTTTTCATACAATTTGCTTGCACCATTTCAGAGAAATTAAATATTTAAAATGGAAATAAATTGGTAACTGCAGTAACAAACAACACTGTACATGCTAATAGTACATCCATGTAAGCAGTACATACATGCTCAGGAGTTGTTTTTTTGGATCGGTATATACTTGTCATTATCCACTTCAACCATTTTAATTCCCCCCTTTTAAATTATTGTACTGGTTGATGTGTATGTATATATATATATATATAGATATATATCTATATATCTATATATATATATATATATATATATATATATATATATATTTCAACCATTATCACCTACAGTACAGTAGCATACAGTGCTCCCACTGCAGCAAGGGATTCTGGGAAATGACATGCAATGTTTACTCGCTCATCCCACAACGTGGCGGTATCAAATATAGCGTTTTCCCAGTTATTATATCCCTGCAGGATGTAGGATAATCCCAGCCAAACCCACATACTTACTACATTCCCGTTATGTCACATGTATTATTTCCTGTGAAGGAAGCGCTATGTATATTCCCATTATGGTCACAAATTGGACGATACTGTATTTCCATTATGTCTCCTATTATTTTCCCATGATATCTCATAGAATACTGTCATCCAAAACCACATCATTATTGAATGATTGAAAATGATGCCTCCGTTTTATGTCAAGATTGTCTTGACACTTAGACCCCCAAGATTTCAATAGCGCCTCACTTAAAAGATGACATTATTTTTGATTCAAATGAACTTTTATGGTGCAGAAGCCGCATGGTGCCTGTGCCTACAGTGTATGTATTTGTCAGTGTGTCTCTATCTGCATTTCTGTCTCTTGCTGGCCGCCAGCCTGTGTGATGATGTCAGCCTGTCTGTGATGTAAGAGAGACATTGTGATATCATCACATACTGTAGGCAGGATGGCAGGTGTAAAGCTTCTAAAAGAGAGAGGGAGGGAGAGAGGTAGAGCAGAGAGAGGGAGAAAGAGGGAGAGAGAGAGCAAGCAGCTCCTCCCTCCCATGCAAATGACTGGAGGCAGAGGAGTAGAGGGACAGAAGCCTGTGCTGCTTGTAATGGGACAGGATTTGGGGTGCTGTTTCATGCTCTATCTCCCTCCCTCCCACTGTCTCAGGTGCAGAAAGTTTTCAAGGGAGAGAGGAAAGGAAGAGGAAAATGGAAGCTGAGGAGAGCTGGTCCTGTCCCTCTTGTTGGTAAAGAGGGGGCATCCAGAAAGAGGTAAGGAGATAGTTTTATTTTAATTCAAGAAGGAGTGCCTGGTGGCGAAGCTGGTGTGCTCTGTCACACTACAGACCCCTCCCTGTGTGTGTGCGTGCGTGCGTGCGTGCGTCTGCAGGGGGTATCTGTCCCATCCATAGATATCAGGGGTACTGCAGCTGCTGCTGCTGTTCAAACTTTTGCTTTAGGCCCATTCCTTTGATATTAATAAGCGTTTCTAGTACAATCTTTTTCGCTCTGTTCACCCACATCTTTACATTACCTCGTGTGTGTGTGTGTGTGTGTGTGTGTATGTGTATGTGTGTGTACGTGTGTATAGCATGTGTTTGAAACACTATACTGTATCTGCATAGAAAAAAAGCCTTCTTTTAGTAATGTACAGTTCAAATACTGTATGAACATGACCCCATCTCATCTCATCCCCCTGACTCTGGATACAAAACATTCATGTATTCGTTTGCAACTTTTCATACAATTTGCTTGCACCATTTCAGAGAAATTAAATATTTAAAATGGAAATAAATTGGTAACTGCAGTAACAAACAACACTGTACATGCTAATAGTACATCCATGTAAGCAGTACATACATGCTCAGGAGTTGTTTTTTTGGATCGGTATATACTTGTCATTATCCACTTCAACCATTTTAATTCCCCCCTTTTAAATTATTGTACTGGTTGATGTGTATGTATATATATATATATATATATATATATATATATATAGATATATAGATATATATCTATATCTATATATATATATATATATATATATATATATATATATATATTTCAACCATTATCACCTACAGTACAGTAGCATACAGTGCTCCCACTGCAGCAAGGGATTCTGGGAAATGACATGCAATGTTTACTCGCTCATCCCACAACGTGGCGGTATCAAATATAGCGTTTTCCCAGTTATTATATCCCTGCAGGATGTAGGATAATCCCAGCCAAACCCACATACTTACTACATTCCCGTTATGTCACATGTATTATTTCCTGTGAAGGAAGCGCTATGTATATTCCCATTATGGTCACAAATTGGACGATACTGTATTTCCATTATGTCTCCTATTATTTTCCCATGATATCTCATAGAATACTGTCATCCAAAACCACATCATTATTGAATGATTGAAAATGATGCCTCCGTTTTATGTCAAGATTGTCTTGACACTTAGACCCCCAAGATTTCAATAGCGCCTCACTTAAAAGATGACATTATTTTTGATTCAAATGAACTTTTATGGTGCAGAAGCCGCATGGTGCCTGTGCCTACAGTGTATGTATTTGTCAGTGTGTCTCTATCTGCATTTCTGTCTCTTGCTGGCCGCCAGCCTGTGTGATGATGTCAGCCTGTCTGTGATGTAAGAGAGACATTGTGATATCATCACATACTGTAGGCAGGATGGCAGGTGTAAAGCTTCTAAAAGAGAGAGGGAGGGAGAGAGGTAGAGGAGAGAGAGGGAGAAAGAGGGAGAGAGAGAGCAAGCAGCTCCTCCCTCCCATGCAAATGACTGGAGGCAGAGGAGTAGAGGGACAGAAGCCTGTGCTGCTTGTAATGGGACAGGATTTGGGGTGCTGTTTCATGCTCTATCTCCCTCCCTCCCACTGTCTCAGGTGCAGAAAGTTTTCAAGGGAGAGAGGAAAGGAAGAGGAAAATGGAAGCTGAGGAGAGCTGGTCCGGTCCCTCTTGTTGGTAAAGAGGGGGCATCCAGAAAGAGGTAAGGAGATAGTTTTATTTTAATTCAAGAAGGAGTGCCTGGTGGCGAAGCTGGTGTGCTCTGTCACACTACAGACCCCTCCCTGTGTGTGTGCGTGCGTGCGTGCGTCTGCAGGGGGTATCTGTCCCATCCATAGATATCAGGGGTACTGCAGCTGCTGCTGCTGTTCAAACTTTTGCTTTAGGCCCATTCCTTTGATGTTAATAAGCGTTTCTAGTACAATCTTTTTCGCTCTGTTCACCCACATCTTTACATTACCTCGTGTGTGTGTGTGTGTGTGTGTGTGTGTATGTGTATGTGTGTGTACGTGTGTATAGCATGTGTTTGAAACACTATACTGTATCTGCATAGAAAAAAAGCCTTCTTTTAGTAATGTACAGTTCAAATACTGTATGAACATGACCCCATCTCATCTCATCCCCCTGACTCTGGATACAAAACATTCATGTATTCGTTTGCAACTTTTCATACAATTTGCTTGCACCATTTCAGAGAAATTAAATATTTAAAATGGAAATAAATTGGTAACTGCAGTAACAAACAACACTGTACATGCTAATAGTACATCCATGTAAGCAGTACATACATGCTCAGGAGTTGTTTTTTTGGATCGGTATATACTTGTCATTATCCACTTCAACCATTTTAATTCCCCCCTTTTAAATTATTGTACTGGTTGATGTGTATGTATATATATATATATATATAGATATATATCTATATATCTATATATATATATATATATATATATATATTTCAACCATTATCACCTACAGTACAGTAGCATACAGTGCTCCCACTGCAGCAAGGGATTCTGGGAAATGACATGCAATGTTTACTCGCTCAACCCACAACGTGGCAGTATCAAATATAGCGTTTTCCCAGTTATTATATCCCTGCAGGATGTAGGATAATCCCAGCCAAACCCACATACTTACTACATTCCCGTTATGTCACATGTATTATTTCCTGTGAAGGAAGCGCTATGTATATTCCCATTATGGTCACAAATTGGACGAACCTGTATTTCCATTATGTCTCCTATTATTTTCCCATGATATCTCATAGAATACTGTCATCCAAAACCACATCATTATTGAATGATTGAAAATGATGCCTCCGTTTTATGTCAAGATTGTCTTGACACTTAGACCCCCAAGATTTCAATAGCGCCTCACTTAAAAGATGACATTATTTTTGATTCAAATGAACTTTTATGGTGCAGAAGCCGCATGGTGCCTGTGCCTACAGTGTATGTATTTGTCAGTGTGTCTCTATCTGCATTTCTGTCTCTTGCTGGCCGCCAGCCTGTGTGATGATGTCAGCCTGTCTGTGATGTAAGAGAGACATTGTGATATCATCACATACTGTAGGCAGGATGGCAGGTGTAAAGCTTCTAAAAGAGAGAGGGAGGGAGAGAGGTAGAGGAGAGAGAGGGAGAAAGAGGGAGAGAGAGAGCAAGCAGCTCCTCCCTCCCATGCAAATGACTGGAGGCAGAGGAGTAGAGGGACAGAAGCCTGTGCTGCTTGTAATGGGACAGGATTTGGGGTGCTGTTTCATGCTCTATCTCCCTCCCTCCCACTGTCTCAGGTGCAGAAAGTTTTCAAGGGAGAGAGGAAAGGAAGAGGAAAATGGAAGCTGAGGAGAGCTGGTCCTGTCCCTCTTGTTGGTAAAGAGGGGGCATCCAGAAAGAGGTAAGGAGATAGTTTTATTTTAATTCAAGAAGGAGTGCCTGGTGGCGAAGCTGGTGTGCTCTGTCACACTACAGACCCCTCCCTGTGTGTGTGCGTGCGTGCGTGCGTGCGTCTGCAGGGGGTATCTGTCCCATCCATAGATATCAGGGGTACTGCAGCTGCTGCTGCTGTTCAAACTTTTGCTTTAGGCCCATTCCTTTGATATTAATAAGCGTTTCTAGTACAATCTTTTTCGCTCTGTTCACCCACATCTTTACATTACCTCGTGTGTGTGTGTGTGTGTGTGTGTGTATGTGTATGTGTGTGTACGTGTGTATAGCATGTGTTTGAAACACTATACTGTATCTGCATAGAAAAAAAGCCTTCTTTTAGTAATGTACAGTTCAAATACTGTATGAACATGACCCCATCTCATCTCATCCCCCTGACTCTGGATACAAAACATTCATGTATTCGTTTGCAACTTTTCATACAATTTGCTTGCACCATTTCAGAGAAATTAAATATTTAAAATGGAAATAAATTGGTAACTGCAGTAACAAACAACACTGTACATGCTAATAGTACATCCATGTAAGCAGTACATACATGCTCAGGAGTTGTTTTTTTGGATCGGTATATACTTGTCATTATCCACTTCAACCATTTTAATTCCCCCCTTTTAAATTATTGTACTGGTTGATGTGTATGTATATATATATATATATATATATATATATATATATATATATATATATATATATATATATATATATATATATATATATATATATCTATATATCTATATATATATATATATATATATATATATTTCAACCATTATCACCTACAGTACAGTAGCATACAGTGCTCCCACTGCAGCAAGGGATTCTGGGAAATGACATGCAATGTTTACTCGCTCATCCCACAACGTGGCGGTATCAAATATAGCGTTTTCCCAGTTATTATATCCCTGCAGGATGTAGGATAATCCCAGCCAAACCCACATACTTACTACATTCCCGTTATGTCACATGTATTATTTCCTGTGAAGGAAGCGCTATGTATATTCCCATTATGGTCACAAATTGGACGATACTGTATTTCCATTATGTCTCCTATTATTTTCCCATGATATCTCATAGAATACTGTCATCCAAAACCACATCATTATTGAATGATTGAAAATGATGCCTCCGTTTTATGTCAAGATTGTCTTGACACTTAGACCCCCAAGATTTCAATAGCGCCTCACTTAAAAGATGACATTATTTTTGATTCAAATGAACTTTTATGGTGCAGAAGCCGCATGGTGCCTGTGCCTACAGTGTATGTATTTGTCAGTGTGTCTCTATCTGCATTTCTGTCTCTTGCTGGCCGCCAGCCTGTGTGATGATGTCAGCCTGTCTGTGATGTAAGAGAGACATTGTGATATCATCACATACTGTAGGCAGGATGGCAGGTGTAAAGCTTCTAAAAGAGAGAGGGAGGGAGAGAGGTAGAGGAGAGAGAGGGAGAAAGAGGGAGAGAGAGAGCAAGCAGCTCCTCCCTCCCATGCAAATGACTGGAGGCAGAGGAGTAGAGGGACAGAAGCCTGTGCTGCTTGTAATGGGACAGGATTTGGGGTGCTGTTTCATGCTCTATCTCCCTCCCTCCCACTGTCTCAGGTGCAGAAAGTTTTCAAGGGAGAGAGGAAAGGAAGAGGAAAATGGAAGCTGAGGAGAGCTGGTCCTGTCCCTCTTGTTGGTAAAGAGGGGGCATCCAGAAAGAGGTAAGGAGATAGTTTTATTTTAATTCAAGAAGGAGTGCCTGGTGGCGAAGCTGGTGTGCTCTGTCACACTACAGACCCCTCCCTGTGTGTGTGCGTGCGTGCGTGCGTGCGTCTGCAGGGGGTATCTGTCCCATCCATAGATATCAGGGGTACTGCAGCTGCTGCTGCTGTTCAAACTTTTGCTTTAGGCCCATTCCTTTGATATTAATAAGCGTTTCTAGTACAATCTTTTTCGCTCTGTTCACCCACATCTTTACATTACCTCGTGTGTGTGTGTGTGTGTGTGTGTGTATGTGTATGTGTGTGTACGTGTGTATAGCATGTGTTTGAAACACTATACTGTATCTGCATAGAAAAAAAGCCTTCTTTTAGTAATGTACAGTTCAAATACTGTATGAACATGACCCCATCTCATCTCATCCCCCTGACTCTGGATACAAAACATTCATGTATTCGTTTGCAACTTTTCATACAATTTGCTTGCACCATTTCAGAGAAATTAAATATTTAAAATGGAAATAAATTGGTAACTGCAGTAACAAACAACACTGTACATGCTAATAGTACATCCATGTAAGCAGTACATACATGCTCAGGAGTTGTTTTTTTGGATCGGTATATACTTGTCATTATCCACTTCAACCATTTTAATTCCCCCCTTTTAAATTATTGTACTGGTTGATGTGTATGTATATATATATATATATATATATATATATATATATATATATATATATATATATATATATATATATATATATATATATATCTATATATCTATATATATATATATATATATATATTTCAACCATTATCACCTACAGTACAGTAGCATACAGTGCTCCCACTGCAGCAAGGGATTCTGGGAAATGACATGCAATGTTTACTCGCTCATCCCACAACGTGGCGGTATCAAATATAGCGTTTTCCCAGTTATTATATCCCTGCAGGATGTAGGATAATCCCAGCCAAACCCACATACTTACTACATTCCCGTTATGTCACATGTATTATTTCCTGTGAAGGAAGCGCTATGTATATTCCCATTATGGTCACAAATTGGACGATACTGTATTTCCATTATGTCTCCTATTATTTTCCCATGATATCTCATAGAATACTGTCATCCAAAACCACATCATTATTGAATGATTGAAAATGATGCCTCCGTTTTATGTCAAGATTGTCTTGACACTTAGACCCCCAAGATTTCAATAGCGCCTCACTTAAAAGATGACATTATTTTTGATTCAAATGAACTTTTATGGTGCAGAAGCCGCATGGTGCCTGTGCCTACAGTGTATGTATTTGTCAGTGTGTCTCTATCTGCATTTCTGTCTCTTGCTGGCCGCCAGCCTGTGTGATGATGTCAGCCTGTCTGTGATGTAAGAGAGACATTGTGATATCATCACATACTGTAGGCAGGATGGCAGGTGTAAAGCTTCTAAAAGAGAGAGGGAGGGAGAGAGGTAGAGGAGAGAGAGGGAGAAAGAGGGAGAGAGAGAGCAAGCAGCTCCTCCCTCCCATGCAAATGACTGGAGGCAGAGGAGTAGAGGGACAGAAGCCTGTGCTGCTTGTAATGGGACAGGATTTGGGGTGCTGTTTCATGCTCTATCTCCCTCCCTCCCACTGTCTCAGGTGCAGAAAGTTTTCAAGGGAGAGAGGAAAGGAAGAGGAAAATGGAAGCTGAGGAGAGCTGGTCCTGTCCCTCTTGTTGGTAAAGAGGGGGCATCCAGAAAGAGGTAAGGAGATAGTTTTATTTTAATTCAAGAAGGAGTGCCTGGTGGCGAAGCTGGTGTGCTCTGTCACACTACAGACCCCTCCCTGTGTGTGTGCGTGCGTGCGTGCGTGCGTCTGCAGGGGGTATCTGTCCCATCCATAGATATCAGGGGTACTGCAGCTGCTGCTGCTGTTCAAACTTTTGCTTTAGGCCCATTCCTTTGATGTTAATAAGCGTTTCTAGTACAATCTTTTTCGCTCTGTTCACCCACATCTTTACATTACCTCGTGTGTGTGTGTGTGTGTGTGTGTGTATGTGTATGTGTGTGTACGTGTGTATAGCATGTGTTTGAAACACTATACTGTATCTGCATAGAAAAAAAGCCTTCTTTTAGTAATGTACAGTTCAAATACTGTATGAACATGACCCCATCTCATCTCATCCCCCTGACTCTGGATACAAAACATTCATGTATTCGTTTGCAACTTTTCATACAATTTGCTTGCACCATTTCAGAGAAATTAAATATTTAAAATGGAAATAAATTGGTAACTGCAGTAACAAACAACACTGTACATGCTAATAGTACATCCATGTAAGCAGTACATACATGCTCAGGAGTTGTTTTTTTGGATCGGTATATACTTGTCATTATCCACTTCAACCATTTTAATTCCCCCCTTTTAAATTATTGTACTGGTTGATGTGTATGTATATATATATATATATATATATATATATATATATATATATATATATATATATATATATATATATATATATATATATAGATATATATCTATATATCTATATATATATATATATATATATATATATATATATATATATTTCAACCATTATCACCTACAGTACAGTAGCATACAGTGCTCCCACTGCAGCAAGGGATTCTGGGAAATGACATGCAATGTTTACTCGCTCATCCCACAACGTGGCGGTATCAAATATAGCGTTTTCCCAGTTATTATATCCCTGCAGGATGTAGGATAATCCCAGCCAAACCCACATACTTACTACATTCCCGTTATGTCACATGTATTATTTCCTGTGAAGGAAGCGCTATGTATATTCCCATTATGGTCACAAATTGGACGATACTGTATTTCCATTATGTCTCCTATTATTTTCCCATGATATCTCATAGAATACTGTCATCCAAAACCACATCATTATTGAATGATTGAAAATGATGCCTCCGTTTTATGTCAAGATTGTCTTGACACTTAGACCCCCAAGATTTCAATAGCGCCTCACTTAAAAGATGACATTATTTTTGATTCAAATGAACTTTTATGGTGCAGAAGCCGCATGGTGCCTGTGCCTACAGTGTATGTATTTGTCAGTGTGTCTCTATCTGCATTTCTGTCTCTTGCTGGCCGCCAGCCTGTGTGATGATGTCAGCCTGTCTGTGATGTAAGAGAGACATTGTGATATCATCACATACTGTAGGCAGGATGGCAGGTGTAAAGCTTCTAAAAGAGAGAGGGAGGGAGAGAGGTAGAGGAGAGAGAGGGAGAAAGAGGGAGAGAGAGAGCAAGCAGCTCCTCCCTCCCATGCAAATGACTGGAGGCAGAGGAGTAGAGGGACAGAAGCCTGTGCTGCTTGTAATGGGACAGGATTTGGGGTGCTCTTTCATGCTCTATCTCCCTCCCTCCCACTGTCTCAGGTGCAGAAAGTTTTCAAGGGAGAGAGGAAAGGAAGAGGAAAATGGAAGCTGAGGAGAGCTGGTCCTGTCCCTCTTGTTGGTAAAGAGGGGGCATCCAGAAAGAGGTAAGGAGATAGTTTTATTTTAATTCAAGAAGGAGTGCCTGGTGGCGAAGCTGGTGTGCTCTGTCACACTACAGACCCCTCCCTGTGTGTGTGCGTGCGTGCGTGCGTGCGTCTGCAGGGGGTATCTGTCCCATCCATAGATATCAGGGGTACTGCAGCTGCTGCTGCTGTTCAAACTTTTGCTTTAGGCCCATTCCTTTGATGTTAATAAGCGTTTCTAGTACAATCTTTTTCGCTCTGTTCACCCACATCTTTACATTACCTCGTGTGTGTGTGTGTGTGTGTGTGTGTGTGTGTATGTGTATGTGTGTGTACGTGTGTATAGCATGTGTTTGAAACACTATACTGTATCTGCATAGAAAAAAAGCCTTCTTTTAGTAATGTACAGTTCAAATACTGTATGAACATGACCCCATCTCATCTCATCCCCCTGACTCTGGATACAAAACATTCATGTATTCGTTTGCAACTTTTCATACAATTTGCTTGCACCATTTCAGAGAAATTAAATATTTAAAATGGAAATAAATTGGTAACTGCAGTAACAAACAACACTGTACATGCTAATAGTACATCCATGTAAGCAGTACATACATGCTCAGGAGTTGTTTTTTTGGATCGGTATATACTTGTCATTATCCACTTCAACCATTTTAATTCCCCCCTTTTAAATTATTGTACTGGTTGATGTGTATGTATATATATATATATATAGATATATATCTATATATCTATATATATATATATATATATATATATATATATATATTTCAACCATTATCACCTACAGTACAGTAGCATACAGTGCTCCCACTGCAGCAAGGGATTCTGGGAAATGACATGCAATGTTTACTCGCTCATCCCACAACGTGGCGGTATCAAATATAGCGTTTTCCCAGTTATTATATCCCTGCAGGATGTAGGATAATCCCAGCCAAACCCACATACTTACTACATTCCCGTTATGTCACATGTATTATTTCCTGTGAAGGAAGCGCTATGTATATTCCCATTATGGTCACAAATTGGACGAACCTGTATTTCCATTATGTCTCCTATTATTTTCCCATGATATCTCATAGAATACTGTCATCCAAAACCACATCATTATTGAATGATTGAAAATGATGCCTCCGTTTTATGTCAAGATTGTCTTGACACTTAGACCCCCAAGATTTCAATAGCGCCTCACTTAAAAGATGACATTATTTTTGATTCAAATGAACTTTTATGGTGCAGAAGCCGCATGGTGCCTGTGCCTACAGTGTATGTATTTGTCAGTGTGTCTCTATCTGCATTTCTGTCTCTTGCTGGCCGCCAGCCTGTGTGATGATGTCAGCCTGTCTGTGATGTAAGAGAGACATTGTGATATCATCACATACTGTAGGCAGGATGGCAGGTGTAAAGCTTCTAAAAGAGAGAGGGAGGGAGAGAGGTAGAGGAGAGAGAGGGAGAAAGAGGGAGAGAGAGAGCAAGCAGCTCCTCCCTCCCATGCAAATGACTGGAGGCAGAGGAGTAGAGGGACAGAAGCCTGTGCTGCTTGTAATGGGACAGGATTTGGGGTGCTGTTTCATGCTCTATCTCCCTCCCTCCCACTGTCTCAGGTGCAGAAAGTTTTCAAGGGAGAGAGGAAAGGAAGAGGAAAATGGAAGCTGAGGAGAGCTGGTCCTGTCCCTCTTGTTGGTAAAGAGGGGGCATCCAGAAAGAGGTAAGGAGATAGTTTTATTTTAATTCAAGAAGGAGTGCCTGGTGGCGAAGCTGGTGTGCTCTGTCACACTACAGACCCCTCCCTGTGTGTGTGCGTGCGTGCGTGCGTGCGTGCGTCTGCAGGGGGTATCTGTCCCATCCATAGATATCAGGGGTACTGCAGCTGCTGCTGCTGTTCAAACTTTTGCTTTAGGCCCATTCCTTTGATGTTAATAAGCGTTTCTAGTACAATCTTTTTCGCTCTGTTCACCCACATCTTTACATTACCTCGTGTGTGTGTGTGTGTGTGTGTGTGTGTATGTGTATGTGTGTGTACGTGTGTATAGCATGTGTTTGAAACACTATACTGTATCTGCATAGAAAAAAAGCCTTCTTTTAGTAATGTACAGTTCAAATACTGTATGAACATGACCCCATCTCATCTCATCCCCCTGACTCTGGATACAAAACATTCATGTATTCGTTTGCAACTTTTCATACAATTTGCTTGCACCATTTCAGAGAAATTAAATATTTAAAATGGAAATAAATTGGTAACTGCAGTAACAAACAACACTGTACATGCTAATAGTACATCCATGTAAGCAGTACATACATGCTCAGGAGTTGTTTTTTTGGATCGGTATATACTTGTCATTATCCACTTCAACCATTTTAATTCCCCCCTTTTAAATTATTGTACTGGTTGATGTGTATGTATATATATATATATATATATATATATATATATATATATAGATATATATCTATATATCTATATATATATATATATATATATATATTTCAACCATTATCACCTACAGTACAGTAGCATACAGTGCTCCCACTGCAGCAAGGGATTCTGGGAAATGACATGCAATGTTTACTCGCTCATCCCACAACGTGGCGGTATCAAATATAGCGTTTTCCCAGTTATTATATCCCTGCAGGATGTAGGATAATCCCAGCCAAACCCACATACTTACTACATTCCCGTTATGTCACATGTATTATTTCCTGTGAAGGAAGCGCTATGTATATTCCCATTATGGTCACAAATTGGACGATACTGTATTTCCATTATGTCTCCTATTATTTTCCCATGATATCTCATAGAATACTGTCATCCAAAACCACATCATTATTGAATGATTGAAAATGATGCCTCCGTTTTATGTCAAGATTGTCTTGACACTTAGACCCCCAAGATTTCAATAGCGCCTCACTTAAAAGATGACATTATTTTTGATTCAAATGAACTTTTATGGTGCAGAAGCCGCATGGTGCCTGTGCCTACAGTGTATGTATTTGTCAGTGTGTCTCTATCTGCATTTCTGTCTCTTGCTGGCCGCCAGCCTGTGTGATGATGTCAGCCTGTCTGTGATGTAAGAGAGACATTGTGATATCATCACATACTGTAGGCAGGATGGCAGGTGTAAAGCTTCTAAAAGAGAGAGGGAGGGAGAGAGGTAGAGGAGAGAGAGGGAGAAAGAGGGAGAGAGAGAGCAAGCAGCTCCTCCCTCCCATGCAAATGACTGGAGGCAGAGGAGTAGAGGGACAGAAGCCTGTGCTGCTTGTAATGGGACAGGATTTGGGGTGCTGTTTCATGCTCTATCTCCCTCCCTCCCACTGTCTCAGGTGCAGAAAGTTTTCAAGGGAGAGAGGAAAGGAAGAGGAAAATGGAAGCTGAGGAGAGCTGGTCCTGTCCCTCTTGTTGGTAAAGAGGGGGCATCCAGAAAGAGGTAAGGAGATAGTTTTATTTTAATTCAAGAAGGAGTGCCTGGTGGCGAAGCTGGTGTGCTCTGTCACACTACAGACCCCTCCCTGTGTGTGTGCGTGCGTGCGTGCGTGCGTCTGCAGGGGGTATCTGTCCCATCCATAGATATCAGGGGTACTGCAGCTGCTGCTGCTGTTCAAACTTTTGCTTTAGGCCCATTCCTTTGATGTTAATAAGCGTTTCTAGTACAATCTTTTTCGCTCTGTTCACCCACATCTTTACATTACCTCGTGTGTGTGTGTGTGTGTGTGTGTGTGTATGTGTATGTGTGTGTACGTGTGTATAGCATGTGTTTGAAACACTATACTGTATCTGCATAGAAAAAAAGCCTTCTTTTAGTAATGTACAGTTCAAATACTGTATGAACATGACCCCATCTCATCTCATCCCCCTGACTCTGGATACAAAACATTCATGTATTCGTTTGCAACTTTTCATACAATTTGCTTGCACCATTTCAGAGAAATTAAATATTTAAAATGGAAATAAATTGGTAACTGCAGTAACAAACAACACTGTACATGCTAATAGTACATCCATGTAAGCAGTACATACATGCTCAGGAGTTGTTTTTTTGGATCGGTATATACTTGTCATTATCCACTTCAACCATTTTAATTCCCCCCTTTTAAATTATTGTACTGGTTGATGTGTATGTATATATATATATATATATATATATATATATATATATATATATATATATATAGATATATATCTATATATCTATATATATATATATATATATATATATTTCAACCATTATCACCTACAGTACAGTAGCATACAGTGCTCCCACTGCAGCAAGGGATTCTGGGAAATGACATGCAATGTTTACTCGCTCATCCCACAACGTGGCGGTATCAAATATAGCGTTTTCCCAGTTATTATATCCCTGCAGGATGTAGGATAATCCCAGCCAAACCCACATACTTACTACATTCCCGTTATGTCACATGTATTATTTCCTGTGAAGGAAGCGCTATGTATATTCCCATTATGGTCACAAATTGGACGATACTGTATTTCCATTATGTCTCCTATTATTTTCCCATGATATCTCATAGAATACTGTCATCCAAAACCACATCATTATTGAATGATTGAAAATGATGCCTCCGTTTTATGTCAAGATTGTCTTGACACTTAGACCCCCAAGATTTCAATAGCGCCTCACTTAAAAGATGACATTATTTTTGATTCAAATGAACTTTTATGGTGCAGAAGCCGCATGGTGCCTGTGCCTACAGTGTATGTATTTGTCAGTGTGTCTCTATCTGCATTTCTGTCTCTTGCTGGCCGCCAGCCTGTGTGATGATGTCAGCCTGTCTGTGATGTAAGAGAGACATTGTGATATCATCACATACTGTAGGCAGGATGGCAGGTGTAAAGCTTCTAAAAGAGAGAGGGAGGGAGAGAGGTAGAGGAGAGAGAGGGAGAAAGAGGGAGAGAGAGAGCAAGCAGCTCCTCCCTCCCATGCAAATGACTGGAGGCAGAGGAGTAGAGGGACAGAAGCCTGTGCTGCTTGTAATGGGACAGGATTTGGGGTGCTGTTTCATGCTCTATCTCCCTCCCTCCCACTGTCTCAGGTGCAGAAAGTTTTCAAGGGAGAGAGGAAAGGAAGAGGAAAATGGAAGCTGAGGAGAGCTGGTCCTGTCCCTCTTGTTGGTAAAGAGGGGGCATCCAGAAAGAGGTAAGGAGATAGTTTTATTTTAATTCAAGAAGGAGTGCCTGGTGGCGAAGCTGGTGTGCTCTGTCACACTACAGACCCCTCCCTGTGTGTGTGTGTGCGTGCGTGCGTGCGTGCGTGCGTCTGCAGGGGGTATCTGTCCCATCCATAGATATCAGGGGTACTGCAGCTGCTGCTGCTGTTCAAACTTTTGCTTTAGGCCCATTCCTTTGATGTTAATAAGCGTTTCTAGTACAATCTTTTTCGCTCTGTTCACCCACATCTTTACATTACCTCGTGTGTGTGTGTGTGTGTGTGTGTGTGTGTGTATGTGTATGTGTGTGTACGTGTGTATAGCATGTGTTTGAAACACTATACTGTATCTGCATAGAAAAAAAGCCTTCTTTTAGTAATGTACAGTTCAAATACTGTATGAACATGACCCCATCTCATCTCATCCCCCTGACTCTGGATACAAAACATTCATGTATTCGTTTGCAACTTTTCATACAATTTGCTTGCACCATTTCAGAGAAATTAAATATTTAAAATGGAAATAAATTGGTAACTGCAGTAACAAACAACACTGTACATGCTAATAGTACATCCATGTAAGCAGTACATACATGCTCAGGAGTTGTTTTTTTGGATCGGTATATACTTGTCATTATCCACTTCAACCATTTTAATTCCCCCCTTTTAAATTATTGTACTGGTTGATGTGTATGTATATATATATATATATATATATATATATATATATATATATATAGATATATATCTATATATCTATATATATATATATATATATATATATATATATATATATATATATTTCAACCATTATCACCTACAGTACAGTAGCATACAGTGCTCCCACTGCAGCAAGGGATTCTGGGAAATGACATGCAATGTTTACTCGCTCATCCCACAACGTGGCGGTATCAAATATAGCGTTTTCCCAGTTATTATATCCCTCCAGGATGTAGGATAATCCCAGCCAAACCCACATACTTACTACATTCCCGTTATGTCACATGTATTATTTCCTGTGAAGGAAGCGCTATGTATATTCCCATTATGGTCACAAATTGGACGATACTGTATTTCCATTATGTCTCCTATTATTTTCCCATGATATCTCATAGAATACTGTCATCCAAAACCACATCATTATTGAATGATTGAAAATGATGCCTCCGTTTTATGTCAAGATTGTCTTGACACTTAGACCCCCAAGATTTCAATAGCGCCTCACTTAAAAGATGACATTATTTTTGATTCAAATGAACTTTTATGGTGCAGAAGCCGCATGGTGCCTGTGCCTACAGTGTATGTATTTGTCAGTGTGTCTCTATCTGCATTTCTGTCTCTTGCTGGCCGCCAGCCTGTGTGATGATGTCAGCCTGTCTGTGATGTAAGAGAGACATTGTGATATCATCACATACTGTAGGCAGGATGGCAGGTGTAAAGCTTCTAAAAGAGAGAGGGAGGGAGAGAGGTAGAGGAGAGAGAGGGAGAAAGAGGGAGAGAGAGAGCAAGCAGCTCCTCCCTCCCATGCAAATGACTGGAGGCAGAGGAGTAGAGGGACAGAAGCCTGTGCTGCTTGTAATGGGACAGGATTTGGGGTGCTGTTTCATGCTCTATCTCCCTCCCTCCCACTGTCTCAGGTGCAGAAAGTTTTCAAGGGAGAGAGGAAAGGAAGAGGAAAATGGAAGCTGAGGAGAGCTGGTCCTGTCCCTCTTGTTGGTAAAGAGGGGGCATCCAGAAAGAGGTAAGGAGATAGTTTTATTTTAATTCAAGAAGGAGTGCCTGGTGGCGAAGCTGGTGTGCTCTGTCACACTACAGACCCCTCCCTGTGTGTGTGCGCGTGCGTGCGTGCGTGCGTGCGTCTGCAGGGGGTATCTGTCCCATCCATAGATATCAGGGGTACTGCAGCTGCTGCTGCTGTTCAAACTTTTGCTTTAGGCCCATTCCTTTGATGTTAATAAGCGTTTCTAGTACAATCTTTTTCGCTCTGTTCACCCACATCTTTACATTACCTCGTGTGTGTGTGTGTGTGTGTGTGTGTATGTGTATGTGTGTGTACGTGTGTAGAGCATGTGTTTGAAACACTGTACTGAATCTGCATAGAAAAAAAGCCTTCTTTTAGTAATGTACAGTTCAAATACTGTATGAACATGACCCCATCTCATCTCATCCCCCTGACTCTGGATACAAAACATTCATGTATTCGTTTGCAACTTTTCATACAATTTGCTTGCACCATTTCAGAGAAATTAAATATTTAAAATGGAAATAAATTGGTAACTGCAGTAACAAACAACACTGTACATGCTAATAGTACATCCATGTAAGCAGTACATACATGCTCAGGAGTTGTTTTTTTGGATCGGTATATACTTGTCATTATCCACTTCAACCATTTTAATTCCCCCCTTTTAAATTATTGTACTGGTTGATGTGTATGTATATATATATATATATATATATATATATATATATATATAGATATATATCTATATATCTATATATATATATATATATATATATATATATATATATATATATATATATATATTTCAACCATTATCACCTACAGTACAGTAGCATACAGTGCTCCCACTGCAGCAAGGGATTCTGGGAAATGACATGCAATGTTTACTCGCTCATCCCACAACGTGGCGGTATCAAATATAGCATTTTCCCAGTTATTATATCCCTGCAGGATGTAGGATAATCCCAGCCAAACCCACATACTTACTACATTCCCGTTATGTCACATGTATTATTTCCTGTGAAGGAAGCGCTATGTATATTCCCATTATGGTCACAAATTGGACGATACTGTATTTCCATTATGTCTCCTATTATTTTCCCATGATATCTCATAGAATACTGTCATCCAAAACCACATCATTATTGAATGATTGAAAATGATGCCTCCGTTTTATGTCAAGATTGTCTTGACACTTAGACCCCCAAGATTTCAATAGCGCCTCACTTAAAAGATGACATTATTTTTGATTCAAATGAACTTTTATGGTGCAGAAGCCGCATGGTGCCTGTGCCTACAGTGTATGTATTTGTCAGTGTGTCTCTATCTGCATTTCTGTCTCTTGCTGGCCGCCAGCCTGTGTGATGATGTCAGCCTGTCTGTGATGTAAGAGAGACATTGTGATATCATCACATACTGTAGGCAGGATGGCAGGTGTAAAGCTTCTAAAAGAGAGAGGGAGGGAGAGAGGTAGAGGAGAGAGAGGGAGAAAGAGGGAGAGAGAGAGCAAGCAGCTCCTCCCTCCCATGCAAATGACTGGAGGCAGAGGAGTAGAGGGACAGAAGCCTGTGCTGCTTGTAATGGGACAGGATTTGGGGTGCTGTTTCATGCTCTATCTCCCTCCCTCCCACTGTCTCAGGTGCAGAAAGTTTTCAAGGGAGAGAGGAAAGGAAGAGGAAAATGGAAGCTGAGGAGAGCTGGTCCTGTCCCTCTTGTTGGTAAAGAGGGGGCATCCAGAAAGAGGTAAGGAGATAGTTTTATTTTAATTCAAGAAGGAGTGCCTGGTGGCGAAGCTGGTGTGCTCTGTCACACTACAGACCCCTCCCTGTGTGTGTGTGTGCGTGCGTGCGTGCGTGCGTGCGTCTGCAGGGGGTATCTGTCCCATCCATAGATATCAGGGGTACTGCAGCAGCTGCTGCTGTTCAAACTTTTGCTTTAGGCCCATTCCTTTGATGTTAATAAGCGTTTCTAGTACAATCTTTTTCGCTCTGTTCACCCACATCTTTACATTACCTCGTGTGTGTGTGTGTGTGTGTGTGTATGTGTATGTGTGTGTACGTGTGTATAGCATGTGTTTGAAACACTATACTGTATCTGCATAGAAAAAAAGCCTTCTTTTAGTAATGTACAGTTCAAATACTGTATGAACATGACCCCATCTCATCTCATCCCCCTGACTCTGGATACAAAACATTCATGTATTCGTTTGCAACTTTTCATACAATTTGCTTGCACCATTTCAGAGAAATTAAATATTTAAAATGGAAATAAATTGGTAACTGCAGTAACAAACAACACTGTACATGCTAATAGTACATCCATGTAAGCAGTACATACATGCTCAGGAGTTGTTTTTTTGGATCGGTATATACTTGTCATTATCCACTTCAACCATTTTAATTCCCCCCTTTTAAATTATTGTACTGGTTGATGTGTATGTATATATATATATATATATATATATATATATATATATATATATATATATATAGATATATATCTATATATCTATATATATATATATATATATATATATATATATATATATATATATATATATTTCAACCATTATCACCTACAGTACAGTAGCATACAGTGCTCCCACTGCAGCAAGGGATTCTGGGAAATGACATGCAATGTTTACTCGCTCATCCCACAACGTGGCGGTATCAAATATAGCGTTTTCCCAGTTATTATATCCCTGCAGGATGTAGGATAATCCCAGCCAAACCCACATACTTACTACATTCCCGTTATGTCACATGTATTATTTCCTGTGAAGGAAGAGCTATGTATATTCCCATTATGGTCACAAATTGGACGATACTGTATTTCCATTATGTCTCCTATTATTTTCCCATGATATCTCATAGAATACTGTCATCCAAAACCACATCATTATTGAATGATTGAAAATGATGCCTCCGTTTTATGTCAAGATTGTCTTGACACTTAGACCCCCAAGATTTCAATAGCGCCTCACTTAAAAGATGACATTATTTTTGATTCAAATGAACTTTTATGGTGCAGAAGCCGCATGGTGCCTGTGCCTACAGTGTATGTATTTGTCAGTGTGTCTCTATCTGCATTTCTGTCTCTTGCTGGCCGCCAGCCTGTGTGATGATGTCAGCCTGTCTGTGATGTAAGAGAGACATTGTGATATCATCACATACTGTAGGCAGGATGGCAGGTGTAAAGCTTCTAAAAGAGAGAGGGAGGGAGAGAGGTAGAGGAGAGAGAGGGAGAAAGAGGGAGAGAGAGAGCAAGCAGCTCCTCCCTCCCATGCAAATGACTGGAGGCAGAGGAGTAGAGGGACAGAAGCCTGTGCTGCTTGTAATGGGACAGGATTTGGGGTGCTGTTTCATGCTCTATCTCCCTCCCTCCCACTGTCTCAGGTGCAGAAAGTTTTCAAGGGAGAGAGGAAAGGAAGAGGAAAATGGAAGCTGAGGAGAGCTGGTCCTGTCCCTCTTGTTGGTAAAGAGGGGGCATCCAGAAAGAGGTAAGGAGATAGTTTTATTTTAATTCAAGAAGGAGTGCCTGGTGGCGAAGCTGGTGTGCTCTGTCACACTACAGACCCCTCCCTGTGTGTGTGCGCGTGCGTGCGTGCGTGCGTCTGCAGGGGGTATCTGTCCCATCCATAGATATCAGGGGTACTGCAGCTGCTGCTGCTGTTCAAACTTTTGCTTTAGGCCCATTCCTTTGATGTTAATAAGCGTTTCTAGTACAATCTTTTTCGCTCTGTTCACCCACATCTTTACATTACCTCGTGTGTGTGTGTGTGTGTGTGTGTATGTGTATGTGTGTGTACGTGTGTATAGCATGTGTTTGAAACACTATACTGTATCTGCATAGAAAAAAAGCCTTCTTTTAGTAATGTACAGTTCAAATACTGTATGAACATGACCCCATCTCATCTCATCCCCCTGACTCTGGATACAAAACATTCATGTATTCGTTTGCAACTTTTCATACAATTTGCTTGCACCATTTCAGAGAAATTAAATATTTAAAATGGAAATAAATTGGTAACTGCAGTAACAAACAACACTGTACATGCTAATAGTACATCCATGTAAGCAGTACATACATGCTCAGGAGTTGTTTTTTTGGATCGGTATATACTTGTCATTATCCACTTCAACCATTTTAATTCCCCCCTTTTAAATTATTGTACTGGTTGATGTGTATGTATATATATATATATATATATATATATATATATATATATATATAGATATATATCTATTTATCTATATATATATATATATATATATATATATATATTTCAACCATTATCACCTACAGTACAGTAGCATACAGTGCTCCCACTGCAGCAAGGGATTCTGGGAAATGACATGCAATGTTTACTCGCTCATCCCACAACGTGGCGGTATCAAATATAGCGTTTTCCCAGTTATTATATCCCTGCAGGATGTAGGATAATCCCAGCCAAACCCACATACTTACTACATTCCCGTTATGTCACATGTATTATTTCCTGTGAAGGAAGCGCTATGTATATTCCCATTATGGTCACAAATTGGACGATACTGTATTTCCATTATGTCTCCTATTATTTTCCCATGATATCTCATAGAATACTGTCATCCAAAACCACATCATTATTGAATGATTGAAAATGATGCCTCCGTTTTATGTCAAGATTGTCTTGACACTTAGACCCCCAAGATTTCAATAGCGCCTCACTTAAAAGATGACATTATTTTTGATTCAAATGAACTTTTATGGTGCAGAAGCCGCATGGTGCCTGTGCCTACAGTGTATGTATTTGTCAGTGTGTCTCTATCTGCATTTCTGTCTCTTGCTGGCCGCCAGCCTGTGTGATGATGTCAGCCTGTCTGTGATGTAAGAGAGACATTGTGATATCATCACATTCTGTAGGCAGGATGGCAGGTGTAAAGCTTCTAAAAGAGAGAGGGAGGGAGAGAGGTAGAGGAGAGAGAGGGAGAAAGAGGGAGAGAGAGAGCAAGCAGCTCCTCCCTCCCATGCAAATGACTGGAGGCAGAGGAGTAGAAGGACAGAAGCCTGTGCTGCTTGTAATGGGACAGGATTTGGGGTGCTGTTTCATGCTCTATCTCCCTCCCTCCCACTGTCTCAGGTGCAGAAAGTTTTCAAGGGAGAGAGGAAAGGAAGAGGAAAATGGAAGCTGAGGAGAGCTGGTCCTGTCCCTCTTGTTGGTAAAGAGGGGGCATCCAGAAAGAGGTAAGGAGATAGTTTTATTTTAATTCAAGAAGGAGTGCCTGGTGGCGAAGCTGGTGTGCTCTGTCACACTACAGACCCCTCCCTGTGTGTGTGTATGCGTGCGTGCGTGCGTGCGTGCGTCTGCAGGGGGTATCTGTCCCATCCATAGATATCAGGGGTACTGCAGCTGCTGCTGCTGTTCAAACTTTTGCTTTAGGCCCATTCCTTTGATGTTAATAAGCGTTTCTAGTACAATCTTTTTCGCTCTGTTCACCCACATCTTTACATTACCTCGTGTGTGTGTGTGTGTGTGTGTGTGTGTATGTGTATGTGTGTGTACGTGTGTATAGCATGTGTTTGAAACACTATACTGTATCTGCATAGAAAAAAAGCCTTCTTTTAGTAATGTACAGTTCAAATACTGTATGAACATGACCCCATCTCATCTCATCCCCCTGACTCTGGATACAAAACATTCATGTATTCGTTTGCAACTTTTCATACAATTTGCTTGCACCATTTCAGAGAAATTAAATATTTAAAATGGAAATAAATTGGTAACTGCAGTAACAAACAACACTGTACATGCTAATAGTACATCCATGTAAGCAGTACATACATGCTCAGGAGTTGTTTTTTTGGATCGGTATATACTTGTCATTATCCACTTCAACCATTTTAATTCCCCCCTTTTAAATTATTGTACTGGTTGATGTGTATGTATATATATATATATATATATATATATATATATATATATAGATATATATCTATATATCTATATATATATATATATATATATATATATATATATATATATATATATTTCAACCATTATCACCTACAGTACAGTAGCATACAGTGCTCCCACTGCAGCAAGGGATTCTGGGAAATGACATGCAATGTTTACTCGCTCATCCCACAACGTGGCGGTATCAAATATAGCGTTTTCCCAGTTATTATATCCCTGCAGGATGTAGGATAATCCCAGCCAAACCCACATACTTACTACATTCCCGTTATGTCACATGTATTATTTCCTGTGAAGGAAGCGCTATGTATATTCCCATTATGGTCACAAATTGGACGATACTGTATTTCCATTATGTCTCCTATTATTTTCCCATGATATCTCATAGAATACTGTCATCCAAAACCACATCATTATTGAATGATTGAAAATGATGCCTCCGTTTTATGTCAAGATTGTCTTGACACTTAGACCCCCAAGATTTCAATAGCGCCTCACTTAAAAGATGACATTATTTTTGATTCAAATGAACTTTTATGGTGCAGAAGCCGCATGGTGCCTGTGCCTACAGTGTATGTATTTGTCAGTGTGTCTCTATCTGCATTTCTGTCTCTTGCTGGCCGCCAGCCTGTGTGATGATGTCAGCCTGTCTGTGATGTAAGAGAGACATTGTGATATCATCACATACTGTAGGCAGGATGGCAGGTGTAAAGCTTCTAAAAGAGAGAGGGAGGGAGAGAGGTAGAGGAGAGAGAGGGAGAAAGAGGGAGAGAGAGAGCAAGGAGCTCCTCCCTCCCATGCAAATGACTGGAGGCAGAGGAGTAGAGGGACAGAAGCCTGTGCTGCTTGTAATGGGACAGGATTTGGGGTGCTGTTTCATGCTCTATCTCCCTCCCTCCCACTGTCTCAGGTGCAGAAAGTTTTCAAGGGAGAGAGGAAAGGAAGAGGAAAATGGAAGCTGAGGAGAGCTGGTCCTGTCCCTCTTGTTGGTAAAGAGGGGGCATCCAGAAAGAGGTAAGGAGATAGTTTTATTTTAATTCAAGAAGGAGTGCCTGGTGGCGAAGCTGGTGTGCTCTGTCACACTACAGACCCCTCCCTGTGTGTGTGTGTGCGTGCGTGCGTGCGTGCGTCTGCAGGGGGTATCTGTCCCATCCATAGATATCAGGGGTACTGCAGCTGCTGCTGCTGTTCAAACTTTTGCTTTAGGCCCATTCCTTTGATGTTAATAAGCGTTTCTAGTACAATCTTTTTCGCTCTGTTCACCCACATCTTTACATTACCTCGTGTGTGTGTGTGTGTGTGTGTGTATGTGTATGTGTGTGTACGTGTGTATAGCATGTGTTTGAAACACTATACTGTATCTGCATAGAAAAAAAGCCTTCTTTTAGTAATGTACAGTTCAAATACTGTATGAACATGACCCCATCTCATCTCATCCCCCTGACTCTGGATACAAAACATTCATGTATTCGTTTGCAACTTTTCATACAATTTGCTTGCACCATTTCAGAGAAATTAAATATTTAAAATGGAAATAAATTGGTAACTGCAGTAACAAACAACACTGTACATGCTAATAGTACATCCATGTAAGCAGTACATACATGCTCAGGAGTTGTTTTTTTGGATCGGTATATACTTGTCATTATCCACTTCAACCATTTTAATTCCCCCCTTTTAAATTATTGTACTGGTTGATGTGTATGTATATATATATATATATATATATATATATATATATATATATATATATATATATATATAGATATATATCTATATATCTATATATATATATATATATATATATATATATATATTTCAACCATTATCACCTACAGTACAGTAGCATACAGTGCTCCCACTGCAGCAAGGGATTCTGGGAAATGACATGCAATGTTTACTCGCTCATCCCACAACGTGGCGGTATCAAATATAGCGTTTTCCCAGTTATTATATCCCTGCAGGATGTAGGATAATCCCAGCCAAACCCACATACTTACTACATTCCCGTTATGTCACATGTATTATTTCCTGTGAAGGAAGCGCTATGTATATTCCCATTATGGTCACAAATTGGACGAAACTGTATTTCCATTATGTCTCCTATTATTTTCCCATGATATCTCATAGAATACTGTCATCCAAAACCACATCATTATTGAATGATTGAAAATGATGCCTCCGTTTTATGTCAAGATTGTCTTGACACTTAGACCCCCAAGATTTCAATAGCGCCTCACTTAAAAGATGACATTATTTTTGATTCAAATGAACTTTTATGGTGCAGAAGCCGCATGGTGCCTGTGCCTACAGTGTATGTATTTGTCAGTGTGTCTCTATCTGCATTTCTGTCTCTTGCTGGCCGCCAGCCTGTGTGATGATGTCAGCCTGTCTGTGATGTAAGAGAGACATTGTGATATCATCACATACTGTAGGCAGGATGGCAGGTGTAAAGCTTCTAAAAGAGAGAGGGAGGGAGAGAGGTAGAGGAGAGAGAGGGAGAAAGAGGGAGAGAGAGAGCAAGCAGCTCCTCCCTCCCATGCAAATGACTGGAGGCAGAGGAGTAGAGGGACAGAAGCCTGTGCTGCTTGTAATGGGACAGGATTTGGGGTGCTGTTTCATGCTCTATCTCCCTCCCTCCCACTGTCTCAGGTGCAGAAAGTTTTCAAGGGAGAGAGGAAAGGAAGAGGAAAATGGAAGCTGAGGAGAGCTGGTCCTGTCCCTCTTGTTGGTAAAGAGGGGGCATCCAGAAAGAGGTAAGGAGATAGTTTTATTTTAATTCAAGAAGGAGTGCCTGGTGGCGAAGCTGGTGTGCTCTGTCACACTACAGACCCCTCCCTGTGTGTGTGTGTGCGTGCGTGCGTGCGTGCGTCTGCAGGGGGTATCTGTCCCATCCATAGATATCAGGGGTACTGCAGCTGCTGCTGCTGTTCAAACTTTTGCTTTAGGCCCATTCCTTTGATGTTAATAAGCGTTTCTAGTACAATCTTTTTCGCTCTGTTCACCCACATCTTTACATTACCTCGTGTGTGTGTGTGTGTATGTGTATGTGTGTGTACGTGTGTATAGCATGTGTTTGAAACACTATACTGTATCTGCATAGAAAAAAAGCCTTATTTTAGTAATGTACAGTTCAAATACTGTATGAACATGACCCCATCTCATCTCATCCCCCTGACTCTGGATACAAAACATTCATGTATTCGTTTGCAACTTTTCATACAATTTGCTTGCACCATTTCAGAGAAATTAAATATTTAAAATGGAAATAAATTGGTAACTGCAGTAACAAACAACACTGTACATGCTAATAGTACATCCATGTAAGCAGTACATACATGCTCAGGAGTTGTTTTTTTGGATCGGTATATACTTGTCATTATCCACTTCAACCATTTTAATTCCCCCCTTTTAAATTATTGTACTGGTTGATGTGTATGTATATATATATATATATATATATATATATATATATATATATATATATAGATATATATCTATATATCTATATATATATATATATATATATATATTTCAACCATTATCACCTACAGTACAGTAGCATACAGTGCTCCCACTGCAGCAAGGGATTCTGGGAAATGACATGCAATGTTTACTCGCTCATCCCACAACGTGGCGGTATCAAATATAGCGTTTTCCCAGTTATTATATCCCTGCAGGATGTAGGATAATCCCAGCCAAACCCACATACTTACTACATTCCCGTTATGTCACATGTATTATTTCCTGTGAAGGAAGCGCTATGTATATTCCCATTATGGTCACAAATTGGACGATACTGTATTTCCATTATGTCTCCTATTATTTTCCCATGATATCTCATAGAATACTGTCATCCAAAACCACATCATTATTGAATGATTGAAAATGATGCCTCCGTTTTATGTCAAGATTGTCTTGACACTTAGACCCCCAAGATTTCAATAGCGCCTCACTTAAAAGATGACATTATTTTTGATTCAAATGAACTTTTATGGTGCAGAAGCCGCATGGTGCCTGTGCCTACAGTGTATGTATTTGTCAGTGTGTCTCTATCTGCATTTCTGTCTCTTGCTGGCCGCCAGCCTGTGTGATGATGTCAGCCTGTCTGTGATGTAAGAGAGACATTGTGATATCATCACATACTGTAGGCAGGATGGCAGGTGTAAAGCTTCTAAAAGAGAGAGGGAGGGAGAGAGGTAGAGGAGAGAGAGGGAGAAAGAGGGAGAGAGAGAGCAAGCAGCTCCTCCCTCCCATGCAAATGACTGGAGGCAGAGGAGTAGAGGGACAGAAGCCTGTGCTGCTTGCAATGGGACAGGATTTGGGGTGCTGTTTCATGCTCTATCTCCCTCCCTCCCACTGTCTCAGGTGCAGAAAGTTTTCAAGGGAGAGAGGAAAGGAAGAGGAAAATGGAAGCTGAGGAGAGCTGGTCCTGTCCCTCTTGTTGGTAAAGAGGGGGCATCCAGAAAGAGGTAAGGAGATAGTTTTATTTTAATTCAAGAAGGAGTGCCTGGTGGCGAAGCTGGTGTGCTCTGTCACACTACAGACCCCTCCCTGTGTGTGTGCGTGCGTGCGTGCGTGCGTCTGCAGGGGGTATCTGTCCCATCCATAGATATCAGGGGTACTGCAGCTGCTGCTGCTGTTCAAACTTTTGCTTTAGGCCCATTCCTTTGATGTTAATAAGCGTTTCTAGTACAATCTTTTTCGCTCTGTTCACCCACATCTTTACATTACCTCGTGTGTGTGTGTGTGTGTGTGTGTGTGTGTGTATGTGTATGTGTGTGTACGTGTGTATAGCATGTGTTTGAAACACTATACTGTATCTGCATAGAAAAAAAGCCTTCTTTTAGTAATGTACAGTTCAAATACTGTATGAACATGACCCCATCTCATCTCATCCCCCTGACTCTGGATACAAAACATTCATGTATTCATTTGCAACTTTTCATACAATTTGCTTGCACCATTTCAGAGAAATTAAATATTTAAAATGGAAATAAATTGGTAACTGCAGTAACAAACAACACTGTACATGCTAATAGTACATCCATGTAAGCAGTACATACATGCTCAGGAGTTGTTTTTTTGGATCGGTATATACTTGTCATTATCCACTTCAACCATTTTAATTCCCCCCTTTTAAATTATTGTACTGGTTGATGTGTATGTATATATATATATATATATATATATATATATATATATAGATATATATCTATATATCTATATATATATATATATATATATATATATATTCAACCATTATCACCTACAGTACAGTAGCATACAGTGCTCCCACTGCAGCAAGGGATTCTGGGAAATGACATGCAATGTTTACTCGCTCATCCCACAACGTGGCGGTATCAAATATAGCGTTTTCCCAGTTATTATATCCCTGCAGGATGTAGGATAATCCCAGCCAAACCCACATACTTACTACATTCCCGTTATGTCACATGTATTATTTCCTGTGAAGGAAGCGCTATGTATATTCCCATTATGGTCACAAATTGGACGATACTGTATTTCCATTATGTCTCCTATTATTTTCCCATGATATCTCATAGAATACTGTCATCCAAAACCACATCATTATTGAATGATTGAAAATGATGCCTCCGTTTTATGTCAAGATTGTCTTGACACTTAGACCCCCAAGATTTCAATAGCGCCTCACTTAAAAGATGACATTATTTTTGATTCAAATGAACTTTTATGGTGCAGAAGCCGCATGGTGCCTGTGCCTACAGTGTATGTATTTGTCAGTGTGTCTCTATCTGCATTTCTGTCTCTTGCTGGCCGCCAGCCTGTGTGATGATGTCAGCCTGTCTGTGATGTAAGAGAGACATTGTGATATCATCACATACTGTAGGCAGGATGGCAGGTGTAAAGCTTCTAAAAGAGAGAGGGAGGGAGGGAGAGAGGTAGAGGAGAGAGAGGGAGAAAGAGGGAGAGAGAGAGCAAGCAGCTCCTCCCTCCCATGCAAATGACTGGAGGCAGAGGAGTAGAGGGACAGAAGCCTGTGCTGCTTGTAATGGGACAGGATTTGGGGTGCTGTTTCATGCTCTATCTCCCTCCCTCCCACTGTCTCAGGTGCAGAAAGTTTTCAAGGGAGAGAGGAAAGGAAGAGGAAAATGGAAGCTGAGGAGAGCTGGTCCTGTCCCTCTTGTTGGTAAAGAGGGGGCATCCAGAAAGAGGTAAGGAGATAGTTTTATTTTAATTCAAGAAGGAGTGCCTGGTGGCGAAGCTGGTGTGCTCTGTCACACTACAGACCCCTCCCTGTGTGTGTGCGTGCGTGCGTGCGTGCGTCTGCAGGGGGTATCTGTCCCATCCATAGATATCAGGGGTACTGCAGCTGCTGCTGCTGTTCAAACTTTTGCTTTAGGCCCATTCCTTTGATGTTAATAAGCGTTTCTAGTACAATCTTTTTCGCTCTGTTCACCCACATCTTTACATTACCTCGTGTGTGTGTGTGTGTGTGTGTGTATGTGTATGTGTGTGTACGTGTGTATAGCATGTGTTTGAAACACTATACTGTATCTGCATAGAAAAAAAGCCTTCTTTTAGTAATGTACAGTTCAAATACTGTATGAACATGACCCCATCTCATCTCATCCCCCTGACTCTGGATACAAAACATTCATGTATTCGTTTGCAACTTTTCATACAATTTGCTTGCACCATTTCAGAGAAATTAAATATTTAAAATGGAAATAAATTGGTAACTGCAGTAACAAACAACACTGTACATGCTAATAGTACATCCATGTAAGCAGTACATACATGCTCAGGAGTTGTTTTTTTGGATCGGTATATACTTGTCATTATCCACTTCAACCATTTTAATTCCCCCCTATTAAATTATTGTACTGGTTGATGTGTATGTATATATATATATATATATATATATATATATATATATATATATATATATATATAGATATATATCTATATATCTATATATATATATATATATTTCAACCATTATCACCTACAGTACAGTAGCATACAGTGCTCCCACTGCAGCAAGGGATTCTGGGAAATGACATGCAATGTTTACTCGCTCATCCCACAACGTGGCGGTATCAAATATAGCGTTTTCCCAGTTATTATATCCCTGCAGGATGTAGGATAATCCCAGCCAAACCCACATACTTACTACATTCCCGTTATGTCACATGTATTATTTCCTGTGAAGGAAGCGCTATGTATATTCCCATTATGGTCACAAATTGGACGATACTGTATTTCCATTATGTCTCCTATTATTTTCCCATGATATCTCATAGAATACTGTCATCCAAAACCACATCATTATTGAATGATTGAAAATGATGCCTCCGTTTTATGTCAAGATTGTCTTGACACTTAGACCCCCAAGATTTCAATAGCGCCTCACTTAAAAGATGACATTATTTTTGATTCAAATGAACTTTTATGGTGCAGAAGCCGCATGGTGCCTGTGCCTACAGTGTATGTATTTGTCAGTGTGTCTCTATCTGCATTTCTGTCTCTTGCTGGCCGCCAGCCTGTGTGATGATGTCAGCCTGTCTGTGATGTAAGAGAGACATTGTGATATCATCACATACTGTAGGCAGGATGGCAGGTGTAAAGCTTCTAAAAGAGAGAGGGAGGGAGAGAGGTAGAGGAGAGAGAGGGAGAAAGAGGGAGAGAGAGAGCAAGCAGCTCCTCCCTCCCATGCAAATGACTGGAGGCAGAGGAGTAGAGGGACAGAAGCCTGTGCTGCTTGTAATGGGACAGGATTTGGGGTGCTGTTTCATGCTCTATCTCCCTCCCTCCCACTGTCTCAGGTGCAGAAAGTTTTCAAGGGAGAGAGGAAAGGAAGAGGAAAATGGAAGCTGAGGAGAGCTGGTCCTGTCCCTCTTGTTGGTAAAGAGGGGGCATCCAGAAAGAGGTAAGGAGATAGTTTTATTTTAATTCAAGAAGGAGTGCCTGGTGGCGAAGCTGGTGTGCTCTGTCACACTACAGACCCCTCCCTGTGTGTGTGCGTGCGTGCGTGCGTGCGTCTGCAGGGGGTATCTGTCCCATCCATAGATATCAGGGGTACTGCAGCTGCTGCTGCTGTTCAAACTTTTGCTTTAGGCCCATTCCTTTGATGTTAATAAGCGTTTCTAGTACAATCTTTTTCGCTCTGTTCACCCACATCTTTACATTACCTCGTGTGTGTGTGTGTGTGTGTGTGTGTGTATGTGTATGTGTGTGTACGTGTGTATAGCATGTGTTTGAAACACTATACTGTATCTGCATAGAAAAAAAGCCTTCTTTTAGTAATGTACAGTTCAAATACTGTATGAACATGACCCCATCTCATCTCATCCCCCTGACTCTGGATACAAAACATTCATGTATTCGTTTGCAACTTTTCATACAATTTGCTTGCACCATTTCAGAGAAATTAAATATTTAAAATGGAAATAAATTGGTAACTGCAGTAACAAACAACACTGTACATGCTAATAGTACATCCATGTAAGCAGTACATACATGCTCAGGAGTTGTTTTTTTGGATCGGTATATACTTGTCATTATCCACTTCAACCATTTTAATTCCCCCCTTTTAAATTATTGTACTGGTTGATGTGTATGTATATATATATATATATATATATATATATATATATATATAGATATATATCTATATATCTATATATATATATATATATTTCAACCATTATCACCTACAGTACAGTAGCATACAGTGCTCCCACTGCAGCAAGGGATTCTGGGAAATGACATGCAATGTTTACTCGCTCATCCCACAACGTGGCGGTATCAAATATAGCGTTTTCCCAGTTATTATATCCCTGCAGGATGTAGGATAATCCCAGCCAAACCCACATACTTACTACATTCCCGTTATGTCACATGTATTATTTCCTGTGAAGGAAGCGCTATGTATATTCCCATTATGGTCACAAATTGGACGATACTGTATTTCCATTATGTCTCCTATTATTTTCCCATGATATCTCATAGAATACTGTCATCCAAAACCACATCATTATTGAATGATTGAAAATGATGCCTCCGTTTTATGTCAAGATTGTCTTGACACTTAGACCCCCAAGATTTCAATAGCGCCTCACTTAAAAGATGACATTATTTTTGATTCAAATGAACTTTTATGGTGCAGAAGCCGCATGGTGCCTGTGCCTACAGTGTATGTATTTGTCAGTGTGTCTCTATCTGCATTTCTGTCTCTTGCTGGCCGCCAGCCTGTGTGATGATGTCAGCCTGTCTGTGATGTAAGAGAGACATTGTGATATCATCACATACTGTAGGCAGGATGGCAGGTGTAAAGCTTCTAAAAGAGAGAGGGAGGGAGAGAGGTAGAGGAGAGAGAGGGAGAAAGAGGGAGAGAGAGAGCAAGCAGCTCCTCCCTCCCATGCAAATGACTGGAGGCAGAGGAGTAGAGGGACAGAAGCCTGTGCTGCTTGTAATGGGACAGGATTTGGGGTGCTGTTTCATGCTCTATCTCCCTCCCTCCCACTGTCTCAGGTGCAGAAAGTTTTCAAGGGAGAGAGGAAAGGAAGAGGAAAATGGAAGCTGAGGAGAGCTGGTCCTGTCCCTCTTGTTGGTAAAGAGGGGGCATCCAGAAAGAGGTAAGGAGATAGTTTTATTTTAATTCAAGAAGGAGTGCCTGATGGCGAAGCTGGTGTGCTCTGTCACACTACAGACCCCTCCCTGTGTGTGTGCGTGCGTGCGTGCGTGCGTCTGCAGGGGGTATCTGTCCCATCCATAGATATCAGGGGTACTGCAGCTGCTGCTGCTGTTCAAACTTTTGCTTTAGGCCCATTCCTTTGATGTTAATAAGCGTTTCTAGTACAATCTTTTTCGCTCTGTTCACCCACATCTTTACATTACCTCGTGTGTGTGTGTGTGTGTGTATGTGTATGTGTGTGTACGTGTGTATAGCATGTGTTTGAAACACTATACTGTATCTGCATAGAAAAAAAGCCTTCTTTTAGTAATGTACAGTTCAAATACTGTATGAACATGACCCCATCTCATCTCATCCCCCTGACTCTGGATACAAAACATTCATGTATTCGTTTGCAACTTTTCATACAATTTGCTTGCACCATTTCAGAGAAATTAAATATTTAAAATGGAAATAAATTGGTAACTGCAGTAACAAACAACACTGTACATGCTAATAGTACATCCATGTAAGCAGTACATACATGCTCAGGAGTTGTTTTTTTGGATCGGTATATACTTGTCATTATCCACTTCAACCATTTTAATTCCCCCCTTTTAAATTATTGTACTGGTTGATGTGTATGTATATATATATATATATATATATATATATATATATATATATATATATAGATATATATCTATATATCTATATATATATATATATATATATATATATTCAACCATTATCACCTACAGTACAGTAGCATACAGTGCTCCCACTGCAGCAAGGGATTCTGGGAAATGACATGCAATGTTTACTCGCTCATCCCACAACGTGGCGGTATCAAATATAGCGTTTTCCCAGTTATTATATCCCTGCAGGATGTAGGATAATCCCAGCCAAACCCACATACTTACTACATTCCCGTTATGTCACATGTATTATTTCCTGTGAAGGAAGCGCTATGTATATTCCCATTATGGTCACAAATTGGACGATACTGTATTTCCATTATGTCTCCTATTATTTTCCCATGATATCTCATAGAATACTGTCATCCAAAACCACATCATTATTGAATGATTGAAAATGATGCCTCCGTTTTATGTCAAGATTGTCTTGACACTTAGACCCCCAAGATTTCAATAGCGCCTCACTTAAAAGATGACATTATTTTTGATTCAAATGAACTTTTATGGTGCAGAAGCCGCATGGTGCCTGTGCCTACAGTGTATGTATTTGTCAGTGTGTCTCTATCTGCATTTCTGTCTCTTGCTGGCCGCCAGCCTGTGTGATGATGTCAGCCTGTCTGTGATGTAAGAGAGACATTGTGATATCATCACATACTGTAGGCAGGATGGCAGGTGTAAAGCTTCTAAAAGAGAGAGGGAGGGAGAGAGGGAGAGGAGAGAGAGGGAGAAAGAGGGAGAGAGAGAGCAAGCAGCTCCTCCCTCCCATGCAAATGACTGGAGGCAGAGGAGTAGAGGGACAGAAGCCTGTGCTGCTTGTAATGGGACAGGATTTGGGGTGCTGTTTCATGCTCTATCTCCCTCCCTCCCACTGTCTCAGGTGCAGAAAGTTTTCAAGGGAGAGAGGAAAGGAAGAGGAAAATGGAAGCTGAGGAGAGCTGGTCCTGTCCCTCTTGTTGGTAAAGAGGGGGCATCCAGAAAGAGGTAAGGAGATAGTTTTATTTTAATTCAAGAAGGAGTGCCTGGTGGCGAAGCTGGTGTGCTCTGTCACACTACAGACCCCTCCCTGTGTGTGTGTGTGCGTGCGTGCGTGCGTGCGTCTGCAGGGGGTATCTGTCCCATCCATAGATATCAGGGGTACTGCAGCTGCTGCTGCTGTTCAAACTTTTGCTTTAGGCCCATTCCTTTGATGTTAATAAGCGTTTCTAGTACAATCTTTTTCGCTCTGTTCACCCACATCTTTACATTACCTCGTGTGTGTGTGTGTGTGTGTGTGTGTATGTGTATGTGTGTGTACGTGTGTATAGCATGTGTTTGAAACACTATACTGTATCTGCATAGAAAAAAAGCCTTCTTTTAGTAATGTACAGTTCAAATACTGTATGAACATGACCCCATCTCATCTCATCCCCCTGACTCTGGATACAAAACATTCATGTATTCGTTTGCAACTTTTCATACAATTTGCTTGCACCATTTCAGAGAAATTAAATATTTAAAATGGAAATAAATTGGTAACTGCAGTAACAAACAACACTGTACATGCTAATAGTACATCCATGTAAGCAGTACATACATGCTCAGGAGTTGTTTTTTTGGATCGGTATATACTTGTCATTATCCACTTCAACCATTTTAATTCCCCCCTTTTAAATTATTGTACTGGTTGATGTGTATGTATATATATATATATATATATATATATATATATAGATATATATCTATATATCTATATATATATATATATATATATATATATTTCAACCATTATCACCTACAGTACAGTAGCATACAGTGCTCCCACTGCAGCAAGGGATTCTGGGAAATGACATGCAATGTTTACTCGCTCATCCCACAACGTGGCGGTATCAAATATAGCGTTTTCCCAGTTATTATATCCCTGCAGGATGTAGGATAATCCCAGCCAAACCCACATACTTACTACATTCCCGTTATGTCACATGTATTATTTCCTGTGAAGGAAGCGCTATGTATATTCCCATTATGGTCACAAATTGGACGAAACTGTATTTCCATTATGTCTCCTATTATTTTCCCATGATATCTCATAGAATACTGTCATCCAAAACCACATCATTATTGAATGATTGAAAATGATGCCTCCGTTTTATGTCAAGATTGTCTTGACACTTAGACCCCCAAGATTTCAATAGCGCCTCACTTAAAAGATGACATTATTTTTGATTCAAATGAACTTTTATGGTGCAGAAGCCGCATGGTGCCTGTGCCTACAGTGTATGTATTTGTCAGTGTGTCTCTATCTGCATTTCTGTCTCTTGCTGGCCGCCAGCCTGTGTGATGATGTCAGCCTGTCTGTGATGTAAGAGAGACATTGTGATATCATCACATACTGTAGGCAGGATGGCAGGTGTAAAGCTTCTAAAAGAGAGAGGGAGGGAGAGAGGTAGAGGAGAGAGAGGGAGAAAGAGGGAGAGAGAGAGCAAGCAGCTCCTCCCTCCCATGCAAATGACTGGAGGCAGAGGAGTAGAGGGACAGAAGCCTGTGCTGCTTGTAATGGGACAGGATTTGGGGTGCTGTTTCATGCTCTATCTCCCTCCCTCCCACTGTCTCAGGTGCAGAAAGTTTTCAAGGGAGAGAGGAAAGGAAGAGGAAAATGGAAGCTGAGGAGAGCTGGTCCTGTCCCTCTTGTTGGTAAAGAGGGGGCATCCAGAAAGAGGTAAGGAGATAGTTTTATTTTAATTCAAGAAGGAGTGCCTGGTGGCGAAGCTGGTGTGCTCTGTCACACTACAGACCCCTCCCTGTGTGTGTGTGTGCGTGCGTGCGTGCGTGCGTGCGTCTGCAGGGGGTATCTGTCCCATCCATAGATATCAGGGGTACTGCAGCTGCTGCTGCTGTTCAAACTTTTGCTTTAGGCCCATTCCTTTGATGTTAATAAGCGTTTCTAGTACAATCTTTTTCGCTCTGTTCACCCACATCTTTACATTACCTCGTGTGTGTGTGTGTGTGTGTGTGTGTATGTGTATGTGTGTGTGTACGTGTGTATAGCATGTGTTTGAAACACTATACTGTATCTGCATAGAAAAAAAGCCTTCTTTTAGTAATGTACAGTTCAAATACTGTATGAACATGACCCCATCTCATCTCATCCCCCTGACTCTGGATACAAAACATTCATGTATTCGTTTGCAACTTTTCATACAATTTGCTTGCACCATTTCAGAGAAATTAAATATTTAAAATGGAAATAAATTGGTAACTGCAGTAACAAACAACACTGTACATGCTAATAGTACATCCATGTAAGCAGTACATACATGCTCAGGAGTTGTTTTTTTGGATCGGTATATACTTGTCATTATCCACTTCAACCATTTTAATTCCCCCCTTTTAAATTATTGTACTGGTTGATGTGTATGTATATATATATATATATATATATATATATATATATATATATATATAGATATATATCTATATATATATATATATATATATATATATATATTTCAACCATTATCACCTACAGTACAGTAGCATACAGTGCTCCCACTGCAGCAAGGGATTCTGGGAAATGACATGCAATGTTTACTCGCTCATCCCACAACGTGGCGGTATCAAATATAGCGTTTTCCCAGTTATTATATCCCTGCAGGATGTAGGATAATCCCAGCCAAACCCACATACTTACTACATTCCCGTTATGTCACATGTATTATTTCCTGTGAAGGAAGCGCTATGTATATTCCCATTATGGTCACAAATTGGACGATACTGTATTTCCATTATGTCTCCTATTATTTTCCCATGATATCTCATAGAATACTGTCATCCAAAACCACATCATTATTGAATGATTGAAAATGATGCCTCCGTTTTATGTCAAGATTGTCTTGACACTTAGACCCCCAAGATTTCAATAGCGCCTCACTTAAAAGATGACATTATTTTTGATTCAAATGAACTTTTATGGTGCAGAAGCCGCATGGTGCCTGTGCCTACAGTGTATGTATTTGTCAGTGTGTCTCTATCTGCATTTCTGTCTCTTGCTGGCCGCCAGCCTGTGTGATGATGTCAGCCTGTCTGTGATGTAAGAGAGACATTGTGATATCATCACATACTGTAGGCAGGATGGCAGGTGTAAAGCTTCTAAAAGAGAGAGGGAGGGAGAGAGGTAGAGGAGAGAGAGGGAGAAAGAGGGAGAGAGAGAGCAAGCAGCTCCTCCCTCCCATGCAAATGACTGGAGGCAGAGGAGTAGAGGGACAGAAGCCTGTGCTGCTTGTAATGGGACAGGATTTGGGGTGCTGTTTCATGCTCTATCTCCCTCCCTCCCACTGTCTCAGGTGCAGAAAGTTTTCAAGGGAGAGAGGAAAGGAAGAGGAAAATGGAAGCTGAGGAGAGCTGGTCCTGTCCCTCTTGTTGGTAAAGAGGGGGCATCCAGAAAGAGGTAAGGAGATAGTTTTATTTTAATTCAAGAAGGAGTGCCTGGTGGCGAAGCTGGTGTGCTCTGTCACACTACAGACCCCTCCCTGTGTGTGTGTGTGCGTGCGTGCATCTGCAGGGGGTATCTGTCCCATCCATAGATATCAGGGGTACTGCAGCTGCTGCTGCTGTTCAAACTTTTGCTTTAGGCCCATTCCTTTGATGTTAATAAGCGTTTCTAGTACAATCTTTTTCGCTCTGTTCACCCACATCTTTACATTACCTCGTGTGTGTGTGTGTGTGTGTGTGTGTATGTGTATGTGTGTGTACGTGTGTATAGCATGTGTTTGAAACACTATACTGTATCTGCATAGAAAAAAAGCCTTCTTTTAGTAATGTACAGTTCAAATACTGTATGAACATGACCCCATCTCATCTCATCCCCCTGACTCTGGATACAAAACATTCATGTATTCGTTTGCAACTTTTCATACAATTTGCTTGCACCATTTCAGAGAAATTAAATATTTAAAATGGAAATAAATTGGTAACTGCAGTAACAAACAACACTGTACATGCTAATAGTACATCCATGTAAGCAGTACATACATGCTCAGGAGTTGTTTTTTTGGATCGGTATATACTTGTCATTATCCACTTCAACCATTTTAATTCCCCCCTTTTAAATTATTGTACTGGTTGATGTGTATGTATATATATATATATATATATATATATATAGATATATATCTATATATCTATATATATATATATATATATATATATTTCAACCATTATCACCTACAGTACAGTAGCATACAGTGCTCCCACTGCAGCAAGGGATTCTGGGAAATGACATGCAATGTTTACTCGCTCATCCCACAACGTGGCGGTATCAAATATAGCGTTTTCCCAGTTATTATATCCCTGCAGGATGTAGGATAATCCCAGCCAAACCCACATACTTACTACATTCCCGTTATGTCACATGTATTATTTCCTGTGAAGGAAGCGCTATGTATATTCCCATTATGGTCACAAATTGGACGATACTGTATTTCCATTATGTCTCCTATTATTTTCCCATGATATCTCATAGAATACTGTCATCCAAAACCACATCATTATTGAATGATTGAAAATGATGCCTCCGTTTTATGTCAAGATTGTCTTGACACTTAGACCCCCAAGATTTCAATAGCGCCTCACTTAAAAGATGACATTATTTTTGATTCAAATGAACTTTTATGGTGCAGAAGCCGCATGGTGCCTGTGCCTACAGTGTATGTATTTGTCAGTGTGTCTCTATCTGCATTTCTGTCTCTTGCTGGCCGCCAGCCTGTGTGATGATGTCAGCCTGTCTGTGATGTAAGAGAGACATTGTGATATCATCACATACTGTAGGCAGGATGGCAGGTGTAAAGCTTCTAAAAGAGAGAGGGAGGGAGAGAGGGAGAGGAGAGAGAGGGAGAAAGAGGGAGAGAGAGAGCAAGCAGCTCCTCCCTCCCATGCAAATGACTGGAGGCAGAGGAGTAGAGGGACAGAAGCCTGTGCTGCTTGTAATGGGACAGGATTTCGGGTGCTGTTTCATGCTCTATCTCCCTCCCTCCCACTGTCTCAGGTGCAGAAAGTTTTCAAGGGAGAGAGGAAAGGAAGAGGAAAATGGAAGCTGAGGAGAGCTGGTCCTGTCCCTCTTGTTGGTAAAGAGGGGGCATCCAGAAAGAGGTAAGGAGATAGTTTTATTTTAATTCAAGAAGGAGTGCCTGGTGGCGAAGCTGGTGTGCTCTGTCACACTACAGACCCCTCCCTGTGTGTGTGTGTGCGTGCGTGCGTGCGTGCGTGCGTCTGCAGGGGGTATCTGTCCCATCCATAGATATCAGGGGTACTGCAGCTGCTGCTGCTGTTCAAACTTTTGCTTTAGGCCCATTCCTTTGATGTTAATAAGCGTTTCTAGTACAATCTTTTTCGCTCTGTTCACCCACATCTTTACATTACCTCGTGTGTGTGTGTGTGTGTGTGTGTGTATGTGTATGTGTGTGTACGTGTGTATAGCATGTGTTTGAAACACTATACTGTATCTGCATAGAAAAAAAGCCTTCTTTTAGTAATGTACAGTTCAAATACTGTATGAACATGACCCCATCTCATCTCATCCCCCTGACTCTGGATACAAAACATTCATGTATTCGTTTGCAACTTTTCATACAATTTGCTTGCACCATTTCAGAGAAATTAAATATTTAAAATGGAAATAAATTGGTAACTGCAGTAACAAACAACACTGTACATGCTAATAGTACATCCATGTAAGCAGTACATACATGCTCAGGAGTTGTTTTTTTGGATCGGTATATACTTGTCATTATCCACTTCAACCATTTTAATTCCCCCCTTTTAAATTATTGTACTGGTTGATGTGTATGTATATATATATATATATATATATATATATATATATATATAGATATATATCTATATATCTATATATATATATATATATATATATATATATATTTCAACCATTATCACCTACAGTACAGTAGCATACAGTGCTCCCACTGCAGCAAGGGATTCTGGGAAATGACATGCAATGTTTACTCGCTCATCCCACAACGTGGCGGTATCAAATATAGCGTTTTCCCAGTTATTATATCCCTGCAGGATGTAGGATAATCCCAGCCAAACCCACATACTTACTACATTCCCGTTATGTCACATGTATTATTTCCTGTGAAGGAAGCGCTATGTATATTCCCATTATGGTCACAAATTGGACGAACCTGTATTTCCATTATGTCTCCTATTATTTTCCCATGATATCTCATAGAATACTGTCATCCAAAACCACATCATTATTGAATGATTGAAAATGATGCCTCCGTTTTATGTCAAGATTGTCTTGACACTTAGACCCCCAAGATTTCAATAGCGCCTCACTTAAAAGATGACATTATTTTTGATTCAAATGAACTTTTATGGTGCAGAAGCCGCATGGTGCCTGTGCCTACAGTGTATGTATTTGTCAGTGTGTCTCTATCTGCATTTCTGTCTCTTGCTGGCCGCCAGCCTGTGTGATGATGTCAGCCTGTCTGTGATGTAAGAGAGACATTGTGATATCATCACATACTGTAGGCAGGATGGCAGGTGTAAAGCTTCTAAAAGAGAGAGGGAGGGAGAGAGGTAGAGGAGAGAGAGGGAGAAAGAGGGAGAGAGAGAGCAAGCAGCTCCTCCCTCCCATGCAAATGACTGGAGGCAGAGGAGTAGAGGGACAGAAGCCTGTGCTGCTTGTAATGGGACAGGATTTGGGGTGCTGTTTCATGCTCTATCTCCCTCCCTCCCACTGTCTCAGGTGCAGAAAGTTTTCAAGGGAGAGAGGAAAGGAAGAGGAAAATGGAAGCTGAGGAGAGCTGGTCCTGTCCCTCTTGTTGGTAAAGAGGGGGCATCCAGAAAGAGGTAAGGAGATAGTTTTATTTTAATTCAAGAAGGAGTGCCTGGTGGCGAAGCTGGTGTGCTCTGTCACACTACAGACCCCTCCCTGTGTGTGTGTGTGCGTGCGTGCGTGCGTGCGTGCGTCTGCAGGGGGTATCTGTCCCATCCATAGATATCAGGGGTACTGCAGCTGCTGCTGCTGTTCAAACTTTTGCTTTAGGCCCATTCCTTTGATGTTAATAAGCGTTTCTAGTACAATCTTTTTCGCTCTGTTCACCCACATCTTTACATTACCTCGTGTGTGTGTGTGTGTGTGTGTGTGTGTATGTGTATGTGTGTGTACGTGTGTATAGCATGTGTTTGAAACACTATACTGTATCTGCATAGAAAAAAAGCCTTCTTTTAGTAATGTACAGTTCAAATACTGTATGAACATGACCCCATCTCATCTCATCCCCCTGACTCTGGATACAAAACATTCATGTATTCGTTTGCAACTTTTCATACAATTTGCTTGCACCATTTCAGAGAAATTAAATATTTAAAATGGAAATAAATTGGTAACTGCAGTAACAAACAACACTGTACATGCTAATAGTACATCCATGTAAGCAGTACATACATGCTCAGGAGTTGTTTTTTTGGATCGGTATATACTTGTCATTATCCACTTCAACCATTTTAATTCCCCCCTTTTAAATTATTGTACTGGTTGATGTGTATGTATATATATATATATATATATATATATATATATATATATATATATATATATATAGATATATATCTATATATCTATATATATATATATATATATATATATATATATTTCAACCATTATCACCTACAGTACAGTAGCATACAGTGCTCCCACTGCAGCAAGGGATTCTGGGAAATGACATGCAATGTTTACTCGCTCATCCCACAACGTGGCGGTATCAAATATAGCGTTTTCCCAGTTATTATATCCCTGCAGGATGTAGGATAATCCCAGCCAAACCCACATACTTACTACATTCCCGTTATGTCACATGTATTATTTCCTGTGAAGGAAGCGCTATGTATATTCCCATTATGGTCACAAATTGGACGATACTGTATTTCCATTATGTCTCCTATTATTTTCCCATGATATCTCATAGAATACTGTCATCCAAAACCACATCATTATTGAATGATTGAAAATGATGCCTCCGTTTTATGTCAAGATTGTCTTGACACTTAGACCCCCAAGATTTCAATAGCGCCTCACTTAAAAGATGACATTATTTTTGATTCAAATGAACTTTTATGGTGCAGAAGCCGCATGGTGCCTGTGCCTACAGTGTATGTATTTGTCAGTGTGTCTCTATCTGCATTTCTGTCTCTTGCTGGCCGCCAGCCTGTGTGATGATGTCAGCCTGTCTGTGATGTAAGAGAGACATTGTGATATCATCACATACTGTAGGCAGGATGGCAGGTGTAAAGCTTCTAAAAGAGAGAGGGAGGGAGAGAGGTAGAGGAGAGAGAGGGAGAAAGAGGGAGAGAGAGAGCAAGCAGCTCCTCCCTCCCATGCAAATGACTGGAGGCAGAGGAGTAGAGGGACAGAAGCCTGTGCTGCTTGTAATGGGACAGGATTTGGGGTGCTGTTTCATGCTCTATCTCCCTCCCTCCCACTGTCTCAGGTGCAGAAAGTTTTCAAGGGAGAGAGGAAAGGAAGAGGAAAATGGAAGCTGAGGAGAGCTGGTCCTGTCCCTCTTGTTGGTAAAGAGGGGGCATCCAGAAAGAGGTAAGGAGATAGTTTTATTTTAATTCAAGAAGGAGTGCCTGGTGGCGAAGCTGGTGTGCTCTGTCACACTACAGACCCCTCCCTGTGTGTGTGCGTGCGTGCGTGCGTGCGTCTGCAGGGGGTATCTGTCCCATCCATAGATATCAGGGGTACTGCAGCTGCTGCTGCTGTTCAAACTTTTGCTTTAGGCCCATTCCTTTGATGTTAATAAGCGTTTCTAGTACAATCTTTTTCGCTCTGTTCACCCACATCTTTACATTACCTCGTGTGTGTGTGTGTGTGTGTGTGTGTGTGTGTGTATGTGTATGTGTGTGTACGTGTGTATAGCATGTGTTTGAAACACTATACTGTATCTGCATAGAAAAAAAGCCTTCTTTTAGTAATGTACAGTTCAAATACTGTATGAACATGACCCCATCTCATCTCATCCCCCTGACTCTGGATACAAAACATTCATGTATTCGTTTGCAACTTTTCATACAATTTGCTTGCACCATTTCAGAGAAATTAAATATTTAAAATGGAAATAAATTGGTAACTGCAGTAACAAACAACACTGTACATGCTAATAGTACATCCATGTAAGCAGTACATACATGCTCAGGAGTTGTTTTTTTGGATCGGTATATACTTGTCATTATCCACTTCAACCATTTTAATTCCCCCCTTTTAAATTATTGTACTGGTTGATGTGTATGTATATATATATATATATATATATATATATATATATATATATATATATATATAGATATATATCTATATATCTATATATATATATATATATATATATATATATATTTCAACCATTATCACGTACAGTACAGTAGCATACAGTGCTCCCACTGCAGCAAGGGATTCTGGGAAATGACATGCAATGTTTACTCGCTCATCCCACAACGTGGCGGTATCAAATATAGCGTTTTCCCAGTTATTATATCCCTGCAGGATGTAGGATAATCCCAGCCAAACCCACATACTTACTACATTCCCGTTATGTCACATGTATTATTTCCTGTGAAGGAAGCGCTATGTATATTCCCATTATGGTCACAAATTGGACGATACTGTATTTCCATTATGTCTCCTATTATTTTCCCATGATATCTCATAGAATACTGTCATCCAAAACCACATCATTATTGAATGATTGAAAATGATGCCTCCGTTTTATGTCAAGATTGTCTTGACACTTAGACCCCCAAGATTTCAATAGCGCCTCACTTAAAAGATGACATTATTTTTGATTCAAATGAACTTTTATGGTGCAGAAGCCGCATGGTGCCTGTGCCTACAGTGTATGTATTTGTCAGTGTGTCTCTATCTGCATTTCTGTCTCTTGCTGGCCGCCAGCCTGTGTGATGATGTCAGCCTGTCTGTGATGTAAGAGAGACATTGTGATATCATCACATACTGTAGGCAGGATGGCAGGTGTAAAGCTTCTAAAAGAGAGAGGGAGGGAGAGAGGTAGAGGAGAGAGAGGGAGAAAGAGGGAGAGAGAGAGCAAGCAGCTCCTCCCTCCCATGCAAATGACTGGAGGCAGAGGAGTAGAGGGACAGAAGCCTGTGCTGCTTGTAATGGGACAGGATTTGGGGTGCTGTTTCATGCTCTATCTCCCTCCCTCCCACTGTCTCAGGTGCAGAAAGTTTTCAAGGGAGAGAGGAAAGGAAGAGGAAAATGGAAGCTGAGGAGAGCTGGTCCTGTCCCTCTTGTTGGTAAAGAGGGGGCATCCAGAAAGAGGTAAGGAGATAGTTTTATTTTAATTCAAGAAGGAGTGCCTGGTGGCGAAGCTGGTGTGCTCTGTCACACTACAGACCCCTCCCTGTGTGTGTGCGTGCGTGCGTGCGTGCGTCTGCAGGGGGTATCTGTCCCATCCATAGATATCAGGGGTACTGCAGCTGCTGCTGCTGTTCAAACTTTTGCTTTAGGCCCATTCCTTTGATGTTAATAAGCGTTTCTAGTACAATCTTTTTCGCTCTGTTCACCCACATCTTTACATTACCTCGTGTGTGTGTGTGTGTGTGTGTGTGTGTGTATGTGTGTGTGTATGTGTATGTGTGTGTACGTGTGTATAGCATGTGTTTGAAACACTATACTGTATCTGCATAGAAAAAAAGCCTTCTTTTAGTAATGTACAGTTCAAATACTGTATGAACATGACCCCATCTCATCTCATCCCCCTGACTCTGGATACAAAACATTCATGTATTCGTTTGCAACTTTTCATACAATTTGCTTGCACCATTTCAGAGAAATTAAATATTTAAAATGGAAATAAATTGGTAACTGCAGTAACAAACAACACTGTACATGCTAATAGTACATCCATGTAAGCAGTACATACATGCTCAGGAGTTGTTTTTTTGGATCGGTATATACTTGTCATTATCCACTTCAACCATTTTAATTCCCCCCTTTTAAATTATTGTACTGGTTGATGTGTATGTATATATATATATATATATATATATATATATATATATATATATATATAGATATATATCTATATATATATATATATATATATATATATATATTTCAACCATTATCACCTACAGTACAGTAGCATACAGTGCTCCCACTGCAGCAAGGGATTCTGGGAAATGACATGCAATGTTTACTCGCTCATCCCACAACGTGGCGGTATCAAATATAGCGTTTTCCCAGTTATTATATCCCTGCAGGATGTAGGATAATCCCAGCCAAACCCACATACTTACTACATTCCCGTTATGTCACATGTATTATTTCCTGTGAAGGAAGCGCTATGTATATTCCCATTATGGTCACAAATTGGACGATACTGTATTTCCATTATGTCTCCTATTATTTTCCCATGATATCTCATAGAATACTGTCATCCAAAACCACATCATTATTGAATGATTGAAAATGATGCCTCCGTTTTATGTCAAGATTGTCTTGACACTTAGACCCCCAAGATTTCAATAGCGCCTCACTTAAAAGATGACATTATTTTTGATTCAAATGAACTTTTATGGTGCAGAAGCCGCATGGTGCCTGTGCCTACAGTGTATGTATTTGTCAGTGTGTCTCTATCTGCATTTCTGTCTCTTGCTGGCCGCCAGCCTGTGTGATGATGTCAGCCTGTCTGTGATGTAAGAGAGACATTGTGATATCATCACATACTGTAGGCAGGATGGCAGGTGTAAAGCTTCTAAAAGAGAGAGGGAGGGAGAGAGGTAGAGGAGAGAGAGGGAGAAAGAGGGAGAGAGAGAGCAAGCAGCTCCTCCCTCCCATGCAAATGACTGGAGGCAGAGGAGTAGAGGGACAGAAGCCTGTGCTGCTTGTAATGGGACAGGATTTGGGGTGCTGTTTCATGCTCTATCTCCCTCCCTCCCACTGTCTCAGGTGCAGAAAGTTTTCAAGGGAGAGAGGAAAGGAAGAGGAAAATGGAAGCTGAGGAGAGCTGGTCCTGTCCCTCTTGTTGGTAAAGAGGGGGCATCCAGAAAGAGGTAAGGAGATAGTTTTATTTTAATTCAAGAAGGAGTGCCTGGTGGCGAAGCTGGTGTGCTCTGTCACACTACAGACCCCTCCCTGTGTGTGTGCGTGCGTGCGTGCGTGCGTCTGCAGGGGGTATCTGTCCCATCCATAGATATCAGGGGTACTGCAGCTGCTGCTGCTGTTCAAACTTTTGCTTTAGGCCCATTCCTTTGATGTTAATAAGCGTTTCTAGTACAATCTTTTTCGCTCTGTTCACCCACATCTTTACATTACCTCGTGTGTGTGTGTGTGTGTGTGTGTGTGTATGTGTATGTGTGTGTACGTGTGTATAGCATGTGTTTGAAACACTATACTGTATCTGCATAGAAAAAAAGCCTTCTTTTAGTAATGTACAGTTCAAATACTGTATGAACATGACCCCATCTCATCTCATCCCCCTGACTCTGGATACAAAACATTCATGTATTCGTTTGCAACTTTTCATACAATTTGCTTGCACCATTTCAGAGAAATTAAATATTTAAAATGGAAATAAATTGGTAACTGCAGTAACAAACAACACTGTACATGCTAATAGTACATCCATGTAAGCAGTACATACATGCTCAGGAGTTGTTTTTTTGGATCGGTATATACTTGTCATTATCCACTTCAACCATTTTAATTCCCCCCTTTTAAATTATTGTACTGGTTGATGTGTATGTATATATATATATATATATATATATATATATATATATATAGATATATATCTATATATCTATATATATATATATATATATATATATATTTCAACCATTATCACCTACAGTACAGTAGCATACAGTGCTCCCACTGCAGCAAGGGATTCTGGGAAATGACATGCAATGTTTACTCGCTCATCCCACAACGTGGCGGTATCAAATATAGCGTTTTCCCAGTTATTATATCCCTGCAGGATGTAGGATAATCCCAGCCAAACCCACATACTTACTACATTCCCGTTATGTCACATGTATTATTTCCTGTGAAGGAAGCGCTATGTATATTCCCATTATGGTCACAAATTGGACGATACTGTATTTCCATTATGTCTCCTATTATTTTCCCATGATATCTCATAGAATACTGTCATCCAAAACCACATCATTATTGAATGATTGAAAATGATGCCTCCGTTTTATGTCAAGATTGTCTTGACACTTAGACCCCCAAGATTTCAATAGCGCCTCACTTAAAAGATGACATTATTTTTGATTCAAATGAACTTTTATGGTGCAGAAGCCGCATGGTGCCTGTGCCTACAGTGTATGTATTTGTCAGTGTGTCTCTATCTGCATTTCTGTCTCTTGCTGGCCGCCAGCCTGTGTGATGATGTCAGCCTGTCTGTGATGTAAGAGAGACATTGTGATATCATCACATACTGTAGGCAGGATGGCAGGTGTAAAGCTTCTAAAAGAGAGAGGGAGGGAGAGAGGTAGAGGAGAGAGAGGGAGAAAGAGGGAGAGAGAGAGCAAGCAGCTCCTCCCTCCCATGCAAATGACTGGAGGCAGAGGAGTAGAGGGACAGAAGCCTGTGCTGCTTGTAATGGGACAGGATTTGGGGTGCTGTTTCATGCTCTATCTCCCTCCCTCCCACTGTCTCAGGTGCAGAAAGTTTTCAAGGGAGAGAGGAAAGGAAGAGGAAAATGGAAGCTGAGGAGAGCTGGTCCTGTCCCTCTTGTTGGTAAAGAGGGGGCATCCAGAAAGAGGTAAGGAGATAGTTTTATTTTAATTCAAGAAGGAGTGCCTGGTGGCGAAGCTGGTGTGCTCTGTCACACTACAGACCCCTCCCTGTGTGTGTGCGTGCGTGCGTGCGTGCGTCTGCAGGGGGTATCTGTCCCATCCATAGATATCAGGGGTACTGCAGCTGCTGCTGCTGTTCAAACTTTTGCTTTAGGCCCATTCCTTTGATGTTAATAAGCGTTTCTAGTACAATCTTTTTCGCTCTGTTCACCCACATCTTTACATTACCTCGTGTGTGTGTGTGTGTGTGTGTGTGTATGTGTATGTGTGTGTACGTGTGTATAGCATGTGTTTGAAACACTATACTGTATCTGCATAGAAAAAAAGCCTTCTTTTAGTAATGTACAGTTCAAATACTGTATGAACATGACCCCATCTCATCTCATCCCCCTGACTCTGGATACAAAACATTCATGTATTCGTTTGCAACTTTTCATACAATTTGCTTGCACCATTTCAGAGAAATTAAATATTTAAAATGGAAATAAATTGGTAACTGCAGTAACAAACAACACTGTACATGCTAATAGTACATCCATGTAAGCAGTACATACATGCTCAGGAGTTGTTTTTTTGGATCGGTATATACTTGTCATTATCCACTTCAACCATTTTAATTCCCCCCTTTTAAATTATTGTACTGGTTGATGTGTATGTATATATATATATATATATATATATATATATATATATATAGATATATATCTATATATCTATATATATATATATATATATATATATTTCAACCATTATCACCTACAGTACAGTAGCATACAGTGCTCCCACTGCAGCAAGGGATTCTGGGAAATGACATGCAATGTTTACTCGCTCATCCCACAACGTGGCGGTATCAAATATAGCGTTTTCCCAGTTATTATATCCCTGCAGGATGTAGGATAATCCCAGCCAAACCCACATACTTACTACATTCCCGTTATGTCACATGTATTATTTCCTGTGAAGGAAGCGCTATGTATATTCCCATTATGGTCACAAATTGGACGATACTGTATTTCCATTATGTCTCCTATTATTTTCCCATGATATCTCATAGAATACTGTCATCCAAAACCACATCATTATTGAATGATTGAAAATGATGCCTCCGTTTTATGTCAAGATTGTCTTGACACTTAGACCCCCAAGATTTCAATAGCGCCTCACTTAAAAGATGACATTATTTTTGATTCAAATGAACTTTTATGGTGCAGAAGCCGCATGGTGCCTGTGCCTACAGTGTATGTATTTGTCAGTGTGTCTCTATCTGCATTTCTGTCTCTTGCTGGCCGCCAGCCTGTGTGATGATGTCAGCCTGTCTGTGATGTAAGAGAGACATTGTGATATCATCACATACTGTAGGCAGGATGGCAGGTGTAAAGCTTCTAAAAGAGAGAGGGAGGGAGAGAGGTAGAGGAGAGAGAGGGAGAAAGAGGGAGAGAGAGAGCAAGCAGCTCCTCCCTCCCATGCAAATGACTGGAGGCAGAGGAGTAGAGGGACAGAAGCCTGTGCTGCTTGTAATGGGACAGGATTTGGGGTGCTGTTTCATGCTCTATCTCCCTCCCTCCCACTGTCTCAGGTGCAGAAAGTTTTCAAGGGAGAGAGGAAAGGAAGAGGAAAATGGAAGCTGAGGAGAGCTGGTCCTGTCCCTCTTGTTGGTAAAGAGGGGGCATCCAGAAAGAGGTAAGGAGATAGTTTTATTTTAATTCAAGAAGGAGTGCCTGGTGGCGAAGCTGGTGTGCTCTGTCACACTACAGACCCCTCCCTGTGTGTGTGCGTGCGTGCGTGCGTGCGTCTGCAGGGGGTATCTGTCCCATCCATAGATATCAGGGGTACTGCAGCTGCTGCTGCTGTTCAAACTTTTGCTTTAGGCCCATTCCTTTGATGTTAATAAGCGTTTCTAGTACAATCTTTTTCGCTCTGTTCACCCACATCTTTACATTACCTCGTGTGTGTGTGTGTGTGTGTGTGTGTGTATGTGTGTGTGTATGTGTATGTGTGTGTACGTGTGTATAGCATGTGTTTGAAACACTATACTGTATCTGCATAGAAAAAAAGCCTTCTTTTAGTAATGTACAGTTCAAATACTGTATGAACATGACCCCATCTCATCTCATCCCCCTGACTCTGGATACAAAACATTCATGTATTCGTTTGCAACTTTTCATACAATTTGCTTGCACCATTTCAGAGAAATTAAATATTTAAAATGGAAATAAATTGGTAACTGCAGTAACAAACAACACTGTACATGCTAATAGTACATCCATGTAAGCAGTACATACATGCTCAGGAGTTGTTTTTTTGGATCGGTATATACTTGTCATTATCCACTTCAACCATTTTAATTCCCCCCTTTTAAATTATTGTACTGGTTGATGTGTATGTATATATATATATATATATATATATATATATATATATATATATATATATATATATATATATATATATATATATATATATAGATATATATCTATATATATATATATATATATATATATATATATATATATATTTCAACCATTATCACCTACAGTACAGTAGCATACAGTGCTCCCACTGCAGCAAGGGATTCTGGGAAATGACATGCAATGTTTACTCGCTCATCCCACAACGTGGCGGTATCAAATATAGCGTTTTCCCAGTTATTATATCCCTGCAGGATGTAGGATATCCCAGCCAAACCCACATACTTACTACATTCCCGTTATGTCACATGTATTATTTCCTGTGAAGGAAGCGCTATGTATATTCCCATTATGGTCACAAATTGGACGATACTGTATTTCCATTATGTCTCCTATTATTTTCCCATGATATCTCATAGAATACTGTCATCCAAAACCACATCATTATTGAATGATTGAAAATGATGCCTCCGTTTTATGTCAAGATTGTCTTGACACTTAGACCCCCAAGATTTCAATAGCGCCTCACTTAAAAGATGACATTATTTTTGATTCAAATGAACTTTTATGGTGCAGAAGCCGCATGGTGCCTGTGCCTACAGTGTATGTATTTGTCAGTGTGTCTCTATCTGCATTTCTGTCTCTTGCTGGCCGCCAGCCTGTGTGATGATGTCAGCCTGTCTGTGATGTAAGAGAGACATTGTGATATCATCACATACTGTAGGCAGGATGGCAGGTGTAAAGCTTCTAAAAGAGAGAGGGAGGGAGAGAGGTAGAGGAGAGAGAGGGAGAAAGAGGGAGAGAGAGAGCAAGCAGCTCCTCCCTCCCATGCAAATGACTGGAGGCAGAGGAGTAGAGGGACAGAAGCCTGTGCTGCTTGTAATGGGACAGGATTTGGGGTGCTGTTTCATGCTCTATCTCCCTCCCTCCCACTGTCTCAGGTGCAGAAAGTTTTCAAGGGAGAGAGGAAAGGAAGAGGAAAATGGAAGCTGAGGAGAGCTGGTCCTGTCCCTCTTGTTGGTAAAGAGGGGGCATCCAGAAAGAGGTAAGGAGATAGTTTTATTTTAATTCAAGAAGGAGTGCCTGGTGGCGAAGCTGGTGTGCTCTGTCACACTACAGACCCCTCCCTGTGTGTGTGCGTGCGTGCGTGCGTGCGTCTGCAGGGGGTATCTGTCCCATCCATAGATATCAGGGGTACTGCAGCTGCTGCTGCTGTTCAAACTTTTGCTTTAGGCCCATTCCTTTGATGTTAATAAGCGTTTCTAGTACAATCTTTTTCGCTCTGTTCACCCACATCTTTACATTACCTCGTGTGTGTGTGTGTGTGTGTGTGTGTGTGTATGTGTATGTGTGTGTACGTGTGTATAGCATGTGTTTGAAACACTATACTGTATCTGCATAGAAAAAAAGCCTTCTTTTAGTAATGTACAGTTCAAATACTGTATGAACATGACCCCATCTCATCTCATCCCCCTGACTCTGGATACAAAACATTCATGTATTCGTTTGCAACTTTTCATACAATTTGCTTGCACCATTTCAGAGAAATTAAATATTTAAAATGGAAATAAATTGGTAACTGCAGTAACAAACAACACTGTACATGCTAATAGTACATCCATGTAAGCAGTACATACATGCTCAGGAGTTGTTTTTTTGGATCGGTATATACTTGTCATTATCCACTTCAACCATTTTAATTCCCCCCTTTTAAATTATTGTACTGGTTGATGTGTATGTATATATATATATATATATATATATATATATATATATATATATATATATATATATATATATCTATATATCTATATATATATATATATATATATATATATTTCAACCATTATCACCTACAGTACAGTAGCATACAGTGCTCCCACTGCAGCAAGGGATTCTGGGAAATGACATGCAATGTTTACTCGCTCATCCCACAACGTGGCGGTATCAAATATAGCGTTTTCCCAGTTATTATATCCCTGCAGGATGTAGGATAATCCCAGCCAAACCCACATACTTACTACATTCCCGTTATGTCACATGTATTATTTCCTGTGAAGGAAGCGCTATGTATATTCCCATTATGGTCACAAATTGGACGATACTGTATTTCCATTATGTCTCCTATTATTTTCCCATGATATCTCATAGAATACTGTCATCCAAAACCACATCATTATTGAATGATTGAAAATGATGCCTCCGTTTTATGTCAAGATTGTCTTGACACTTAGACCCCCAAGATTTCAATAGCGCCTCACTTAAAAGATGACATTATTTTTGATTCAAATGAACTTTTATGGTGCAGAAGCCGCATGGTGCCTGTGCCTACAGTGTATGTATTTGTCAGTGTGTCTCTATCTGCATTTCTGTCTCTTGCTGGCCACCAGCCTGTGTGATGATGTCAGCCTGTCTGTGATGTAAGAGAGACATTGTGATATCATCACATACTGTAGGCAGGATGGCAGGTGTAAAGCTTCTAAAAGAGAGAGGGAGGGAGAGAGGTAGAGGAGAGAGAGGGAGAAAGAGGGAGAGAGAGAGCAAGCAGCTCCTCCCTCCCATGCAAATGACTGGAGGCAGAGGAGTAGAGGGACAGAAGCCTGTGCTGCTTGTAATGGGACAGGATTTGGGGTGCTGTTTCATGCTCTATCTCCCTCCCTCCCACTGTCTCAGGTGCAGAAAGTTTTCAAGGGAGAGAGGAAAGGAAGAGGAAAATGGAAGCTGAGGAGAGCTGGTCCAGAAAGAGGTAAGGAGATAGTTTTATTTTAATTCAAGAAGGAGTGCCTGGTGGCGAAGCTGGTGTGCTCTGTCACACTACAGACCCCTCCCTGTGTGTGTGCGTGCGTGCGTGCGTGCGTGCGTCTGCAGGGGGTATCTGTCCCATCCATAGATATCAGGGGTACTGCAGCTGCTGCTGCTGTTCAAACTTTTGCTTTAGGCCCATTCCTTTGATGTTAATAAGCGTTTCTAGTACAATCTTTTTCGCTCTGTTCACCCACATCTTTACATTACCTCGTGTGTGTGTGTGTGTGTGTGTGTATATGTGTGTGTATGTGTATGTGTGTGTACGTGTGTATAGCAAGTGTTTGAAACACTATACTGTATCTGCATAGAAAAAAAGCCTTCTTTTAGTAATGTACAGTTCAAATACTGTATGAACATGACCCCATCTCATCTCATCCCCCTGACTCTGGATACAAAACATTCATGTATTCGTTTGCAACTTTTCATACAATTTGCTTGCACCATTTCAGAGAAATTAAATATTTAAAATGGAAATAAATTGGTAACTGCAGTAACAAACAACACTGTACATGCTAATAGTACATCCATGTAAGCAGTACATACATGCTCAGGAGTTGTTTTTTTGGATCGGTATATACTTGTCATTATCCACTTCAACCATTTTAATTCCCCCCTTTTAAATTATTGTACTGGTTGATGTGTATGTATATATATATATATATATATATATATATATATATATATATATACACTGGCGACACACTTTATTCGAGCTCGGCTTGTCCCACGAATTCGGGTATACCCGGGTGTATTGAGGTTTGTGACTGTTTTCTGCCCGAGTGCATTGAGTTATTTTCCGGCAGGGATTGAAGCATTTTATTCCCGCTGGCTGCAATACTGCACAGTATATATATATATACTGCATTACAATTCATGAATTTATGCCATCTGGTAGACACGCGAAGCATTGCAGCCTATTAAATCCTAATCATTATCATTTAACAGATCAGCCGCCCATCAGCCAGGCATGAACCCAGGCTGGGAAGGCAAATGCAACGGGGCTTGTCAGAGGTGAGGAGCGGCGCATTCCAGGTATCTGCCAGGTACATACCGGGTATTTGCTCGAATAAAGTGTGTCGGTGCAGTATATATAGATATATATCTATATATCTATATATATATATATATATATATATATTTCAACCATTATCACCTACAGTACAGTAGCATACTGTACAGTGCTCCCACTGCAGCAAGGGATTCTGGGAAATGACATGCAATGTTTACTCGCTCATCCCACAACGTGGCGGTATCAAATATAGCGTTTTCCCAGTTATTATATCCCTGCAGGATGTAGGATAATCCCAGCCAAACCCACATACTTACTACATTCCCGTTATGTCACATGTATTATTTCCTGTGAAGGAAGCGCTATGTATATTCCCATTATGGTCACAAATTGGACGATACTGTATTTCCATTATGTCTCCTATTATTTTCCCATGATATCTCATAGAATACTGTCATCCAAAACCACATCATTATTGAATGATTGAAAATGATGCCTCCGTTTTATGTCAAGATTGTCTTGACACTTAGACCCCCAAGATTTCAATAGCGCCTCACTTAAAAGATGACATTATTTTTGATTCAAATGAACTTTTATGGTGCAGAAGCCGCATGGTGCCTGTGCCTACAGTGTATGTATTTGTCAGTGTGTCTCTATCTGCATTTCTGTCTCTTGCTGGCCGCCAGCCTGTGTGATGATGTCAGCCTGTCTGTGATGTAAGAGAGACATTGTGATATCATCACATACTGTAGGCAGGATGGCAGGTGTAAAGCTTCTAAAAGAGAGAGGGAGGGAGAGAGGTAGAGGAGAGAGAGGGAGAAAGAGGGAGAGAGAGAGCAAGCAGCTCCTCCCTCCCATGCAAATGACTGGAGGCAGAGGAGTAGAGGGACAGAAGCCTGTGCTGCTTGTAATGGGACAGGATTTGGGGTGCTGTTTCATGCTCTATCTCCCTCCCTCCCACTGTCTCAGGTGCAGAAAGTTTTCAAGGGAGAGAGGAAAGGAAGAGGAAAATGGAAGCTGAGGAGAGCTGGTCCTGTCCCTCTTGTTGGTAAAGAGGGGGCATCCAGAAAGAGGTAAGGAGATAGTTTTATTTTAATTCAAGAAGGAGTGCCTGGTGGCGAAGCTGGTGTGCTCTGTCACACTACAGACCCCTCCCTGTGTGTGTGCGTGCGTGCGTGCGTGCGTCTGCAGGGGGTATCTGTCCCATCCATAGATATCAGGGGTACTGCAGCTGCTGCTGCTGTTCAAACTTTTGCTTTAGGCCCATTCCTTTGATGTTAATAAGCGTTTCTAGTACAATCTTTTTCGCTCTGTTCACCCACATCTTTACATTACCTCATGTGTGTGTGTGTGTGTGTGTGTGTGTATGTGTATGTGTGTGTACGTGTGTATAGCATGTGTTTGAAACACTATACTGTATCTGCATAGAAAAAAAGCCTTCTTTTAGTAATGTACAGTTCAAATACTGTATGAACATGACCCCATCTCATCTCATCCCCCTGACTCTGGATACAAAACATTCATGTATTCGTTTGCAACTTTTCATACAATTTGCTTGCACCATTTCAGAGAAATTAAATATTTAAAATGGAAATAAATTGGTAACTGCAGTAACAAACAACACTGTACATGCTAATAGTACATCCATGTAAGCAGTACATACATGCTCAGGAGTTGTTTTTTTGGATCGGTATATACTTGTCATTATCCACTTCAACCATTTTAATTCCCCCCTTTTAAATTATTGTACTGGTTGATGTGTATGTATATATATATATATATATATATATATAGATATATATCTATATATCTATATATATATATATATATATATATATTTCAACCATTATCACCTACAGTACAGTAGCATACAGTGCTCCCACTGCAGCAAGGGATTCTGGGAAATGACATGCAATGTTTACTCGCTCATCCCACAACGTGGCGGTATCAAATATAGCGTTTTCCCAGTTATTATATCCCTGCAGGATGTAGGATAATCCCAGCCAAACCCACATACTTACTACATTCCCGTTATGTCACATGTATTATTTCCTGTGAAGGAAGCGCTATGTATATTCCCATTATGGTCACAAATTGGACGATACTGTATTTCCATTATGTCTCCTATTATTTTCCCATGATATCTCATAGAATACTGTCATCCAAAACCACATCATTATTGAATGATTGAAAATGATGCCTCCGTTTTATGTCAAGATTGTCTTGACACTTAGACCCCCAAGATTTCAATAGCGCCTCACTTAAAAGATGACATTATTTTTGATTCAAATGAACTTTTATGGTGCAGAAGCCGCATGGTGCCTGTGCCTACAGTGTATGTATTTGTCAGTGTGTCTCTATCTGCATTTCTGTCTCTTGCTGGCCGCCAGCCTGTGTGATGATGTCAGCCTGTCTGTGATGTAAGAGAGACATTGTGATATCATCACATACTGTAGGCAGGATGGCAGGTGTAAAGCTTCTAAAAGAGAGAGGGAGGGAGAGAGGTAGAGGAGAGAGAGGGAGAAAGAGGGAGAGAGAGAGCAAGCAGCTCCTCCCTCCCATGCAAATGACTGGAGGCAGAGGAGTAGAGGGACAGAAGCCTGTGCTGCTTGTAATGGGACAGGATTTGGGGTGCTGTTTCATGCTCTATCTCCCTCCCTCCCACTGTCTCAGGTGCAGAAAGTTTTCAAGGGAGAGAGGAAAGGAAGAGGAAAATGGAAGCTGAGGAGAGCTGGTCCTGTCCCTCTTGTTGGTAAAGAGGGGGCATCCAGAAAGAGGTAAGGAGATAGTTTTATTTTAATTCAAGAAGGAGTGCCTGGTGGCGAAGCTGGTGTGCTCTGTCACACTACAGACCCCTCCCTGTGTGTGTGCGTGCGTGCGTGCGTGCGTGCGTCTGCAAGGGGTATCTGTCCCATCCATAGATATCAAGGGTACTGCAGCTGCTGCTGCTGTTCAAACTTTTGCTTTAGGCCCATTCCTTTGATGTTAATAAGCGTTTCTAGTACAATCTTTTTCGCTCTGTTCACCCACATCTTTACATTACCTCGTGTGTGTGTGTGTGTGTGTGTGTGTGTGTATGTGTATGTGTGTGTACGTGTGTATAGCATGTGTTTGAAACACTATACTGTATCTGCATAGAAAAAAAGCCTTCTTTTAGTAATGTACAGTTCAAATACTGTATGAACATGACCCCATCTCATCTCATCCCCCTGACTCTGGATACAAAACATTCATGTATTCGTTTGCAACTTTTCATACAATTTGCTTGCACCATTTCAGAGAAATTAAATATTTAAAATGGAAATAAATTGGTAACTGCAGTAACAAACAACACTGTACATGCTAATAGTACATCCATGTAAGCAGTACATACATGCTCAGGAGTTGTTTTTTTGGATCGGTATATACTTGTCATTATCCACTTCAACCATTTTAATTCCCCCCTTTTAAATTATTGTACTGGTTGATGTGTATGTATATATATATATATATATATATAGATATATATCTATATATCTATATATATATATATATATATATATATATATATATATTTCAACCATTATCACCTACAGTACAGTAGCATACAGTGCTCCCACTGCAGCAAGGGATTCTGGGAAATGACATGCAATGTTTACTCGCTCATCCCACAACGTGGCGGTATCAAATATAGCGTTTTCCCAGTTATTATATCCCTGCAGGATGTAGGATAATCCCAGCCAAACCCACATACTTACTACATTCCCGTTATGTCACATGTATTATTTCCTGTGAAGGAAGCGCTATGTATATTCCCATTATGGTCACAAATTGGACGATACTGTATTTCCATTATGTCTCCTATTATTTTCCCATGATATCTCATAGAATACTGTCATCCAAAACCACATCATTATTGAATGATTGAAAATGATGCCTCCGTTTTATGTCAAGATTGTCTTGACACTTAGACCCCCAAGATTTCAATAGCGCCTCACTTAAAAGATGACATTATTTTTGATTCAAATGAACTTTTATGGTGCAGAAGCCGCATGGTGCCTGTGCCTACAGTGTATGTATTTGTCAGTGTGTCTCTATCTGCATTTCTGTCTCTTGCTGGCCGCCAGCCTGTGTGATGATGTCAGCCTGTCTGTGATGTAAGAGAGACATTGTGATATCATCACATACTGTAGGCAGGATGGCAGGTGTAAAGCTTCTAAAAGAGAGAGGGAGGGAGAGAGGTAGAGGAGAGAGAGGGAGAAAGAGGGAGAGAGAGAGCAAGCAGCTCCTCCCTCCCATGCAAATGACTGGAGGCAGAGGAGTAGAGGGACAGAAGCCTGTGCTGCTTGTAATGGGACAGGATTTGGGGTGCTGTTTCATGCTCTATCTCCCTCCCTCCCACTGTCTCAGGTGCAGAAAGTTTTCAAGGGAGAGAGGAAAGGAAGAGGAAAATGGAAGCTGAGGAGAGCTGGTCCTGTCCCTCTTGTTGGTAAAGAGGGGGCATCCAGAAAGAGGTAAGGAGATAGTTTTATTTTAATTCAAGAAGGAGTGCCTGGTGGCGAAGCTGGTGTGCTCTGTCACACTACAGACCCCTCCCTGTGTGTGTGTGTGCGTGCGTGCGTGCGTGCGTGCGTGCGTCTGCAGGGGGTATCTGTCCCATCCATAGATATCAGGGGTACTGCAGCTGCTGCTGCTGTTCAAACTTTTGCTTTAGGCCCATTCCTTTGATGTTAATAAGCGTTTCTAGTACAATCTTTTTCGCTCTGTTCACCCACATCTTTACATTACCTCGTGTGTGTGTGTGTGTGTATGTGTATGTGTGTGTACGTGTGTATAGCATGTGTTTGAAACACTATACTGTATCTGCATAGAAAAAAAGCCTTCTTTTAGTAATGTACAGTTCAAATACTGTATGAACATGACCCCATCTCATCTCATCCCCCTGACTCTGGATACAAAACATTCATGTATTCGTTTGCAACTTTTCATACAATTTGCTTGCACCATTTCAGAGAAATTAAATATTTAAAATGGAAATAAATTGGTAACTGCAGTAACAAACAACACTGTACATGCTAATAGTACATCCATGTAAGCAGTACATACATGCTCAGGAGTTGTTTTTTTGGATCGGTATATACTTGTCATTATCCACTTCAACCATTTTAATTCCCCCCTTTTAAATTATTGTACTGGTTGATGTGTATGTATATATATATATATATATATATATATATATATATATATATATATATATATATATATATAGATATATATCTATATATCTATATATATATATATATATATATATATTTCAACCATTATCACCTACAGTACAGTAGCATACAGTGCTCCCACTGCAGCAAGGGATTCTGGGAAATGACATGCAATGTTTACTCGCTCATCCCACAACGTGGCGGTATCAAATATAGCGTTTTCCCAGTTATTATATCCCTGCAGGATGTAGGATAATCCCAGCCAAACCCACATACTTACTACATTCCCGTTATGTCACATGTATTATTTCCTGTGAAGGAAGCGCTATGTATATTCCCATTATGGTCACAAATTGGACGATACTGTATTTCCATTATGTCTCCTATTATTTTCCCATGATATCTCATAGAATACTGTCATCCAAAACCACATCATTATTGAATGATTGAAAATGATGCCTCCGTTTTATGTCAAGATTGTCTTGACACTTAGACCCCCAAGATTTCAATAGCGCCTCACTTAAAAGATGACATTATTTTTGATTCAAATGAACTTTTATGGTGCAGAAGCCGCATGGTGCCTGTGCCTACAGTGTATGTATTTGTCAGTGTGTCTCTATCTGCATTTCTGTCTCTTGCTGGCCGCCAGCCTGTGTGATGATGTCAGCCTGTCTGTGATGTAAGAGAGACATTGTGATATCATCACATACTGTAGGCAGGATGGCAGGTGTAAAGCTTCTAAAAGAGAGAGGGAGGGAGAGAGGTAGAGGAGAGAGAGGGAGAAAGAGGGAGAGAGAGAGCAAGCAGCTCCTCCCTCCCATGCAAATGACTGGAGGCAGAGGAGTAGAGGGACAGAAGCCTGTGCTGCTTGTAATGGGACAGGATTTGGGGTGCTGTTTCATGCTCTATCTCCCTCCCTCCCACTGTCTCAGGTGCAGAAAGTTTTCAAGGGAGAGAGGAAAGGAAGAGGAAAATGGAAGCTGAGGAGAGCTGGTCCTGTCCCTCTTGTTGGTAAAGAGGGGGCATCCAGAAAGAGGTAAGGAGATAGTTTTATTTTAATTCAAGAAGGAGTGCCTGGTGGCGAAGCTGGTGTGCTCTGTCACACTACAGACCCCTCCCTGTGTGTGTGCGTGCGTGCGTGCGTCTGCAGGGGGTATCTGTCCCATCCATAGATATCAGGGGTACTGCAGCTGCTGCTGCTGTTCAAACTTTTGCTTTAGGCCCATTCCTTTGATGTTAATAAGCGTTTCTAGTACAATCTTTTTCGCTCTGTTCACCCACATCTTTACATTACCTCGTGTGTGTGTGTGTGTGTGTGTGTGTGTATGTGTATGTGTGTGTACGTGTGTATAGCATGTGTTTGAAACACTATACTGTATCTGCATAGAAAAAAAGCCTTCTTTTAGTAATGTACAGTTCAAATACTGTATGAACATGACCCCATCTCATCTCATCCCCCTGACTCTGGATACAAAACATTCATGTATTCGTTTGCAACTTTTCATACAATTTGCTTGCACCATTTCAGAGAAATTAAATATTTAAAATGGAAATAAATTGGTAACTGCAGTAACAAACAACACTGTACATGCTAATAGTACATCCATGTAAGCAGTACATACATGCTCAGGAGTTGTTTTTTTGGATCGGTATATACTTGTCATTATCCACTTCAACCATTTTAATTCCCCCCTTTTAAATTATTGTACTGGTTGATGTGTATGTATATATATATATATATATATATAGATATATATCTATAAATCTATATATATATATATATATATATATATATATATATTTCAACCATTATCACCTACAGTACAGTAGCATACAGTGCTCCCACTGCAGCAAGGGATTCTGGGAAATGACATGCAATGTTTACTCGCTCATCCCACAACGTGGCGGTATCAAATATAGCGTTTTCCCAGTTATTATATCCCTGCAGGATGTAGGATAATCCCAGCCAAACCCACATACTTACTACATTCCCGTTATGTCACATGTATTATTTCCTGTGAAGGAAGCGCTATGTATATTCCCATTATGGTCACAAATTGGACGATACTGTATTTCCATTATGTCTCCTATTATTTTCCCATGATATCTCATAGAATACTGTCATCCAAAACCACATCATTATTGAATGATTGAAAATGATGCCTCCGTTTTATGTCAAGATTGTCTTGACACTTAGACCCCCAAGATTTCAATAGCGCCTCACTTAAAAGATGACATTATTTTTGATTCAAATGAACTTTTATGGTGCAGAAGCCGCATGGTGCCTGTGCCTACAGTGTATGTATTTGTCAGTGTGTCTCTATCTGCATTTCTGTCTCTTGCTGGCCGCCAGCCTGTGTGATGATGTCAGCCTGTCTGTGATGTAAGAGAGACATTGTGATATCATCACATACTGTAGGCAGGATGGCAGGTGTAAAGCTTCTAAAAGAGAGAGGGAGGGAGAGAGGTAGAGGAGAGAGAGGGAGAAAGAGGGAGAGAGAGAGCAAGCAGCTCCTCCCTCCCATGCAAATGACTGGAGGCAGAGGAGTAGAGGGACAGAAGCCTGTGCTGCTTGTAATGGGACAGGATTTGGGGTGCTGTTTCATGCTCTATCTCCCTCCCTCCCACTGTCTCAGGTGCAGAAAGTTTTCAAGGGAGAGAGGAAAGGAAGAGGAAAATGGAAGCTGAGGAGAGCTGGTCCTGTCCCTCTTGTTGGTAAAGAGGGGGCATCCAGAAAGAGGTAAGGAGATAGTTTTATTTTAATTCAAGAAGGAGTGCCTGGTGGCGAAGCTGGTGTGCTCTGTCACACTACAGACCCCTCCCTGTGTGTGTGCGTGCGTGCGTGCGTGCGTGCGTCTGCAAGGGGTATCTGTCCCATCCATAGATATCAAGGGTACTGCAGCTGCTGCTGCTGTTCAAACTTTTGCTTTAGGCCCATTCCTTTGATGTTAATAAGCGTTTCTAGTACAATCTTTTTCGCTCTGTTCACCCACATCTTTACATTACCTCGTGTGTGTGTGTGTGTGTGTGTATGTGTATGTGTGTGTACGTGTGTATAGCATGTGTTTGAAACACTATACTGTATCTGCATAGAAAAAAAGCCTTCTTTTAGTAATGTACAGTTCAAATACTGTATGAACATGACCCCATCTCATCTCATCCCCCTGACTCTGGATACAAAACATTCATGTATTCGTTTGCAACTTTTCATACAATTTGCTTGCACCATTTCAGAGAAATTAAATATTTAAAATGGAAATAAATTGGTAACTGCAGTAACAAACAACACTGTACATGCTAATAGTACATCCATGTAAGCAGTACATACATGCTCAGGAGTTGTTTTTTTGGATCGGTATATACTTGTCATTATCCACTTCAACCATTTTAATTCCCCCCTTTTAAATTATTGTACTGGTTGATGTGTATGTATATATATATATATATATATATAGATATATATCTATATATCTATATATATATATATATATATATATATATTTCAACCATTATCACCTACAGTACAGTAGCATACAGTGCTCCCACTGCAGCAAGGGATTCTGGGAAATGACATGCAATGTTTACTCGCTCATCCCACAACGTGGCGGTATCAAATATAGCGTTTTCCCAGTTATTATATCCCTGCAGGATGTAGGATAATCCCAGCCAAACCCACATACTTACTACATTCCCGTTATGTCACATGTATTATTTCCTGTGAAGGAAGCGCTATGTATATTCCCATTATGGTCACAAATTGGACGATACTGTATTTCCATTATGTCTCCTATTATTTTCCCATGATATCTCATAGAATACTGTCATCCAAAACCACATCATTATTGAATGATTGAAAATGATGCCTCCGTTTTATGTCAAGATTGTCTTGACACTTAGACCCCCAAGATTTCAATAGCGCCTCACTTAAAAGATGACATTATTTTTGATTCAAATGAACTTTTATGGTGCAGAAGCCGCATGGTGCCTGTGCCTACAGTGTATGTATTTGTCAGTGTGTCTCTATCTGCATTTCTGTCTCTTGCTGGCCGCCAGCCTGTGTGATGATGTCAGCCTGTCTGTGATGTAAGAGAGACATTGTGATATCATCACATACTGTAGGCAGGATGGCAGGTGTAAAGCTTCTAAAAGAGAGAGGGAGGGAGAGAGGTAGAGGAGAGAGAGGGAGAAAGAGGGAGAGAGAGAGCAAGCAGCTCCTCCCTCCCATGCAAATGACTGGAGGCAGAGGAGTAGAGGGACAGAAGCCTGTGCTGCTTGTAATGGGACAGGATTTGGGGTGCTGTTTCATGCTCTATCTCCCTCCCTCCCACTGTCTCAGGTGCAGAAAGTTTTCAAGGGAGAGAGGAAAGGAAGAGGAAAATGGAAGCTGAGGAGAGCTGGTCCTGTCCCTCTTGTTGGTAAAGAGGGGGCATCCAGAAAGAGGTAAGGAGATAGTTTTATTTTAATTCAAGAAGGAGTGCCTGGTGGCGAAGCTGGTGTGCTCTGTCACACTACAGACCCCTCCCTGTGTGTGTGTGTGCGTGCGTGCGTGCGTGCGTGCGTGCGTCTGCAGGGGGTATCTGTCCCATCCATAGATATCAGGGGTACTGCAGCTGCTGCTGCTGTTCAAACTTTTGCTTTAGGCCCATTCCTTTGATGTTAATAAGCGTTTCTAGTACAATCTTTTTCGCTCTGTTCACCCACATCTTTACATTACCTCGTGTGTGTGTGTGTGTGTATGTGTATGTGTGTGTACGTGTGTATAGCATGTGTTTGAAACACTATACTGTATCTGCATAGAAAAAAAGCCTTCTTTTAGTAATGTACAGTTCAAATACTGTATGAACATGACCCCATCTCATCTCATCCCCCTGACTCTGGATACAAAACATTCATGTATTCGTTTGCAACTTTTCATACAATTTGCTTGCACCATTTCAGAGAAATTAAATATTTAAAATGGAAATAAATTGGTAACTGCAGTAACAAACAACACTGTACATGCTAATAGTACATCCATGTAAGCAGTACATACATGCTCAGGAGTTGTTTTTTTGGATCGGTATATACTTGTCATTATCCACTTCAACCATTTTAATTCCCCCCTTTTAAATTATTGTACTGGTTGATGTGTATGTATATATATATATATATATATATATATATATATATATATATATATATATATAGATATATATCTATATATCTATATATATATATATATATATATTTCAACCATTATCACCTACAGTACAGTAGCATACAGTGCTCCCACTGCAGCAAGGGATTCTGGGAAATGACATGCAATGTTTACTCGCTCATCCCACAACGTGGCGGTATCAAATATAGCGTTTTCCCAGTTATTATATCCCTGCAGGATGTAGGATAATCCCAGCCAAACCCACATACTTACTACATTCCCGTTATGTCACATGTATTATTTCCTGTGAAGGAAGCGCTATGTATATTCCCATTATGGTCACAAATTGGACGATACTGTATTTCCATTATGTCTCCTATTATTTTCCCATGATATCTCATAGAATACTGTCATCCAAAACCACATCATTATTGAATGATTGAAAATGATGCCTCCGTTTTATGTCAAGATTGTCTTGACACTTAGACCCCCAAGATTTCAATAGCGCCTCACTTAAAAGATGACATTATTTTTGATTCAAATGAACTTTTATGGTGCAGAAGCCGCATGGTGCCTGTGCCTACAGTGTATGTATTTGTCAGTGTGTCTCTATCTGCATTTCTGTCTCTTGCTGGCCGCCAGCCTGTGTGATGATGTCAGCCTGTCTGTGATGTAAGAGAGACATTGTGATATCATCACATACTGTAGGCAGGATGGCAGGTGTAAAGCTTCTAAAAGAGAGAGGGAGGGAGAGAGGTAGAGGAGAGAGAGGGAGAAAGAGGGAGAGAGAGAGCAAGCAGCTCCTCCCTCCCATGCAAATGACTGGAGGCAGAGGAGTAGAGGGACAGAAGCCTGTGCTGCTTGTAATGGGACAGGATTTGGGGTGCTGTTTCATGCTCTATCTCCCTCCCTCCCACTGTCTCAGGTGCAGAAAGTTTTCAAGGGAGAGAGGAAAGGAAGAGGAAAATGGAAGCTGAGGAGAGCTGGTCCTGTCCCTCTTGTTGGTAAAGAGGGGGCATCCAGAAAGAGGTAAGGAGATAGTTTTATTTTAATTCAAGAAGGAGTGCCTGGTGGCGAAGCTGGTGTGCTCTGTCACACTACAGACCCCTCCCTGTGTGTGTGCGTGCGTGCGTGCGTCTGCAGGGGGTATCTGTCCCATCCATAGATATCAGGGGTACTGCAGCTGCTGCTGCTGTTCAAACTTTTGCTTTAGGCCCATTCCTTTGATGTTAATAAGCGTTTCTAGTACAATCTTTTTCGCTCTGTTCACCCACATCTTTACATTACCTCGTGTGTGTGTGTGTGTGTGTGTGTGTGTATGTGTATGTGTGTGTACGTGTGTATAGCATGTGTTTGAAACACTATACTGTATCTGCATAGAAAAAAAGCCTTCTTTTAGTAATGTACAGTTCAAATACTGTATGAACATGACCCCATCTCATCTCATCCCCCTGACTCTGGATACAAAACATTCATGTATTCGTTTGCAACTTTTCATACAATTTGCTTGCACCATTTCAGAGAAATTAAATATTTAAAATGGAAATAAATTGGTAACTGCAGTAACAAACAACACTGTACATGCTAATAGTACATCCATGTAAGCAGTACATACATGCTCAGGAGTTGTTTTTTTGGATCGGTATATACTTGTCATTATCCACTTCAACCATTTTAATTCCCCCCTTTTAAATTATTGTACTGGTTGATGTGTATGTATATATATATATATATATATATAGATATATATCTATAAATCTATATATATATATATATATATATATATATATATTTCAACCATTATCACCTACAGTACAGTAGCATACAGTGCTCCCACTGCAGCAAGGGATTCTGGGAAATGACATGCAATGTTTACTCGCTCATCCCACAACGTGGCGGTATCAAATATAGCGTTTTCCCAGTTATTATATCCCTGCAGGATGTAGGATAATCCCAGCCAAACCCACATACTTACTACATTCCCGTTATGTCACATGTATTATTTCCTGTGAAGGAAGCGCTATGTATATTCCCATTATGGTCACAAATTGGACGATACTGTATTTCCATTATGTCTCCTATTATTTTCCCATGATATCTCATAGAATACTGTCATCCAAAACCACATCATTATTGAATGATTGAAAATGATGCCTCCGTTTTATGTCAAGATTGTCTTGACACTTAGACCCCCAAGATTTCAATAGCGCCTCACTTAAAAGATGACATTATTTTTGATTCAAATGAACTTTTATGGTGCAGAAGCCGCATGGTGCCTGTGCCTACAGTGTATGTATTTGTCAGTGTGTCTCTATCTGCATTTCTGTCTCTTGCTGGCCGCCAGCCTGTGTGATGATGTCAGCCTGTCTGTGATGTAAGAGAGACATTGTGATATCATCACATACTGTAGGCAGGATGGCAGGTGTAAAGCTTCTAAAAGAGAGAGGGAGGGAGAGAGGTAGAGGAGAGAGAGGGAGAAAGAGGGAGAGAGAGAGCAAGCAGCTCCTCCCTCCCATGCAAATGACTGGAGGCAGAGGAGTAGAGGGACAGAAGCCTGTGCTGCTTGTAATGGGACAGGATTTGGGGTGCTGTTTCATGCTCTATCTCCCTCCCTCCCACTGTCTCAGGTGCAGAAAGTTTTCAAGGGAGAGAGGAAAGGAAGAGGAAAATGGAAGCTGAGGAGAGCTGGTCCTGTCCCTCTTGTTGGTAAAGAGGGGGCATCCAGAAAGAGGTAAGGAGATAGTTTTATTTTAATTCAAGAAGGAGTGCCTGGTGGCGAAGCTGGTGTGCTCTGTCACACTACAGACCCCTCCCTGTGTGTGTGTGTGTGTGCGTGCGTGCGTGCGTGCGTGCGTCTGCAGGGGGTATCTGTCCCATCCATAGATATCAGGGGTACTGCAGCTGCTGCTGCTGTTCAAACTTTTGCTTTAGGCCCATTCCTTTGATGTTAATAAGCGTTTCTAGTACAATCTTTTTCGCTCTGTTCACCCACATCTTTACATTACCTCGTGTGTGTGTGTGTGTGTGTATGTGTATGTGTGTGTACGTGTGTATAGCATGTGTTTGAAACACTATACTGTATCTGCATAGAAAAAAAGCCTTCTTTTAGTAATGTACAGTTCAAATACTGTATGAACATGACCCCATCTCATCTCATCCCCCTGACTCTGGATACAAAACATTCATGTATTCGTTTGCAACTTTTCATACAATTTGCTTGCACCATTTCAGAGAAATTAAATATTTAAAATGGAAATAAATTGGTAACTGCAGTAACAAACAACACTGTACATGCTAATAGTACATCCATGTAAGCAGTACATACATGCTCAGGAGTTGTTTTTTTGGATCGGTATATACTTGTCATTATCCACTTCAACCATTTTAATTCCCCCCTTTTAAATTATTGTACTGGTTGATGTGTATGTATATATATATATATATATATATATATATATATATATATATATATATATAGATATATATCTATATATATATATATATATATATATATATATATATATATATATATATTTCAACCATTATCACCTACAGTACAGTAGCATACAGTGCTCCCACTGCAGCAAGGGATTCTGGGAAATGACATGCAATGTTTACTCGCTCATCCCACAACGTGGCGGTATCAAATATAGCGTTTTCCCAGTTATTATATCCCTGCAGGATGTAGGATAATCCCAGCCAAACCCACATACTTACTACATTCCCGTTATGTCACATGTATTATTTCCTGTGAAGGAAGCGCTATGTATATTCCCATTATGGTCACAAATTGGACGATACTGTATTTCCATTATGTCTCCTATTATTTTCCCATGATATCTCATAGAATACTGTCATCCAAAACCACATCATTATTGAATGATTGAAAATGATGCCTCCGTTTTATGTCAAGATTGTCTTGACACTTAGACCCCCAAGATTTCAATAGCGCCTCACTTAAAAGATGACATTATTTTTGATTCAAATGAACTTTTATGGTGCAGAAGCCGCATGGTGCCTGTGCCTACAGTGTATGTATTTGTCAGTGTGTCTCTATCTGCATTTCTGTCTCTTGCTGGCCGCCAGCCTGTGTGATGATGTCAGCCTGTCTGTGATGTAAGAGAGACATTGTGATATCATCACATACTGTAGGCAGGATGGCAGGTGTAAAGCTTCTAAAAGAGAGAGGGAGGGAGAGAGGTAGAGGAGAGAGAGGGAGAAAGAGGGAGAGAGAGAGCAAGCAGCTCCTCCCTCCCATGCAAATGACTGGAGGCAGAGGAGTAGAGGGACAGAAGCCTGTGCTGCTTGTAATGGGACAGGATTTGGGGTGCTGTTTCATGCTCTATCTCCCTCCCTCCCACTGTCTCAGGTGCAGAAAGTTTTCAAGGGAGAGAGGAAAGGAAGAGGAAAATGGAAGCTGAGGAGAGCTGGTCCTGTCCCTCTTGTTGGTAAAGAGGGGGCATCCAGAAAGAGGTAAGGAGATAGTTTTATTTTAATTCAAGAAGGAGTGCCTGGTGGCGAAGCTGGTGTGCTCTGTCACACTACAGCCCCCTCCCTGTGTGTGTGCGTGCGTGCGTGCGTCTGCAGGGGGTATCTGTCCCATCCATAGATATCAGGGGTACTGCAGCTGCTGCTGCTGTTCAAACTTTTGCTTTAGGCCCATTCCTTTGATGTTAATAAGCGTTTCTAGTACAATCTTTTTCGCTCTGTTCACCCACATCTTTACATTACCTCGTGTGTGTGTGTGTGTGTGTGTGTGTGTATGTGTATGTGTGTGTACGTGTGTATAGCATGTGTTTGAAACACTATACTGTATCTGCATAGAAAAAAAGCCTTCTTTTAGTAATGTACAGTTCAAATACTGTATGAACATGACCCCATCTCATCTCATCCCCCTGACTCTGGATACAAAACATTCATGTATTCGTTTGCAACTTTTCATACAATTTGCTTGCACCATTTCAGAGAAATTAAATATTTAAAATGGAAATAAATTGGTAACTGCAGTAACAAACAACACTGTACATGCTAATAGTACATCCATGTAAGCAGTACATACATGCTCAGGAGTTGTTTTTTTGGATCGGTATATACTTGTCATTATCCACTTCAACCATTTTAATTCCCCCCTTTTAAATTATTGTACTGGTTGATCTGTATGTATATATATATATATATATATATATATATATATATATATATATATATATATATATATATAGATATATATCTATATATATATATATATATATATATATATATATATATATATATATATATATATATATATTTCAACCATTATCACCTACAGTACAGTAGCATACAGTGCTCCCACTGCAGCAAGGGATTCTGGGAAATGACATGCAATGTTTACTCGCTCATCCCACAACGTGGCGGTATCAAATATAGCGTTTTCCCAGTTATTATATCCCTGCAGGATGTAGGATAATCCCAGCCAAACCCACATACTTACTACATTCCCGTTATGTCACATGTATTATTTCCTGTGAAGGAAGCGCTATGTATATTCCCATTATGGTCACAAATTGGACGATACTGTATTTCCATTATGTCTCCTATTATTTTCCCATGATATCTCATAGAATACTGTCATCCAAAACCACATCATTATTGAATGATTGAAAATGATGCCTCCGTTTTATGTCAAGATTGTCTTGACACTTAGACCCCCAAGATTTCAATAGCGCCTCACTTAAAAGATGACATTATTTTTGATTCAAATGAACTTTTATGGTGCAGAAGCCGCATGGTGCCTGTGCCTACAGTGTATGTATTTGTCAGTGTGTCTCTATCTGCATTTCTGTCTCTTGCTGGCCGCCAGCCTGTGTGATGATGTCAGCCTGTCTGTGATGTAAGAGAGACATTGTGATATCATCACATACTGTAGGCAGGATGGCAGGTGTAAAGCTTCTAAAAGAGAGAGGGAGGGAGAGAGGTAGAGGAGAGAGAGGGAGAAAGAGGGAGAGAGAGAGCAAGCAGCTCCTCCCTCCCATGCAAATGACTGGAGGCAGAGGAGTAGAGGGACAGAAGCCTGTGCTGCTTGTAATGGGACAGGATTTGGGGTGCTGTTTCATGCTCTATCTCCCTCCCTCCCACTGTCTCAGGTGCAGAAAGTTTTCAAGGGAGAGAGGAAAGGAAGAGGAAAATGGAAGCTGAGGAGAGCTGGTCCTGTCCCTCTTGTTGGTAAAGAGGGGGCATCCAGAAAGAGGTAAGGAGATAGTTTTATTTTAATTCAAGAAGGAGTGCCTGGTGGCGAAGCTGGTGTGCTCTGTCACACTACAGCCCTCTCCCTGTGTGTGTGCGTGCGTGCGTGCGTCTGCAGGGGGTATCTGTCCCATCCATAGATATCAGGGGTACTGCAGCTGCTGCTGCTGTTCAAACTTTTGCTTTAGGCCCATTCCTTTGATGTTAATAAGCGTTTCTAGTACAATCTTTTTCGCTCTGTTCACCCACATCTTTACATTACCTCGTGTGTGTGTGTGTGTGTGTGTGTGTGTATGTGTATGTGTGTGTACGTGTGTATAGCATGTGTTTGAAACACTATACTGTATCTGCATAGAAAAAAAGCCTTCTTTTAGTAATGTACAGTTCAAATACTGTATGAACATGACCCCATCTCATCTCATCCCCCTGACTCTGGATACAAAACATTCATGTATTCGTTTGCAACTTTTCATACAATTTGCTTGCACCATTTCAGAGAAATTAAATATTTAAAATGGAAATAAATTGGTAACTGCAGTAACAAACAACACTGTACATGCTAATAGTACATCCATGTAAGCAGTACATACATGCTCAGGAGTTGTTTTTTTGGATCGGTATATACTTGTCATTATCCACTTCAACCATTTTAATTTCCCCCTTTTAAATTATTGTACTGGTTGATGTGTATGTATATATATATATATATATATATATATATATATATATATATAGATATATATCTATATATCTATATATATATATATATATATATATATTTCAACCATTATCACCTACAGTACAGTAGCATACAGTGCTCCCACTGCAGCAAGGGATTCTGGGAAATGACATGCAATGTTTACTCGCTCATCCCACAACGTGGCGGTATCAAATATAGCGTTTTCCCAGTTATTATATCCCTGCAGGATGTAGGATAATCCCAGCCAAACCCACATACTTACTACATTCCCGTTATGTCACATGTATTATTTCCTGTGAAGGAAGCGCTATGTATATTCCCATTATGGTCACAAATTGGACGATACTGTATTTCCATTATGTCTCCTATTATTTTCCCATGATATCTCATAGAATACTGTCATCCAAAACCACATCCTTATTGAATGATTGAAAATGATGCCTCCGTTTTATGTCAAGATTGTCTTGACACTTAGACCCCCAAGATTTCAATAGCGCCTCACTTAAAAGATGACATTATTTTTGATTCAAATGAACTTTTATGGTGCAGAAGCCGCATGGTGCCTGTGCCTACAGTGTATGTATTTGTCAGTGTGTCTCTATCTGCATTTCTGTCTCTTGCTGGCCGCCAGCCTGTGTGATGATGTCAGCCTGTCTGTGATGTAAGAGAGACATTGTGATATCATCACATACTGTAGGCAGGATGGCAGGTGTAAAGCTTCTAAAAGAGAGAGGGAGGGAGAGAGGTAGAGGAGAGAGAGGGAGAAAGAGGGAGAGAGAGAGCAAGCAGCTCCTCCCTCCCATGCAAATGACTGGAGGCAGAGGAGTAGAGGGACAGAAGCCTGTGCTGCTTGTAATGGGACAGGATTTGGGGTGCTGTTTCATGCTCTATCTCCCTCCCTCCCACTGTCTCAGGTGCAGAAAGTTTTCAAGGGAGAGAGGAAAGGAAGAGGAAAATGGAAGCTGAGGAGAGCTGGTCCTGTCCCTCTTGTTGGTAAAGAGGGGGCATCCAGAAAGAGGTAAGGAGATAGTTTTATTTTAATTCAAGAAGGAGTGCCTGGTGGCGAAGCTGGTGTGCTCTGTCACACTACAGACCCCTCCCTGTGTGTGTGTGTGCGTGCGTGCGTCTGCAGGGGGTATCTGTCCCATCCATAGATATCAGGGGTACTGCAGCTGCTGCTGCTGTTCAAACTTTTGCTTTAGGCCCATTCCTTTGATGTTAATAAGCGTTTCTAGTACAATCTTTTTCGCTCTGTTCACCCACATCTTTACATTACCTCGTGTGTGTGTGTGTGTGTGTATGTGTATGTGTGTGTACGTGTGTATAGCATGTGTTTGAAACACTATACTGTATCTGCATAGAAAAAAAGCCTTCTTTTAGTAATGTACAGTTCAAATACTGTATGAACATGACCCCATCTCATCTCATCCCCCTGACTCTGGATACAAAACATTCATGTATTCGTTTGCAACTTTTCATACAATTTGCTTGCACCATTTCAGAGAAATTAAATATTTAAAATGGAAATAAATTTTGGTAACTGCAGTAACAAACAACACTGTACATGCTAATAGTACATCCATGTAAGCAGTACATACATGCTCAGGAGTTGTTTTTTTGGATCGGTATATACTTGTCATTATCCACTTCAACCATTTTAATTCCCCCCTTTTAAATTATTGTACTGGTTGATGTGTATGTATATATATATATATATATATATATATATATATATATATATATATATATATATATATATATATATATATATATATATATAGATATATATCTATATATCTATATATATATATATATATATATATATTTCAACCATTATCACCTACAGTACAGTAGCATACAGTGCTCCCACTGCAGCAAGGGATTCTGGGAAATGACATGCAATGTTTACTCGCTCATCCCACAACGTGGCGGTATCAAATATAGCGTTTTCCCAGTTATTATATCCCTGCAGGATGTAGGATAATCCCAGCCAAACCCACATACTTACTACATTCCCGTTATGTCACATGTATTATTTCCTGTGAAGGAAGCGCTATGTATATTCCCATTATGGTCACAAATTGGACGATACTGTATTTCCATTATGTCTCCTATTATTTTCCCATGATATCTCATAGAATACTGTCATCCAAAAACACATCATTATTGAATGATTGAAAATGATGCCTCCGTTTTATGTCAAGATTGTCTTGACACTTAGACCCCCAAGATTTCAATAGCGCCTCACTTAAAAGATGACATTATTTTTGATTCAAATGAACTTTTATGGTGCAGAAGCCGCATGGTGCCTGTGCCTACAGTGTATGTATTTGTCAGTGTGTCTCTATCTGCATTTCTGTCTCTTGCTGGCCGCCAGCCTGTGTGATGATGTCAGCCTGTCTGTGATGTAAGAGAGACATTGTGATATCATCACATACTGTAGGCAGGATGGCAGGTGTAAAGCTTCTAAAAGAGAGAGGGAGGGAGAGAGGTAGAGGAGAGAGAGGGAGAAAGAGGGAGAGAGAGAGCAAGCAGCTCCTCCCTCCCATGCAAATGACTGGAGGCAGAGGAGTAGAGGGACAGAAGCCTGTGCTGCTTGTAATGGGACAGGATTTGGGGTGCTGTTTCATGCTCTATCTCCCTCCCTCCCACTGTCTCAGGTGCAGAAAGTTTTCAAGGGAGAGAGGAAAGGAAGAGGAAAATGGAAGCTGAGGAGAGCTGGTCCTGTCCCTCTTGTTGGTAAAGAGGGGGCATCCAGAAAGAGGTAAGGAGATAGTTTTATTTTAATTCAAGAAGGAGTGCCTGGTGGCGAAGCTGGTGTGCTCTGTCACACTACAGACCCCTCCCTGTGTGTGTGCGTGCGTGCGTGCGTGCGTGCGTCTGCAGGGGGTATCTGTCCCATCCATAGATATCAGGGGTACTGCAGCTGCTGCTGCTGTTCAAACTTTTGCTTTAGGCCCATTCCTTTGATGTTAATAAGCGTTTCTAGTACAATCTTTTTCGCTCTGTTCACCCACATCTTTACATTACCTCGTGTGTGTGTGTGTGTGTGTGTGTGTGTGTATGTGTATGTGTGTGTACGTGTGTATAGCATGTGTTTGAAACACTATACTGTATCTGCATAGAAAAAAAGCCTTCTTTTAGTAATGTACAGTTCAAATACTGTATGAACATGACCCCATCTCATCTCATCCCCCTGACTCTGGATACAAAACATTCATGTATTCGTTTGCAACTTTTCATACAATTTGCTTGCACCATTTCAGAGAAATTAAATATTTAAAATGGAAATAAATTGGTAACTGCAGTAACAAACAACACTGTACATGCTAATAGTACATCCATGTAAGCAGAACATACATGCTCAGGAGTTGTTTTTTTGGATCGGTATATACTTGTCATTATCCACTTCAACCATTTTAATTCCCCCCTTTTAAATTATTGTACTGGTTGATGTGTATGTATATATATATATATATATATATATATATATATATATATATATAGATATATATCTATATATCTATATATATATATATATATATTTCAACCATTATCACCTACAGTACAGTAGCATACAGTGCTCCCACTGCAGCAAGGGATTCTGGGAAATGACATGCAATGTTTACTCGCTCATCCCACAACGTGGCGGTATCAAATATAGCGTTTTCCCAGTTATTATATCCCTGCAGGATGTAGGATAATCCCAGCCAAACCCACATACTTACTACATTCCCGTTATGTCACATGTATTATTTCCTGTGAAGGAAGCGCTATGTATATTCCCATTATGGTCACAAATTGGACGATACTGTATTTCCATTATGTCTCCTATTATTTTCCCATGATATCTCATAGAATACTGTCATCCAAAACCACATCATTATTGAATGATTGAAAATTATGCCTCCGTTTTATGTCAAGATTGTCTTGACACTTAGACCCCCAAGATTTCAATAGCGCCTCACTTAAAAGATGACATTATTTTTGATTCAAATGAACTTTTATGGTGCAGAAGTCGCATGGTGCCTGTGCCTACAGTGTATGTATTTGTCAGTGTGTCTCTATCTGCATTTCTGTCTCTTGCTGGCCGCCAGCCTGTGTGATGATGTCAGCCTGTCTGTGATGTAAGAGAGACATTGTGATATCATCACATACTGTAGGCAGGATGGCAGGTGTAAAGCTTCTAAAAGAGAGAGGGAGGGAGAGAGGTAGAGGAGAGAGAGGGAGAAAGAGGGAGAGAGAGAGCAAGCAGCTCCTCCCTCCCATGCAAATGACTGGAGGCAGAGGAGTAGAGGGACAGAAGCCTGTGCTGCTTGTAATGGGACAGGATTTGGGGTGCTGTTTCATGCTCTATCTCCCTCCCTCCCACTGTCTCAGGTGCAGAAAGTTTTCAAGGGAGAGAGGAAAGGAAGAGGAAAATGGAAGCTGAGGAGAGCTGGTCCTGTCCCTCTTGTTGGTAAAGAGGGGGCATCCAGAAAGAGGTAAGGAGATAGTTTTATTTTAATTCAAGAAGGAGTGCCTGGTGGCGAAGCTGGTGTGCTCTGTCACACTACAGACCCCTCCCTGTGTGTGTGCGTGCGTGCGTGCGTGCGTCTGCAGGGGGTATCTGTCCCATCCATAGATATCAGGGGTACTGCAGCTGCTGCTGCTGTTCAAACTTTTGCTTTAGGCCCATTCCTTTGATGTTAATAAGCGTTTCTAGTACAATCTTTTTCGCTCTGTTCACCCACATCTTTACATTACCTCGTGTGTGTGTGTGTGTGTGTGTATGTGTATGTGTGTGTACGTGTGTATAGCATGTGTTTGAAACACTATACTGTATCTGCATAGAAAAAAAGCCTTCTTTTAGTAATGTACAGTTCAAATACTGTATGAACATGACCCCATCTCATCTCATCCCCCTGACTCTGGATACAAAACATTCATGTATTCGTTTGCAACTTTTCATACAATTTGCTTGCACCATTTCAGAGAAATTAAATATTTAAAATGGAAATAAATTGGTAACTGCAGTAACAAACAACACTGTACATGCTAATAGTACATCCATGTAAGCAGTACATACATGCTCAGGAGTTGTTTTTTTGGATCGGTATATACTTGTCATTATCCACTTCAACCATTTTAATTCCCCCCTTTTAAATTATTGTACTGGTTGATGTGTATGTATATATATATATATATATATATATATATATATATATATATATATATATATATATATATAGATATATATCTATATATCTATATCTATATATATATATATATATTTCAACCATTATCACCTACAGTACAGTAGCATACAGTGCTCCCACTGCAGCAAGGGATTCTGGGAAATGACATGCAATGTTTACTCGCTCATCCCACAACGTGGCGGTATCAAATATAGCGTTTTCCCAGTTATTATATCCCTGCAGGATGTAGGATAATCCCAGCCAAACCCACATACTTACTACATTCCCGTTATGTCACATGTATTATTTCCTGTGAAGGAAGCGCTATGTATATTCCCATTATGGTCACAAATTGGACGATACTGTATTTCCATTATGTCTCCTATTATTTTCCCATGATATCTCATAGAATACTGTCATCCAAAACCACATCATTATTGAATGATTGAAAATGATGCCTCCGTTTTATGTCAAGATTGTCTTGACACTTAGACCCCCAAGATTTCAATAGCGCCTCACTTAAAAGATGACATTATTTTTGATTCAAATGAACTTTTATGGTGCAGAAGCCGCATGGTGCCTGTGCCTACAGTGTATGTATTTGTCAGTGTGTCTCTATCTGCATTTCTGTCTCTTGCTGGCCGCCAGCCTGTGTGATGATGTCAGCCTGTCTGTGATGTAAGAGAGACATTGTGATATCATCACATACTGTAGGCAGGATGGCAGGTGTAAAGCTTCTAAAAGAGAGAGGGAGGGAGAGAGGTAGAGGAGAGAGAGGGAGAAAGAGGGAGAGAGAGAGCAAGCAGCTCCTCCCTCCCATGCAAATGACTGGAGGCAGAGGAGTAGAGGGACAGAAGCCTGTGCTGCTTGTAATGGGACAGGATTTGGGGTGCTGTTTCATGCTCTATCTCCCTCCCTCCCACTGTCTCAGGTGCAGAAAGTTTTCAAGGGAGAGAGGAAAGGAAGAGGAAAATGGAAGCTGAGGAGAGCTGGTCCTGTCCCCCTTGTTGGTAAAAAGGGGGCATCCAGAAAGAGGTAAGGAGATAGTTTTATTTTAATTCAAGAAGGAGTGCCTGGTGGCGAAGCTGGTGTGCTCTGTCACACTACAGACCCCTCCCTGTGTGTGTGCGTGCGTGCGTGCGTGCGTCTGCAGGGGGTATCTGTCCCATCCATAGATATCAGGGGTACTGCAGCTGCTGCTGCTGTTCAAACTTTTGCTTTAGGCCCATTCCTTTGATGTTAATAAGCGTTTCTAGTACAATCTTTTTCGCTCTGTTCACCCACATCTTTACATTACCTCGTGTGTGTGTGTGTGTGTGTATGTGTATGTGTGTGTACGTGTGTATAGCATGTGTTTGAAACACTATACTGTATCTGCATAGAAAAAAAGCCTTCTTTTAGTAATGTACAGTTCAAATACTGTATGAACATGACCCCATCTCATCTCATCCCCCTGACTCTGGATACAAAACATTCATGTATTCGTTTGCAACTTTTCATACAATTTGCTTGCACCATTTCAGAGAAATTAAATATTTAAAATGGAAATAAATTGGTAACTGCAGTAACAAACAACACTGTACATGCTAATAGTACATCCATGTAAGCAGTACATACATGCTCAGGAGTTGTTTTTTTGGATCGGTATATACTTGTCATTATCCACTTCAACCATTTTAATTCCCCCCTTTTAAATTATTGTACTGGTTGATGTGTATGTATATATATATATATATATATATATATATATATATATGATATATATCTATATATCTATATATATATATATATATATATATATATATATATTTCAACCATTATCACCTACAGTACAGTAGCATACAGTGCTCCCACTGCAGCAAGGGATTCTGGGAAATGACATGCAATGTTTACTCGCTCATCCCACAACGTGGCGGTATCAAATATAGCGTTTTCCCAGTTATTATATCCCTGCAGGATGTAGGATAATCCCAGCCAAACCCACATACTTACTACATTCCCGTTATGTCACATGTATTATTTCCTGTGAAGGAAGCGCTATGTATATTCCCATTATGGTCACAAATTGGACGATACTGTATTTCCATTATGTCTCCTATTATTTTCCCATGATATCTCATAGAATACTGTCATCCAAAACCACATCATTATTGAATGATTGAAAATGATGCCTCCGTTTTATGTCAAGATTGTCTTGACACTTAGACCCCCAAGATTTCAATAGCGCCTCACTTAAAAGATGACATTATTTTTGATTCAAATGAACTTTTATGGTGCAGAAGCCGCATGGTGCCTGTGCCTACAGTGTATGTATTTGTCAGTGTGTCTCTATCTGCATTTCTGTCTCTTGCTGGCCGCCAGCCTGTGTGATGATGTCAGCCTGTCTGTGATGTAAGAGAGACATTGTGATATCATCACATACTGTAGGCAGGATGGCAGGTGTAAAGCTTCTAAAAGAGAGAGGGAGGGAGAGAGGGAGAGGAGAGAGAGGGAGAAAGAGGGAGAGAGAGAGCAAGCAGCTCCTCCCTCCCATGCAAATGACTGGAGGCAGAGGAGTAGAGGGACAGAAGCCTGTGCTGCTTGTAATGGGACAGGATTTGGGGTGCTGTTTCATGCTCTATCTCCCTCCCTCCCACTGTCTCAGGTGCAGAAAGTTTTCAAGGGAGAGAGGAAAGGAAGAGGAAAATGGAAGCTGAGGAGAGCTGGTCCTGTCCCTCTTGTTGGTAAAGAGGGGGCATCCAGAAAGAGGTAAGGAGATAGTTTTATTTTAATTCAAGAAGGAGTGCCTGGTGGCGAAGCTGGTGTGCTCTGTCACACTACAGCCCCCTCCCTGTGTGTGTGCGTGCGTGCGTGCGTCTGCAGGGGGTATCTGTCCCATCCATAGATATCAGGGGTACTGCAGCTGCTGCTGCTGTTCAAACTTTTGCTTTAGGCCCATTCCTTTGATGTTAATATGCGTTTCTAGTACAATCTTTTTCGCTCTGTTCACCCACATCTTTACATTACCTCGTGTGTGTGTGTGTGTGTGTGTGTGTGTGTATGTGTATGTGTGTGTACGTGTGTATAGCATGTGTTTGAAACACTATACTGTATCTGCATAGAAAAAAAGCCTTCTTTTAGTAATGTACAGTTCAAATACTGTATGAACATGACCCCATCTCATCTCATCCCCCTGACTCTGGATACAAAACATTCATGTATTCGTTTGCAACTTTTCATACAATTTGCTTGCACCATTTCAGAGAAATTAAATATTTAAAATGGAAATAAATTGGTAACTGCAGTAACAAACAACACTGTACATGCTAATAGTACATCCATGTAAGCAGTACATACATGCTCAGGAGTTGTTTTTTTGGATCGGTATATACTTGTCATTATCCACTTCAACCATTTTAATTTCCCCCTTTTAAATTATTGTACTGGTTGATGTGTATGTATATATATATATATATATATATATATATAGATATATATCTATATATCTATATATATATATATATATATATATATATATCAACCATTATCACCTACAGTACAGTAGCATACAGTGCTCCCACTGCAGCAAGGGATTCTGGGAAATGACATGCAATGTTTACTCGCTCATCCCACAACGTGGCGGTATCAAATATAGCGTTTTCCCAGTTATTATATCCCTGCAGGATGTAGGATAATCCCAGCCAAACCCACATACTTACTACATTCCCGTTATGTCACATGTATTATTTCCTGTGAAGGAAGCGCTATGTATATTCCCATTATGGTCACAAATTGGACGATACTGTATTTCCATTATGTCTCCTATTATTTTCCCATGATATCTCATAGAATACTGTCATCCAAAACCACATCCTTATTGAATGATTGAAAATGATGCCTCCGTTTTATGTCAAGATTGTCTTGACACTTAGACCCCCAAGATTTCAATAGCGCCTCACTTAAAAGATGACATTATTTTTGATTCAAATGAACTTTTATGGTGCAGAAGCCGCATGGTGCCTGTGCCTACAGTGTATGTATTTGTCAGTGTGTCTCTATCTGCATTTCTGTCTCTTGCTGGCCGCCAGCCTGTGTGATGATGTCAGCCTGTCTGTGATGTAAGAGAGACATTGTGATATCATCACATACTGTAGGCAGGATGGCAGGTGTAAAGCTTCTAAAAGAGAGAGGGAGGGAGAGAGGTAGAGGAGAGAGAGGGAGAAAGAGGGAGAGAGAGAGCAAGCAGCTCCTCCCTCCCATGCAAATGACTGGAGGCAGAGGAGTAGAGGGACAGAAGCCTGTGCTGCTTGTAATGGGACAGGATTTGGGGTGCTGTTTCATGCTCTATCTCCCTCCCTCCCACTGTCTCAGGTGCAGAAAGTTTTCAAGGGAGAGAGGAAAGGAAGAGGAAAATGGAAGCTGAGGAGAGCTGGTCCTGTCCCTCTTGTTGGTAAAGAGGGGGCATCCAGAAAGAGGTAAGGAGATAGTTTTATTTTAATTCAAGAAGGAGTGCCTGGTGGCGAAGCTGGTGTGCTCTGTCACACTACAGACCCCTCCCTGTGTGTGTGTGTGCGTGCGTGCGTCTGCAGGGGGTATCTGTCCCATCCATAGATATCAGGGGTACTGCAGCTGCTGCTGCTGTTCAAACTTTTGCTTTAGGCCCATTCCTTTGATGTTAATAAGCGTTTCTAGTACAATCTTTTTCGCTCTGTTCACCCACATCTTTACATTACCTCGTGTGTGTGTGTGTGTGTGTATGTGTATGTGTGTGTACGTGTGTATAGCATGTGTTTGAAACACTATACTGTATCTGCATAGAAAAAAAGCCTTCTTTTAGTAATGTACAGTTCAAATACTGTATGAACATGACCCCATCTCATCTCATCCCCCTGACTCTGGATACAAAACATTCATGTATTCGTTTGCAACTTTTCATACAATTTGCTTGCACCATTTCAGAGAAATTAAATATTTAAAATGGAAATAAACTGGTAACTGCAGTAACAAACAACACTGTACATGCTAATAGTACATCCATGTAAGCAGTACATACATGCTCAGGAGTTGTTTTTTTGGATCGGTATATACTTGTCATTATCCACTTCAACCATTTTAATTCCCCCCTTTTAAATTATTGTACTGGTTGATGTGTATGTATATATATATATATATATATATATATATATATATATATATATATATATATATATATATATATATATATATATATATCTATATATCTATATATATATATATATATATATATATATATATTTCAACCATTATCACCTACAGTACAGTAGCATACAGTGCTCCCACTGCAGCAAGGGATTCTGGGAAATGACATGCAATGTTTACTCGCTCATCCCACAACGTGGCGGTATCAAATATAGCGTTTTCCCAGTTATTATATCCCTGCAGGATGTAGGATAATCCCAGCCAAACCCACATACTTACTACATTCCCGTTATGTCACATGTATTATTTCCTGTGAAGGAAGCGCTATGTATATTCCCATTATGGTCACAAATTGGACGATACTGTATTTCCATTATGTCTCCTATTATTTTCCCATGATATCTCATAGAATACTGTCATCCAAAAACACATCATTATTGAATGATTGAAAATGATGCCTCCGTTTTATGTCAAGATTGTCTTGACACTTAGACCCCCAAGATTTCAATAGCGCCTCACTTAAAAGATGACATTATTTTTGATTCAAATGAACTTTTATGGTGCAGAAGCCGCATGGTGCCTGTGCCTACAGTGTATGTATTTGTCAGTGTGTCTCTATCTGCATTTCTGTCTCTTGCTGGCCGCCAGCCTGTGTGATGATGTCAGCCTGTCTGTGATGTAAGAGAGACATTGTGATATCATCACATACTGTAGGCAGGATGGCAGGTGTAAAGCTTCTAAAAGAGAGAGGGAGGGAGAGAGGTAGAGGAGAGAGAGGGAGAAAGAGGGAGAGAGAGAGCAAGCAGCTCCTCCCTCCCATGCAAATGACTGGAGGCAGAGGAGTAGAGGGACAGAAGCCTGTGCTGCTTGTAATGGGACAGGATTTGGGGTGCTGTTTCATGCTCTATCTCCCTCCCTCCCACTGTCTCAGGTGCAGAAAGTTTTCAAGGGAGAGAGGAAAGGAAGAGGAAAATGGAAGCTGAGGAGAGCTGGTCCTGTCCCTCTTGTTGGTAAAGAGGGGGCATCCAGAAAGAGGTAAGGAGATAGTTTTATTTTAATTCAAGAAGGAGTGCCTGGTGGCGAAGCTGGTGTGCTCTGTCACACTACAGACCCCTCCCTGTGTGTGTGCGTGCGTGCGTGCGTGCGTCTGCAGGGGGTATCTGTCCCATCCATAGATATCAGGGGTACTGCAGCTGCTGCTGCTGTTCAAACTTTTGCTTTAGGCCCATTCCTTTGATGTTAATAAGCGTTTCTAGTACAATCTTTTTCGCTCTGTTCACCCACATCTTTACATTACCTCGTGTGTGTGTGTGTGTGTGTGTGTATGTGTATGTGTGTGTACGTGTGTATAGCATGTGTTTGAAACACTATACTGTATCTGCATAGAAAAAAAGCCTTCTTTTAGTAATGTACAGTTCAAATACTGTATGAACATGACCCCATCTCATCTCATCCCCCTGACTCTGGATACAAAACATTCATGTATTCGTTTGCAACTTTTCATACAATTTGCTTGCACCATTTCAGAGAAATTAAATATTTAAAATGGAAATAAATTGGTAACTGCAGTAACAAACAACACTGTACATGCTAATAGTACATCCATGTAAGCAGTACATACATGCTCAGGAGTTGTTTTTTTGGATCGGTATATACTTGTCATTATCCACTTCAACCATTTTAATTCCCCCCTTTTAAATTATTGTACTGGTTGATGTGTATGTATATATATATATATATATATATATATATATATATATATATATATATATATATATATATATATATATATATATATATATATATATAGATATATATCTATATATATATATATATATATATATATATATTTCAACCATTATCACCTACAGTACAGTAGCATACAGTGCTCCCACTGCAGCAAGGGATTCTGGGAAATGACATGCAATGTTTACTCGCTCATCCCACAACGTGGCGGTATCAAATATAGCGTTTTCCCAGTTATTATATCCCTGCAGGATGTAGGATAATCCCAGCCAAACCCACATACTTACTACATTCCCGTTATGTCACATGTATTATTTCCTGTGAAGGAAGCGCTATGTATATTCCCATTATGGTCACAAATTGGACGATACTGTATTTCCATTATGTCTCCTATTATTTTCCCATGATATCTCATAGAATACTGTCATCCAAAACCACATCATTATTGAATGATTGAAAATTATGCCTCCGTTTTATGTCAAGATTGTCTTGACACTTAGACCCCCAAGATTTCAATAGCGCCTCACTTAAAAGATGACATTATTTTTGATTCAAATGAACTTTTATGGTGCAGAAGTCGCATGGTGCCTGTGCCTACAGTGTATGTATTTGTCAGTGTGTCTCTATCTGCATTTCTGTCTCTTGCTGGCCGCCAGCCTGTGTGATGATGTCAGCCTGTCTGTGATGTAAGAGAGACATTGTGATATCATCACATACTGTAGGCAGGATGGCAGGTGTAAAGCTTCTAAAAGAGAGAGGGAGGGAGAGAGGTAGAGGAGAGAGAGGGAGAAAGAGGGAGAGAGAGAGCAAGCAGCTCCTCCCTCCCATGCAAATGACTGGAGGCAGAGGAGTAGAGGGACAGAAGCCTGTGCTGCTTGTAATGGGACAGGATTTGGGGTGCTGTTTCATGCTCTATCTCCCTCCCTCCCACTGTCTCAGGTGCAGAAAGTTTTCAAGGGAGAGAGGAAAGGAAGAGGAAAATGGAAGCTGAGGAGAGCTGGTCCTGTCCCTCTTGTTGGTAAAGAGGGGGCATCCAGAAAGAGGTAAGGAGATAGTTTTATTTTAATTCAAGAAGGAGTGCCTGGTGGCGAAGCTGGTGTGCTCTGTCACACTACAGACCCCTCCCTGTGTGTGTGCGTGCGTGCGTGCGTGCGTCTGCAGGGGGTATCTGTCCCATCCATAGATATCAGGGGTACTGCAGCTGCTGCTGCTGTTCAAACTTTTGCTTTAGGCCCATTCCTTTGATGTTAATAAGCGTTTCTAGTACAATCTTTTTCGCTCTGTTCACCCACATCTTTACATTACCTCGTGTGTGTGTGTGTGTGTGTGTATGTGTATGTGTGTGTACGTGTGTATAGCATGTGTTTGAAACACTATACTGTATCTGCATAGAAAAAAAGCCTTCTTTTAGTAATGTACAGTTCAAATACTGTATGAACATGACCCCATCTCATCTCATCCCCCTGACTCTGGATACAAAACATTCATGTATTCGTTTGCAACTTTTCATACAATTTGCTTGCACCATTTCAGAGAAATTAAATATTTAAAATGGAAATAAATTGGTAACTGCAGTAACAAACAACACTGTACATGCTAATAGTACATCCATGTAAGCAGTACATACATGCTCAGGAGTTGTTTTTTTGGATCGGTATATACTTGTCATTATCCACTTCAACCATTTTAATTCCCCCCTTTTAAATTATTGTACTGGTTGATGTGTATGTATATATATATATATATATATATATATATATATATATATATATATATATATATATATATAGATATATATCTATATATCTATATCTATATATATATATATATATTTCAACCATTATCACCTACAGTACAGTAGCATACAGTGCTCCCACTGCAGCAAGGGATTCTGGGAAATGACATGCAATGTTTACTCGCTCATCCCACAACGTGGCGGTATCAAATATAGCGTTTTCCCAGTTATTATATCCCTGCAGGATGTAGGATAATCCCAGCCAAACCCACATACTTACTACATTCCCGTTATGTCACATGTATTATTTCCTGTGAAGGAAGCGCTATGTATATTCCCATTATGGTCACAAATTGGACGATACTGTATTTCCATTATGTCTCCTATTATTTTCCCATGATATCTCATAGAATACTGTCATCCAAAAACACATCATTATTGAATGATTGAAAATGATGCCTCCGTTTTATGTCAAGATTGTCTTGACACTTAGACCCCCAAGATTTCAATAGCGCCTCACTTAAAAGATGACATTATTTTTGATTCAAATGAACTTTTATGGTGCAGAAGCCGCATGGTGCCTGTGCCTACAGTGTATGTATTTGTCAGTGTGTCTCTATCTGCATTTCTGTCTCTTGCTGGCCGCCAGCCTGTGTGATGATGTCAGCCTGTCTGTGATGTAAGAGAGACATTGTGATATCATCACATACTGTAGGCAGGATGGCAGGTGTAAAGCTTCTAAAAGAGAGAGGGAGGGAGAGAGGTAGAGGAGAGAGAGGGAGAAAGAGGGAGAGAGAAAGCAAGCAGCTCCTCCCTCCCATGCAAATGACTGGAGGCAGAGGAGTAGAGGGACAGAAGCCTGTGCTGCTTGTAATGGGACAGGATTTGGGGTGCTGTTTCATGCTCTATCTCCCTCCCTCCCACTGTCTCAGGTGCAGAAAGTTTTCAAGGGAGAGAGGAAAGGAAGAGGAAAATGGAAGCTGAGGAGAGCTGGTCCTGTCCCTCTTGTTGGTAAAGAGGGGGCATCCAGAAAGAGGTAAGGAGATAGTTTTATTTTAATTCAAGAAGGAGTGCCTGGTGGCGAAGCTGGTGTGCTCTGTCACACTACAGACCCCTCCCTGTGTGTGTGCGTGCGTGCGTGCGTCTGCAGGGGGTATCTGTCCCATCCATAGATATCAGGGGTACTGCAGCTGCTGCTGCTGTTCAAACTTTTGCTTTAGGCCCATTCCTTTGATGTTAATAAGCGTTTCTAGTACAATCTTTTTCGCTCTGTTCACCCACATCTTTACATTACCTCGTGTGTGTGTGTGTGTGTGTGTGTGTGTATGTGTATGTGTGTGTACGTGTGTATAGCATGTGTTTGAAACACTATACTGTATCTGCATAGAAAAAAAGCCTTCTTTTAGTAATGTACAGTTCAAATACTGTATGAACATGACCCCATCTCATCTCATCCCCCTGACTCTGGATACAAAACATTCATGTATTCGTTTGCAACTTTTCATACAATTTGCTTGCACCATTTCAGAGAAATTAAATATTTAAAATGGAAATAAATTGGTAACTGCAGTAACAAACAACACTGTACATGCTAATAGTACATCCATGTAAGCAGTACATACATGCTCAGGAGTTGTTTTTTTGGATCGGTATATACTTGTCATTATCCACTTCAACCATTTTAATTCCCCCCTTTTAAATTATTGTACTGGTTGATGTGTATGTATATATATATATATATATATATATATATATATATATATATATATATATATATATATATATATATATATATATAGATATATATCTATATATCTATATATATATATATATATATATTTCAACCATTATCACCTACAGTACAGTAGCATACAGTGCTCCCACTGCAGCAAGGGATTCTGGGAAATGACATGCAATGTTTACTCGCTCATCCCACAACGTGGCGGTATCAAATATAGCGTTTTCCCAGTTATTATATCCCTGCAGGATGTAGGATAATCCCAGCCAAACCCACATACTTACTACATTCCCGTTATGTCACATGTATTATTTCCTGTGAAGGAAGCGCTATGTATATTCCCATTATGGTCACAAATTGGACGATACTGTATTTCCATTATGTCTCCTATTATTTTCCCATGATATCTCATAGAATACTGTCATCCAAAACCACATCATTATTGAATGATTGAAAATTATGCCTCCGTTTTATGTCAAGATTGTCTTGACACTTAGACCCCCAAGATTTCAATAGCGCCTCACTTAAAAGATGACATTATTTTTGATTCAAATGAACTTTTATGGTGCAGAAGTCGCATGGTGCCTGTGCCTACAGTGTATGTATTTGTCAGTGTGTCTCTATCTGCATTTCTGTCTCTTGCTGGCCGCCAGCCTGTGTGATGATGTCAGCCTGTCTGTGATGTAAGAGAGACATTGTGATATCATCACATACTGTAGGCAGGATGGCAGGTGTAAAGCTTCTAAAAGAGAGAGGGAGGGAGAGAGGTAGAGGAGAGAGAGGGAGAAAGAGGGAGAGAGAGAGCAAGCAGCTCCTCCCTCCCATGCAAATGACTGGAGGCAGAGGAGTAGAGGGACAGAAGCCTGTGCTGCTTGTAATGGGACAGGATTTGGGGTGCTGTTTCATGCTCTATCTCCCTCCCTCCCACTGTCTCAGGTGCAGAAAGTTTTCAAGGGAGAGAGGAAAGGAAGAGGAAAATGGAAGCTGAGGAGAGCTGGTCCTGTCCCTCTTGTTGGTAAAGAGGGGGCATCCAGAAAGAGGTAAGGAGATAGTTTTATTTTAATTCAAGAAGGAGTGCCTGGTGGCGAAGCTGGTGTGCTCTGTCACACTACAGACCCCTCCCTGTGTGTGTGCGTGCGTGCGTGCGTCTGCAGGGGGTATCTGTCCCATCCATAGATATCAGGGGTACTGCAGCTGCTGCTGCTGTTCAAACTTTTGCTTTAGGCCCATTCCTTTGATGTTAATAAGCGTTTCTAGTACAATCTTTTTCGCTCTGTTCACCCACATCTTTACATTACCTCGTGTGTGTGTGTGTGTGTGTGTGTATGTGTATGTGTGTGTACGTGTGTATAGCATGTGTTTGAAACACTATACTGTATCTGCATAGAAAAAAAGCCTTCTTTTAGTAATGTACAGTTCAAATACTGTATGAACATGACCCCATCTCATCTCATCCCCCTGACTCTGGATACAAAACATTCATGTATTCGTTTGCAACTTTTCATACAATTTGCTTGCACCATTTCAGAGAAATTAAATATTTAAAATGGAAATAAATTGGTAACTGCAGTAACAAACAACACTGTACATGCTAATAGTACATCCATGTAAGCAGTACATACATGCTCAGGAGTTGTTTTTTTGGATCGGTATATACTTGTCATTATCCACTTCAACCATTTTAATTCCCCCCTTTTAAATTATTGTACTGGTTGATGTGTATGTATATATATATATATATATATATATATATATATATATATATATATATATATATAGATATATATCTATATATCTATATCTATATATATATATATATATTTCAACCATTATCACCTACAGTACAGTAGCATACAGTGCTCCCACTGCAGCAAGGGATTCTGGGAAATGACATGCAATGTTTACTCGCTCATCCCACAACGTGGCGGTATCAAATATAGCGTTTTCCCAGTTATTATATCCCTGCAGGATGTAGGATAATCCCAGCCAAACCCACATACTTACTACATTCCCGTTATGTCACATGTATTATTTCCTGTGAAGGAAGCGCTATGTATATTCCCATTATGGTCACAAATTGGACGATACTGTATTTCCATTATGTCTCCTATTATTTTCCCATGATATCTCATAGAATACTGTCATCCAAAACCACATCATTATTGAATGATTGAAAATGATGCCTCCGTTTTATGTCAAGATTGTCTTGACACTTAGACCCCCAAGATTTCAATAGCGCCTCACTTAAAAGATGACATTATTTTTGATTCAAATGAACTTTTATGGTGCAGAAGCCGCATGGTGCCTGTGCCTACAGTGTATGTATTTGTCAGTGTGTCTCTATCTGCATTTCTGTCTCTTGCTGGCCGCCAGCCTGTGTGATGATGTCAGCCTGTCTGTGATGTAAGAGAGACATTGTGATATCATCACATACTGTAGGCAGGATGGCAGGTGTAAAGCTTCTAAAAGAGAGAGGGAGGGAGAGAGGTAGAGGAGAGAGAGGGAGAAAGAGGGAGAGAGAGAGCAAGCAGCTCCTCCCTCCCATGCAAATGACTGGAGGCAGAGGAGTAGAGGGACAGAAGCCTGTGCTGCTTGTAATGGGACAGGATTTGGGGTGCTGTTTCATGCTCTATCTCCCTCCCTCCCACTGTCTCAGGTGCAGAAAGTTTTCAAGGGAGAGAGGAAAGGAAGAGGAAAATGGAAGCTGAGGAGAGCTGGTCCTGTCCCCCTTGTTGGTAAAAAGGGGGCATCCAGAAAGAGGTAAGGAGATAGTTTTATTTTAATTCAAGAAGGAGTGCCTGGTGGCGAAGCTGGTGTGCTCTGTCACACTACAGACCCCTCCCTGTGTGTGTGCGTGCGTGCGTGCGTGCGTCTGCAGGGGGTATCTGTCCCATCCATAGATATCAGGGGTACTGCAGCTGCTGCTGCTGTTCAAACTTTTGCTTTAGGCCCATTCCTTTGATGTTAATAAGCGTTTCTAGTACAATCTTTTTCGCTCTGTTCACCCACATCTTTACATTACCTCGTGTGTGTGTGTGTGTGTGTATGTGTATGTGTGTGTACGTGTGTATAGCATGTGTTTGAAACACTATACTGTATCTGCATAGAAAAAAAGCCTTCTTTTAGTAATGTACAGTTCAAATACTGTATGAACATGACCCCATCTCATCTCATCCCCCTGACTCTGGATACAAAACATTCATGTATTCGTTTGCAACTTTTCATACAATTTGCTTGCACCATTTCAGAGAAATTAAATATTTAAAATGGAAATAAATTGGTAACTGCAGTAACAAACAACACTGTACATGCTAATAGTACATCCATGTAAGCAGTACATACATGCTCAGGAGTTGTTTTTTTGGATCGGTATATACTTGTCATTATCCACTTCAACCATTTTAATTCCCCCCTTTTAAATTATTGTACTGGTTGATGTGTATGTATATATATATATATATATATATATATATAGATATATATCTATATATCTATATATATATATATATATATATATATATATATATATATATATATATTTCAACCATTATCACCTACAGTACAGTAGCATACAGTGCTCCCACTGCAGCAAGGGATTCTGGGAAATGACATGCAATGTTTACTCGCTCATCCCACAACGTGGCGGTATCAAATATAGCGTTTTCCCAGTTATTATATCCCTGCAGGATGTAGGATAATCCCAGCCAAACCCACATACTTACTACATTCCCGTTATGTCACATGTATTATTTCCTGTGAAGGAAGCGCTATGTATATTCCCATTATGGTCACAAATTGGACGATACTGTATTTCCATTATGTCTCCTATTATTTTCCCATGATATCTCATAGAATACTGTCATCCAAAACCACATCATTATTGAATGATTGAAAATGATGCCTCCGTTTTATGTCAAGATTGTCTTGACACTTAGACCCCCAAGATTTCAATAGCGCCTCACTTAAAAGATGACATTATTTTTGATTCAAATGAACTTTTATGGTGCAGAAGCCGCATGGTGCCTGTGCCTACAGTGTATGTATTTGTCAGTGTGTCTCTATCTGCATTTCTGTCTCTTGCTGGCCGCCAGCCTGTGTGATGATGTCAGCCTGTCTGTGATGTAAGAGAGACATTGTGATATCATCACATACTGTAGGCAGGATGGCAGGTGTAAAGCTTCTAAAAGAGAGAGGGAGGGAGAGAGGGAGAGGAGAGAGAGGGAGAAAGAGGGAGAGAGAGAGCAAGCAGCTCCTCCCTCCCATGCAAATGACTGGAGGCAGAGGAGTAGAGGGACAGAAGCCTGTGCTGCTTGTAATGGGACAGGATTTGGGGTGCTGTTTCATGCTCTATCTCCCTCCCTCCCACTGTCTCAGGTGCAGAAAGTTTTCAAGGGAGAGAGGAAAGGAAGAGGAAAATGGAAGCGGAGGAGAGCTGGTCCTGTCCCTCTTGTTGGTAAAGAGGGGGCATCCAGAAAGAGGTAAGGAGATAGTTTTATTTTAATTCAAGAAGGAGTGCCTGGTGGCGAAGCTGGTGTGCTCTGTCACACTACAGACCCCTCCCTGTGTGTGTGCGTGCGTGCGTGCGTGCGTCTGCAGGGGGTATCTGTCCCATCCATAGATATCAGGGGTACTGCAGCTGCTGCTGCTGTTCAAACTTTTGCTTTAGGCCCATTCCTTTGATGTTAATAAGCGTTTCTAGTACAATCTTTTTCGCTCTGTTCACCCACATCTTTACATTACCTCGTGTGTGTGTGTGTGTGTGTGTGTATGTGTATGTGTGTGTACGTGTGTATAGCATGTGTTTGAAACACTATACTGTATCTGCATAGAAAAAAAGCCTTCTTTTAGTAATGTACAGTTCAAATACTGTATGAACATGACCCCATCTCATCTCATCCCCCTGACTCTGGATACAAAACATTCATGTATTCGTTTGCAACTTTTCATACAATTTGCTTGCACCATTTCAGAGAAATTAAATATTTAAAATGGAAATAAATTGGTAACTGCAGTAACAAACAACACTGTACATGCTAATAGTACATCCATGTAAGCAGTACATACATGCTCAGGAGTTGTTTTTTTGGATCGGTATATACTTGTCATTATCCACTTCAACCATTTTAATTCCCCCCTTTTAAATTATTGTACTGGTTGATGTGTATGTATATATATATATATATATATATATATATATATATATATATATATATAGATATAGATATATATATATATATCTATATATATATATATATATATATATTTCAACCATTATCACCTACAGTACAGTAGCATACAGTGCTCCCACTGCAGCAAGGGATTCTGGGAAATGACATGCAATGTTTACTCGCTCATCCCACAACGTGGCGGTATTAAATATAGCGTTTTCCCAGTTATTATATCCCTGCAGGATGTAGGATAATCCCAGCCAAACCCACATACTTACTACATTCCCGTTATGTCACATGTATTATTTCCTGTGAAGGAAGCGCTATGTATATTCCCATTATGGTCACAAATTGGACGATACTGTATTTCCATTATGTCTCCTATTATTTTCCCATGATATCTCATAGAATACTGTCATCCAAAACCACATCATTATTGAATGATTGAAAATGATGCCTCCGTTTTATGTCAAGATTGTCTTGACACTTAGACCCCCAAGATTTCAATAGCGCCTCACTTAAAAGATGACATTATTTTTGATTCAAATGAACTTTTATGGTGCAGAAGCCGCATGGTGCCTGTGCCTACAGTGTATGTATTTGTCAGTGTGTCTCTATCTGCATTTCTGTCTCTTGCTGGCCGCCAGCCTGTGTGATGATGTCAGCCTGTCTGTGATGTAAGAGAGACATTGTGATATCATCACATACTGTAGGCAGGATGGCAGGTGTAAAGCTTCTAAAAGAGAGAGGGAGGGAGAGAGGGAGAGGAGAGAGAGGGAGAAAGAGGGAGAGAGAGAGCAAGCAGCTCCTCCCTCCCATGCAAATGACTGGAGGCAGAGGAGTAGAGGGACAGAAGCCTGTGCTGCTTGTAATGGGACAGGATTTGGGGTGCTGTTTCATGCTCTATCTCCCTCCCTCCCACTGTCTCAGGTGCAGAAAGTTTTCAAGGGAGAGAGGAAAGGAAGAGGAAAATGGAAGCTGAGGAGAGCTGGTCCTGTCCCTCTTGTTGGTAAAGAGGGGGCATCCAGAAAGAGGTAAGGAGATAGTTTTATTTTAATTCAAGAAGGAGTGCCTGGTGGCGAAGCTGGTGTGCTCTGTCACACTACAGACCCCTCCCTGTGTGTGTGCGTGCGTGCGTGCGTGCGTGCGTCTGCAGGGGGTATCTGTCCCATCCATAGATATCAGGGGTACTGCAGCTGCTGCTGCTGTTCAAACTTTTGCTTTAGGCCCATTCCTTTGATGTTAATAAGCGTTTCTAGTACAATCTTTTTCGCTCTGTTCACCCACATCTTTACATTACCTCGTGTGTGTGTGTGTGTGTGTGTGTGTGTGTGTATGTGTATGTGTGTGTACGTGTGTATAGCATGTGTTTGAAACACTATACTGTATCTGCATAGAAAAAAAGCCTTCTTTTAGTAATGTACAGTTCAAATACTGTATGAACATGACCCCATCTCATCTCATCCCCCTGACTCTGGATACAAAACATTCATGTATTCGTTTGCAACTTTTCATACAATTTGCTTGCACCATTTCAGAGAAATTAAATATTTAAAATGGAAATAAATTGGTAACTGCAGTAACAAACAACACTGTACATGCTAATAGTACATCCATGTAAGCAGTACATACATGCTCAGGAGTTGTTTTTTTGGATCGGTATATACTTGTCATTATCCACTTCAACCATTTTAATTCCCCCCTTTTAAATTATTGTACTGGTTGATGTGTATGTATATATATATATATATATATATATATATATATATATATAGATATATATATATATATATATATATATATATATCTATATATATATATATATATATATATATATATATATATTTCAACCATTATCACCTACAGTACAGTAGCATACAGTGCTCCCACTGCAGCAAGGGATTCTGGGAAATGACATGCAATGTTTACTCGCTCATCCCACAACGTGGCGGTATCAAATATAGCGTTTTCCCAGTTATTACTGCACCGACACACTTTATTCGAGCAAATACCCAGTATGTACCTGGCAGATACCTGGAATGCGCCGCTCCTCACCTTTGACAAGCCCCGTTGTGTTTGCCTTCCCAGCCTGGGTTCATGCCTGGCTGACGGGCGGCTGATCTGTTAAATGATAATGATTAGGATTTAATAGGCTGCAATGCTTCGTGTGTCTACCAGATGGCATAAATTCATGAATTGTAATGCAGTATATATATATATACTGTGCAGTATTGCAGCCAGCAGGAATAAAATGCTTCAATCCCTGCCTGAAAAATACCTCAATGCACTCGGGCAGAAAACAGTCACAAACCTCAATACACCCGGGTATACCCGAATTCGTGGGACTAGCCGAGCTCGAATAAAGTGTGTCGCCAGTGTATATCCCTGCAGGATGTAGGATAATCCCAGCCAAACCCACATACTTACTACATTCCCGTTATGTCACATGTATTATTTCCTGTGAAGGAAGCGCTATGTATATTCCCATTATGGTCACAAATTGGACGATACTGTATTTCCATTATGTCTCCTATTATTTTCCCATGATATCTCATAGAATACTGTCATCCAAAACCACATCATTATTGAATGATTGAAAATGATGCCTCCGTTTTATGTCAAGATTGTCTTGACACTTAGACCCCCAAGATTTCAATAGCGCCTCACTTAAAAGATGACATTATTTTTGATTCAAATGAACTTTTATGGTGCAGAAGCCGCATGGTGCCTGTGCCTACAGTGTATGTATTTGTCAGTGTGTCTCTATCTGCATTTCTGTCTCTTGCTGGCCGCCAGCCTGTGTGATGATGTCAGCCTGTCTGTGATGTAAGAGAGACATTGTGATATCATCACATACTGTAGGCAGGATGGCAGGTGTAAAGCTTCTAAAAGAGAGAGGGAGGGAGAGAGGGAGAGGAGAGAGAGGGAGAAAGAGGGAGAGAGAGAGCAAGCAGCTCCTCCCTCCCATGCAAATGACTGGAGGCAGAGGAGTAGAGGGACAGAAGCCTGTGCTGCTTGTAATGGGACAGGATTTGGGGTGCTGTTTCATGCTCTATCTCCCTCCCTCCCACTGTCTCAGGTGCAGAAAGTTTTCAAGGGAGAGAGGAAAGGAAGAGGAAAATGGAAGCTGAGGAGAGCTGGTCCTGTCCCTCTTGTTGGTAAAGAGGGGGCATCCAGAAAGAGGTAAGGAGATAGTTTTATTTTAATTCAAGAAGGAGTGCCTGGTGGCGAAGCTGGTGTGCTCTGTCACACTACAGACCCCTCCCTGTGTGTGTGCGTGCGTGCGTGCGTGCGTGCGTCTGCAGGGGGTATCTGTCCCATCCATAGATATCAGGGGTACTGCAGCTGCTGCTGCTGTTCAAACTTTTGCTTTAGGCCCATTCCTTTGATGTTAATAAGCGTTTCTAGTACAATCTTTTTCGCTCTGTTCACCCACATCTTTACATTACCTCGTGTGTGTGTGTGTGTGTGTGTGTGTGTGTGTGTGTGTGTGTGTGTGTGTGTGTGTGTGTGTATGTGTATGTGTGTGTACGTGTGTATAGCATGTGTTTGAAACACTATACTGTATCTGCATAGAAAAAAAGCCTTCTTTTAGTAATGTACAGTTCAAATACTGTATGAACATGACCCCATCTCATCTCATCCCCCTGACTCTGGATACAAAACATTCATGTATTCGTTTGCAACTTTTCATACAATTTGCTTGCACCATTTCAGAGAAATTAAATATTTAAAATGGAAATAAATTGGTAACTGCAGTAACAAACAACACTGTACATGCTAATAGTACATCCATGTAAGCAGTACATACATGCTCAGGAGTTGTTTTTTTGGATCGGTATATACTTGTCATTATCCACTTCAACCATTTTAATTCCCCCCTTTTAAATTATTGTACTGGTTGATGTGTATGTATATATATATATATATATATATATATATATATATATATATATATATATATATATATAGATATATATCTATATATCTATATATATATATATATATATATATATATTTCAACCATTATCACCTACAGTACAGTAGCATACAGTGCTCCCACTGCAGCAAGGGATTCTGGGAAATGACATGCAATGTTTACTCGCTCATCCCACAACGTGGCGGTATCAAATATAGCGTTTTCCCAGTTATTATATCCCTGCAGGATGTAGGATAATCCCAGCCAAACCCACATACTTACTACATTCCCGTTATGTCACATGTATTATTTCCTGTGAAGGAAGCGCTATGTATATTCCCATTATGGTCACAAATTGGACGATACTGTATTTCCATTATGTCTCCTATTATTTTCCCATGATATCTCATAGAATACTGTCATCCAAAACCACATCATTATTGAATGATTGAAAATGATGCCTCCGTTTTATGTCAAGATTGTCTTGACACTTAGACCCCCAAGATTTCAATAGCGCCTCACTTAAAAGATGACATTATTTTTGATTCAAATGAACTTTTATGGTGCAGAAGCCGCATGGTGCCTGTGCCTACAGTGTATGTATTTGTCAGTGTGTCTCTATCTGCATTTCTGTCTCTTGCTGGCCGCCAGCCTGTGTGATGATGTCAGCCTGTCTGTGATGTAAGAGAGACATTGTGATATCATCACATACTGTAGGCAGGATGGCAGGTGTAAAGCTTCTAAAAGAGAGAGGGAGGGAGAGAGGTAGAGGAGAGAGAGGGAGAAAGAGGGAGAAAGAGAGCAAGCAGCTCCTCCCTCCCATGCAAATGACTGGAGGCAGAGGAGTAGAGGGACAGAAGCCTGTGCTGCTTGTAATGGGACAGGATTTGGGGTGCTGTTTCATGCTCTATCTCCCTCCCTCCCACTGTCTCAGGTGCAGAAAGTTTTCAAGGGAGAGAGGAAAGGAAGAGGAAAATGGAAGCTGAGGAGAGCTGGTCCTGTCCCTCTTGTTGGTAAAGAGGGGGCATCCAGAAAGAGGTAAGGAGATAGTTTTATTTTAATTCAAGAAGGAGTGCCTGGTGGCGAAGCTGGTGTGCTCTGTCACACTACAGACCCCTCCCTGTGTGTGTGCGTGCGTGCGTGCGTGCGTGCGTGCATCTGCAGGGGGTATCTGTCCCATCCATAGATATCAGGGGTACTGCAGCTGCTGCTGCTGTTCAAACTTTTGCTTTAGGCCCATTCCTTTGATGTTAATAAGCGTTTCTAGTACAATCTTTTTCGCTCTGTTCACCCACATCTTTACATTACCTCGTGTGTGTGTGTATGTGTGTGTATGTGTATGTGTGTGTACGTGTGTATAGCATGTGTTTGAAACACTATACTGTATCTGCATAGAAAAAAAGCCTTCTTTTAGTAATGTACAGTTCAAATACTGTATGAACATGACCCCATCTCATCTCATCCCCCTGACTCTGGATACAAAACATTCATGTATTCGTTTGCAACTTTTCATACAATTTGCTTGCACCATTTCAGAGAAATTAAATATTTAAAATGGAAATAAATTGGTAACTGCAGTAACAAACAACACTGTACATGCTAATAGTACATCCATGTAAGCAGTACATACATGCTCAGGAGTTGTTTTTTTGGATCGGTATATACTTGTCATTATCCACTTCAACCATTTTAATTCCCCCCTTTTTAATTATTGTACTGGTTGATGTGTATGTATATATATATATATATATATATATATATATATATATATATAGATATATATCTATATATCTATATATATATATATATATATATATATATATTTCAACCATTATCACCTACAGTACAGTAGCATACAGTGCTCCCACTGCAGCAAGGGATTCTGGGAAATGACATGCAATGTTTACTCGCTCATCCCACAACGTGGCGGTATCAAATATAGCGTTTTCCCAGTTATTATATCCCTGCAGGATGTAGGATAATCCCAGCCAAACCCACATACTTACTACATTCCCGTTATGTCACATGTATTATTTCCTGTGAAGGAAGCGCTATGTATATTCCCATTATGGTCACAAATTGGACGATACTGTATTTCCATTATGTCTCCTATTATTTTCCCATGATATCTCATAGAATACTGTCATCCAAAACCACATCATTATTGAATGATTGAAAATGATGCCTCCGTTTTATGTCAAGATTGTCTTGACACTTAGACCCCCAAGATTTCAATAGCGCCTCACTTAAAAGATGACATTATTTTTGATTCAAATGAACTTTTATGGTGCAGAAGCCGCATGGTGCCTGTGCCTACAGTGTATGTATTTGTCAGTGTGTCTCTATCTGCATTTCTGTCTCTTGCTGGCCGCCAGCCTGTGTGATGATGTCAGCCTGTCTGTGATGTAAGAGAGACATTGTGATATCATCACATACTGTAGGCAGGATGGCAGGTGTAAAGCTTCTAAAAGAGAGAGGGAGGGAGAGAGGGAGAGGAGAGAGAGGGAGAAAGAGGGAGAGAGAGAGCAAGCAGCTCCTCCCTCCCATGCAAATGACTGGAGGCAGAGGAGTAGAGGGACAGAAGCCTGTGCTGCTTGTAATGGGACAGGATTTGGGGTGCTGTTTCATGCTCTATCTCCCTCCCTCCCACTGTCTCAGGTGCAGAAAGTTTTCAAGGGAGAGAGGAAAGGAAGAGGAAAATGGAAGCTGAGGAGAGCTGGTCCTGTCCCTCTTGTTGGTAAAGAGGGGGCATCCAGAAAGAGGTAAGGAGATAGTTTTATTTTAATTCAAGAAGGAGTGCCTGGTGGCGAAGCTGGTGTGCTCTGTCACACTACAGACCCCTCCCTGTGTGTGTGCGTGCGTGCGTGCGTGCGTCTGCAGGGAGTATCTGTCCCATCCATAGATATCAGGGGTACTGCAGCTGCTGCTGCTGTTCAAACTTTTGCTTTAGGCCCATTCCTTTGATGTTAATAAGCGTTTCTAGTACAATCTTTTTCGCTCTCTTCACCCACATCTTTACATTACCTCGTGTGTGTGTGTGTGTGTGTGTGTGTGTGTATGTGTATGTGTGTGTACGTGTGTATAGCATGTGTTTGAAACACTATACTGTATCTGCATAGAAAAAAAGCCTTCTTTTAGTAATGTACAGTTCAAATACTGTATGAACATGACCCCATCTCATCTCATCCCCCTGACTCTGGATACAAAACATTCATGTATTCGTTTGCAACTTTTCATACAATTTGCTTGCACCATTTCAGAGAAATTAAATATTTAAAATGGAAATAAATTGGTAACTGCAGTAACAAACAACACTGTACATGCTAATAGTACATCCATGTAAGCAGTACATACATGCTCAGGAGTTGTTTTTTTGGATCGGTATATACTTGTCATTATCCACTTCAACCATTTTAATTCCCCCCTTTTAAATTATTGTACTGGTTGATGTGTATGTATATATATATATATATATATATATATATATATATATATATATATATATATATATATATATAGATATATATCTATATATCTATATATATATATATATATATATATATATTTCAACCATTATCACCTACAGTACAGTAGCATACAGTGCTCCCACTGCAGCAAGGGATTCTGGGAAATGACATGCAATGTTTACTCGCTCATCCCACAACGTGGCGGTATCAAATATAGCGTTTTCCCAGTTATTATATCCCTGCAGGATGTAGGATAATCCCAGCCAAACCCACATACTTACTACATTCCCGTTATGTCACATGTATTATTTCCTGTGAAGGAAGCGCTATGTATATTCCCATTATGGTCACAAATTGGACGATACTGTATTTCCATTATGTCTCCTATTATTTTCCCATGATATCTCATAGAATACTGTCATCCAAAACCACATCATTATTGAATGATTGAAAATGATGCCTCCGTTTTATGTCAAGATTGTCTTGACACTTAGACCCCCAAGATTTCAATAGCGCCTCACTTAAAAGATGACATTATTTTTGATTCAAATGAACTTTTATGGTGCAGAAGCCGCATGGTGCCTGTGCCTACAGTGTATGTATTTGTCAGTGTGTCTCTATCTGCATTTCTGTCTCTTGCTGGCCGCCAGCCTGTGTGATGATGTCAGCCTGTCTGTGATGTAAGAGAGACATTGTGATATCATCACATACTGTAGGCAGGATGGCAGGTGTAAAGCTTCTAAAAGAGAGAGGGAGGGAGAGAGGTAGAGGAGAGAGAGGGAGAAAGAGGGAGAGAGAGAGCAAGCAGCTCCTCCCTCCCATGCAAATGACTGGAGGCAGAGGAGTAGAGGGACAGAAGCCTGTGCTGCTTGTAATGGGACAGGATTTGGGGTGCTGTTTCATGCTCTATCTCCCTCCCTCCCACTGTCTCAGGTGCAGAAAGTTTTCAAGGGAGAGAGGAAAGGAAGAGGAAAATGGAAGCTGAGGAGAGCTGGTCCTGTCCCTCTTGTTGGTAAAGAGGGGGCATCCAGAAAGAGGTAAGGAGATAGTTTTATTTTAATTCAAGAAGGAGTGCCTGGTGGCGAAGCTGGTGTGCTCTGTCACACTACAGACCCCTCCCTGTGTGTGTGCGTGCGTGCGTGCGTCTGCAGGGGGTATCTGTCCCATCCATAGATATCAGGGGTACTGCAGCTGCTGCTGCTGTTCAAACTTTTGCTTTAGGCCCATTCCTTTGATGTTAATAAGCGTTTCTAGTACAATCTTTTTCGCTCTGTTCACCCACATCTTTACATTACCTCGTGTGTGTGTGTGTGTGTGTGTGTGTGTATGTGTGTGTACGTGTGTATAGCATGTGTTTGAAACACTATACTGTATCTGCATAGAAAAAAAGCCTTCTTTTAGTAATGTACAGTTCAAATACTGTATGAACATGACCCCATCTCATCTCATCCCCCTGACTCTGGATACAAAACATTCATGTATTCGTTTGCAACTTTTCATACAATTTGCTTGCACCATTTCAGAGAAATTAAATATTTAAAATGGAAATAAATTGGTAACTGCAGTAACAAACAACACTGTACATGCTAATAGTACATCCATGTAAGCAGTACATACATGCTCAGGAGTTGTTTTTTTGGATCGGTATATACTTGTCATTATCCACTTCAACCATTTTAATTCCCCCCTTTTAAATTATTGTATTGGTTGATGTGTATGTATATATATATCTATATATATATATATATATAGATATATATCTATATATCTATATATATATATATATATATATATATATTTCAACCATTATCACCTACAGTACAGTAGCATACAGTGCTCCCACTGCAGCAAGGGATTCTGGGAAATGACATGCAATGTTTACTCGCTCATCCCACAACGTGGCGGTATCAAATATAGCGTTTTCCCCGTTATTATATCCCTGCAGGATGTAGGATAATCCCAGCCAAACCCACATACTTACTACATTCCCGTTATGTCACATGTATTATTTCCTGTGAAGGAAGCGCTATGTATATTCCCATTATGGTCACAAATTGGACGATACTGTATTTCCATTATGTCTCCTATTATTTTCCCATGATATCTCATAGAATACTGTCATCCAAAACCACATCATTATTGAATGATTGAAAATGATGCCTCCGTTTTATGTCAAGATTGTCTTGACACTTAGACCCCCAAGATTTCAATAGCGCCTCACTTAAAAGATGACATTATTTTTGATTCAAATGAACTTTTATGGTGCAGAAGCCGCATGGTGCCTGTGCCTACAGTGTATGTATTTGTCAGTGTGTCTCTATCTGCATTTCTGTCTCTTGCTGGCCGCCAGCCTGTGTGATGATGTCAGCCTGTCTGTGATGTAAGAGAGACATTGTGATATCATCACATACTGTAGGCAGGATGGCAGGTGTAAAGCTTCTAAAAGAGAGAGGGAGGGAGAGAGGTAGAGGAGAGAGAGGGAGAAAGAGGGAGAGAGAGAGCAAGCAGCTCCTCCCTCCCATGCAAATGACTGGAGGCAGAGGAGTAGAGGGACAGAAGCCTGTGCTGCTTGTAATGGGACAGGATTTGGGGTGCTGTTTCATGCTCTATCTCCCTCCCTCCCACTGTCTCAGGTGCAGAAAGTTTTCAAGGGAGAGAGGAAAGGAAGAGGAAAATGGAAGCTGAGGAGAGCTGGTCCTGTCCCTCTTGTTGGTAAAGAGGGGGCATCCAGAAAGAGGTAAGGAGATAGTTTTATTTTAATTCAAGAAGGAGTGCCTGGTGGCGAAGCTGGTGTGCTCTGTCACACTACAGACCCCTCCCTGTGTGTGTGCGTGCGTGCGTGCGTGCGTGCGTCTGCAGGGGGTATCTGTCCCATCCATAGATATCAGGGGTACTGCAGCTGCTGCTGCTGTTCAAACTTTTGCTTTAGGCCCATTCCTTTGATGTTAATAAGCGTTTCTAGTACAATCTTTTTCGCTCTGTTCACCCACATCTTTACATTACCTCGTGTGTGTGTGTGTGTGTGTGTGTGTATGTGTATGTGTGTGTACGTGTGTATAGCATGTGTTTGAAACACTATACTGTATCTGCATAGAAAAAAAGCCTTCTTTTAGTAATGTACAGTTCAAATACTGTATGAACATGACCCCATCTCATCTCATCCCCCTGACTCTGGATACAAAACATTCATGTATTCGTTTGCAACTTTTCATACAATTTGCTTGCACCATTTCAGAGAAATTAAATATTTAAAATGGAAATAAATTGGTAACTGCAGTAACAAACAACACTGTACATGCTAATAGTACATCCATGTAAGCAGTACATACATGCTCAGGAGTTGTTTTTTTGGATCGGTATATACTTGTCATTATCCACTTCAACCATTTTAATTCCCCCCTTTTAAATTATTGTACTGGTTGATGTGTATGTATATATATATAGATATATATCTATATATATATATATATATATAGATATATATCTATATATCTATATATATATATATATATATATATATTTCAACCATTATCACCTACAGTACAGTAGCATACAGTGCTCCCACTGCAGCAAGGGATTCTGGGAAATGACATGCAATGTTTACTCGCTCATCCCGCAACATGGCGGTATCAAATATAGCGTTTTCCCAGTTATTATATCCCTGCAGGATGTAGGATAATCCCAGCCAAACCCACATACTTACTACATTCCCGTTATGTCACATGTATTATTTCCTGTGAAGGAAGCGCTATGTATATTCCCATTATGGTCACAAATTGGACGATACTGTATTTCCATTATGTCTCCTATTATTTTCCCATGATATCTCATAGAATACTGTCATCCAAAACCACATCATTATTGAATGATTGAAAATGATGCCTCCGTTTTATGTCAAGATTGTCTTGACACTTAGACCCCCAAGATTTCAATAGCGCCTCACTTAAAAGATGACATTATTTTTGATTCAAATGAACTTTTATGGTGCAGAAGCCGCATGGTGCCTGTGCCTACAGTGTATGTATTTGTCAGTGTGTCTCTATCTGCATTTCTGTCTCTTGCTGGCCGCCAGCCTGTGTGATGATGTCAGCCTGTCTGTGATGTAAGAGAGACATTGTGATATCATCACATACTGTAGGCAGGATGGCAGGTGTAAAGCTTCTAAAAGAGAGAGGGAGGGAGAGAGGTAGAGGAGAGAGAGGGAGAAAGAGGGAGAGAGAGAGCAAGCAGCTCCTCCCTCCCATGCAAATGACTGGAGGCAGAGGAGTAGAGGGACAGAAGCCTGTGCTGCTTGTAATGGGACAGGATTTGGGGTGCTGTTTCATGCTCTATCTCCCTCCCACTGTCTCAGGTGCAGAAAGTTTTCAAGGGAGAGAGGAAAGGAAGAGGAAAATGGAAGCTGAGGAGAGCTGGTCCTGTCCCTCTTGTTGGTAAAGAGGGGGCATCCAGAAAGAGGTAAGGAGATAGTTTTATTTTAATTCAAGAAGGAGTGCCTGGTGGCAAAGCTGGTGTGCTCTGTCACACTACAGACCCCTCCCTGTGTGTGTGCGTGCGTGCGTGCGTGCGTGCGTCTGCAGGGGGTATCTGTCCCATCCATAGATATCAGGGGTACTGCAGCTGCTGCTGCTGTTCAAACTTTTGCTTTAGGCCCATTCCTTTGATATTAATAAGCGTTTCTAGTACAATCTTTTTCGCTCTGTTCACCCACATCTTTACATTACCTCGTGTGTGTGTGTGTGTGTATGTGTATGTGTGTGTACGTGTGTATAGCATGTGTTTGAAACACTATACTGTATCTGCATAGAAAAAAAGCCTTCTTTTAGTAATGTACAGTTCAAATACTGTATGAACATGACCCCATCTCATCTCATCCCCCTGACTCTGGATACAAAACATTCATGTATTCGTTTGCAACTTTTCATACAATTTGCTTGCACCATTTCAGAGAAATTAAATATTTAAAATGGAAATAAATTGGTAACTGCAGTAACAAACAACACTGTACATGCTAATAGTACATCCATGTAAGCAGTACATACATGCTCAGGAGTTGTTTTTTTGGATCGGTATATACTTGTCATTATCCACTTCAACCATTTTAATTCCCCCCTTTTAAATTATTGTACTGGTTGATGTGTATGTATATATATATATATATATATATATATAGATATATATCTATATATCTATATATATATATATATATATATATATATATATTTCAACCATTATCACCTACAGTACAGTAGCATACAGTGCTCCCACTGCAGCAAGGGATTCTGGGAAATGACATGCAATGTTTACTCGCTCATCCCACAACGTGGCGGTATCAAATATAGCGTTTTCCCAGTTATTATATCCCTGCAGGATGTAGGATAATCCCAGCCAAACCCACATACTTACTACATTCCCGTTATGTCACATGTATTATTTCCTGTGAAGGAAGCGCTATGTATATTCCCATTATGGTCACAAATTGGACGATACTGTATTTCCATTATGTCTCCTATTATTTTCCCATGATATCTCATAGAATACTGTCATCCAAAACCACATCATTATTGAATGATTGAAAATGATGCCTCCGTTTTATGTCAAGATTGTCTTGACACTTAGACCCCCAAGATTTCAATAGCGCCTCACTTAAAAGATGACATTATTTTTGATTCAAATGAACTTTTATGGTGCAGAAGCCGCATGGTGCCTGTGCCTACAGTGTATGTATTTGTCAGTGTGTCTCTATCTGCATTTCTGTCTCTTGCTGGCCGCCAGCCTGTGTGATGATGTCAGCCTGTCTGTGATGTAAGAGAGACATTGTGATATCATCACATACTGTAGGCAGGATGGCAGGTGTAAAGCTTCTAAAAGAGAGAGGGAGGGAGAGAGGTAGAGGAGAGAGAGGGAGAAAGAGGGAGAGAGAGAGCAAGCAGCTCCTCCCTCCCATGCAAATGACTGGAGGCAGAGGAGTAGAGGGACAGAAGCCTGTGCTGCTTGTAATGGGACAGGATTTGGGGTGCTGTTTCATGCTCTATCTCCCTCCCTCCCACTGTCTCAGGTGCAGAAAGTTTTCAAGGGAGAGAGGAAAGGAAGAGGAAAATGGAAGCTGAGGAGAGCTGGTCCTGTCCCTCTTGTTGGTAAAGAGGGGGCATCCAGAAAGAGGTAAGGAGATAGTTTTATTTTAATTCAAGAAGGAGTGCCTGGTGGCGAAGCTGGTGTGCTCTGTCACACTACAGACCCCTCCCTGTGTGTGTGCGTGCGTGCGTGCGTCTGCAGGGGGTATCTGTCCCATCCATAGATATCAGGGGTACTGCAGCTGCTGCTGCTGTTCAAACTTTTGCTTTAGGCCCATTCCTTTGATGTTAATAAGCGTTTCTAGTACAATCTTTTTCGCTCTGTTCACCCACATCTTTACATTACCTCGTGTGTGTGTGTGTGTGTGTGTGTGTATGTGTATGTGTGTGTACGTGTGTATAGCATGTGTTTGAAACACTATACTGTATCTGCATAGAAAAAAAGCCTTCTTTTAGTAATGTACAGTTCAAATACTGTATGAACATGACCCCATCTCATCTCATCCCCCTGACTCTGGATACAAAACATTCATGTATTCGTTTGCAACTTTTCATACAATTTGCTTGCACCATTTCAGAGAAATTAAATATTTAAAATGGAAATAAATTGGTAACTGCAGTAACAAACAACACTGTACATGCTAATAGTACATCCATGTAAGCAGTACATACATGCTCAGGAGTTGTTTTTTTGGATCGGTATATACTTGTCATTATCCACTTCAACCATTTTAATTCCCCCCTTTTAAATTATTGTATTGGTTGATGTGTATGTATATATATATATATATATATATATATATATCTATATATCTATATATATATATATATATATATATATATATTTCAACCATTATCACCTACAGTACAGTAGCATACAGTGCTCCCACTGCAGCAAGGGATTCTGGGAAATGACATGCAATGTTTACTCGCTCATCCCACAACGTGGCGGTATCAAATATAGCGTTTTCCCAGTTATTATATCCCTGCAGGATGTAGGATAATCCCAGCCAAACCCACATACTTACTACATTCCCGTTATGTCACATGTATTATTTCCTGTGAAGGAAGCGCTATGTATATTCCCATTATGGTCACAAATTGGACGATACTGTATTTCCATTATGTCTCCTATTATTTTCCCATGATATCTCATAGAATACTGTCATCCAAAACCACATCATTATTGAATGATTGAAAATGATGCCTCCGTTTTATGTCAAGATTGTCTTGACACTTAGACCCCCAAGATTTCAATAGCGCCTCACTTAAAAGATGACATTATTTTTGATTCAAATGAACTTTTATGGTGCAGAAGCCGCATGGTGCCTGTGCCTACAGTGTATGTATTTGTCAGTGTGTCTCTATCTGCATTTCTGTCTCTTGCTGGCCGCCAGCCTGTGTGATGATGTCAGCCTGTCTGTGATGTAAGAGAGACATTGTGATATCATCACATACTGTAGGCAGGATGGCAGGTGTAAAGCTTCTAAAAGAGAGAGGGAGGGAGAGAGGTAGAGGAGAGAGAGGGAGAAAGAGGGAGAGAGAGAGCAAGCAGCTCCTCCCTCCCATGCAAATGACTGGAGGCAGAGGAGTAGAGAGACAGAAGCCTGTGCTGCTTGTAATGGGACAGGATTTGGGGTGCTGTTTCATGCTCTATCTCCCTCCCTCCCACTGTCTCAGGTGCAGAAAGTTTTCAAGGGAGAGAGGAAAGGAAGAGGAAAATGGAAGCTGAGGAGAGCTGGTCCTGTCCCTCTTGTTGGTAAAGAGGGGGCATCCAGAAAGAGGTAAGGAGATAGTTTTATTTTAATTCAAGAAGGAGTGCCTGGTGGCGAAGCTGGTGTGCTCTGTCACACTACAGACCCCTCCCTGTGTGTGTGCGTGCGTGCGTGCGTGCGTGCGTGCGTCTGCAGGGGGTATCTGTCCCATCCATAGATATCAGGGGTACTGCAGCTGCTGCTGCTGTTCAAACTTTTGCTTTAGGCCCATTCCTTTGATGTTAATAAGCGTTTCTAGTACAATCTTTTTCGCTCTGTTCACCCACATCTTTACATTACCTCGTGTGTGTGTGTGTGTGTGTGTGTGTGTATGTGTATGTGTGTGTACGTGTGTATAGCATGTGTTTGAAACACTATACTGTATCTACATAGAAAAAAAGCCTTCTTTTAGTAATGTACAGTTCAAATACTGTATGAACATGACCCCATCTCATCTCATCCCCCTGACTCTGGATACAAAACATTCATGTATTCGTTTGCAACTTTTCATACAATTTGCTTGCACCATTTCAGAGAAATTAAATATTTAAAATGGAAATAAATTGGTAACTGCAGTAACAAACAACACTGTACATGCTAATAGTACATCCATGTAAGCAGTACATACATGCTCAGGAGTTGTTTTTTTGGATCGGTATATACTTGTCATTATCCACTTCAACCATTTTAATTCCCCCCTTTTAAATTATTGTACTGGTTGATGTGTATGTATATATATATATATATATATATATAGATATATATCTATATATCTATATATATATATATATATATATATATATATATTTCAACCATTATCACCTACAGTACAGTAGCATACAGTGCTCCCACTGCAGCAAGGGATTCTGGGAAATGACATGCAATGTTTACTCGCTCATCCCACAACGTGGCGGTATCAAATATAGCGTTTTCCCAGTTATTATATCCCTGCAGGATGTAGGATAATCCCAGCCAAACCCACATACTTACTACATTCCCGTTATGTCACATGTATTATTTCCTGTGAAGGAAGCGCTATGTATATTCCCATTATGGTCACAAATTGGACGATACTGTATTTCCATTATGTCTCCTATTATTTTCCCATGATATCTCATAGAATACTGTCATCCAAAACCACATCATTATTGAATGATTGAAAATGATGCCTCCGTTTTATGTCAAGATTGTCTTGACACTTAGACCCCCAAGATTTCAATAGCGCCTCACTTAAAAGATGACATTATTTTTGATTCAAATGAACTTTTATGGTGCAGAAGCCGCATGGTGCCTGTGCCTACAGTGTATGTATTTGTCAGTGTGTCTCTATCTGCATTTCTGTCTCTTGCTGGCCGCCAGCCTGTGTGATGATGTCAGCCTGTCTGTGATGTAAGAGAGACATTGTGATATCATCACATACTGTAGGCAGGATGGCAGGTGTAAAGCTTCTAAAAGAGAGAGGGAGGGAGAGAGGTAGAGGAGAGAGAGGGAGAAAGAGGGAGAGAGAGAGCAAGCAGCTCCTCCCTCCCATGCAAATGACTGGAGGCAGAGGAGTAGAGGGACAGAAGCCTGTGCTGCTTGTAATGGGACAGGATTTGGGGTGCTGTTTCATGCTCTATCTCCCTCCCTCCCACTGTCTCAGGTGCAGAAAGTTTTCAAGGGAGAGAGGAAAGGAAGAGGAAAATGGAAGCTGAGGAGAGCTGGTCCTGTCCCTCTTGTTGGTAAAGAGGGGGCATCCAGAAAGAGGTAAGGAGATAGTTTTATTTTAATTCAAGAAGGAGTGCCTGGTGGCGAAGCTGGTGTGCTCTGTCACACTACAGACCCCTCCCTGTGTGCGTGTGTGCGTGCGTGCGTGCGTGCGTGCGTGCGTGCGTCTGCAGGGGGTATCTGTCCCATCCATAGATATCAGGGGTACTGCAGCTGCTGCTGCTGTTCAAACTTTTGCTTTAGGCCCATTCCTTTGATGTTAATAAGCGTTTCTAGTACAATCTTTTTCGCTCTGTTCACCCACATCTTTACATTACCTCGTGTGTGTGTGTGTGTGTGTGTGTGTGTGTGTATGTGTGTGTACGTGTGTATAGCATGTGTTTGAAACACTATACTGTACTGTATCTGCATAGAAAAAAAGCCTTCTTTTAGTAATGTACAGTTCAAATACTGTATGAACATGACCCCATCTCATCTCATCCCCCTGACTCTGGATACAAAACATTCATGTATTCGTTTGCAACTTTTCATACAATTTGCTTGCACCATTTCAGAGAAATTAAATATTTAAAATGGAAATAAATTGGTAACTGCAGTAACAAACAACACTGTACATGCTAATAGTACATCCATGTAAGCAGTACATACATGCTCAGGAGTTGTTTTTTTGGATCGGTATATACTTGTCATTATCCACTTCAACCATTTTAATTCCCCCCTTTTAAATTATTGTACTGGTTGATGTGTATGTATATATATATATATATATAGATATATATATATATATATATATAGATATATATATATATATATATATATCTATATATATATATATATATATATATATATATTTCAACCATTATCACCTACAGTACAGTAGCATACAGTGCTCCCACTGCAGCAAGGGATTCTGGGAAATGACATGCAATGTTTACTCGCTCATCCCACAACGTGGCGGTATCAAATATAGCGTTTTCCCAGTTATTATATCCCTGCAGGATGTAGGATAATCCCAGCCAAACCCACATACTTACTACATTCCCGTTATGTCACATGTATTATTTCCTGTGAAGGAAGCGCTATGTATATTCCCATTATGGTCACAAATTGGACGATACTGTATTTCCATTATGTCTCCTATTATTTTCCCATGATATCTCATAGAATACTGTCATCCAAAACCACATCATTATTGAATGATTGAAAATGATGCCTCCGTTTTATGTCAAGATTGTCTTGACACTTAGACCCCCAAGATTTCAATAGCGCCTCACTTAAAAGATGACATTATTTTTGATTCAAATGAACTTTTATGGTGCAGAAGCCGCATGGTGCCTGTGCCTACAGTGTATGTATTTGTCAGTGTGTCTCTATCTGCATTTCTGTCTCTTGCTGGCCGCCAGCCTGTGTGATGATGTCAGCCTGTCTGTGATGTAAGAGAGACATTGTGATATCATCACATACTGTAGGCAGGATGGCAGGTGTAAAGCTTCTAAAAGAGAGAGGGAGGGAGAGAGGTAGAGGAGAGAGAGGGAGAAAGAGGGAGAGAGAGAGCAAGCAGCTCCTCCCTCCCATGCAAATGACTGGAGGCAGAGGAGTAGAGGGACAGAAGCCTGTGCTGCTTGTAATGGGACAGGATTTGGGGTGCTGTTTCATGCTCTATCTCCCTCCCTCCCACTGTCTCAGGTGCAGAAAGTTTTCAAGGGAGAGAGGAAAGGAAGAGGAAAATGGAAGCTGAGGAGAGCTGGTCCTGTCCCTCTTGTTGGTAAAGAGGGGGCATCCAGAAAGAGGTAAGGAGATAGTTTTATTTTAATTCAAGAAGGAGTGCCTGGTGGCGAAGCTGGTGTGCTCTGTCACACTACAGACCCCTCCCTGTGTGTGTGTGTGCGTGCGTGCGTGCGTCTGCAGGGGGTATCTGTCCCATCCATAGATATCAGGGGTACTGCAGCTGCTGCTGCTGTTCAAACTTTTGCTTTAGGCCCATTCCTTTGATGTTAATAAGCGTTTCTAGTACAATCTTTTTCGCTCTGTTCACCCACATCTTTACATTACCTCGTGTGTGTGTGTGTGTGTGTGTGTGTGTGTATGTGTATGTGTGTGTACGTGTGTATAGCATGTGTTTGAAACACTATACTGTATCTGCATAGAAAAAAAGCCTTCTTTTAGTAATGTACAGTTCAAATACTGTATGAACATGACCCCATCTCATCTCATCCCCCTGACTCTGGATACAAAACATTCATGTATTCGTTTGCAACTTTTCATACAATTTGCTTGCACCATTTCAGAGAAATTAAATATTTAAAATGGAAATAAATTGGTAACTGCAGTAACAAACAACACTGTACATGCTAATAGTACATCCATGTAAGCAGTACATACATGCTCAGGAGTTGTTTTTTTGGATCGGTATATACTTGTCATTATCCACTTCAACCATTTTAATTCCCCCCTTTTAAATTATTGTACTGGTTGATGTGTATGTATATATATATATATATATATATATATATATATAGATATATATCTATATATCTATATATATATATATATATATATATATATATATATATTTCAACCATTATCACCTACAGTACAGTAGCATACAGTGCTCCCACTGCAGCAAGGGATTCTGGGAAATGACATGCAATGTTTACTCGCTCATCCCACAACGTGGCGGTATCAAATATAGCGTTTTCCCAGTTATTATATCCCTGCAGGATGTAGGATAATCCCAGCCAAACCCACATACTTACTACATTCCCGTTATGTCACATGTATTATTTCCTGTGAAGGAAGCGCTATGTATATTCCCATTATGGTCACAAATTGGACGATACTGTATTTCCATTATGTCTCCTATTATTTTCCCATGATATCTCATAGAATACTGTCATCCAAAACCACATCATTATTGAATGATTGAAAATGATGCCTCCGTTTTATGTCAAGATTGTCTTGACACTTAGACCCCCAAGATTTCAATAGCGCCTCACTTAAAAGATGACATTATTTTTGATTCAAATGAACTTTTATGGTGCAGAAGCCGCATGGTGCCTGTGCCTACAGTGTATGTATTTGTCAGTGTGTCTCTATCTGCATTTCTGTCTCTTGCTGGCCGCCAGCCTGTGTGATGATGTCAGCCTGTCTGTGATGTAAGAGAGACATTGTGATATCATCACATACTGTAGGCAGGATGGCAGGTGTAAAGCTTCTAAAAGAGAGAGGGAGGGAGAGAGGTAGAGGAGAGAGAGGGAGAAAGAGGGAGAGAGAGAGCAAGCAGCTCCTCCCTCCCATGCAAATGACTGGAGGCAGAGGAGTAGAGGGACAGAAGCCTGTGCTGCTTGTAATGGGACAGGATTTGGGGTGCTGTTTCATGCTCTATCTCCCTCCCTCCCACTGTCTCAGGTGCAGAAAGTTTTCAAGGGAGAGAGGAAAGGAAGAGGAAAATGGAAGCTGAGGAGAGCTGGTCCTGTCCCTCTTGTTGGTAAAGAGGGGGCATCCAGAAAGAGGTAAGGAGATAGTTTTATTTTAATTCAAGAAGGAGTGCCTGGTGGCGAAGCTGGTGTGCTCTGTCACACTACAGACCCCTCCCTGTGTGCGTGCGTGCGTGCGTGCGTCTGCAGGGGGTATCTGTCCCATCCATAGATATCAGGGGTACTGCAGCTGCTGCTGCTGTTCAAACTTTTGCTTTAGGCCCATTCCTTTGATGTTAATAAGCGTTTCTAGTACAATCTTTTTCGCTCTGTTCACCCACATCTTTACATTACCTCGTGTGTGTGTGTGTGTGTGTGTGTATGTGTGTGTACGTGTGTATAGCATGTGTTTGAAACACTATACTGTACTGTATCTGCATAGAAAAAAAGCCTTCTTTTAGTAATGTACAGTTCAAATACTGTATGAACATGACCCCATCTCATCTCATCCCCCTGACTCTGGATACAAAACATTCATGTATTCGTTTGCAACTTTTCATACAATTTGCTTGCACCATTTCAGAGAAATTAAATATTTAAAATGGAAATAAATTGGTAACTGCAGTAACAAACAACACTGTACATGCTAATAGTACATCCATGTAAGCAGTACATACATGCTCAGGAGTTGTTTTTTTGGATCGGTATATACTTGTCATTATCCACTTCAACCATTTTAATTCCCCCCTTTTAAATTATTGTACTGGTTGATGTGTATGTATATATATATATATATATATATGTATATATATATATATATATCTATATATATATAGATATATATATATATATATATATATATATATATATATTTCAACCATTATCACCTACAGTACAGTAGCATACAGTGCTCCCACTGCAGCAAGGGATTCTGGGAAATGACATGCAATGTTTACTCGCTCATCCCACAACGTGGCGGTATCAAATATAGCGTTTTCCCAGTTATTATATCCCTGCAGGATGTAGGATAATCCCAGCCAAACCCACATACTTACTACATTCCCGTTATGTCACATGTATTATTTCCTGTGAAGGAAGCGCTATGTATATTCCCATTATGGTCACAAATTGGACGATACTGTATTTCCATTATGTCTCCTATTATTTTCCCATGATATCTCATAGAATACTGTCATCCAAAACCACATCATTATTGAATGATTGAAAATGATGCCTCCGTTTTACTGTATGTCAAGATTGTCTTGACACTTAGACCCCCAAGATTTCAATAGCGCCTCACTTAAAAGATGACATTATTTTTGATTCAAATGAACTTTTATGGTGCAGAAGCCGCATGGTGCCTGTGCCTACAGTGTATGTATTTGTCAGTGTGTCTCTATCTGCATTTCTGTCTCTTGCTGGCCGCCAGCCTGTGTGATGATGTCAGCCTGTCTGTGATGTAAGAGAGACATTGTGATATCATCACATACTGTAGGCAGGATGGCAGGTGTAAAGCTTCTAAAAGAGAGAGGGAGGGAGAGAGGTAGAGGAGAGAGAGGGAGAAAGAGGGAGAGAGAGAGCAAGCAGCTCCTCCCTCCCATGCAAATGACTGGAGGCAGAGGAGTAGAGGGACAGAAGCCTGTGCTGCTTGTAATGGGACAGGATTTGGGGTGCTGTTTCATGCTCTATCTCCCTCCCTCCCACTGTCTCAGGTGCAGAAAGTTTTCAAGGGAGAGAGGAAAGGAAGAGGAAAATGGAAGCTGAGGAGAGCTGGTCCTGTCCCTCTTGTTGGTAAAGAGGGGGCATCCAGAAAGAGGTAAGGAGATAGTTTTATTTTAATTCAAGAAGGAGTGCCTGGTGGCGAAGCTGGTGTGCTCTGTCACACTACAGCCCTCTCCCTGTGTGTGTGCGTGCGTGCGTGCGTCTGCAGGGGGTATCTGTCCCATCCATAGATATCAGGGGTACTGCAGCTGCTGCTGCTGTTCAAACTTTTGCTTTAGGCCCATTCCTTTGATGTTAATAAGCGTTTCTAGTACAATCTTTTTCGCTCTGTTCACCCACATCTTTACATTACCTCGTGTGTGTGTGTGTGTGTGTGTGTGTGTGTGTGTGTGTATGTGTATGTGTGTGTACGTGTGTATAGCATGTGTTTGAAACACTATACTGTATCTGCATAGAAAAAAAGCCTTCTTTTAGTAATGTACAGTTCAAATACTGTATGAACATGACCCCATCTCATCTCATCCCCCTGACTCTGGATACAAAACATTCATGTATTCGTTTGCAACTTTTCATACAATTTGCTTGCACCATTTCAGAGAAATTAAATATTTAAAATGGAAATAAATTGGTAACTGCAGTAACAAACAACACTGTACATGCTAATAGTACATCCATGTAAGCAGTACATACATGCTCAGGAGTTGTTTTTTTGGATCGGTATATACTTGTCATTATCCACTTCAACCATTTTAATTCCCCCCTTTTAAATTATTGTACTGGTTGATGTGTATGTATATATATATATATATATATATATATATATATATATAGATATATATATATATATATATATATATATATATATATATATATATATATTTCAACCATTATCACCTACAGTACAGTAGCATACAGTGCTCCCACTGCAGAAAGGGATTCTGGGAAATGACATGCAATGTTTACTCGCTCATCCCACAACGTGGCGGTATCAAATATAGCGTTTTCCCAGTTATTATATCCCTGCAGGATGTAGGATAATCCCAGCCAAACCCACATACTTACTACATTCCCGTTATGTCACATGTATTATTTCCTGTGAAGGAAGCGCTATGTATATTCCCATTATGGTCACAAATTGGACGATACTGTATTTCCATTATGTCTCCTATTATTTTCCCATGATATCTCATAGAATACTGTCATCCAAAACCACATCATTATTGAATGATTGAAAATGATGCCTCCGTTTTATGTCAAGATTGTCTTGACACTTAGACCCCCAAGATTTCAATAGCGCCTCACTTAAAAGATGACATTATTTTTGATTCAAATGAACTTTTATGGTGCAGAAGCCGCATGGTGCCTGTGCCTACAGTGTATGTATTTGTCAGTGTGTCTCTATCTGCATTTCTGTCTCTTGCTGGCCGCCAGCCTGTGTGATGATGTCAGCCTGTCTGTGATGTAAGAGAGACATTGTGATATCATCACATACTGTAGGCAGGATGGCAGGTGTAAAGCTTCTAAAAGAGAGAGGGAGGGAGAGAGGGAGAGGAGAGAGAGGGAGAAAGAGGGAGAGAGAGAGCAAGCAGCTCCTCCCTCCCATGCAAATGACTGGAGGCAGAGGAGTAGAGGGACAGAAGCCTGTGCTGCTTGTAATGGGACAGGATTTGGGGTGCTGTTTCATGCTCTATCTCCCTCCCTCCCACTGTCTCAGGTGCAGAAAGTTTTCAAGGGAGAGAGGAAAGGAAGAGGAAAATGGAAGCTGAGGAGAGCTGGTCCTGTCCCTCTTGTTGGTAAAGAGGGGGCATCCAGAAAGAGGTAAGGAGATAGTTTTATTTTAATTCAAGAAGGAGTGCCTGGTGGCGAAGCTGGTGTGCTCTGTCACACTACAGACCCCTCCCTGTGTGCGTGCGTGCGTGCGTGCGTGCGTGCGTCTGCAGGGGGTATCTGTCCCATCCATAGATATCAGGGGTACTGCAGCTGCTGCTGTTCAAACTTTTGCTTTAGGCCCATTCCTTTGATGTTAATAAGCGTTTCTAGTACAATCTTTTTCGCTCTGTTCACCCACATCTTTACATTACCTCGTGTGTGTGTGTGTGTGTGTGTGTGTGTGTGTATGTGTATGTGTGTGTACGTGTGTATAGCATGTGTTTGAAACACTATACTGTATCTGCATAGAAAGAAAGCCTTCTTTTAGTAATGTACAGTTCAAATACTGTATGAACATGACCCCATCTCATCTCATCCCCCTGACTCTGGATACAAAACATTCATGTATTCGTTTGCAACTTTTCATACAATTTGCTTGCACCATTTCAGAGAAATTAAATATTTAAAATGGAAATAAATTGGTAACTGCAGTAACAAACAACACTGTACATGCTAATAGTACATCCATGTAAGCAGTTGTTTTTTTGGATCGGTATATACTTGTCATTATCCACTTCAACCATTTTAATTCCCCCCTTTTAAATTATTGTACTGGTTGATGTGTATGTATATATATATATATATAGATATATATAGATATATATATATATAGATATATATATATATATCTATATATATATATATATTTCAACCATTATCACCTACAGTACAGTAGCATACAGTGCTCCCACTGCAGCAAGGGATTCTGGGAAATGACATGCAATGTTTACTCGCTCATCCCACAACGTGGCGGTATCAAATATAGCGTTTTCCCAGTTATTATATCCCTGCAGGATGTAGGATAATCCCAGCCAAACCCACATACTTACTACATTCCCGTTATGTCACATGTATTATTTCCTGTGAAGCAAGCGCTATGTATATTCCCATTATGGTCACAAATTGGACAGGATTATATATCTATATATATATATATATATATTTCAACCATTATCACCTACAGTACAGTAGCATACAGTGCTCCCACTGCAGCAAGGGATTCTGGGAAATGACATGCAATGTTTACTCGCTCATCCCACAACGTGGCGGTATCAAATATAGCGTTTTCCCAGTTATTATATCCCTGCAGGATGTAGGATAATCCCAGCCAAACCCACATACTTACTACATTCCCGTTATGTCACATGTATTATTTCCTGTGAAGCAAGCGCTATGTATATTCCCATTATGGTCACAAATTGGACGATACTGTATTTCCATTATGTCTCCTATTATTTTCCCATGATATCTCATAGAATACTGTCATCCAAAACCACATCATTATTGAATGATTGAAAATGATGCCTCCGTTTTATGTCAAGATTGTCTTGACACTTAGACCCCCAAGATTTCAATAGCGCCTCACTTAAAAGATGACATTATTTTTGATTCAAATGAACTTTTATGGTGCAGAAGCCGCATGGTGCCTGTGCCTACAGTGTATGTATTTGTCAGTGTGTCTCTATCTGCATTTCTGTCTCTTGCTGGCCGCCAGCCTGTGTGATGATGTCAGCCTGTCTGTGATGTAAGAGAGACATTGTGATATCATCACATACTGTAGGCAGGATGGCAGGTGTAAAGCTTCTAAAAGAGAGAGGGAGGGAGAGAGGGAGAGGAGAGAGAGGGAGAAAGAGGGAGAGAGAGAGCAAGCAGCTCCTCCCTCCCATGCAAATGACTGGAGGCAGAGGAGTAGAGGGACAGAAGCCTGTGCTGCTTGTAATGGGACAGGATTTGGGGTGCTGTTTCATGCTCTATCTCCCTCCCTCCCACTGTCTCAGGTGCAGAAAGTTTTCAAGGGAGAGAGGAAAGGAAGGGGAAAATGGAAGCTGAGGAGAGCTGGTCCTGTCCCTCTTGTTGGTAAAGAGGGGGCATCCAGAAAGAGGTAAGGAGATAGTTTTATTTTAATTCAAGAAGGAGTGCCTGGTGGCGAAGCTGGTGTGCTCTGTCACACTACAGACCCCTCCCTGTGTGCGTGCGTGCGTCTGCAGGGGGTATCTGTCCCATCCATAGATATCAGGGGTACTGCGGCTGCTGCTGTTCAAACTTTTGCTTTAGGCCCATTCCTTTGATGTTAATAAGCATTTCTAGTACCATCTTTTTCGCTCTGTTCACCCACATCTTTACATTACCTCCTGTGTGTGTGTGTGTGTATATGTGTATGTGTGTGTACGTGTGTATAGCATGTGTTTGAAACACTATACTGTATCTGCATAGAAAAAAAGCCTTCTTTTAGTAATGTACAGTTCAAATACTGTATGAACATGACCCCATCTCATCTCATCCCCCTGACTCTGGATACAAAACATTCATGTATTCGTTTGCAACTTTTCATACAATTTGCTTGCACCATTTCAGAGAAATTAAATATTTAAAATGGAAATAAATTGGTAACTGCAGTAACAAACAACACTGTACATGCTAATAGTACATCCATGTAAGCAGTACATACATGCTCAGGAGTTGTTTTTTTGGATCGGTATATACTTGTCATTATCCACTTCAACCATTTTAATTCCCCCCTTTTAAATTATTGTACTGGTTGATGTGTATATATATATATATATATATATATATATATATATATATATATATTTCAACTATTATCACCTACAGTACAGTAGCATACAGTGCTCCCACTGCAGCAAGGGATTCTGGGAAATGACATCTCTCACCACATTTAACATGCATTCCAATTAGGGAGTGTTTACCGCATTCTCGTCCCTGAGCACTTCACTAATCTGCGGGTAGAGAATTTCTCCTATGGAAAAAGAGTACAATAGAAAGAAAGCCATGTTGATAAATGTCACGTAGATGCTTGAGTGTATGAAAGGGATCAACCACAAAACGGGTCTCTAAATACCTTTACAAGTCTGTAGGGGAGTGTCTTGATTGTTTATCACTTTCCCTTGACCGGGGACACATTTATGACCTGAAATCGAGGACTTTCATTTATTTCGACTTTAATCAGAGTATAAAAGACTCCATAAGTCTCTCCAAGTACTTAACCAGCACCATCATATTCCAGATAACCCCTCAGATATATACATATTAAATGTAATTTGTCGGTGAAATTAATGTATCTGCAACTGGTTACATGTAAAAATGTGTTGAATATCATTATAACAACCACGTACATTGGTTTGTACACCAACACATACTGTACAAAACATTTAATTCTTGCTAGCCTGTAGTTGTAAAGACATACCAACCCCATGGTAACTCCATTTAAATCTGGTTTTAATGGATCCTTTGGAGAGAACGTCCTTAGAATTGCAAATCTGAGTACACGCGATCCGTCTTGGTCGCCCCAGCTGTCATTTTCATATAAAGAATTAGAGAGCCGGCATTCCCTTATATATTTTAGTACATGGGCCTGCACTTGGAACCTAAGCTTTTGACACAGACGCAAGGCAGAACTTAACCAGGGTATTAACCTTACTAAATGTGTTCATCATACCGCACACAAAAGCAATATTTACTATATTGTGACTATATAAATTCAATTGAATAATAATTAAATGTTGAATCATAATTATTACTCCAGTAACTATATGGGGCAGACTTTGTAGCAGGCTTTCCAGAAATAACGAGACCACACACCAGGCAACCTGAATTCCAAGATGTATTGCAGGTAAGTGGTACAAACACCCAACGTTTCGGTCCTACAAACTGGACCGAAACGTCGGGTGTTTGTGCCACTTACCTGCAATACATCTTGGAATTCAGGTTGCCTGATGTGCGGTCTCGTTCTTTCTGGAAAGCCTGCTACAAAGTCTGCCCGGTGAGGATACTTTTGTCTATCTGCTTATTATGGGACAAGCACCTACAATCACTTTTATACACGAGAATGCCATCTGTTCATATATATATATATAATATATATATATATATATATATATATATATATATATATATAGTCAATCGGTGCTAGAGGTATCATATGGTTCTCTTGGTGGCTCTAACAGGTTGTGGTGGTCCCTACTGACATTTCCTAGCACTGTGCTTGAGCTCAGAGGGATCGCGAGACTGAGATCCGTGTTCTGCATTCAGTTTCCATCCCCCCTACGCTCCTCACATTGAAGTGGCAGTTGTGAAGTGGGGGAAAAGTAGCCAGGGCGTGGCAGGTTCTCTTGCACTCTCCTAGGGGCTGAGGCCTATTGTTCATCAGGATTTTTACTGTTTCCCTTATGGAAATATGCAGCCCAGAAGACTCCCATTCATACACAAATACTACAGTATTACTACCAACTCTGACTCCAGTTAGGCATGTGGTGTATTTCTGTCTCTGTGCCGCACAGATTGTATTTACAGTAACTAATTTCACGTACATTTTGCTGAAGATGGCATCTCACCAGAGCTTGTAGTAAATAATACATTTGTAAAGCGTGGCGAATATTTGGAAATGTCACTAATTATTTGTTTGTGGCGGAAGTCCCAAATTGACCAGTTTTGCTCATTTGTGTAACATTTTTATCTCCAGTCGCGACATTAAAATAGAATACGTAGAACCTGCCAATGTATAAACTGTTGAAACTTCTCTTAAGGGTTAACGTGAAAGTTGTGTACATTCTAGTTATGATAAATTAAGTTAACCACATGCTCCATAGATCCTGGTAGATTAGTGAATGCCAGATATGGGGGGGGGGGTGAAGAAGTAACAGCATTAGAGACCCCCTGTATTTGTCTTTTTCATCTCTTTGTATTTGTGAAGAGTTATGGGATATTAAAGATTTCTAATATACTGCTCTTCTTTTTAGCATCTACAGGAAATTGAGCTACAAGTAAGATATTGACTCGGCTGCTGAGAACTGCAAGATCATTTTTGAAATATGTATATTTTTGTACTGATTCATGCTTAAGCAATCCCTTTGCTGGTTGCATTTTATCCTAAGAGTAAATCATTAAAGTCCTTTTAGGTTGCCTACAAATGTAGGCAAATCTAGCATTCCTGGAGCCACGGCAGAAAAAAAACAAACATCCCTAGGCTCCAGGGAAGGTAAAAGCCACGGCTTCCTGTGGGAGAGGGTTCATTCCTTGTATCTGTCCCTAGGCACTATCGATGCCTGCTGCCGGGGAACGCTGTGGTCACAAGCCTGTGGCTTTCCTAGCTTATAGGTAAATTTAGTTTAGCTACACCTGTATTAAGCATCTGCACATTTTACAACGGGAGTCCACAGCTGTACGTCTCCAGTTTCTGCATTGTCCCTTATGTAGGTGAAGGTGGATATTGCTCTCCATCGCCTATCTCCCAGGAGCTATAATACGCACGTGAAAATGTTGTCATAGAACTCAGTTGGTCATGTCATGAGATGCGCCGTAACATCACGGAATCCAACATTTCCATTCTTGACGCGTATTTCGTGTGCCGACTGAGAATAAACCTGTAAACCTTTTGTGTGGATAGGAAGTCCCAGCTATATTACTAACGTGTTAAGTGGATTTGAAATGCAGATTTGGGGAAATCTGAATTCGCCGCATTTTATCCTTTTTTTACTTCCAATTAGCAAGTAAATTCAGTTGAGTTGAAAAGCATGGTTTTAATGTTAGGATACATTTTTAATCGAGGCAATTGTGTAACTGATAACGGGATATTCCTGTAATGTACATGTTTTTTTTTTATTTTAACTGCCACTTAGTGTGTCTAGTTCAACTGTTTCTTAATTGTAAAAACATTTCTATTTAGATCCGTTTTATCCAAATGTAATACTTATTTTAAATATTGTGGCGATTCTTTTCTTTTTTTTAAATTTTTTTATTATTATTTTAAAACACCGATTGCCCAGTTATACAAATACTATGGAAACCTCAACATTTATGCTGAAAGATGTAAATATTTTCAACAGTATGGTTGTGTTCACTAAACCTGTATATGGTTACTTTTATACAGTATTTGTTCAATGTAATGTTTTTGTGAGTTAATATTGTGGAACTGTCATTAAACTTTGTGGTTTACTATATAAAATACTTCGTCTTGTATAGTTATTGTTTTTGTATGTCCAGATTTTGTGAAAATATTCATGTTCTCAAAAAAAAGCAAGAAAGTTATATTTCCTGAAATTGAAGTTTACTGCACGATCCTAACACACTACACCTGTATAGCAAGTCCTCTACTATACGTTCTCACCATATATAAGGCCAGCATTTAGCAACAAGTCACGTTCATTCAACACTGAATGATGCATAAAATATACCTGGCTGTTAGAGGGCATACTTTTTACAATAACTTGTTCTCCTTGAATTATTCTAAGGATTTTGTATTGGGTGCAAGAATGTAAACTGGTTTGGCATTCCCTTCCGTAGGTGTAAAATGTATTACTTTGCCTCATAATGTATTGTTTTTTTAATCTGTAGCCTGCCTTTACATGCACAATCCTAGTTTACCAAAACATATATACAGCTCAACCCCATTATAAGGCGATCCGTTACAACGCGAATCTGCTTATACCGCGATGCAAGCGTGGCTCCCACTTTTCTTATTTATGAATACTTAACACGATTATTGATATCTTAAATACTTTATTGTACAATGCATACAATTATACATTATTTCTAACGCGATCTGCTTATAGCGCGATGTGATTCTTTGGACCCCAAGAAAAGCGTTATAAGGGGGTTGAGCGGTATAATGAAAATGTAGCAATGAAATGGTCTTTGTTTAAACAAATGTAATCAGACTTTAAAACATGTCTGCTTTAACTTCTTTTAAGTAAAATTTTATTTTCATCAAGGACCTCTTAATGAGGGGGTGGGAGTCTTCTCAATTACGCATTCAATCTTTAATTGCCAAGACCTTGATTTTTCTTGGACCTCTAACCATAACATTGAAGAAGGTGTAATGAAGGGAGCTTTGCTTGTGCTTATTCATTAAGGCTTAATAAAGATTACTTTGGTACAGTAACTGAAATGTCAAATATTAATGTTTTGAGTGCCTGTTTCTGGTTTTCATATTCTTTTCATAGGCAGAGATACTAGGGTTTAGTTAATCTTGAAATTCCTTTCAGATTTAGCAGGTCAATCAATGTCAGACTGTTCTTGGAACAACCAGTGCTGTGTCGTCATGGTTTTAGTACAGCAGTGTTATTTTGTTGATATGTGAACCTTCAGTTGCTTAGGTACTTGCAAAGAATATTACTATATAAGTGGTAACACAACCATTATTGTACATAGCATCCCCTGGGGTTACAGATGGGACAATGGGGGTTATTAATTCATCTGTAATGGCACCATCGAGTGGAAATTGCCATTGACATCCATGGGAGTTTGTGTGCCATAGTGCCTCTATCGGCTCCATCTCAATTGAATGAATAACACCCAATATGTATTTTGTACACTCCCTAAGCAAAATAAGTGGTTTGACGTAAACTTAATTAGAGAATAAACAAATATATACAGTATAGATATAGGCAGCAACGTTAAAAATTCTAGGGAAATTACCTCTGCGCTGGGCTGTGATCGTGCTTGGCCGCACTTGAGCCGCGGTCCACCACGTGATGCACGGGGAACTTGTATCGCGCCTCATCTGTATATAGATCTAGGTCATACACTTTTCATTGAACACATCATGGGTGAAGGGGATCAGGATAAATATCTAGCTCTGGGTCTTTTCAATATTTGACATTCTTCTGAAGTTTTCCAACTCTTGACAAATATACACAATGTTGGTCAGAGATACGAAGTTTAACTTGGGTGGATATTCTCTTTGTTTTTTATTATAACGGATGCAGTTCTTTAATGCGTGCTAATATCTGTTCCAAATCTACCCGTAATCTTTCAGGAACCCTATACAAAGCAACGTACAGATTCCTTTTTATCTACTTCTAAAACTTGTCACAATTTTTGTATAATCTTGTAACTTTGACCCAGTTAATCGAAAAATCATAAACTCCCTCGACAAAATAATTAAATCAATGCTTCTCATTGATTGTAGGTGGACTGCAAATATTATAAATTTTACTTCAAGTAGCTGTATACCACAGTGCATTTATTTTCTATCACCACTGAAGATCTAATGATTAGATTAGTTTATGCTATATTTACGGGTATTATATATACACCGATTTTTATTGCTAGTGTTTATTTTTATATTTATCACTAATGTATCCACCTTTAATATTTATACTGGTTTGTTTTTGTTAGTTTTGTATAGCACACAGTGCATTTTATGCGATTTTAGTATTGATTATATCATTTTTCTAACAATAATATCATACTATTAGCCGTTTTCGATTGTGTGTTGAATCAGCAGAGCTGATTCCAGTCTTCTTTGAGCTTTTTTCGCCGTGTTTACGTGGACTTTGCCCTATAAAACTGGCTATGACACATCAACCAATCAACTCCTGAGGAAGTCACGCAACGTGACGAAACGCGTAGAGACGCGGTGACGTCATCTCAGGCGGGCGTGTGGGAGGAGGTACTGTGTTCTCGTTACCTTTCAGCTGCTCTGCCTGTATTTCCAACGGTGCATTACAGAAGGAAGCTCTTTTGAGCACTTGAAACGCTGCAGGGCTCGTGGCAGGAGTCAGATGCAGCTACACCAGATGCACAGTATCACTATGCCCCCCACCCCCCCCCTGCTCCTGTAGATGACGACCCATACAGTTTCTCTCCAATGTACATGTTATTTTAACCTTTTGTAAGTGTATCTCCTAAGGACACTCTCCTTAATAAATTTACCCATTTTTGTACACAGTTACGCGCTATGAAGCGTGTGCTTTTTTTTGTGTTATGTATTAAAATATATTGAGAATTAAAAAAATATATATATATATTATATACATATAACCCCTCTTTATTTTACCTCAGATTATATGGCCTATCACTGAGGTGGGAGCCTGAGTCCTATGGGTTATTGTTTAATTCTTATAGTGTGAGCTACATGTTGTGTGAGACTGTAGTGACAAGATACAACACAGTGGTAATGAATTATAACAATTTTTATATTCTCATAGCTATAATTTGTGGTGTTGCATATCTCATATGAATTAGTACGGTGACTTAATCTCAGAATCACTCCATACACATATTTAAGCAAACTATACCAACAGTGCGAACGCTGTGCAAACAAATAATAACTTTTATCTCTGTCTGGCCTCCCAATCATGGGGTACTGGCCTGTAGATCCTGGTGCGCTAGCACAATCGTTGCAGCTCATAAACTGTGTGTGTGTTGCAGGCCTGGTGCTTCATAAAGATCAAACTGATGGCAATATAACTGCAGTTTAAATTCTTTGTGGGTTAGCTCACCCACTCCAACCTGGTGTAATTCATGCACAGCCGGGCTCCCTAATCTCTCTCTGTAGTAGCCTCACTCCCTCGGCTCCCTTTCCAACTGTCACTCCACTGGCTAAGCACAGTCACATGGTCCAGTGGAATGTAATTCTTAAAGGGGCCATGTCCTGTGCTGATAGCAGATACAGGGGGTTACAGTAGTATCAATCACAAAATCTGAGTGGGAATCAGGTAGTCCATGTGTAATCCCAAATAGTAAAGTGAATCCAAGTTTCCTCCGTGGATTAGTCTGAGTTACTGGTATCCTCTGAGAACATATTGAATGGGTGAAATGACATCCCAATACCGTGCAGGTCATAGTACAATGAGTAATGGAATGGAGTGTTGTTCTAAGGTTCTAAGGTTTCTATGTTTCTTTATGAAGTTCAGATGCATCAGACCTTGACTCAACAGTGATTATCCCTGAAGCCTTTCATATTCTCTCCACACAACTTTCTGCTGAGGTCTGTCACTTTTATCTTACTTATTTATGGTACCAACGTCTCCGTCTGCTGATGAAGGCCCCATAGCTGACCAAAACATTGGTATCATTTCTTGACCACAATACAAACTTTTTTGATTCACTCAGTGTGCTGTGTCCTTTATCCAAGTTCCTGCCTGGGTATTGTACGGTATATATGGTTAATCGTAGATACATGCTGGGCTGCCAAGAGTGAGTTCGGGCCCCGGTGAAATGTTTTTTTCCGGGACACTTAGCAGCTCTTTTCTCTCCCGCACTTAGATGTGTGGCCGCCTCTTTGCTTACGGCCTCCTTCTCCATCTGAACCACAGCGTAAAATGACGCCGCTGACGTCACCGTGACGGTGTCGCGTTGCCATGATAACACGACGTTCTGATGTCATTTAATACTGCGGTTCAGAAGGAGAAGGAGGGCGGCAGCAAGGAGTGACAAATAATGATACTACCGAGAAAGCGAAAACATGCAACATAGTCGGGTCCCGGGCCCCCTTTCAGACCCTGTTAATTTGTACCAGCTTCTCCCCCCTTTTCCTTTGTAGTGGTGTGTGCGCACATTTTAAGTTTTGGTGGGTGAAAAAGGCAACAAAAAACCTCCACCGTTAGCATATAGCCAATAAAGAATATCACTTGTGAGCACAATCACATGTCTTAGACAGGTCTACAAACCTGCCTTTCACCATTATCATCTAGCATACAGTGCTTCCACTGCAGCAAGGGATTCTGGGATATGAATGTGCTCACAAGTGATATTCTTTATTGGCTATATGCTAACGCTGGAGATTTTTTGTTGCCTTTTTCACCCACCATGACTTAAAATGTGTTAGGTAAATCCACCCAGCCTTGAAAATTGCAAAGCCAGTACAACAAACCTCACATTGATGAGACCCATTAAGGTTGAAGCATGTCTGTGCGTCAGTTTGACTGGCTTTGCATCTAATCCCATGCTGTGCGTAAAAGCTGTGTGAACAGCAGAGCATTTGCTTATATGGGGTCCATGTAAATGGATTTCAGGCAAAAGGTGACACATTGTGTGCTCATTTGCATGTAATTTCCCAGAATCCCTTGCTGCAGTGGAAGCACTGTATGTTAGGTGATAATGGTTGAAAGGCGGGGTTGCAGACTTGTCTAAGACATGTGAATGTGCTCACAATTTATATTTTCATTTGCTATATACAGTGTGTGTGTGTGTGTGTGTGTGTGTGTGTGTGTGTGTGTGTGTGTGTGTGTGTGTGTGTGTGTGTGTGTGTGTGTGTGTGTGTGTGTGTGTGTGTGTGTGTGTGTGTGTGTGTGTGTGTGTGTGTGTATCTTCCAAATGTTTACTAACAATGCAGTTGCCCACAAGATGGGGACATTTGAGAATCTCTGCGCTTTACTGCATATGGACCCCATTATTATCTGTTGCAGCAATGAAAACTTGAAATAGATTAATAAACTATACATAAGAATTTTTGTTGTAAGTGAAAAATTATAAACTAATCACCGTAAAAAAAAAAAAAAAGAAGAATTGTACTGACTGTTAAGCACCCCTTCCTATAACTTTCATCACTAAGCTATGAGATAAAGAAAAAAGACACAATGGGAACCACAAAAAAAAGTGCACAGACAGGCACCTAATTCAGATGTGTCCCTTAATTTTTTTTTTTTAATATATACAAAGGAGAGCACTGGAAAAACAAAATAAATAAACACAGATTTTACCAACAAATTAACATGGAGAACTGGATTCTTCAGGTCCTTAAATATAAAAAAACATATTTAGGTTATTTGTAAATTCACACAGTGGTTCTTCCAGCATCTTAATATATTCATATAATCCAGCACATGTATATGTACTTGTTTATATATGAAATCATTTTATACAAAGTTATCTACAACCATTTTTCCGTATACTGCACTGTTCATTTTTAGTAAGTATTACAGTCCTTCCAAACGAAGACCGATACAAAACAGTCTTATTGCAATATATTTACTTTGCTTTGGATGTGTAATCAAGGCTGGCATTATTGAACGCTCTTTTGTGCAGTTGTATTCATGTTTCACACTACTGCAAACATCTTTACCAGTGAGATGAAAGAGCTTTCAGCACACTCATTTTCTACTACTACTGTAAGACCTAAGGAAGGTCCCACAGTCAGTAAATAAGGCTACTAACAATTGGTCATGAGGGATCTGTGCTTGTACCTTTTCTCATCTCAGTACTAAAAGAATCTAGAGGCCGTTGACCTGTTAAAGTGAGCTCCCTATCATGTTTTCTTTCAACATGCTTCCTTTATATTCTTCTTGTTTATTGCTCAGTATATTATTTTCGCAATTACACTTTTTCCGTTCGTGGTATATGCCAAGTACAGATGATGCAAGTACCCCAGATCATATTAAGCACAAAAAAATCCCAGTCAGCAGATCACAAATTCTGCTTCGGGTGGGTCAATCAGTTTGATTTTGGTCCTCTGTAGATATGTTTCTTGTTTTATGTATAGCCTGGCCTTCGGCAGCTATTGCTAATTCTGGGCCTTTCCTCTGTCAGTCCTGTTAGAACGGGCAGTGGAAAGGTTCATTCCTTCAGTTAGCCTGTTTGTGAGTTTCAGCTCTGAAGTATTGTAGCAATATTCAGAGGCGGGCCTAAGCAACCTTTGAGCATGTTAATCCAAAGGGTGGATATGGGTTGGAACACCCCCGGATGTGTGTGTGAGACAATCGTTATCCAGCTTTGAGTTGTAATGATTCAAAGTTAGAGACACTCCCTGAGGATATTCAAATTGAGACATGTCTCCAAAAATATAGTATGTTAGTTAGTGATCAGGAGTTAGTCTTCAGAGAGAGCTGAGAGAGATAGCAAGCCAAGAAGAGTTCTCTCCCTCCTTCCCCACCTGGGTGAGGAGGGAGGGGAATTCAAGCTGCCATGAGCAGAGGGGCAGAGATTACTCCAAGCCTGTGATATCATGCTGTATGCTGTCTGCACATCTATGCTGCTCTGAATAAAGATCCACAGAAAAGAAGCTGCTGTGTGTGTCCCTGTGTATGGAGAATGGAGTGTCAGTGGGGGTCTCTCCTCTGTAGACCCCAGGGGATCCCTGCTGGCTGGAGGCACTGTGCACCCTGAGAGAACAAGGTAACCTGTCCCACACCACACCTCCTGTCCCTGTCCTGGGTTCTCCCCACAACACCGCGGAGCACTCAGCCCTCCTGTTTACCAGCAGGTCACAGCACCCAGACCACTCAGTGACCAGAAGGACTGTACCCCCAATCTCATGTCAGGTGGGGTACCATAGAAGGGTTACATATGTATTAGGTGGTAGAGCCTGATTGGGTCGTCATGGATCATATCCTCTGCGGCATTGCTTTCAGCTTTTAACTGCTTACTGTTGAGGTATATGCTGGATCTAGATACGATATTGCCAGGCTTCAGGGGTTTTCTGTCCTCCACACAATCTTGAGCATCTATATGGCAGGCTTTCTTTTTTTTATTTTTCCTGGGCTTTTTAGGGCTGAGGTCCAGTGCTGCATAACACACTTGTTCCTCAAATTCCACCTGAAGAATATAGTAAACAAATAAAATAAAAGGAAAATGTGATCAACAGTCTTTCTTTCAAAGTTTGTAATAAAATAATAATAAAATATGCCAATTTATGTCTGTAGAACAAAAAAAATCAAAGTAACATCTCTTCCAAGGTAGAAAAAATGGGGAATCTTTTTCCTTGAAAAAGCACCATAGGTGGCGTGAAATGCGTGGGTGGAGTTTTTTCACTGTCTTTATGTTTTTTATGTAGCCTAATAAATTGTTTTTAATTTTCTATGGCTGGTGGGTTTCCCCATTTTTTTCTACCTTGGAGCAGCTGTTACTTTGATCCTTTTTTGTTCTGTCTACTTTTTTGATCGAGGAAACGCCACCGGGGGCAAACCGGAGGACGCACACAGTTTAGCAGCAGCCATGCTAGCAGCTTCAATCCAAAGGAGTCACAGGGCGGTGCTTAATAGTGAGTAGAGGCTACTCACACCGGCTTAACCGAGGACTCAGGGATTTTTGCTTATAGCTCTATAAAACATCTCCCTTATACATTATGTCTCCTCCTGTTCTCCAGTACAATTCGATTTGATATAGCTGCAGCAGACCTTCCTTTATAACCCGATTTTTCTCCTCACGTGCCACCTGACTTCCTCTTTCTTTCTTCGTCTGCTTTCTGGGTAAACTTTATAGCTATCTGACTCTCCTTATCTGCTACCAACCAGGCTATGTGCATTATGATGGCACGTGCCAGATACAAAGCCTACCAGTTACAGCACATGGAACATAACGTTCCTAGCAGCACCCTCTTTGGAATGTTCGAGAGGATCCAAACCATGACTATGGTTTTTATACATAAAGTAAACCTTCCAAGTTTGGTTGCCCTAGGTCTTATAGTTTGGCGTGCATAATGAGAGAGAGAGAGAGAGAGAGAGAGAGAGAGAGAGAGAGAGAGAGAGAGAGAGAGGGAGAGAGAGAGAGAGAGAGAGAGAGAGAGAAGAGAGAGAAGAGAGAGAATAGATATTGCTTTTAAAATGCTTTTATTCCTTAATCTGACCAGTCAAGACTTTCTACCACATCAGCCTCACCAATGTATACATCTTCCTTTACCTCATCCAGGCTGTGTCAAGCGTATAGTAATGATTACACATTGAAAATGTGAAGCTGTTCAGAGTTCTCTACTGTGATCAGAGCATTCGTGTATGTTTGTGTCTTGCTTGGAAATATAAAATAGAAGACAGCACCTGGAATTCTTCTGTTTCTCTCTTGGGGTGTTGCCATCTGTTCATAACAACATTCATCTATGCAACCATAAAAAGAAAAAAAAATGATTAAATGCTTTTTTTTTTTTTTTTTTAAAGGCTAAAGACCTAATAACTTTAATAAAGAAGAAAGCAGATTTAAGCTGATACCACCATAAATCTCTTTAAATCACAGAATAGTAATCTACTGCAGTTTTAACTTGTGTTAATAAGAACGGCATAGAATTGGCATTATCTGGTGATGTAACCTCAATGTTGATGACATCAGTCAACATTTGTATTAGGTTCTTTTGTACGTGCACACACAGGGTCCCTGTGATCTGCTGCAGCTGACATAATTAGAAATGGCTATATGTCAAAGTTATTGGTTTATATATAAAAAAATAAATAAGGGGTGGGTACATTTACAAATGTTATCTCTAAGTTCTGTCTGTGTAAAAATGGTACCAAGAAAATGGACTGAATCTGAAAATTGCCCATCCTTGGAAGCCTGATGGGAGCTTTGTTACAAGATTAATTACTGATCATTACCCTCTTAGCAATAATGTCCCCCCTGCAGAGGAAATCCTAGCCGTTTGTTTTGTTGTTTTCTTCAATTTTTTTAAATACAGAATTCAAGCAGGGGGTCTCCGGAGTGGAACCCCATTAATTTCACATCTGGGGACCCCCTGCTTCCAGAGGTACTTACCTCCGTGGTGGGTGCCGGAAGCCACTCCAGGGTTCACATTACGACTGCTTTTCAAAGCTCGCGAGCCAATAGGAAGCCGTAATGTCATCAGGTGCAACTTCCTATTGGCCCATGTGATCGGGGGCTTTAAACTGCAGAAAACTGCAGGAGATACAGGCACCCCCTTCGGAGGACAGTATCTTCGGAAGCAGGGGGACCCCAGAGCTGAAATTAACGGGGTTCTGCTCCCGAGACCGTCTGCTTCATTCTTGTATTAAAGAAATGAAGGGGGGGGGGGCGGTTTGGATCTGTCCTCTAAAACCTCATCTGAAAATGATTTAGATCAATGCAGAGAGAAGCTTTACTATTAGCAATTAAAAGGGATATTGAAATACTGTATATATATACATACATACACTGGTTGTGGGGCAATAACCTGTCTGTGATTGAGAATGTGTGCTTGTCCGTTACATCCTCAGTAGATTATTATTCTCTTTGTCTACACTCTGATTTTTCCCTGTAAATAATCTTCTATTCATTTACCTCCTATTTTGAATATACGTCTTAATGTAGTACTGTACTTTTATTGCTGCAATCCTATTATATGTAGCCCTGGTAAGAAATGGTGCTATAGTTCTATCCTCCTCCTGGTATAATCCCTGGTAAGGGCAGGTTGCCTGGAGTTATAATGGGTTCCCCCCACTTCAAGCACTTGCCCTGAGTGGTGGAGGTAGGTCACCTGACCCTGTGTCAAAGCAAGAGACACAGGGGCGGTGCCTGCTGAGATCATAAAAGAGCAGTGCATTTCCTATTTAGTGTGTTCTGTTCTGTCAGTCTGAGAGTAGTGAGTGAGTGAGTTAGTGAGGAGAGGAGTGATCAGCTCATGAGTAGAGCTGAAATAGCTGTAGTTAGTGAGGTGGACCAAATACCTCTCACCCTGCTTAGGGGGTGAGGGAAGAGCTAGCCCCACTCTGGATGCCCTTTGGGTCCAGAGTGATGGCAGGGAACATCATAAGGGAGAACAGTTAGTGGACTGTGCATCAACTGTACCTGTCGGCTGCTGCTGCTGCTGCCCAAGAGAATAAAGAGACTGCTGCTTTTAAAGATAATCCGTGTGTGAGACTGGAATCTCTCATCCCTGTGGGGAATCTCTGTGGTAAGGATTCCTCCCCGCATTCCTGGGGCTTACTATAGATGGAGGCGCTTGTTACGCCGGTGCTGCCCGCAGACCAGACCCGTCCCCTGAGCTGAAGGGGGAAGTGGTAATACACGCACCCGCTGCAAAGGGAGCGTGTCCGTAGTGTGGTATGAAGCGTTGCCAGGCCAGGTGTAGTAAGGTAGACAATACTTGCCGGTACCGGTTGTAGAGATAGAGTGAATGATGCCTTTCCGAAGTCAGGGAGTGGAGAGTGGAGATAGGTCGTAGTCCAAGCCGAGTTCAAGGGGTTACCAGAGTGAGCGTTGTCCAAGGAGTGCCGAGATCGAGAGCCAGAGGCGTAGTCGTACGAGCTGCGTCAGAACATGTGAAAACACTGAGAGAATCCAGAAGTACTTCCATACAGAGACTATGTCGAGCAAAGACTGAGCAGAGAGGAGCTAGATAAAGCAGGAAGGTCTAATTAGGAACGGAGGCGGGACAGGAAGAGCTACAGGGAGACACTGCAGATTGGTGCAGGCATAACAGGCCAGGTGAGTCTTGTTAGTAACCTGAGTATGCCCGTGCAGTGTGCGGGGGCGGAGCCTGAGGTCCGGGGGACGGGAATAAGAGTGTGCAGACTGAGCTTGCTCCGTAACTCGTGTACGCGTGTGAACAGAGCCAGTGGATGGTGCAGGTGTGCGTGCAGGAGGGCGTGGGCGCGCCCGGCGCTGTGCAGAGGAATCGCCGAGGGGAGTGATTCCGCGACGCGTGTTGAAGGCCATCTTCCATTCATCCCCCTTCCTGATGCGCACCAGGTTATAGGCACCATGTAGATCTAACTTGGAAAAAATCTTGGCCCCCTGTAATTTATCGAACAGTTCGGTAATAAGGGGAAGGGGTAACGATTTTTAATAGTGATGTGGTTTAAACCCCTGTAGTCGATGCAAGGCCTCAACGATCCGTCCTTTTTCTTGACGAAGAAAAACCCAGCCCCTGCTGGGGAATTGGAGTGACGAATAAAGCCTTTCTTGAGATTCTCCTGGATATATTCATCCATAGCGTGAGATTCTGGTAACGACAAGGGGTAGGTCTTGGACTTGGGTAGGGAGTAGAGTTTTGGGAAGCAAGGAGCACAGCTGAAGTAGAAGTCTGCAGGGAGAATCCTGTAGAAAAAATGAATAAAGGGCACAACTCCGTGCTAAAACTGAGGGTGATTTATTGGATAAATGCACAGGGACAGAAACACAGCCCACAACCGACATGTTTCGTCCCACGGGACTTTATCAAGGTGTACCACATCACTATACCTCCTTACCTTTAATACACCCGTTTTGCGCCAAAATCGCCCAACCGAGTACACTGCGCATGCGCGCCGGCGACGCGTCGCATCTCTGTGACATCGCCTCCCCTCTGGCACTAGTCCTAGAGTCAGAGACCACGTCACTGGGATGCGTCCGTTTCCACCCTGGAACGCATGCCAGCTGTGCTCCTATTGGGCGAAGGCGGAAGAGGGATGAAAGCTACATTTTTTTACACTCAACAACTTTATTAATGTTAAAAAAAGAGACAAACATATTTTGCCCATAGCTAAACTTTGCAAACAGACACAGTGCTACTTTAGTTTAGGATTACATTAAAAACAAACACTAATCACATTGAATAACCTTTGATAAATAAAGAGAAAGAAGATGTTTTAAGCAGTCACAAAGCTACATTTAGACTTCAATCATTTTAGAAGACTATATTCTAATCTAAGTAGATAAGTGTATTTAGGGAAGTGTATATGTTAAGGGGGGTAAGCAGGGTAAACCATATCTGCGGTAGTCGCGCTGACTGACTGCTAGGTCCCATGTTCATGTCCCCCCTTGACCTAGTATTATATACATGCTGGAATTATTTATAGAAGTTCCTATCTACCTATATGCTGTAATACAGCTTGTGAGTCCATACACTTGTATGAGCGTCAATCTCTACGTTTATACATATTGGGTAGGGAGTAACCGGGAACTAGATCGATCGGACAATCGTAAGTCCTGTGTGGCGGCAAGAGGTCTGACTGTACCTTATTGAAAACGTCCCGGAATTGATGGTAAATGGAAGGTAGAATAACTTCGGGAACAGAGGTATTGGCCAGCAGTTGATGAGTCTCGTCTGACCTCGGCCTCCAGGAAATGGGAGCAGAGGAAGTCCAGTCAATGAGAGGATTGTTAAGCTGTAGCCAAGGAAGACCAAGGGTGATGGGTATCCCAGGAGCGTGAGTGGCATCGAGAACTAAGATCTCCTTGTGCAGATGTGAGGACAGAAGCAAGGGAGCCGTCTCTAAGGAGATGTGGGCCGGGGTAAGAGGACGTCCATCGATACAGACGAGTGCGATGGGAACCTTCTTTCTCACGAGTGGTATGCGGTTTAACCTGGCGAATTCAAGATCCACGAAGTTTCCTCCAGCTCCTGAGTCAATGAAAGCGGCGGTAGAAGTCTTGAACTTATCGCCTGAAAGGGAGACTCTAAGTCTGTGGTTCCGAGAGGGGGTAACCAGGCTCACTAATAAAGGTCAAGCCACTTGGCTGCCAGAATGCCCTGCTTCAGCACAGACCAGAAAGGCATTGTGATAAGCGTATCCCCGGTATAGTCAGGGGTTAATGGGAGTCGTCCCCGTCCCCCCAGTATACGGCCAGAACCATGGACCCGGTACTTGTGGTTCGGACTCTCTCCAACCAGCCATAATGTTGTGAGAGTGAAATTATGTCTAAGTCCAGCTTTGGTACATTAGAAGCAACTCTGAAACTTAACCTAAGCGTTTTTCGAAACTACTTTTTGGCTAACTTCTTATAGGAAGGTCTAGGAGCTCTGAAAATGAACGTGCGCGTCTTTCACTCTTCCCGAGGGACTTAGAAGAAATTTGTGATATTTTTTATTAAAATGGTTTATAAGGGTATATATATAAATATATTTTATGCACTGTATATGAGCTGGCGATTTCTAAGTCTGTGGTTCCGAGAGGGGGTAACAAGGCTCACTAATAAAGGTCAAGCCACTTGGCTGCCAGAATGCCCTGCTTCAGCACAGACCAGAAAGGCATTGTGATAAGCGTATCCCCGGTATAGTCAGGGGTTAATGGGAGTCGTCCCCGTCCCCCCAGTATACGGCCAGAACCATGGACCCGGTACTTGTGGTTCGGACTCTCTCCAACCAGCCATAATGTTGTGAGAGTGAAATTATGTCTAAGTCCAGCTTTGGTACATTAGAAGCAACTCTGAAACTTAACCTAAGCGTTTTTCGAAACTACTTTTTGGCTAACTTCTTATAGGAAGGTCTAGGAGCTCTGAAAATGAACGTGCGCGTCTTTCACTCTTCCCGAGGGACTTAGAAGAATTTTGTGATATTTTTTATTAAATGGTGTATAAGGGTATATATATAAATATATTTTATGCACTGTATATGAGCTGGCGATTTCTAAGTCTGTGGTTCCGAGAGGGGGTAACCAGGCTCACTAATAAAGGTCAAGCCACTTGGCTGCCAGAATGCCGTGCTTCAGCACAGACCAGAAAGGCATTGTGATAAGCGTATCCCCGGTATAGTCAGGGGTTAATGGGAGTCGTCCCCGTCCCCCCAGTATACGGCCAGAACCATGGACCCGGTACTTGTGGTTCGGACTGTCTCCAACCAGCCATAATGTTGTGAGAGTGAAATTATGTCTAAGTCCAGCTTTGGTACATTAGAAGCAACTCTGAAACTTAACCTAAGCGTTTTTCGAAGCTACTTTTTGGCTAACTTCTTATAGGAAGGTCTAGGAGCTCTGAAAATGAACGTGCGCGTCTTTCACTCTTCCCGAGGGACTTAGAAGAATTTTGTGATATTTTTTATTAAAATGGTGTATAAGGGTATATATATAAATATATTTTATGCACTGTATATGAGCTGGCGATTTCTAAGTCTGTGGTTCCGAGAGGGGGTAACCAGGCTCACTAATAAAGGTCAAGCCACTTGGCTGCCAGAATGCCCTGCTTCAGCACAGACCAGAAAGGCATTGTGATAAGCGTATCCCCGGTATAGTCAGGGGTTAATGGGAGTCGTCCCCGTCCCCCCAGTATACGGCCAGAACCATGGACCCGGTACTTGTGGTTCGGACTGTCTCCAACCAGCCATAATGTTGTGAGAGTGAAATTATGTCTAAGTCCAGCTTTGGTACATTAGAAGCAACTCTGAAACTTAACCTAAGCGTTTTTCGAAGCTACTTTTTGGCTAACTTCTTATAGGAAGGTCTAGGAGCTCTGAAAATGAACGTGCGCGTCTTTCACTCTTCCCGAGGGACTTAGAAGAATTTTGTGATATTTTTTATTAAATGGTGTATAAGGGTATATATATAAATATATTTTATGCACTGTATATGAGCTGGCGATTTCTAAGTCTGTGGTTCCGAGAGGGGGTAACCAGGCTCACTAATAAAGGTCAAGCCACTTGGCTGCCAGAATGCCCTGCTTCAGCACAGACCAGAAAGGCATTGTGATAAGCGTATCCCCGGTATAGTCAGGGGTTAATGGGAGTCGTCCCCGTCCCCCCAGTATACGGCCAGAACCATGGACCCGGTACTTGTGGTTCGGACTGTCTCCAACCAGCCATAATGTTGTGAGAGTGAAATTATGTCTAAGTCCAGCTTTGGTACATTAGAAGCAACTCTGAAACTTAACCTAAGCGTTTTTCGAAGCTACTTTTTGGCTAACTTCTTATAGGAAGGTCTAGGAGCTCTGAAAATGAACGTGCGCGTCTTTCACTCTTCCCGAGGGACTTAGAAGAATTTTGTGATATTTTTTATTAAAATGGTGTATAAGGGTATATATATAAATATATTTTATGCACTGTATATGAGCTGGCGATTTCTAAGTCTGTGGTTCCGAGAGGGGGTAACCAGGCTCACTAATAAAGGTCAAGCCACTTGGCTGCCAGAATGCCGTGCTTCAGCACAGACCAGAAAGGCATTGTGATAAGCGTATCCCCGGTATAGTCAGGGGTTAATGGGAGTCGTCCCCGTCCCCCCAGTATACGGCCAGAACCATGGACCCGGTACTTGTGGTTCGGACTCTCTCCAACCAGCCATAATGTTGTGAGAGTGAAATTATGTCTAAGTCCAGCTTTGGTACATTAGAAGCAACTCTGAAACTTAACCTAAGCGTTTTTCGAAACTACTTTTTGGCTAACTTCTTATAGGAAGGTCTAGGAGCTCTGAAAATGAACGTGCGCGTCTTTCACTCTTCCCGAGGGACTTAGAAGAATTTTGTGATATTTTTTATTAAATGGTGTATAAGGGTATATATATAAATATATTTTATGCACTGTATATGAGCTGGCGATTTCTAAGTCTGTGGTTCCGAGAGGGGGTAACCAGGCTCACTAATAAAGGTCAAGCCACTTGGCTGCCAGAATGCCGTGCTTCAGCACAGACCAGAAAGGCATTGTGATAAGCGTATCCCCGGTATAGTCAGGGGTTAATGGGAGTCGTCCCCGTCCCCCCAGTATACGGCCAGAACCATGGACCCGGTACTTGTGGTTCGGACTGTCTCCAACCAGCCATAATGTTGTGAGAGTGAAATTATGTCTAAGTCCAGCTTTGGTACATTAGAAGCAACTCTGAAACTTAACCTAAGCGTTTTTCGAAGCTACTTTTTGGCTAACTTCTTATAGGAAGGTCTAGGAGCTCTGAAAATGAACGTGCGCGTCTTTCACTCTTCCCGAGGGACTTAGAAGAATTTTGTGATATTTTTTATTAAATGGTGTATAAGGGTATATATATAAATATATTTTATGCACTGTATATGAGCTGGCGATTTCTAAGTCTGTGGTTCCGAGAGGGGGTAACCAGGCTCACTAATAAAGGTCAAGCCACTTGGCTGCCAGAATGCCCTGCTTCAGCACAGACCAGAAAGGCATTGTGATAAGCGTATCCCCAGTATAGTCAGGGGTTAATGGGAGTCGTCCCCGTCCCCCCAGTATACGGCCAGAACCATGGACCCTGTACTTGTGGTTCGGACTCTCTCCAACCAGCCATAATGTTGTGAGAGTGAAATTATGTCTAAGTCCAGCTTTGGTACATTAGAAGCAACTCTGAAACTTAACCTAAGCGTTTTTCGAAGCTACTTTTTGGCTAACTTCTTATAGGAAGGTCTAGGAGCTCTGAAAATGAACGTGCGCGTCTTTCACTCTTCCCGAGGGACTTAGAAGAATTTTGTGATATTTTTTATTAAATGGTGTATAAGGGTATATATATAAATATATTTTATGCACTGTATATGAGCTGGCGATTTCTAAGTCTGTGGTTCCGAGAGGGGGTAACCAGGCTCACTAATAAAGGTCAAGCCACTTGGCTGCAAGAATGCCGTGCTTCAGCACAGACCAGAAAGGCATTGTGATAAGCGTATCCCCGGTATAGTCAGGGGTTAATGGGAGTCGTCCCCGTCCCCCCAGTATACGGCCAGAACCATGGACCCTGTACTTGTGGTTCGGACTCTCTCCAACCAGCCATAATGTTGTGAGAGTGAAATTATGTCTAAGTCCAGCTTTGGTACATTAATATATATATTTCAACCATTATCACCTACAGTACAGTAGCATACAGTGCTCCCACTGCAGCAAGGGATTCTGGGAAATGACATGCAATGTTTACTCGCTCATCCCACAACGTGGCGGTATCAAATATAGCGTTTTCCCAGTTATTATATCCCTGCAGGATGTAGGATAATCCCAGCCAAACCCACATACTTACTACATTCCCGTTATGTCACATGTATTATTTCCTGTGAAGCAAACGCTATGTATATTCCCATTATGGTCACAAATTGGACGATACTGTATTTCCATTATGTCTCCTATTATTTTCCCATGATATCTCATAGAATACTGTCATCCAAAACCACATCATTATTGAATGATTGAAAATGATGCCTCCGTTTTATGTCAAGATTGTCTTGACACTTAGACCCCCAAGATTTCAATAGCGCCTCACTTAAAAGATGACATTATTTTTGATTCAAATGAACTTTTATGGTGCAGAAGCCGCATGGTGCCTGTGCCTACAGTGTATGTATTTGTCAGTGTGTCTCTATCTGCATTTCTGTCTCTTGCTGGCCGCCAGCCTGTGTGATGATGTCAGCCTGTCTGTGATGTAAGAGAGACATTGTGATATCATCACATACTGTAGGCAGGATGGCAGGTGTAAAGCTTCTAAAAGAGAGAGGGAGGGAGAGAGGGAGAGGAGAGAGAGGGAGAAAGAGGGAGAGAGAGAGCAAGCAGCTCCTCCCTCCCATGCAAATGACTGGAGGCAGAGGAGTAGAGGGACAGAAGCCTGTGCTGCTTGTAATGGGACAGGATTTGGGGTGCTGTTTCATGCTCTATCTCCCTCCCTCCCACTGTCTCAGGTGCAGAAAGTTTTCAAGGGAGAGAGGAAAGGAAGGGGAAAATGGAAGCTGAGGAGAGCTGGTCCTGTCCCTCTTGTTGGTAAAGAGGGGGCATCCAGAAAGAGGTAAGGAGATAGTTTTATTTTAATTCAAGAAGGAGTGCCTGGTGGCGAAGCTGGTGTGCTCTGTCACACTACAGACCCCTCCCTGTGTGCGTGCGTGCGTCTGCAGGGGGTATCTGTCCCATCCATAGATATCAGGGGTACTGCGGCTGCTGCTGTTCAAACTTTTGCTTTAGGCCCATTCCTTTGATGTTAATAAGCATTTCTAGTACCATCTTTTTCGCTCTGTTCACCCACATCTTTACATTACCTCCTGTGTGTGTGTGTGTGTATATGTGTATGTGTGTGTACGTGTGTATAGCATGTGTTTGAAACACTATACTGTATCTGCATAGAAAAAAAGCCTTCTTTTAGTAATGTACAGTTCAAATACTGTATGAACATGACCCCATCTCATCTCATCCCCCTGACTCTGGATACAAAACATTCATGTATTCGTTTGCAACTTTTCATACAATTTGCTTGCACCATTTCAGAGAAATTAAATATTTAAAATGGAAATAAATTGGTAACTGCAGTAACAAACAACACTGTACATGCTAATAGTACATCCATGTAAGCAGTACATACATGCTCAGGAGTTGTTTTTTTGGATCGGTATATACTTGTCATTATCCACTTCAACCATTTTAATTCCCCCCTTTTAAATTATTGTACTGGTTGATGTGTATATATATATATATATATATATATATATATATATATATATATTTCAACTATTATCACCTACAGTACAGTAGCATACAGTGCTCCCACTGCAGCAAGGGATTCTGGGAAATGACATCTCTCACCACATTTAACATGCATTCCAATTAGGGAGTGTTTACCGCATTCTCGTCCCTGAGCACTTCACTAATCTGCGGGTAGAGAATTTCTCCTATGGAAAAAGAGTACAATAGAAAGAAAGCCATGTTGATAAATGTCACGTAGATGCTTGAGTGTATGAAAGGGATCAACCACAAAACGGGTCTCTAAATACCTTTACAAGTCTGTAGGGGAGTGTCTTGATTGTTTATCACTTTCCCTTGACCGGGGACACATTTATGACCTGAAATCGAGGACTTTCATTTATTTCGACTTTAATCAGAGTATAAAAGACTCCATAAGTCTCTCCAAGTACTTAACCAGCACCATCATATTCCAGATAACCCCTCAGATATATACATATTAAATGTAATTTGTCGGTGAAATTAATGTATCTGCAACTGGTTACATGTAAAAATGTGTTGAATATCATTATAACAACCACGTACATTGGTTTGTACACCAACACATACTGTACAAAACATTTAATTCTTGCTAGCCTGTAGTTGTAAAGACATACCAACCCCATGGTAACTCCATTTAAATCTGGTTTTAATGGATCCTTTGGAGAGAACGTCCTTAGAATTGCAAATCTGAGTACACGCGATCCGTCTTGGTCGCCCCAGCTGTCATTTTCATATAAAGAATTAGAGAGCCGGCATTCCCTTATATATTTTAGTACATGGGCCTGCACTTGGAACCTAAGCTTTTGACACAGACGCAAGGCAGAACTTAACCAGGGTATTAACCTTACTAAATGTGTTCATCATACCGCACACAAAAGCAATATTTACTATATTGTGACTATATAAATTCAATTGAATAATAATTAAATGTTGAATCATAATTATTACTCCAGTAACTATATGGGGCAGACTTTGTAGCAGGCTTTCCAGAAATAACGAGACCACACACCAGGCAACCTGAATTCCAAGATGTATTGCAGGTAAGTGGTACAAACACCCAACGTTTCGGTCCTACAAACTGGACCGAAACGTCGGGTGTTTGTGCCACTTACCTGCAATACATCTTGGAATTCAGGTTGCCTGATGTGCGGTCTCGTTCTTTCTGGAAAGCCTGCTACAAAGTCTGCCCGGTGAGGATACTTTTGTCTATCTGCTTATTATGGGACAAGCACCTACAATCACTTTTATACACGAGAATGCCATCTGTTCATATATATATATATAATATATATATATATATATATATATATATATATATAGTCAATCGGTGCTAGAGGTATCATATGGTTCTCTTGGTGGCTCTAACAGGTTGTGGTGGTCCCTACTGACATTTCCTAGCACTGTGCTTGAGCTCAGAGGGATCGCGAGACTGAGATCCGTGTTCTGCATTCAGTTTCCATCCCCCCTACGCTCCTCACATTGAAGTGGCAGTTGTGAAGTGGGGGAAAAGTAGCCAGGGCGTGGCAGGTTCTCTTGCACTCTCCTAGGGGCTGAGGCCTATTGTTCATCAGGATTTTTACTGTTTCCCTTATGGAAATATGCAGCCCAGAAGACTCCCATTCATACACAAATACTACAGTATTACTACCAACTCTGACTCCAGTTAGGCATGTGGTGTATTTCTGTCTCTGTGCCGCACAGATTGTATTTACAGTAACTAATTTCACGTACATTTTGCTGAAGATGGCATCTCACCAGAGCTTGTAGTAAATAATACATTTGTAAAGCGTGGCGAATATTTGGAAATGTCACTAATTATTTGTTTGTGGCGGAAGTCCCAAATTGACCAGTTTTGCTCATTTGTGTAACATTTTTATCTCCAGTCGCGACATTAAAATAGAATACGTAGAACCTGCCAATGTATAAACTGTTGAAACTTCTCTTAAGGGTTAACGTGAAAGTTGTGTACATTCTAGTTATGATAAATTAAGTTAACCACATGCTCCATAGATCCTGGTAGATTAGTGAATGCCAGATATGGGGGGGGGGGTGAAGAAGTAACAGCATTAGAGACCCCCTGTATTTGTCTTTTTCATCTCTTTGTATTTGTGAAGAGTTATGGGATATTAAAGATTTCTAATATACTGCTCTTCTTTTTAGCATCTACAGGAAATTGAGCTACAAGTAAGATATTGACTCGGCTGCTGAGAACTGCAAGATCATTTTTGAAATATGTATATTTTTGTACTGATTCATGCTTAAGCAATCCCTTTGCTGGTTGCATTTTATCCTAAGAGTAAATCATTAAAGTCCTTTTAGGTTGCCTACAAATGTAGGCAAATCTAGCATTCCTGGAGCCACGGCAGAAAAAAAACAAACATCCCTAGGCTCCAGGGAAGGTAAAAGCCACGGCTTCCTGTGGGAGAGGGTTCATTCCTTGTATCTGTCCCTAGGCACTATCGATGCCTGCTGCCGGGGAACGCTGTGGTCACAAGCCTGTGGCTTTCCTAGCTTATAGGTAAATTTAGTTTAGCTACACCTGTATTAAGCATCTGCACATTTTACAACGGGAGTCCACAGCTGTACGTCTCCAGTTTCTGCATTGTCCCTTATGTAGGTGAAGGTGGATATTGCTCTCCGTCGCCTATCTCCCAGGAGCTATAATACGCACGTGAAAATGTTGTCATAGAACTCAGTTGGTCATGTCATGAGATGCGCCGTAACATCACGGAATCCAACATTTCCATTCTTGACGCGTATTTCGTGTGCCGACTGAGAATAAACCTGTAAACCTTTTGTGTGGATAGGAAGTCCCAGCTATATTACTAACGTGTTAAGTGGATTTGAAATGCAGATTTGGGGAAATCTGAATTCGCCGCATTTTATCCTTTTTTTACTTCCAATTAGCAAGTAAATTCAGTTGAGTTGAAAAGCATGGTTTTAATGTTAGGATACATTTTTAATCGAGGCAATTGTGTAACTGATAACGGGATATTCCTGTAATGTACATGTTTTTTTTTTATTTTAACTGCCACTTAGTGTGTCTAGTTCAACTGTTTCTTAATTGTAAAAACATTTCTATTTAGATCCGTTTTATCCAAATGTAATACTTTTTAAATATTGTGGCGATTCTTTTCTTTTTTTTAAATTTTTTTATTATTATTTTAAAACACCGATTGCCCAGTTATACAAATACTATGGAAACCTCAACATTTATGCTGAAAGATGTAAATATTTTCAACAGTATGGTTGTGTTCACTAAACCTGTATATGGTTACTTTTATACAGTATTTGTTCAATGTAATGTTTTTGTGAGTTAATATTGTGGAACTGTCATTAAACTTTGTGGTTTACTATATAAAATACTTCGTCTTGTATAGTTATTGTTTTTGTATGTCCAGATTTTGTGAAAATATTCATGTTCTCAAAAAAAAGCAAGAAAGTTATATTTCCTGAAATTGAAGTTTACTGCACGATCCTAACACACTACACCTGTATAGCAAGTCCTCTACTATACGTTCTCACCATATATAAGGCCAGCATTTAGCAACAAGTCACGTTCATTCAACACTGAATGATGCATAAAATATACCTGGCTGTTAGAGGGCATACTTTTTACAATAACTTGTTCTCCTTGAATTATTCTAAGGATTTTGTATTGGGTGCAAGAATGTAAACTGGTTTGGCATTCCCTTCCGTAGGTGTAAAATGTATTACTTTGCCTCATAATGTATTGTTTTTTTAATCTGTAGCCTGCCTTTACATGCACAATCCTAGTTTACCAAAACATATATACAGCTCAACCCCATTATAAGGCGATCCGTTACAACGCGAATCTGCTTATACCGCGATGCAAGCGTGGCTCCCACTTTTCTTATTTATGAATACTTAACACGATTATTGATATCTTAAATACTTTATTGTACAATGCATACAATTATACATTATTTCTAACGCGATCTGCTTATAGCGCGATGTGATTCTTTGGACCCCAAGAAAAGCGTTATAAGGGGGTTGAGCGGTATAATGAAAATGTAGCAATGAAATGGTCTTTGTTTAAACAAATGTAATCAGACTTTAAAACATGTCTGCTTTAACTTCTTTTAAGTAAAATTTTATTTTCATCAAGGACCTCTTAATGAGGGGGTGGGAGTCTTCTCAATTACGCATTCAATCTTTAATTGCCAAGACCTTGATTTTTCTTGGACCTCTAACCATAACATTGAAGAAGGTGTAATGAAGGGAGCTTTGCTTGTGCTTATTCATTAAGGCTTGATAAAGATTACTTTGGTACAGTAACTGAAATGTCAAATATTAATGTTTTGAGTGCCTGTTTCTGGTTTTCATATTCTTTTCATAGGCAGAGATACTAGGGTTTAGTTAATCTTGAAATTCCTTTCAGATTTAGCAGGTCAATCAATGTCAGACTGTTCTTGGAACAACCAGTGCTGTGTCGTCATGGTTTTAGTACAGCAGTGTTATTTTGTTGATATGTGAACCTTCAGTTGCTTAGGTACTTGCAAAGAATATTACTATATAAGTGGTAACACAACCATTATTGTACATAGCATCCCCTGGGGTTACAGATGGGACAATGGGGGTTATTAATTCATCTGTAATGGCATCATCGAGTGGAAATTGCCATTGACATCCATGGGAGTTTGTGTGCCATAGTGCCTCTATCGGCTCCATCTCAATTGAATGAATAACACCCAATATGTATTTTGTACACTCCCTAAGCAAAATAAGTGGTTTGACGTAAACTTAATTAGAGAATAAACAAATATATACAGTATAGATATAGGCAGCAACGTTAAAAATTCTAGGGAAATTACCTCTGCGCTGGGCTGTGATCGTGCTTGGCCGCACTTGAGCCGCGGTCCACCACGTGATGCACGGGGAACTTGTATCGCGCCTCATCTGTATATAGATCTAGGTCATACACTTTTCATTGAACACATCATGGGTGAAGGGGATCAGGATAAATATCTAGCTCTGGGTCTTTTCAATATTTGACATTCTTCTGAAGTTTTCCAACTCTTGACAAATATACACAATGTTGGTCAGAGATACGAAGTTTAACTTGGGTGGATATTCTCTTTGTTTTTTATTATAACGGATGCAGTTCTTTAATGCGTGCTAATATCTGTTCCAAATCTACCCGTAATCTTTCAGGAACCCTATACAAAGCAACGTACAGATTCCTTTTTATCTACTTCTAAAACTTGTCACAATTTTTGTATAATCTTGTAACTTTGACCCAGTTAATCGAAAAATCATAAACTCCCTCGACAAAATAATTAAATCAATGCTTCTCATTGATTGTAGGTGGACTGCAAATATTAGTATGTTAGTTAGTGATCAGGAGTTAGTCTTCAGAGAGAGCTGAGAGAGATAGCAAGCCAAGAAGAGTTCTCTCCCTCCTGCCCCACCTGGGTGAGGAGGGAGGGGAATTCAAGCTGCCATGAGCAGAGGGGCAGAGATTACTCCAAGCCTGTGATATCATGCTGTATGCTGTCTGCACATCTATGCTGCTCTGAATAAAGATCCACAGAAAAGAAGCTGCTGTGTGTGTCCCTGTGTATGGAGAATGGAGTGTCAGTGGGGGTCTCTCCTCTGTAGACCCCAGGGGATCCCTGCTGGCTGGAGGCACTGTGCACCCTGAGAGAACAAGGTAACCTGTCCCACACCACACCTCCTGTCCCTGTCCTGGGTTCTCCCCACAACACCGCGGAGCACTCAGCCCTCCTGTTTACCAGCAGGTCACAGCACCCAGACCACTCAGTGACCAGAAGGAGTGTACCCCCAATCTCATGTCAGGTGGGGTACCATAGAAGGGTTACATATGTATTAGGTGGTAGAGCCTGATTGGGTCGTCATGGATCATATCCTCTGCGGCATTGCTTTCAGCTTTTAACTGCTTACTGTTGAGGTATATGCTGGATCTAGATACGATATTGCCAGGCTTCAGGGGTTTTCTGTCCTCCACACAATCTTGAGCATCTATATGGCAGGCTTTCTTTTTTTTATTTTTCCTGGGCTTTTTAGGGCTGAGGTCCAGTGCTGCATAACACACTTGTTCCTCAAATTCCACCTGAAGAATATAGTAAACAAATAAAATAAAAGGAAAATGTGATCAACAGTCTTTCTTTCAAAGTTTGTAATAAAATAATAATAAAATATGCCAATTTATGTCTGTAGAACAAAAAAAATCAAAGTAACATCTCTTCCAAGGTAGAAAAAATGGGGAATCTTTTTCCTTGAAAAAGCACCATAGGTGGCGTGAAATGCGTGGGTGGAGTTTTTTCACTGTCTTTATGTTTTTTATGTAGCCTAATAAATTGTTTTTAATTTTCTATGGCTGGTGGGTTTCCCCATTTTTTTCTACCTTGGAGCAGCTGTTACTTTGATCCTTTTTTGTTCTGTCTACTTTTTTGATCGAGGAAACGCCACCGGGGGCAAACCGGAGGACGCACACAGTTTAGCAGCAGCCATGCTTGCAGCTTCAATCCAAAGGAGTCACAGGGCGGTGCTTAATAGTGAGTAGAGGCTACTCACACCGGCTTAACCGAGGACTCAGGGATTTTTGCTTATAGCTCTATAAAACATCTCCCTTATACATTATGTCTCCTCCTGTTCTCCAGTACAATTCGATTTGATATAGCTGCAGCAGACCTTCCTTTATAACCCGATTTTTCTCCTCACGTGCCACCTGACTTCCTCTTTCTTTCTTCGTCTGCTTTCTGGGTAAACTTTATAGCTATCTGACTCTCCTTATCTGCTACCAACCAGGCTATGTGCATTATGATGGCACGTGCCAGATACAAAGCCTACCAGTTACAGCACATGGAACATAACGTTCCTAGCAGCACCCTCTTTGGAATGTTCGAGAGGATCCAAACCATGACTATGGTTTTTATACATAAAGTAAACCTTCCAAGTTTGGTTGCCCTAGGTCTTATAGTTTGGCGTGCATAATGAGAGAGAGAGAGAGAGAGAGAGAGAGAGAGAGAGAGAGAGAGAGAGAGGGAGAGAGAGAGAGAGAGAGAGAGAGAGAGAGAGAGAGAGAAGAGAGAGAAGAGAGAGAATAGATATTGCTTTTAAAATGCTTTTATTCCTTAATCTGACCAGTCAAGACTTTCTACCACATCAGCCTCACCAATGTATACATCTTCCTTTACCTCATCCAGGCTGTGTCAAGCGTATAGTAATGATTACACATTGAAAATGTGAAGCTGTTCAGAGTTCTCTACTGTGATCAGAGCATTCGTGTATGTTTGTGTCTTGCTTGGAAATATAAAATAGAAGACAGCACCTGGAATTCTTCTGTTTCTCTCTTGGGGTGTTGCCATCTGTTCATAACAACATTCATCTATGCAACCATAAAAAGAAAAAAAAATGATTAAATGCTTTTTTTTTTTTTTTTTTAAAGGCTAAAGACCTAATAACTTTAATAAAGAAGAAAGCAGATTTAAGCTGATACCACCATAAATCTCTTTAAATCACAGAATAGTAATCTACTGCAGTTTTAACTTGTGTTAATAAGAACGGCATAGAATTGGCATTATCTGGTGATGTAACCTCAATGTTGATGACATCAGTCAACATTTGTATTAGGTTCTTTTGTACGTGCACACACAGGGTCCCTGTGATCTGCTGCAGCTGACATAATTAGAAATGGCTATATGTCAAAGTTATTGGTTTATATATAAAAAAATAAATAAGGGGTGGGTACATTTACAAATGTTATCTCTAAGTTCTGTCTGTGTAAAAATGGTACCAAGAAAATGGACTGAATCTGAAAATTGCCCATCCTTGGAAGCCTGATGGGAGCTTTGTTACAAGATTAATTACTGATCATTACCCTCTTAGCAATAATGTCCCCCCTGCAGAGGAAATCCTAGCCGTTTGTTTTGTTGTTTTCTTTAATTTTTTTAAATACAGAATTCAAGCAGGGGGTCTCCGGAGTGGAACCCCATTAATTTCACATCTGGGGACCCCCTGCTTCCAGAGGTACTTACCTCCGTGGTGGGTGCCGGAAGCCACTCCAGGGTTCACATTACGACTGCTTTTCAAAGCTCGCGAGCCAATAGGAAGCCGTAATGTCATCAGGTGCAACTTCCTATTGGCCCATGTGATCGGGGGCTTTAAACTGCAGAAAACTGCAGGAGATACAGGCACCCCCTTCGGAGGACAGTATCTTCGGAAGCAGGGGGACCCCAGAGCTGAAATTAACGGGGTTCTGCTCCCGAGACCGTCTGCTTCATTCTTGTATTAAAGAAATGAAGGGGGGGGGGGCGGTTTGGATCTGTCCTCTAAAACCTCATCTGAAAATGATTTAGATCAATGCAGAGAGAAGCTTTACTATTAGCAATTAAAAGGGATATTGAAATACTGTATATATATACATACATACACTGGTTGTGGGGCAATAACCTGTCTGTGATTGAGAATGTGTGCTTGTCCGTTACATCCTCAGTAGATTATTATTCTCTTTGTCTACACTCTGATTTTTCCCTGTAAATAATCTTCTATTCATTTACCTCCTATTTTGAATATACGTCTTAATGTAGTACTGTACTTTTATTGCTGCAATCCTATTATATGTAGCCCTGGTAAGAAATGGTGCTATAGTTCTATCCTCCTCCTGGTATAATCCCTGGTAAGGGCAGGTTGCCTGGAGTTATAATGGGTTCCCCCCACTTCAAGCACTTGCCCTGAGTGGTGGAGGTAGGTCACCTGACCCTGTGTCAAAGCAAGAGACACAGGGGCGGTGCCTGCTGAGATCATAAAAGAGCAGTGCATTTCCTATTTAGTGTGTTCTGTTCTGTCAGTCTGAGAGTAGTGAGTGAGTGAGTTAGTGAGGAGAGGAGTGATCAGCTCATGAGTAGAGCTGAAATAGCTGTAGTTAGTGAGGTGGACCAAATACCTCTCACCCTGCTTAGGGGGTGAGGGAAGAGCTAGCCCCACTCTGGATGCCCTTTGGGTCCAGAGTGATGGCAGGGAACATCATAAGGGAGAACAGTTAGTGGACTGTGCATCAACTGTACCTGTCGGCTGCTGCTGCTGCTGCCCAAGAGAATAAAGAGACTGCTGCTTTTAAAGATAATCCGTGTGTGAGACTGGAATCTCTCATCCCTGTGGGGAATCTCTGTGGTAAGGATTCCTCCCCGCATTCCTGGGGCTTACTATAGATGGAGGCGCTTGTTACGCCGGTGCTGCCCGCAGACCAGACCCGTCCCCTGAGCTGAAGGGGGAAGTGGTAATACACGCACCCGCTGCAAAGGGAGCGTGTCCGTAGTGTGGTATGAAGCGTTGCCAGGCCAGGTGTAGTAAGGTAGACAATACTTGCCGGTACCGGTTGTAGAGATAGAGTGAATGATGCCTTTCCGAAGTCAGGGAGTGGAGAGTGGAGATAGGTCGTAGTCCAAGCCGAGTTCAAGGGGTTACCAGAGTGAGCGTTGTCCAAGGAGTGCCGAGATCGAGAGCCAGAGGCGTAGTCGTACGAGCTGCGTCAGAACATGTGAAAACACTGAGAGAATCCAGAAGTACTTCCATACAGAGACTATGTCGAGCAAAGACTGAGCAGAGAGGAGCTAGATAAAGCAGGAAGGTCTAATTAGGAACGGAGGCGGGACAGGAAGAGCTACAGGGAGACACTGCAGATTGGTGCAGGCATAACAGGCCAGGTGAGTCTTGTTAGTAACCTGAGTATGCCCGTGCAGTGTGCGGGGGCGGAGCCTGAGGTCCGGGGGACGGGAATAAGAGTGTGCAGACTGAGCTTGCTCCGTAACTCGTGTATGCGTGTGAACAGAGCCAGTGGATGGTGCAGGTGTGCGTGCAGGAGGGCGTGGGCGCGCCCGGCGCTGTGCAGAGGAATCGCCGAGGGGAGTGATTCCGCGACGCGTGTTGAAGGCCATCTTCCATTCATCCCCCTTCCTGATGCGCACCAGGTTATAGGCACCATGTAGATCTAACTTGGAAAAAATCTTGGCCCCCTGTAATTTATCGAACAGTTCGGTAATAAGGGGAAGGGGTAACGATTTTTAATAGTGATGTGGTTTAAACCCCTGTAGTCGATGCAAGGCCTCAACGATCCGTCCTTTTTCTTGACGAAGAAAAACCCAGCCCCTGCTGGGGAATTGGAGTGACGAATAAAGCCTTTCTTGAGATTCTCCTGGATATATTCATCCATAGCGTGAGATTCTGGTAACGACAAGGGGTAGGTCTTGGACTTGGGTAGGGAGTAGAGTTTTGGGAAGCAAGGAGCACAGCTGAAGTAGAAGTCTGCAGGGAGAATCCTGTAGAAAAAATGAATAAAGGGCACAACTCCGTGCTAAAACTGAGGGTGATTTATTGGATAAATGCACAGGGACAGAAACACAGCCCACAACCGACATGTTTCGTCCCACGGGACTTTATCAAGGTGTACCACATCACTATACCTCCTTACCTTTAATACACCCGTTTTGCGCCAAAATCGCCCAACCGAGTACACTGCGCATGCGCGCCGGCGACGCGTCGCATCTCTGTGACATCGCCTCCCCTCTGGCACTAGTCCTAGAGTCAGAGACCACGTCACTGGGATGCGTCCGTTTCCACCCTGGAACGCATGCCAGCTGTGCTCCTATTGGGCGAAGGCGGAAGAGGGATGAAAGCTACATTTTTTTACACTCAACAACTTTATTAATGTTAAAAAAAGAGACAAACATATTTTGCCCATAGCTAAACTTTGCAAACAGACACAGTGCTACTTTAGTTTAGGATTACATTAAAAACAAACACTAATCACATTGAATAACCTTTGATAAATAAAGAGAAAGAAGATGTTTTAAGCAGTCACAAAGCTACATTTAGACTTCAATCATTTTAGAAGACTATATTCTAATCTAAGTAGATAAGTGTATTTAGGGAAGTGTATATGTTAAGGGGGGTAAGCAGGGTAAACCATATCTGCGGTAGTCGCGCTGACTGACTGCTAGGTCCCATGTTCATGTCCCCCCTTGACCTAGTATTATATACATGCTGGAATTATTTATAGAAGTTCCTATCTACCTATATGCTGTAATACAGCTTGTGAGTCCATACACTTGTATGAGCGTCAATCTCTACGTTTATACATATTGGGTAGGGAGTAACCGGGAACTAGATCGATCGGACAATCGTAAGTCCTGTGTGGCGGCAAGAGGTCTGACTGTACCTTATTGAAAACGTCCCGGAATTGATGGTAAATGGAAGGTAGAATAACTTCGGGAACAGAGGTATTGGCCAGCAGTTGATGAGTCTCGTCTGACCTCGGCCTCCAGGAAATGGGAGCAGAGGAAGTCCAGTTAATGAGAGGATTGTTAAGCTGTAGCCAAGGAAGACCAAGGGTGATGGGTATCCCAGGAGCGTGAGTGGCATCGAGAACTAAGATCTCCTTGTGCAGATGTGAGGACAGAAGCAAGGGAGCCGTCTCTAAGGAGATGTGGGCCGGGGTAAGAGGACGTCCATCGATACAGACGAGTGCGATGGGAACCTTCTTTCTCACGAGTGGTATGCGGTTTAACCTGGCGAATTCAAGATCCACGAAGTTTCCTCCAGCTCCTGAGTCAATGAAAGCGGCGGTAGAAGTCTTGAACTTATCGCCTGAAAGGGAGACTCTAAGTCTGTGGTTCCGAGAGGGGGTAACCAGGCTCACTAATAAAGGTCAAGCCACTTGGCTGCCAGAATGCCCTGCTTCAGCACAGACCAGAAAGGCATTGTGATAAGCGTATCCCCGGTATAGTCAGGGGTTAATGGGAGTCGTCCCCGTCCCCCCAGTATACGGCCAGAACCATGGACCCGGTACTTGTGGTTCGGACTCTCTCCAACCAGCCATAATGTTGTGAGAGTGAAATTATGTCTAAGTCCAGCTTTGGTACATTAGAAGCAACTCTGAAACTTAACCTAAGCGTTTTTCGAAGCTACTTTTTGGCTAACTTCTTATAGGAAGGTCTAGGAGCTCTGAAAATGAACGTGCGCGTCTTTCACTCTTCCCGAGGGACTTAGAAGAAATTTGTGATATTTTTTATTAAAATGGTGTATAAGGGTATATATATAAATATATTTTATGCACTGTATATGAGCTGGCGATTTCTAAGTCTGTGGTTCCGAGAGGGGGTAACAAGGCTCACTAATAAAGGTCAAGCCACTTGGCTGCCAGAATGCCCTGCTTCAGCACAGACCAGAAAGGCATTGTGATAAGCGTATCCCCGGTATAGTCAGGGGTTAATGGGAGTCGTCCCCGTCCCCCCAGTATACGGCCAGAACCATGGACCCGGTACTTGTGGTTCGGACTCTCTCCAACCAGCCATAATGTTGTGAGAGTGAAATTATGTCTAAGTCCAGCTTTGGTACATTAGAAGCAACTCTGAAACTTAACCTAAGCGTTTTTCGAAACTACTTTTTGGCTAACTTCTTATAGGAAGGTCTAGGAGCTCTGAAAATGAACGTGCGCGTCTTTCACTCTTCCCGAGGGACTTAGAAGAATTTTGTGATATTTTTTATTAAATGGTGTATAAGGGTATATATATAAATATATTTTATGCACTGTATATGAGCTGGCGATTTCTAAGTCTGTGGTTCCGAGAGGGGGTAACCAGGCTCACTAATAAAGGTCAAGCCACTTGGCTGCCAGAATGCCGTGCTTCAGCACAGACCAGAAAGGCATTGTGATAAGCGTATCCCCGGTATAGTCAGGGGTTAATGGGAGTCGTCCCCGTCCCCCCAGTATACGGCCAGAACCATGGACCCGGTACTTGTGGTTCGGACTGTCTCCAACCAGCCATAATGTTGTGAGAGTGAAATTATGTCTAAGTCCAGCTTTGGTACATTAGAAGCAACTCTGAAACTTAACCTAAGCGTTTTTCGAAGCTACTTTTTGGCTAACTTCTTATAGGAAGGTCTAGGAGCTCTGAAAATGAACGTGCGCGTCTTTCACTCTTCCCGAGGGACTTAGAAGAATTTTGTGATATTTTTTATTAAATGGTGTATAAGGGTATATATATAAATATATTTTATGCACTGTATATGAGCTGGCGATTTCTAAGTCTGTGGTTCCGAGAGGGGGTAACCAGGCTCACTAATAAAGGTCAAGCCACTTGGCTGCCAGAATGCCCTGCTTCAGCACAGACCAGAAAGGCATTGTGATAAGCGTATCCCCAGTATAGTCAGGGGTTAATGGGAGTCGTCCCCGTCCCCCCAGTATACGGCCAGAACCATGGACCCTGTACTTGTGGTTCGGACTCTCTCCAACCAGCCATAATGTTGTGAGAGTGAAATTATGTCTAAGTCCAGCTTTGGTACATTAGAAGCAACTCTGAAACTTAACCTAAGCGTTTTTCGAAGCTACTTTTTGGCTAACTTCTTATAGGAAGGCCTAGAAGCTCTGAAAATGAACGTGCGCGTCTTTCACTCTTCCCGAGGGACTTAGAAGAATTTTGTGATATTTTTTATTAAAATGGTGTATAAGGTATATATATAAATATATTTTATGCACTGTATATGAGCTGGCGATTTCTAAGTCGGTGGTTCCGAGAGGGGGTAACCAGGCTCACTAATAAAGGTCAAGCCACTTGGCTGCCAGAATGCCCTGCTTCAGCACAGACCAGAAAGGCATTGTGATAAGCGTATCCCCGGTATAGTCAGGGGTTAATGGGAGTCGTCCCCGTCCCCCCAGTATACGGCCAGAACCATGGACCCGGTACTTGTGGTTCGGACTCTCTCCAACCAGCCATAATGTTGTGAGAGTGAAATTATGTCTAAGTCCAGCTTTGGTACATTAGAAGCAACTCTGAAACTTAACCTAAGCGTTTTTCGAAACTACTTTTTGGCTAACTTCTTATAGGAAGGTCTAGGAGCTCTGAAAATGAACGTGCGCGTCTTTCACTCTTCCCGAGGGACTTAGAAGAAATTTGTGATATTTTTTATTAAAATGGTGTATAAGGGTATATATATAAATATATTTTATGCACTGTATATGAGCTGGCGATTTCTAAGTCTGTGGTTCCGAGAGGGGGTAACAAGGCTCACTAATAAAGGTCAAGCCACTTGGCTGCCAGAATGCCCTGCTTCAGCACAGACCAGAAAGGCATTGTGATAAGCGTATCCCCGGTATAGTCAGGGGTTAATGGGAGTCGTCCCCGTCCCCCCAGTATACGGCCAGAACCATGGACCCGGTACTTGTGGTTCGGACTCTCTCCAACCAGCCATAATGTTGTGAGAGTGAAATTATGTCTAAGTCCAGCTTTGGTACATTAGAAGCAACTCTGAAACTTAACCTAAGCGTTTTTCGAAACTACTTTTTGGCTAACTTCTTATAGGAAGGTCTAGGAGCTCTGAAAATGAACGTGCGCGTCTTTCACTCTTCCCGAGGGACTTAGAAGAATTTTGTGATATTTTTTATTAAATGGTGTATAAGGGTATATATATAAATATATTTTATGCACTGTATATGAGCTGGCGATTTCTAAGTCTGTGGTTCCGAGAGGGGGTAACAAGGCTCACTAATAAAGGTCAAGCCACTTGGCTGCCAGAATGCCCTGCTTCAGCACAGACCAGAAAGGCATTGTGATAAGCGTATCCCCGGTATAGTCAGGGGTTAATGGGAGTCGTCCCCGTCCCCCCAGTATACGGCCAGAACCATGGACCCGGTACTTGTGGTTCGGACTCTCTCCAACCAGCCATAATGTTGTGAGAGTGAAATTATGTCTAAGTCCAGCTTTGGTACATTAGAAGCAACTCTGAAACTTAACCTAAGCGTTTTTCGAAACTACTTTTTGGCTAACTTCTTATAGGAAGGTCTAGGAGCTCTGAAAATGAACGTGCGCGTCTTTCACTCTTCCCGAGGGACTTAGAAGAATTTTGTGATATTTTTTATTAAATGGTGTATAAGGGTATATATATAAATATATTTTATGCACTGTATATGAGCTGGCGATTTCTAAGTCTGTGGTTCCGAGAGGGGGTAACCAGGCTCACTAATAAAGGTCAAGCCACTTGGCTGCCAGAATGCCGTGCTTCAGCACAGACCAGAAAGGCATTGTGATAAGCGTATCCCCGGTATAGTCAGGGGTTAATGGGAGTCGTCCCCGTCCCCCCAGTATACGGCCAGAACCATGGACCCGGTACTTGTGGTTCGGACTGTCTCCAACCAGCCATAATGTTGTGAGAGTGAAATTATGTCTAAGTCCAGCTTTGGTACATTAGAAGCAACTCTGAAACTTAACCTAAGCGTTTTTCGAAGCTACTTTTTGGCTAACTTCTTATAGGAAGGTCTAGGAGCTCTGAAAATGAACGTGCGCGTCTTTCACTCTTCCCGAGGGACTTAGAAGAATTTTGTGATATTTTTTATTAAATGGTGTATAAGGGTATATATATAAATATATTTTATGCACTGTATATGAGCTGGCGATTTCTAAGTCTGTGGTTCCGAGAGGGGGTAACCAGGCTCACTAATAAAGGTCAAGCCACTTGGCTGCCAGAATGCCCTGCTTCAGCACAGACCAGAAAGGCATTGTGATAAGCGTATCCCCGGTATAGTCAGGGGTTAATGGGAGTCGTCCCCGTCCCCCCAGTATACGGCCAGAACCATGGACCCGGTACTTGTGGTTCGGACTGTCTCCAACCAGCCATAATGTTGTGAGAGTGAAATTATGTCTAAGTCCAGCTTTGGTACATTAGAAGCAACTCTGAAACTTAACCTAAGCGTTTTTCGAAGCTACTTTTTGGCTAACTTCTTATAGGAAGGTCTAGGAGCTCTGAAAATGAACGTGCGCGTCTTTCACTCTTCCCGAGGGACTTAGAAGAATTTTGTGATATTTTTTATTAAATGGTGTATAAGGGTATATATATAAATATATTTTATGCACTGTATATGAGCTGGCGATTTCTAAGTCTGTGGTTCCGAGAGGGGGTAACCAGGCTCACTAATAAAGGTCAAGCCACTTGGCTGCCAGAATGCCCTGCTTCAGCACAGACCAGAAAGGCATTGTGATAAGCGTATCCCCGGTATAGTCAGGGGTTAATGGGAGTCGTCCCCGTCCCCCCAGTATACGGCCAGAACCATGGACCCGGTACTTGTGGTTCGGACTGTCTCCAACCAGCCATAATGTTGTGAGAGTGAAATTATGTCTAAGTCCAGCTTTGGTACATTAGAAGCAACTCTGAAACTTAACCTAAGCGTTTTTCGAAGCTACTTTTTGGCTAACTTCTTATAGGAAGGTCTAGGAGCTCTGAAAATGAACGTGCGCGTCTTTCACTCTTCCCGAGGGACTTAGAAGAATTTTGTGATATTTTTTATTAAAATGGTGTATAAGGGTATATATATAAATATATTTTATGCACTGTATATGAGCTGGCGATTTCTAAGTCTGTGGTTCCGAGAGGGGGTAACCAGGCTCACTAATAAAGGTCAAGCCACTTGGCTGCCAGAATGCCCTGCTTCAGCACAGACCAGAAAGGCATTGTGATAAGCGTATCCCCGGTATAGTCAGGGGTTAATGGGAGTCGTCCCCGTCCCCCCAGTATACGGCCAGAACCATGGACCCGGTACTTGTGGTTCGGACTGTCTCCAACCAGCCATAATGTTGTGAGAGTGAAATTATGTCTAAGTCCAGCTTTGGTACATTAGAAGCAACTCTGAAACTTAACCTAAGCGTTTTTCGAAGCTACTTTTTGGCTAACTTCTTATAGGAAGGTCTAGGAGCTCTGAAAATGAACGTGCGCGTCTTTCACTCTTCCCGAGGGACTTAGAAGAATTTTGTGATATTTTTTATTAAAATGGTGTATAAGGGTATATATATAAATATATTTTATGCACTGTATATGAGCTGGCGATTTCTAAGTCTGTGGTTCCGAGAGGGGGTAACCAGGCTCACTAATAAAGGTCAAGCCACTTGGCTGCCAGAATGCCGTGCTTCAGCACAGACCAGAAAGGCATTGTGATAAGCGTATCCCCGGTATAGTCAGGGGTTAATGGGAGTCGTCCCCGTCCCCCCAGTATACGGCCAGAACCATGGACCCGGTACTTGTGGTTCGGACTCTCTCCAACCAGCCATAATGTTGTGAGAGTGAAATTATGTCTAAGTCCAGCTTTGGTACATTAGAAGCAACTCTGAAACTTAACCTAAGCGTTTTTCGAAGCTACTTTTTGGCTAACTTCTTATAGGAAGGTCTAGGAGCTCTGAAAATGAACGTGCGCGTCTTTCACTCTTCCCGAGGGACTTAGAAGAATTTTGTGATATTTTTTATTAAATGGTGTATAAGGGTATATATATAAATATATTTTATGCACTGTATATGAGCTGGCGATTTCTAAGTCTGTGGTTCCGAGAGGGGGTAACCAGGCTCACTAATAAAGGTCAAGCCACTTGGCTGCCAGAATGCCGTGCTTCAGCACAGACCAGAAAGGCATTGTGATAAGCGTATCCCCGGTATAGTCAGGGGTTAATGGGAGTCGTCCCCGCCCCCCCAGTATACGGCCAGAACCATGGACCCGGTACTTGTGGTTCGGACTGTCTCCAACCAGCCATAATGTTGTGAGAGTGAAATTATGTCTAAGTCCAGCTTTGGTACATTAGAAGCAACTCTGAAACTTAACCTAAGCGTTTTTCGAAGCTACTTTTTGGCTAACTTCTTATAGGAAGGTCTAGGAGCTCTGAAAATGAACGTGCGCGTCTTTCACTCTTCCCGAGGGACTTAGAAGAATTTTGTGATATTTTTTATTAAAATGGTGTATAAGGGTATATATATAAATATATTTTATGCACTGTATATGAGCTGGCGATTTCTAAGTCTGTGGTTCCGAGAGGGGGTAACCAGGCTCACTAATAAAGGTCAAGCCACTTGGCTGCCAGAATGCCCTGCTTCAGCACAGACCAGAAAGGCATTGTGATAAGCGTATCCCCGGTATAGTCAGGGGTTAATGGGAGTCGTCCCCGTCCCCCCAGTATACGGCCAGAACCATGGACCCGGTACTTGTGGTTCGGACTGTCTCCAATCAGCCATAATGTTGTGAGAGTGAAATTATGTCTAAGTCCAGCTTTGGTACATTAGAAGCAACTCTGAAACTTAACCTAAGCGTTTTTCGAAGCTACTTTTTGGCTAACTTCTTATAGGAAGGTCTAGGAGCTCTGAAAATGAACGTGCGCGTCTTTCACTCTTCCCGAGGGACTTAGAAGAATTTTGTGATATTTTTTATTAAAATGGTGTATAAGGGTATATATATAAATATATTTTATGCACTGTATATGAGCTGGCGATTTCTAAGTCTGTGGTTCCGAGAGGGGGTAACCAGGCTCACTAATAAAGGTCAAGCCACTTGGCTGCCAGAATGCCGTGCTTCAGCACAGACCAGAAAGGCATTGTGATAAGCGTATCCCCGGTATAGTCAGGGGTTAATGGGAGTCGTCCCCGTCCCCCCAGTATACGGCCAGAACCATGGACCCGGTACTTGTGGTTCGGACTCTCTCCAACCAGCCATAATGTTGTGAGAGTGAAATTATGTCTAAGTCCAGCTTTGGTACATTAGAAGCAACTCTGAAACTTAACCTAAGCGTTTTTCGAAGCTACTTTTTGGCTAACTTCTTATAGGAAGGTCTAGGAGCTCTGAAAATGAACGTGCGCGTCTTTCACTCTTCCCGGGGGACTTAGAAGAATTTTGTGATATTTTTTATTAAATGGTGTATAAGGGTATATATATATAAATATATTTTATGCACTGTATATGAGCTGGCGATTTCTAAGTCTGTGGTTCCGAGAGGGGGTAACCAGGCTCACTAATAAAGGTCAAGCCACTTGGCTGCCAGAACGCCCTGCTTCAGCACAGACCAGAAAGGCATTGTGATAAGCGTATCCCCGGTATAGTCAGGGGTTAATGGGAGTCGTCCCCGTCCCCCCAGTATACGGCCAGAACCATGGACCCGGTACTTGTGGTTCGGACTGTCTCCAACCAGCCATAATGTTGTGAGAGTGAAATTATGTCTAAGTCCAGCTTTGGTACATTAGAAGCAACTCTGAAACTTAACCTAAGCGTTTTTCGAAGCTACTTTTTGGCTAACTTCTTATAGGAAGGTCTAGGAGCTCTGAAAATGAACGTGCGCGTCTTTCACTCTTCCCGAGGGACTTAGAAGAATTTTGTGATATTTTTTATTAAAATGGTGTATAAGGGTATATATATAAATATATTTTATGCACTGTATATGAGCTGGCGATTTCTAAGTCTGTGGTTCCGAGAGGGGGTAACCAGGCTCACTAATAAAGGTCAAGCCACTTGGCTGCCAGAATGCCCTGCTTCAGCACAGACCAGAAAGGCATTGTGATAAGCGTATCCCCGGTATAGTCAGGGGTTAATGGGAGTCGTCCCCGTCCCCCCAGTATACGGCCAGAACCATGGACCCGGTACTTGTGGTTCGGACTGTCTCCAACCAGCCATAATGTTGTGAGAGTGAAATTATGTCTAAGTCCAGCTTTGGTATATTAGAAGCAACTCTGAAACTTAACCTAAGCTTTTTTCGAAGCTACTTTTTGGCTAACTTCTTATAGGAAGGTCTAGGAGCTCTGAAAATGAACGTGCGCGTCTTTCACTCTTCCCGAGGGACTTAGAAGAATTTTGTGATATTTTTTATTAAATGGTGTATAAGGGTATATATATAAATATATTTTATGCACTGTATATGAGCTGGCGATTTCTAAGTCTGTGGTTCCGAGAGGGGGTAACCAGGCTCACTAATAAAGGTCAAGCCACTTGGCTGCCAGAATGCCGTGCTTCAGCACAGACCAGAAAGGCATTGTGATAAGCGTATCCCCGGTATAGTCAGGGGTTAATGGGAGTCGTCCCCGTCCCCCCAGTATACGGCCAGAACCATGGACCCGGTACTTGTGTTTCGGACTGTCTCCAAACAGCCATAATGTTGTGAGAGTGAAATTATGTCTAAGTCCAGCTTTGGTACATTAGAAGCAACTCTGAAACTTAACCTAAGCGTTTTTCGAAGCTACTTTTTGGCTAACTAGGAAGGTCTAGGAGCTCTGAAAATGAACGTGCGCGTCTTTCACTCTTCCCGAGGGACTTAGAAGAATTTTGTGATATTTTTTATTAAATGGTGTATAAGGGTATATATATAAATATATTTTATGCACTGTATATGAGCTGGCGATTTCTAAGTCTGTGGTTCCGAGAGGGGGTAACCAGGCTCACTAATAAAGGTCAAGCCACTTGGCTGCCAGAATGCCCTGCTTCAGCACAGACCAGAAAGGCATTGTGATAAGCGTATCCCCGGTATAGTCAGGGGTTAATGGGAGTCGTCCCCGTCCCCCCAGTATACGGCCAGAACCATGGACCCTGTACTTGTGGTTCGGACTCTCTCCAACCAGCCATAATGTTGTGAGAGTGAAATTATGTCTAAGTCCAGCTTTGGTACATTAGAAGCAACTCTGAAACTTAACCTAAGCGTTTTTCGAAGCTACTTTTTGGCTAACTTCTTATAGGAAGGTCTAGGAGCTCTGAAAATGAACGTGCGCGTCTTTCACTCTTCCCGAGGGACTTAGAAGAATTTTGTGATATTTTTTATTAAAATGGTGTATAAGGGTATATATATAAATATATTTTATGCACTGTATATGAGCTGGCGATTTCTAAGTCTGTGGTTCCGAGAGGGGGTAACCAGGCTCACTAATAAAGGTCAAGCCACTTGGCTGCCAGAATGCCCTGCTTCAGCACAGACCAGAAAGGCATTGTGATAAGCGTATCCCCGGTATAGTCAGGGGTTAATGGGAGTCGTCCCCGTCCCCCCAGTATACGGCCAGAACCATGGACCCGGTACTTGTGGTTCGGACTCTCCAACCAGCCATAATGTTGTGAGAGTGAAATTATGTCTAAGTCCAGCTTTGGTACATTAGAAGCAACTCTGAAACTTAACCTAAGCGTTTTTCGAAACTACTTTTTGGCTAACTTCTTATAGGAAGGTCTAGGAGCTCTGAAAATGAACGTGCGCGTCTTTCACTCTTCCCGAGGGACTTAGAAGAAATTTGTGATATTTTTTATTAAAATGGTGTATAAGGGTATATATATAAATATATTTTATGCACTGTATATGAGCTGGCGATTTCTAAGTCTGTGGTTCCGAGAGGGGGTAACCAGGCTCACTAATAAAGGTCAAGCCACTTGGCTGCCAGAATGCCCTGCTTCAGCACAGACCAGAAAGGCATTGTGATAAGCGTATCCCCGGTATAGTCAGGGGTTAATGGGAGTCGTCCCCGTCCCCCCAGTATACGGCCAGAACCATGGACCCTGTACTTGTGGTTCGGACTCTCTCCAACCAGCCATAATGTTGTGAGAGTGAAATTATGTCTAAGTCCAGCTTTGGTACATTAGAAGCAACTCTGAAACTTAACCTAAGCGTTTTTCGAAGCTACTTTTTGGCTAACTTCTTATAGGAAGGTCTAGGAGCTCTGAAAATGAACGTGCGCGTCTTTCACTCTTCCCGAGGGACTTAGAAGAATTTTGTGATATTTTTTATTAAAATGGTGTATAAGGGTATATATATAAATATATTTTATGCACTGTATATGAGCTGGCGATTTCTAAGTCTGTGGTTCCGAGAGGGGGTAACCAGGCTCACTAATAAAGGTCAAGCCACTTGGCTGCCAGAATGCCCTGCTTCAGCACAGACCAGAAAGGCATTGTGATAAGCGTATCCCCGGTATAGTCAGGGGTTAATGGGAGTCGTCCCCGTCCCCCCAGTATACGGCCAGAACCATGGACCCGGTACTTGTGGTTCGGACTCTCCAACCAGCCATAATGTTGTGAGAGTGAAATTATGTCTAAGTCCAGCTTTGGTACATTAGAAGCAACTCTGAAACTTAACCTAAGCGTTTTTCGAAACTACTTTTTGGCTAACTTCTTATAGGAAGGTCTAGGAGCTCTGAAAATGAACGTGCGCGTCTTTCACTCTTCCCGAGGGACTTAGAAGAAATTTGTGATATTTTTTATTAAAATGGTGTATAAGGGTATATATATAAATATATTTTATGCACTGTATATGAGCTGGCGATTTCTAAGTCTGTGGTTCCGAGAGGGGGTAACCAGGCTCACTAATAAAGGTCAAGCCACTTGGCTGCCAGAATGCCCTGCTTCAGCACAGACCAGAAAGGCATTGTGATAAGCGTATCCCCGGTATAGTCAGGGGTTAATGGGAGTCGTCCCCGTCCCCCCAGTATACGGCCAGAACCATGGACCCTGTACTTGTGGTTCGGACTCTCTCCAACCAGCCATAATGTTGTGAGAGTGAAATTATGTCTAAGTCCAGCTTTGGTACATTAGAAGCAACTCTGAAACTTAACCTAAGCGTTTTTCGAAGCTACTTTTTGGCTAACTTCTTATAGGAAGGTCTAGGAGCTCTGAAAATGAACGTGCGCGTCTTTCACTCTTCCCGAGGGACTTAGAAGAATTTTGTGATATTTTTTATTAAAATGGTGTATAAGGGTATATATATAAATATATTTTATGCACTGTATATGAGCTGGCGATTTCTAAGTCTGTGGTTCCGAGAGGGGGTAACCAGGCTCACTAATAAAGGTCAAGCCACTTGGCTGCCAGAATGCCCTGCTTCAGCACAGACCAGAAAGGCATTGTGATAAGCGTATCCCCGGTATAGTCAGGGGTTAATGGGAGTCGTCCCCGTCCCCCCAGTATACGGCCAGAACCATGGACCCGGTACTTGTGGTTCGGACTCTCCAACCAGCCATAATGTTGTGAGAGTGAAATTATGTCTAAGTCCAGCTTTGGTACATTAGAAGCAACTCTGAAACTTAACCTAAGCGTTTTTCGAAACTACTTTTTGGCTAACTTCTTATAGGAAGGTCTAGGAGCTCTGAAAATGAACGTGCGCGTCTTTCACTCTTCCCGAGGGACTTAGAAGAAATTTGTGATATTTTTTATTAAAATGGTGTATAAGGGTATATATATAAATATATTTTATGCACTGTATATGAGCTGGCGATTTCTAAGTCTGTGGTTCCGAGAGGGGGTAACCAGGCTCACTAATAAAGGTCAAGCCACTTGGCTGCCAGAATGCCCTGCTTCAGCACAGACCAGAAAGGCATTGTGATAAGCGTATCCCCGGTATAGTCAGGGGTTAATGGGAGTCGTCCCCGTCCCCCCAGTATACGGCCAGAACCATGGACCCTGTACTTGTGGTTCGGACTCTCTCCAACCAGCCATAATGTTGTGAGAGTGAAATTATGTCTAAGTCCAGCTTTGGTACATTAGAAGCAACTCTGAAACTTAACCTAAGCGTTTTTCGAAGCTACTTTTTGGCTAACTTCTTATAGGAAGGTCTAGGAGCTCTGAAAATGAACGTGCGCGTCTTTCACTCTTCCCGAGGGACTTAGAAGAATTTTGTGATATTTTTTATTAAAATGGTGTATAAGGGTATATATATAAATATATTTTATGCACTGTATATGAGCTGGCGATTTCTAAGTCTGTGGTTCCGAGAGGGGGTAACCAGGCTCACTAATAAAGGTCAAGCCACTTGGCTGCCAGAATGCCCTGCTTCAGCACAGACCAGAAAGGCATTGTGATAAGCGTATCCCCGGTATAGTCAGGGGTTAATGGGAGTCGTCCCCGTCCCCCCAGTATACGGCCAGAACCATGGACCCGGTACTTGTGGTTCGGACTGTCTCCAACCAGCCATAATGTTGTGAGAGTGAAATTATGTCTAAGTCCAGCTTTGGTACATTAGAAGCAACTCTGAAACTTAACCTAAGCGTTTTTCGAAGCTACTTTTTGGCTAACTTCTTATAGGAAGGTCTAGGAGCTCTGAAAATGAACGTGCGCGTCTTTCACTCTTCCCGAGGGACTTAGAAGAATTTTGTGATATTTTTTATTAAATGGTGTATAAGGGTATATATATAAATATATTTTATGCACTGTATATGAGCTGGCGATTTCTAAGTCTGTGGTTCCGAGAGGGGGTAACCAGGCTCACTAATAAAGGTCAAGCCACTTGGCTGCCAGAATGCCCTGCTTCAGCACAGACCAGAAAGGCATTGTGATAAGCGTATCCCCGGTATAGTCAGGGGTTAATGGGAGTCGTCCCCGTCCCCCCAGTATACGGCCAGAACCATGGACCCGGTACTTGTGGTTCGGACTCTCCAACCAGCCATAATGTTGTGAGAGTGAAATTATGTCTAAGTCCAGCTTTGGTACATTAGAAGCAACTCTGAAACTTAACCTAAGCGTTTTTCGAAACTACTTTTTGGCTAACTTCTTATAGGAAGGTCTAGGAGCTCTGAAAATGAACGTGCGCGTCTTTCACTCTTCCCGAGGGACTTAGAAGAAATTTGTGATATTTTTTATTAAAATGGTGTATAAGGGTATATATATAAATATATTTTATGCACTGTATATGAGCTGGCGATTTCTAAGTCTGTGGTTCCGAGAGGGGGTAACCAGGCTCACTAATAAAGGTCAAGCCACTTGGCTGCCAGAATGCCCTGCTTCAGCACAGACCAGAAAGGCATTGTGATAAGCGTATCCCCGGTATAGTCAGGGGTTAATGGGAGTCGTCCCCGTCCCCCCAGTATACGGCCAGAACCATGGACCCTGTACTTGTGGTTCGGACTCTCTCCAACCAGCCATAATGTTGTGAGAGTGAAATTATGTCTAAGTCCAGCTTTGGTACATTAGAAGCAACTCTGAAACTTAACCTAAGCGTTTTTCGAAGCTACTTTTTGGCTAACTTCTTATAGGAAGGTCTAGGAGCTCTGAAAATGAACGTGCGCGTCTTTCACTCTTCCCGAGGGACTTAGAAGAATTTTGTGATATTTTTTATTAAAATGGTGTATAAGGGTATATATATAAATATATTTTATGCACTGTATATGAGCTGGCGATTTCTAAGTCTGTGGTTCCGAGAGGGGGTAACCAGGCTCACTAATAAAGGTCAAGCCACTTGGCTGCCAGAATGCCCTGCTTCAGCACAGACCAGAAAGGCATTGTGATAAGCGTATCCCCGGTATAGTCAGGGGTTAATGGGAGTCGTCCCCGTCCCCCCAGTATACGGCCAGAACCATGGACCCGGTACTTGTGGTTCGGACTGTCTCCAACCAGCCATAATGTTGTGAGAGTGAAATTATGTCTAAGTCCAGCTTTGGTACATTAGAAGCAACTCTGAAACTTAACCTAAGCGTTTTTCGAAGCTACTTTTTGGCTAACTTCTTATAGGAAGGTCTAGGAGCTCTGAAAATGAACGTGCGCGTCTTTCACTCTTCCCGAGGGACTTAGAAGAATTTTGTGATATTTTTTATTAAAATGGTGTATAAGGGTATATATATAAATATATTTTATGCACTGTATATGAGCTGGCGATTTCTAAGTCTGTGGTTCCGAGAGGGGGTAACCAGGCTCACTAATAAAGGTCAAGCCACTTGGCTGCCAGAATGCCCTGCTTCAGCACAGACCAGAAAGGCATTGTGATAAGCGTATCCCCGGTATAGTCAGGGGTTAATGGGAGTCGTCCCCGTCCCCCCAGTATACGGCCAGAACCATGGACCCGGTACTTGTGGTTCGGACTGTCTCCAACCAGCCATAATGTTGTGAGAGTGAAATTATGTCTAAGTCCAGCTTTGGTACATTAGAAGCAACTCTGAAACTTAACCTAAGCGTTTTTCGAAGCTACTTTTTGGCTAACTTCTTATAGGAAGGTCTAGGAGCTCTGAAAATGAACGTGCGCGTCTTTCACTCTTCCCGAGGGACTTAGAAGAATTTTGTGATATTTTTTATTAAATGGTGTATAAGGGTATATATATAAATATATTTTATGCACTGTATATGAGCTGGCGATTTCTAAGTCTGTGGTTCCGAGAGGGGGTAACCAGGCTCACTAATAAAGGTCAAGCCACTTGGCTGCCAGAATGCCCTGCTTCAGCACAGACCAGAAAGGCATTGTGATAAGCGTATCCCCGGTATAGTCAGGGGTTAATGGGAGTCGTCCCCGTCCCCCCAGTATACGGCCAGAACCATGGACCCGGTACTTGTGGTTCGGACTCTCCAACCAGCCATAATGTTGTGAGAGTGAAATTATGTCTAAGTCCAGCTTTGGTACATTAGAAGCAACTCTGAAACTTAACCTAAGCGTTTTTCGAAACTACTTTTTGGCTAACTTCTTATAGGAAGGTCTAGGAGCTCTGGAAATGAACGTGCGCGTCTTTCACTCTTCCCGAGGGACTTAGAAGAAATTTGTGATATTTTTTATTAAAATGGTGTATAAGGGTATATATATAAATATATTTTATGCACTGTATATGAGCTGGCGATTTCTAAGTCTGTGGTTCCGAGAGGGGGTAACCAGGCTCACTAATAAAGGTCAAGCCACTTGGCTGCCAGAATGCCCTGCTTCAGCACAGACCAGAAAGGCATTGTGATAAGCGTATCCCCGGTATAGTCAGGGGTTAATGGGAGTCGTCCCCGTCCCCCCAGTATACGGCCAGAACCATGGACCCTGTACTTGTGGTTCGGACTCTCTCCAACCAGCCATAATGTTGTGAGAGTGAAATTATGTCTAAGTCCAGCTTTGGTACATTAGAAGCAACTCTGAAACTTAACCTAAGCGTTTTTCGAAGCTACTTTTTGGCTAACTTCTTATAGGAAGGTCTAGGAGCTCTGAAAATGAACGTGCGCGTCTTTCACTCTTCCCGAGGGACTTAGAAGAATTTTGTGATATTTTTTATTAAAATGGTGTATAAGGGTATATATATAAATATATTTTATGCACTGTATATGAGCTGGCGATTTCTAAGTCTGTGGTTCCGAGAGGGGGTAACCAGGCTCACTAATAAAGGTCAAGCCACTTGGCTGCCAGAATGCCCTGCTTCAGCACAGACCAGAAAGGCATTGTGATAAGCGTATCCCCGGTATAGTCAGGGGTTAATGGGAGTCGTCCCCGTCCCCCCAGTATACGGCCAGAACCATGGACCCGGTACTTGTGGTTCGGACTGTCTCCAACCAGCCATAATGTTGTGAGAGTGAAATTATGTCTAAGTCCAGCTTTGGTATATTAGAAGCAACTCTGAAACTTAACCTAAGCTTTTTTCGAAGCTACTTTTTGGCTAACTTCTTATAGGAAGGTCTAGGAGCTCTGAAAATGAACGTGCGCGTCTTTCACTCTTCCCGAGGGACTTAGAAGAATTTTGTGATATTTTTTATTAAATGGTGTATAAGGGTATATATATAAATATATTTTATGCACTGTATATGAGCTGGCGATTTCTAAGTCTGTGGTTCCGAGAGGGGGTAACCAGGCTCACTAATAAAGGTCAAGCCACTTGGCTGCCAGAATGCCGTGCTTCAGCACAGACCAGAAAGGCATTGTGATAAGCGTATCCCCGGTATAGTCAGGGGTTAATGGGAGTCGTCCCCGTCCCCCCAGTATACGGCCAGAACCATGGACCCGGTACTTGTGTTTCGGACTGTCTCCAAACAGCCATAATGTTGTGAGAGTGAAATTATGTCTAAGTCCAGCTTTGGTACATTAGAAGCAACTCTGAAACTTAACCTAAGCGTTTTTCGAAGCTACTTTTTGGCTAACTAGGAAGGTCTAGGAGCTCTGAAAATGAACGTGCGCGTCTTTCACTCTTCCCGAGGGACTTAGAAGAATTTTGTGATATTTTTTATTAAATGGTGTATAAGGGTATATATATAAATATATTTTATGCACTGTATATGAGCTGGCGATTTCTAAGTCTGTGGTTCCGAGAGGGGGTAACCAGGCTCACTAATAAAGGTCAAGCCACTTGGCTGCCAGAATGCCCTGCTTCAGCACAGACCAGAAAGGCATTGTGATAAGCGTATCCCCGGTATAGTCAGGGGTTAATGGGAGTCGTCCCCGTCCCCCCAGTATACGGCCAGAACCATGGACCCTGTACTTGTGGTTCGGACTCTCTCCAACCAGCCATAATGTTGTGAGAGTGAAATTATGTCTAAGTCCAGCTTTGGTACATTAGAAGCAACTCTGAAACTTAACCTAAGCGTTTTTCGAAGCTACTTTTTGGCTAACTTCTTATAGGAAGGTCTAGGAGCTCTGAAAATGAACGTGCGCGTCTTTCACTCTTCCCGAGGGACTTAGAAGAATTTTGTGATATTTTTTATTAAAATGGTGTATAAGGGTATATATATAAATATATTTTATGCACTGTATATGAGCTGGCGATTTCTAAGTCTGTGGTTCCGAGAGGGGGTAACCAGGCTCACTAATAAAGGTCAAGCCACTTGGCTGCCAGAATGCCCTGCTTCAGCACAGACCAGAAAGGCATTGTGATAAGCGTATCCCCGGTATAGTCAGGGGTTAATGGGAGTCGTCCCCGTCCCCCCAGTATACGGCCAGAACCATGGACCCGGTACTTGTGGTTCGGACTCTCCAACCAGCCATAATGTTGTGAGAGTGAAATTATGTCTAAGTCCAGCTTTGGTACATTAGAAGCAACTCTGAAACTTAACCTAAGCGTTTTTCGAAACTACTTTTTGGCTAACTTCTTATAGGAAGGTCTAGGAGCTCTGAAAATGAACGTGCGCGTCTTTCACTCTTCCCGAGGGACTTAGAAGAAATTTGTGATATTTTTTATTAAAATGGTGTATAAGGGTATATATATAAATATATTTTATGCACTGTATATGAGCTGGCGATTTCTAAGTCTGTGGTTCCGAGAGGGGGTAACCAGGCTCACTAATAAAGGTCAAGCCACTTGGCTGCCAGAATGCCCTGCTTCAGCACAGACCAGAAAGGCATTGTGATAAGCGTATCCCCGGTATAGTCAGGGGTTAATGGGAGTCGTCCCCGTCCCCCCAGTATACGGCCAGAACCATGGACCCTGTACTTGTGGTTCGGACTCTCTCCAACCAGCCATAATGTTGTGAGAGTGAAATTATGTCTAAGTCCAGCTTTGGTACATTAGAAGCAACTCTGAAACTTAACCTAAGCGTTTTTCGAAGCTACTTTTTGGCTAACTTCTTATAGGAAGGTCTAGGAGCTCTGAAAATGAACGTGCGCGTCTTTCACTCTTCCCGAGGGACTTAGAAGAATTTTGTGATATTTTTTATTAAAATGGTGTATAAGGGTATATATATAAATATATTTTATGCACTGTATATGAGCTGGCGATTTCTAAGTCTGTGGTTCCGAGAGGGGGTAACCAGGCTCACTAATAAAGGTCAAGCCACTTGGCTGCCAGAATGCCCTGCTTCAGCACAGACCAGAAAGGCATTGTGATAAGCGTATCCCCGGTATAGTCAGGGGTTAATGGGAGTCGTCCCCGTCCCCCCAGTATACGGCCAGAACCATGGACCCGGTACTTGTGGTTCGGACTCTCCAACCAGCCATAATGTTGTGAGAGTGAAATTATGTCTAAGTCCAGCTTTGGTACATTAGAAGCAACTCTGAAACTTAACCTAAGCGTTTTTCGAAACTACTTTTTGGCTAACTTCTTATAGGAAGGTCTAGGAGCTCTGAAAATGAACGTGCGCGTCTTTCACTCTTCCCGAGGGACTTAGAAGAAATTTGTGATATTTTTTATTAAAATGGTGTATAAGGGTATATATATAAATATATTTTATGCACTGTATATGAGCTGGCGATTTCTAAGTCTGTGGTTCCGAGAGGGGGTAACCAGGCTCACTAATAAAGGTCAAGCCACTTGGCTGCCAGAATGCCCTGCTTCAGCACAGACCAGAAAGGCATTGTGATAAGCGTATCCCCGGTATAGTCAGGGGTTAATGGGAGTCGTCCCCGTCCCCCCAGTATACGGCCAGAACCATGGACCCTGTACTTGTGGTTCGGACTCTCTCCAACCAGCCATAATGTTGTGAGAGTGAAATTATGTCTAAGTCCAGCTTTGGTACATTAGAAGCAACTCTGAAACTTAACCTAAGCGTTTTTCGAAGCTACTTTTTGGCTAACTTCTTATAGGAAGGTCTAGGAGCTCTGAAAATGAACGTGCGCGTCTTTCACTCTTCCCGAGGGACTTAGAAGAATTTTGTGATATTTTTTATTAAAATGGTGTATAAGGGTATATATATAAATATATTTTATGCACTGTATATGAGCTGGCGATTTCTAAGTCTGTGGTTCCGAGAGGGGGTAACCAGGCTCACTAATAAAGGTCAAGCCACTTGGCTGCCAGAATGCCCTGCTTCAGCACAGACCAGAAAGGCATTGTGATAAGCGTATCCCCGGTATAGTCAGGGGTTAATGGGAGTCGTCCCCGTCCCCCCAGTATACGGCCAGAACCATGGACCCGGTACTTGTGGTTCGGACTCTCCAACCAGCCATAATGTTGTGAGAGTGAAATTATGTCTAAGTCCAGCTTTGGTACATTAGAAGCAACTCTGAAACTTAACCTAAGCGTTTTTCGAAACTACTTTTTGGCTAACTTCTTATAGGAAGGTCTAGGAGCTCTGAAAATGAACGTGCGCGTCTTTCACTCTTCCCGAGGGACTTAGAAGAAATTTGTGATATTTTTTATTAAAATGGTGTATAAGGGTATATATATAAATATATTTTATGCACTGTATATGAGCTGGCGATTTCTAAGTCTGTGGTTCCGAGAGGGGGTAACCAGGCTCACTAATAAAGGTCAAGCCACTTGGCTGCCAGAATGCCCTGCTTCAGCACAGACCAGAAAGGCATTGTGATAAGCGTATCCCCGGTATAGTCAGGGGTTAATGGGAGTCGTCCCCGTCCCCCCAGTATACGGCCAGAACCATGGACCCTGTACTTGTGGTTCGGACTCTCTCCAACCAGCCATAATGTTGTGAGAGTGAAATTATGTCTAAGTCCAGCTTTGGTACATTAGAAGCAACTCTGAAACTTAACCTAAGCGTTTTTCGAAGCTACTTTTTGGCTAACTTCTTATAGGAAGGTCTAGGAGCTCTGAAAATGAACGTGCGCGTCTTTCACTCTTCCCGAGGGACTTAGAAGAATTTTGTGATATTTTTTATTAAAATGGTGTATAAGGGTATATATATAAATATATTTTATGCACTGTATATGAGCTGGCGATTTCTAAGTCTGTGGTTCCGAGAGGGGGTAACCAGGCTCACTAATAAAGGTCAAGCCACTTGGCTGCCAGAATGCCCTGCTTCAGCACAGACCAGAAAGGCATTGTGATAAGCGTATCCCCGGTATAGTCAGGGGTTAATGGGAGTCGTCCCCGTCCCCCCAGTATACGGCCAGAACCATGGACCCGGTACTTGTGGTTCGGACTGTCTCCAACCAGCCATAATGTTGTGAGAGTGAAATTATGTCTAAGTCCAGCTTTGGTACATTAGAAGCAACTCTGAAACTTAACCTAAGCGTTTTTCGAAGCTACTTTTTGGCTAACTTCTTATAGGAAGGTCTAGGAGCTCTGAAAATGAACGTGCGCGTCTTTCACTCTTCCCGAGGGACTTAGAAGAATTTTGTGATATTTTTTATTAAATGGTGTATAAGGGTATATATATAAATATATTTTATGCACTGTATATGAGCTGGCGATTTCTAAGTCTGTGGTTCCGAGAGGGGGTAACCAGGCTCACTAATAAAGGTCAAGCCACTTGGCTGCCAGAATGCCCTGCTTCAGCACAGACCAGAAAGGCATTGTGATAAGCGTATCCCCGGTATAGTCAGGGGTTAATGGGAGTCGTCCCCGTCCCCCCAGTATACGGCCAGAACCATGGACCCGGTACTTGTGGTTCGGACTCTCCAACCAGCCATAATGTTGTGAGAGTGAAATTATGTCTAAGTCCAGCTTTGGTACATTAGAAGCAACTCTGAAACTTAACCTAAGCGTTTTTCGAAACTACTTTTTGGCTAACTTCTTATAGGAAGGTCTAGGAGCTCTGAAAATGAACGTGCGCGTCTTTCACTCTTCCCGAGGGACTTAGAAGAAATTTGTGATATTTTTTATTAAAATGGTGTATAAGGGTATATATATAAATATATTTTATGCACTGTATATGAGCTGGCGATTTCTAAGTCTGTGGTTCCGAGAGGGGGTAACCAGGCTCACTAATAAAGGTCAAGCCACTTGGCTGCCAGAATGCCCTGCTTCAGCACAGACCAGAAAGGCATTGTGATAAGCGTATCCCCGGTATAGTCAGGGGTTAATGGGAGTCGTCCCCGTCCCCCCAGTATACGGCCAGAACCATGGACCCTGTACTTGTGGTTCGGACTCTCTCCAACCAGCCATAATGTTGTGAGAGTGAAATTATGTCTAAGTCCAGCTTTGGTACATTAGAAGCAACTCTGAAACTTAACCTAAGCGTTTTTCGAAGCTACTTTTTGGCTAACTTCTTATAGGAAGGTCTAGGAGCTCTGAAAATGAACGTGCGCGTCTTTCACTCTTCCCGAGGGACTTAGAAGAATTTTGTGATATTTTTTATTAAAATGGTGTATAAGGGTATATATATAAATATATTTTATGCACTGTATATGAGCTGGCGATTTCTAAGTCTGTGGTTCCGAGAGGGGGTAACCAGGCTCACTAATAAAGGTCAAGCCACTTGGCTGCCAGAATGCCCTGCTTCAGCACAGACCAGAAAGGCATTGTGATAAGCGTATCCCCGGTATAGTCAGGGGTTAATGGGAGTCGTCCCCGTCCCCCCAGTATACGGCCAGAACCATGGACCCGGTACTTGTGGTTCGGACTGTCTCCAACCAGCCATAATGTTGTGAGAGTGAAATTATGTCTAAGTCCAGCTTTGGTACATTAGAAGCAACTCTGAAACTTAACCTAAGCGTTTTTCGAAGCTACTTTTTGGCTAACTTCTTATAGGAAGGTCTAGGAGCTCTGAAAATGAACGTGCGCGTCTTTCACTCTTCCCGAGGGACTTAGAAGAATTTTGTGATATTTTTTATTAAAATGGTGTATAAGGGTATATATATAAATATATTTTATGCACTGTATATGAGCTGGCGATTTCTAAGTCTGTGGTTCCGAGAGGGGGTAACCAGGCTCACTAATAAAGGTCAAGCCACTTGGCTGCCAGAATGCCCTGCTTCAGCACAGACCAGAAAGGCATTGTGATAAGCGTATCCCCGGTATAGTCAGGGGTTAATGGGAGTCGTCCCCGTCCCCCCAGTATACGGCCAGAACCATGGACCCGGTACTTGTGGTTCGGACTGTCTCCAACCAGCCATAATGTTGTGAGAGTGAAATTATGTCTAAGTCCAGCTTTGGTACATTAGAAGCAACTCTGAAACTTAACCTAAGCGTTTTTCGAAGCTACTTTTTGGCTAACTTCTTATAGGAAGGTCTAGGAGCTCTGAAAATGAACGTGCGCGTCTTTCACTCTTCCCGAGGGACTTAGAAGAATTTTGTGATATTTTTTATTAAATGGTGTATAAGGGTATATATATAAATATATTTTATGCACTGTATATGAGCTGGCGATTTCTAAGTCTGTGGTTCCGAGAGGGGGTAACCAGGCTCACTAATAAAGGTCAAGCCACTTGGCTGCCAGAATGCCCTGCTTCAGCACAGACCAGAAAGGCATTGTGATAAGCGTATCCCCGGTATAGTCAGGGGTTAATGGGAGTCGTCCCCGTCCCCCCAGTATACGGCCAGAACCATGGACCCGGTACTTGTGGTTCGGACTCTCCAACCAGCCATAATGTTGTGAGAGTGAAATTATGTCTAAGTCCAGCTTTGGTACATTAGAAGCAACTCTGAAACTTAACCTAAGCGTTTTTCGAAACTACTTTTTGGCTAACTTCTTATAGGAAGGTCTAGGAGCTCTGGAAATGAACGTGCGCGTCTTTCACTCTTCCCGAGGGACTTAGAAGAAATTTGTGATATTTTTTATTAAAATGGTGTATAAGGGTATATATATAAATATATTTTATGCACTGTATATGAGCTGGCGATTTCTAAGTCTGTGGTTCCGAGAGGGGGTAACCAGGCTCACTAATAAAGGTCAAGCCACTTGGCTGCCAGAATGCCCTGCTTCAGCACAGACCAGAAAGGCATTGTGATAAGCGTATCCCCGGTATAGTCAGGGGTTAATGGGAGTCGTCCCCGTCCCCCCAGTATACGGCCAGAACCATGGACCCTGTACTTGTGGTTCGGACTCTCTCCAACCAGCCATAATGTTGTGAGAGTGAAATTATGTCTAAGTCCAGCTTTGGTACATTAGAAGCAACTCTGAAACTTAACCTAAGCGTTTTTCGAAGCTACTTTTTGGCTAACTTCTTATAGGAAGGTCTAGGAGCTCTGAAAATGAACGTGCGCGTCTTTCACTCTTCCCGAGGGACTTAGAAGAATTTTGTGATATTTTTTATTAAAATGGTGTATAAGGGTATATATATAAATATATTTTATGCACTGTATATGAGCTGGCGATTTCTAAGTCTGTGGTTCCGAGAGGGGGTAACCAGGCTCACTAATAAAGGTCAAGCCACTTGGCTGCCAGAATGCCCTGCTTCAGCACAGACCAGAAAGGCATTGTGATAAGCGTATCCCCGGTATAGTCAGGGGTTAATGGGAGTCGTCCCCGTCCCCCCAGTATACGGCCAGAACCATGGACCCGGTACTTGTGGTTCGGACTGTCTCCAACCAGCCATAATGTTGTGAGAGTGAAATTATGTCTAAGTCCAGCTTTGGTACATTAGAAGCAACTCTGAAACTTAACCTAAGCGTTTTTCGAAGCTACTTTTTGGCTAACTTCTTATAGGAAGGTCTAGGAGCTCTGAAAATGAACGTGCGCGTCTTTCACTCTTCCCGAGGGACTTAGAAGAATTTTGTGATATTTTTTATTAAATGGTGTATAAGGGTATATATATAAATATATTTTATGCACTGTATATGAGCTGGCGATTTCTAAGTCTGTGGTTCCGAGAGGGGGTAACCAGGCTCACTAATAAAGGTCAAGCCACTTGGCTGCCAGAATGCCCTGCTTCAGCACAGACCAGAAAGGCATTGTGATAAGCGTATCCCCGGTATAGTCAGGGGTTAATGGGAGTCGTCCCCGTCCCCCCAGTATACGGCCAGAACCATGGACCCGGTACTTGTGGTTCGGACTGTCTCCAACCAGCCATAATGTTGTGAGAGTGAAATTATGTCTAAGTCCAGCTTTGGTATATTAGAAGCAACTCTGAAACTTAACCTAAGCTTTTTTCGAAGCTACTTTTTGGCTAACTTCTTATAGGAAGGTCTAGGAGCTCTGAAAATGAACGTGCGCGTCTTTCACTCTTCCCGAGGGACTTAGAAGAATTTTGTGATATTTTTTATTAAATGGTGTATAAGGGTATATATATAAATATATTTTATGCACTGTATATGAGCTGGCGATTTCTAAGTCTGTGGTTCCGAGAGGGGGTAACCAGGCTCACTAATAAAGGTCAAGCCACTTGGCTGCCAGAATGCCGTGCTTCAGCACAGACCAGAAAGGCATTGTGATAAGCGTATCCCCGGTATAGTCAGGGGTTAATGGGAGTCGTCCCCGTCCCCCCAGTATACGGCCAGAACCATGGACCCGGTACTTGTGTTTCGGACTGTCTCCAAACAGCCATAATGTTGTGAGAGTGAAATTATGTCTAAGTCCAGCTTTGGTACATTAGAAGCAACTCTGAAACTTAACCTAAGCGTTTTTCGAAGCTACTTTTTGGCTAACTAGGAAGGTCTAGGAGCTCTGAAAATGAACGTGCGCGTCTTTCACTCTTCCCGAGGGACTTAGAAGAATTTTGTGATATTTTTTATTAAATGGTGTATAAGGGTATATATATAAATATATTTTATGCACTGTATATGAGCTGGCGATTTCTAAGTCTGTGGTTCCGAGAGGGGGTAACCAGGCTCACTAATAAAGGTCAAGCCACTTGGCTGCCAGAATGCCCTGCTTCAGCACAGACCAGAAAGGCATTGTGATAAGCGTATCCCCGGTATAGTCAGGGGTTAATGGGAGTCGTCCCCGTCCCCCCAGTATACGGCCAGAACCATGGACCCTGTACTTGTGGTTCGGACTCTCTCCAACCAGCCATAATGTTGTGAGAGTGAAATTATGTCTAAGTCCAGCTTTGGTACATTAGAAGCAACTCTGAAACTTAACCTAAGCGTTTTTCGAAGCTACTTTTTGGCTAACTTCTTATAGGAAGGTCTAGGAGCTCTGAAAATGAACGTGCGCGTCTTTCACTCTTCCCGAGGGACTTAGAAGAATTTTGTGATATTTTTTATTAAAATGGTGTATAAGGGTATATATATAAATATATTTTATGCACTGTATATGAGCTGGCGATTTCTAAGTCTGTGGTTCCGAGAGGGGGAAACCAGGCTCACTAATAAAGGTCAAGCCACTTGGCTGCCAGAATGCCCTGCTTCAGCACAGACCAGAAAGGCATTGTGATAAGCGTATCCCCGGTATAGTCAGGGGTTAATGGGAGTCGTCCCCGTCCCCCCAGTATACGGCCAGAACCATGGACCCGGTACTTGTGGTTCGGACTCTCCAACCAGCCATAATGTTGTGAGAGTGAAATTATGTCTAAGTCCAGCTTTGGTACATTAGAAGCAACTCTGAAACTTAACCTAAGCGTTTTTCGAAACTACTTTTTGGCTAACTTCTTATAGGAAGGTCTAGGAGCTCTGAAAATGAACGTGCGCGTCTTTCACTCTTCCCGAGGGACTTAGAAGAAATTTGTGATATTTTTTATTAAAATGGTGTATAAGGGTATATATATAAATATATTTTATGCACTGTATATGAGCTGGCGATTTCTAAGTCTGTGGTTCCGAGAGGGGGTAACCAGGCTCACTAATAAAGGTCAAGCCACTTGGCTGCCAGAATGCCCTGCTTCAGCACAGACCAGAAAGGCATTGTGATAAGCGTATCCCCGGTATAGTCAGGGGTTAATGGGAGTCGTCCCCGTCCCCCCAGTATACGGCCAGAACCATGGACCCGGTACTTGTGGTTCGGACTCTCCAACCAGCCATAATGTTGTGAGAGTGAAATTATGTCTAAGTCCAGCTTTGGTACATTAGAAGCAACTCTGAAACTTAACCTAAGCGTTTTTCGAAACTACTTTTTGGCTAACTTCTTATAGGAAGGTCTAGGAGCTCTGAAAATGAACGTGCGCGTCTTTCACTCTTCCCGAGGGACTTAGAAGAAATTTGTGATATTTTTTATTAAAATGGTGTATAAGGGTATATATATAAATATATTTTATGCACTGTATATGAGCTGGCGATTTCTAAGTCTGTGGTTCCGAGAGGGGGTAACCAGGCTCACTAATAAAGGTCAAGCCACTTGGCTGCCAGAATGCCCTGCTTCAGCACAGACCAGAAAGGCATTGTGATAAGCGTATCCCCGGTATAGTCAGGGGTTAATGGGAGTCGTCCCCGTCCCCCCAGTATACGGCCAGAACCATGGACCCTGTACTTGTGGTTCGGACTCTCTCCAACCAGCCATAATGTTGTGAGAGTGAAATTATGTCTAAGTCCAGCTTTGGTACATTAGAAGCAACTCTGAAACTTAACCTAAGCGTTTTTCGAAGCTACTTTTTGGCTAACTTCTTATAGGAAGGTCTAGGAGCTCTGAAAATGAACGTGCGCGTCTTTCACTCTTCCCGAGGGACTTAGAAGAATTTTGTGATATTTTTTATTAAAATGGTGTATAAGGGTATATATATAAATATATTTTATGCACTGTATATGAGCTGGCGATTTCTAAGTCTGTGGTTCCGAGAGGGGGTAACCAGGCTCACTAATAAAGGTCAAGCCACTTGGCTGCCAGAATGCCCTGCTTCAGCACAGACCAGAAAGGCATTGTGATAAGCGTATCCCCGGTATAGTCAGGGGTTAATGGGAGTCGTCCCCGTCCCCCCAGTATACGGCCAGAACCATGGACCCGGTACTTGTGGTTCGGACTCTCCAACCAGCCATAATGTTGTGAGAGTGAAATTATGTCTAAGTCCAGCTTTGGTACATTAGAAGCAACTCTGAAACTTAACCTAAGCGTTTTTCGAAACTACTTTTTGGCTAACTTCTTATAGGAAGGTCTAGGAGCTCTGAAAATGAACGTGCGCGTCTTTCACTCTTCCCGAGGGACTTAGAAGAAATTTGTGATATTTTTTATTAAAATGGTGTATAAGGGTATATATATAAATATATTTTATGCACTGTATATGAGCTGGCGATTTCTAAGTCTGTGGTTCCGAGAGGGGGTAACCAGGCTCACTAATAAAGGTCAAGCCACTTGGCTGCCAGAATGCCCTGCTTCAGCACAGACCAGAAAGGCATTGTGATAAGCGTATCCCCGGTATAGTCAGGGGTTAATGGGAGTCGTCCCCGTCCCCCCAGTATACGGCCAGAACCATGGACCCTGTACTTGTGGTTCGGACTCTCTCCAACCAGCCATAATGTTGTGAGAGTGAAATTATGTCTAAGTCCAGCTTTGGTACATTAGAAGCAACTCTGAAACTTAACCTAAGCGTTTTTCGAAGCTACTTTTTGGCTAACTTCTTATAGGAAGGTCTAGGAGCTCTGAAAATGAACGTGCGCGTCTTTCACTCTTCCCGAGGGACTTAGAAGAATTTTGTGATATTTTTTATTAAAATGGTGTATAAGGGTATATATATAAATATATTTTATGCACTGTATATGAGCTGGCGATTTCTAAGTCTGTGGTTCCGAGAGGGGGTAACCAGGCTCACTAATAAAGGTCAAGCCACTTGGCTGCCAGAATGCCCTGCTTCAGCACAGACCAGAAAGGCATTGTGATAAGCGTATCCCCGGTATAGTCAGGGGTTAATGGGAGTCGTCCCCGTCCCCCCAGTATACGGCCAGAACCATGGACCCGGTACTTGTGGTTCGGACTGTCTCCAACCAGCCATAATGTTGTGAGAGTGAAATTATGTCTAAGTCCAGCTTTGGTACATTAGAAGCAACTCTGAAACTTAACCTAAGCGTTTTTCGAAGCTACTTTTTGGCTAACTTCTTATAGGAAGGTCTAGGAGCTCTGAAAATGAACGTGCGCGTCTTTCACTCTTCCCGAGGGACTTAGAAGAATTTTGTGATATTTTTTATTAAATGGTGTATAAGGGTATATATATAAATATATTTTATGCACTGTATATGAGCTGGCGATTTCTAAGTCTGTGGTTCCGAGAGGGGGTAACCAGGCTCACTAATAAAGGTCAAGCCACTTGGCTGCCAGAATGCCCTGCTTCAGCACAGACCAGAAAGGCATTGTGATAAGCGTATCCCCGGTATAGTCAGGGGTTAATGGGAGTCGTCCCCGTCCCCCCAGTATACGGCCAGAACCATGGACCCGGTACTTGTGGTTCGGACTCTCCAACCAGCCATAATGTTGTGAGAGTGAAATTATGTCTAAGTCCAGCTTTGGTACATTAGAAGCAACTCTGAAACTTAACCTAAGCGTTTTTCGAAACTACTTTTTGGCTAACTTCTTATAGGAAGGTCTAGGAGCTCTGAAAATGAACGTGCGCGTCTTTCACTCTTCCCGAGGGACTTAGAAGAAATTTGTGATATTTTTTATTAAAATGGTGTATAAGGGTATATATATAAATATATTTTATGCACTGTATATGAGCTGGCGATTTCTAAGTCTGTGGTTCCGAGAGGGGGTAACCAGGCTCACTAATAAAGGTCAAGCCACTTGGCTGCCAGAATGCCCTGCTTCAGCACAGACCAGAAAGGCATTGTGATAAGCGTATCCCCGGTATAGTCAGGGGTTAATGGGAGTCGTCCCCGTCCCCCCAGTATACGGCCAGAACCATGGACCCTGTACTTGTGGTTCGGACTCTCTCCAACCAGCCATAATGTTGTGAGAGTGAAATTATGTCTAAGTCCAGCTTTGGTACATTAGAAGCAACTCTGAAACTTAACCTAAGCGTTTTTCGAAGCTACTTTTTGGCTAACTTCTTATAGGAAGGTCTAGGAGCTCTGAAAATGAACGTGCGCGTCTTTCACTCTTCCCGAGGGACTTAGAAGAATTTTGTGATATTTTTTATTAAAATGGTGTATAAGGGTATATATATAAATATATTTTATGCACTGTATATGAGCTGGCGATTTCTAAGTCTGTGGTTCCGAGAGGGGGTAACCAGGCTCACTAATAAAGGTCAAGCCACTTGGCTGCCAGAATGCCCTGCTTCAGCACAGACCAGAAAGGCATTGTGATAAGCGTATCCCCGGTATAGTCAGGGGTTAATGGGAGTCGTCCCCGTCCCCCCAGTATACGGCCAGAACCATGGACCCGGTACTTGTGGTTCGGACTGTCTCCAACCAGCCATAATGTTGTGAGAGTGAAATTATGTCTAAGTCCAGCTTTGGTACATTAGAAGCAACTCTGAAACTTAACCTAAGCGTTTTTCGAAGCTACTTTTTGGCTAACTTCTTATAGGAAGGTCTAGGAGCTCTGAAAATGAACGTGCGCGTCTTTCACTCTTCCCGAGGGACTTAGAAGAATTTTGTGATATTTTTTATTAAATGGTGTATAAGGGTATATATATAAATATATTTTATGCACTGTATATGAGCTGGCGATTTCTAAGTCTGTGGTTCCGAGAGGGGGTAACCAGGCTCACTAATAAAGGTCAAGCCACTTGGCTGCCAGAATGCCCTGCTTCAGCACAGACCAGAAAGGCATTGTGATAAGCGTATCCCCGGTATAGTCAGGGGTTAATGGGAGTCGTCCCCGTCCCCCCAGTATACGGCCAGAACCATGGACCCGGTACTTGTGGTTCGGACTCTCCAACCAGCCATAATGTTGTGAGAGTGAAATTATGTCTAAGTCCAGCTTTGGTACATTAGAAGCAACTCTAAAACTTAACCTAAGCGTTTTTAGAAACTACTTTTTGGCTAACTTCTTATAGGAAGGTCTAGGAGCTCTGAAAATGAACGTGCGCGTCTTTCACTCTTCCCGAGGGACTTAGAAGAAATTTGTGATATTTTTTATTAAAATGGTGTATAAGGGTATATATATAAATATATTTTATGCACTGTATATGAGCTGGCGATTTCTAAGTCTGTGGTTCCGAGAGGGGGTAACCAGGCTCACTAATAAAGGTCAAGCCACTTGGCTGCCAGAATGCCCTGCTTCAGCACAGACCAGAAAGGCATTGTGATAAGCGTATCCCCGGTATAGTCAGGGGTTAATGGGAGTCGTCCCCGTCCCCCCAGTATACGGCCAGAACCATGGACCCTGTACTTGTGGTTCGGACTCTCTCCAACCAGCCATAATGTTGTGAGAGTGAAATTATGTCTAAGTCCAGCTTTGGTACATTAGAAGCAACTCTGAAACTTAACCTAAGCGTTTTTCGAAGCTACTTTTTGGCTAACTTCTTATAGGAAGGTCTAGGAGCTCTGAAAATGAACGTGCGCGTCTTTCACTCTTCCCGAGGGACTTAGAAGAATTTTGTGATATTTTTTATTAAAATGGTGTATAAGGGTATATATATAAATATATTTTATGCACTGTATATGAGCCGGCGATTTCTAAGTCTGTGGTTCCGAGAGGGGGTAACCAGGCTCACTAATAAAGGTCAAGCCACTTGGCTGCCAGAATGCCCTGCTTCAGCACAGACCAGAAAGGCATTGTGATAAGCGTATCCCCGGTATAGTCAGGGGTTAATGGGAGTCGTCCCCGTCCCCCCAGTATACGGCCAGAACCATGGACCCGGTACTTGTGGTTCGGACTGTCTCCAACCAGCCATAATGTTGTGAGAGTGAAATTATGTCTAAGTCCAGCTTTGGTACATTAGAAGCAACTCTGAAACTTAACCTAAGCGTTTTTCGAAGCTACTTTTTGGCTAACTTCTTATAGGAAGGTCTAGGAGCTCTGAAAATGAACGTGCGCGTCTTTCACTCTTCCCGAGGGACTTAGAAGAATTTTGTGATATTTTTTATTAAATGGTGTATAAGGGTATATATATAAATATATTTTATGCACTGTATATGAGCTGGCGATTTCTAAGTCTGTGGTTCCGAGAGGGGGTAACCAGGCTCACTAATAAAGGTCAAGCCACTTGGCTGCCAGAATGCCCTGCTTCAGCACAGACCAGAAAGGCATTGTGATAAGCGTATCCCCGGTATAGTCAGGGGTTAATGGGAGTCGTCCCCGTCCCCCCAGTATACGGCCAGAACCATGGACCCGGTACTTGTGGTTCGGACTCTCTCCAACCAGCCATAATGTTGTGAGAGTGAAATTATGTCTAAGTCCAGCTTTGGTACATTAGAAGCAACTCTGAAACTTAACCTAAGCGTTTTTCGAAGCTACTTTTTGGCTAACTTCTTATAGGAAGGTCTAGGAGCTCTGAAAATGAACGTGCGCGTCTTTCACTCTTCCCGAGGGACTTAGAAGAATTTTGTGATATTTTTTATTAAAATGGTGTATAAGGGTATATATATAAATATATTTTATGCACTGTATATGAGCTGGCGATTTCTAAGTCTGTGGTTCCGAGAGGGGGTAACCAGGCTCACTAATAAAGGTCAAGCCACTTGGCTGCCAGAATGCCCTGCTTCAGCACAGACCAGAAAGGCATTGTGATAAGCGTATCCCCGGTATAGTCAGGGGTTAATGGGAGTCGTCCCCGTCCCCCCAGTATACGGCCAGAACCATGGACCCGGTACTTGTGGTTCGGACTCTCTCCAACCAGCCATAATGTTGTGAGAGTGAAATTATGTCTAAGTCCAGCTTTGGTACATTAGAAGCAACTCTGAAACTTAACCTAAGCGTTTTTCGAAGCTACTTTTTGGCTAACTTCTTATAGGAAGGTCTAGGAGCTCTGAAAATGAACGTGCGCGTCTTTCACTCTTCCCGAGGGACTTAGAAGAATTTTGTGATATTTTTTATTAAATGGTGTATAAGGGTATATATATAAATATATTTTATGCACTGTATATGAGCTGGCGATTTCTAAGTCTGTGGTTCCGAGAGGGGGTAACCAGGCTCACTAATAAAGGTCAAGCCACTTGGCTGCCAGAATGCCCTGCTTCAGCACAGACCAGAAAGGCATTGTGATAAGCGTATCCCCGGTATAGTCAGGGGTTAATGGGAGTCGTCCCCGTCCCCCCAGTATACGGCCAGAACCATGGACCCGGTACTTGTGGTTCGGACTCTCCAACCAGCCATAATGTTGTGAGAGTGAAATTATGTCTAAGTCCAGCTTTGGTACATTAGAAGCAACTCTAAAACTTAACCTAAGCGTTTTTCGAAACTACTTTTTGGCTAACTTCTTATAGGAAGGTCTAGGAGCTCTGAAAATGAACGTGCGCGTCTTTCACTCTTCCCGAGGGACTTAGAAGAAATTTGTGATATTTTTTATTAAAATGGTGTATAAGGGTATATATATAAATATATTTTATGCACTGTATATGAGCTGGCGATTTCTAAGTCTGTGGTTCCGAGAGGGGGTAACCAGGCTCACTAATAAAGGTCAAGCCACTTGGCTGCCAGAATGCCCTGCTTCAGCACAGACCAGAAAGGCATTGTGATAAGCGTATCCCCGGTATAGTCAGGGGTTAATGGGAGTCGTCCCCGTCCCCCCAGTATACGGCCAGAACCATGGACCCTGTACTTGTGGTTCGGACTCTCTCCAACCAGCCATAATGTTGTGAGAGTGAAATTATGTCTAAGTCCAGCTTTGGTACATTAGAAGCAACTCTGAAACTTAACCTAAGCGTTTTTCGAAGCTACTTTTTGGCTAACTTCTTATAGGAAGGTCTAGGAGCTCTGAAAATGAACGTGCGCGTCTTTCACTCTTCCCGAGGGACTTAGAAGAATTTTGTGATATTTTTTATTAAAATGGTGTATAAGGGTATATATATAAATATATTTTATGCACTGTATATGAGCCGGCGATTTCTAAGTCTGTGGTTCCGAGAGGGGGTAACCAGGCTCACTAATAAAGGTCAAGCCACTTGGCTGCCAGAATGCCCTGCTTCAGCACAGACCAGAAAGGCATTGTGATAAGCGTATCCCCGGTATAGTCAGGGGTTAATGGGAGTCGTCCCCGTCCCCCCAGTATACGGCCAGAACCATGGACCCGGTACTTGTGGTTCGGACTGTCTCCAACCAGCCATAATGTTGTGAGAGTGAAATTATGTCTAAGTCCAGCTTTGGTACATTAGAAGCAACTCTGAAACTTAACCTAAGCGTTTTTCGAAGCTACTTTTTGGCTAACTTCTTATAGGAAGGTCTAGGAGCTCTGAAAATGAACGTGCGCGTCTTTCACTCTTCCCGAGGGACTTAGAAGAATTTTGTGATATTTTTTATTAAATGGTGTATAAGGGTATATATATAAATATATTTTATGCACTGTATATGAGCTGGCGATTTCTAAGTCTGTGGTTCCGAGAGGGGGTAACCAGGCTCACTAATAAAGGTCAAGCCACTTGGCTGCCAGAATGCCCTGCTTCAGCACAGACCAGAAAGGCATTGTGATAAGCGTATCCCCGGTATAGTCAGGGGTTAATGGGAGTCGTCCCCGTCCCCCCAGTATACGGCCAGAACCATGGACCCGGTACTTGTGGTTCGGACTCTCTCCAACCAGCCATAATGTTGTGAGAGTGAAATTATGTCTAAGTCCAGCTTTGGTACATTAGAAGCAACTCTGAAACTTAACCTAAGCGTTTTTCGAAGCTACTTTTTGGCTAACTTCTTATAGGAAGGTCTAGGAGCTCTGAAAATGAACGTGCGCGTCTTTCACTCTTCCCGAGGGACTTAGAAGAATTTTGTGATATTTTTTATTAAATGGTGTATAAGGGTATATATATAAATATATTTTATGCACTGTATATGAGCTGGCGATTTCTAAGTCTGTGGTTCCGAGAGGGGGTAACCAGGCTCACTAATAAAGGTCAAGCCACTTGGCTGCCAGAATGCCGTGCTTCAGCACAGACCAGAAAGGCATTGTGATAAGCGTATCCCCGGTATAGTCAGGGGTTAATGGGAGTCGTCCCCGCCCCCCCAGTATACGGCCAGAACCATGGACCCGGTACTTGTGTTTCGGACTGTCTCCAACCAGCCATAATGTTGTGAGAGTGAAATTATGTCTAAGTCCAGCTTTGGTACATTAGAAGCAACTCTGAAACTTAACCTAAGCGTTTTTCGAAGCTACTTTTTGGCTAACTTCTTATAGGAAGGTCTAGGAGCTCTGAAAATGAACGTGCGCGTCTTTCACTCTTCCAGAGGGACTTAGAAGAATTTTGTGATATTTTTTATTAAATGGTGTATAAGGGTATATATATAAATATATTTTATGCACTGTATATGAGCTGGCGATTTCTAAGTCTGTGGTTCCGAGAGGGGGTAACCAGGCTCACTAATAAAGGTCAAGCCACTTGGCTGCCAGAATGCCCTGCTTCAGCACAGACCAGAAAGGCATTGTGATAAGCGTATCCCCGGTATAGTCAGGGGTTAATGGGAGTCGTCCCCGTCCCCCCAGTATACGGCCAGAACCATGGACCCGGTACTTGTGGTTCGGACTCTCTCCAACCAGCCATAATGTTGTGAGAGTGAAATTATGTCTAAGTCCAGCTTTGGTACATTAGAAGCAACTCTGAAACTTAACCTAAGCGTTTTTCGAAGCTACTTTTTGGCTAACTTCTTATAGGAAGGTCTAGGAGCTCTGAAAATGAACGTGCGCGTCTTTCACTCTTCCCGAGGGACTTAGAAGAATTTTGTGATATTTTTTATTAAATGGTGTATAAGGGTATATATATAAATATATTTTATGCACTGTATATGAGCTGGCGATTTCTAAGTCTGTGGTTCCGAGAGGGGGTAACCAGGCTCACTAATAAAGGTCAAGCCACTTGGCTGCCAGAATGCCGTGCTTCAGCACAGACCAGAATGGCATTGTGATAAGCGTATCCCCGGTATAGTCAGGGGTTAATGGGAGTCGTCCCCGCCCCCCCAGTATACGGCCAGAACCATGGACCCGGTACTTGTGGTTCGGACTGTCTCCAACCAGCCATAATGTTGTGAGAGTGAAATTATGTCTAAGTCCAGCTTTGGTACATTAGAAGCAACTCTGAAACTTAACCTAAGCGTTTTTCGAAGCTACTTTTTGGCTAACTTCTTATAGGAAGGTCTAGGAGCTCTGAAAATGAACGTGCGCGTCTTTCACTCTTCCCGGGGGACTTAGAAGAATTTTGTGATATTTTTTATTAAATGGTGTATAAGGGTATATATATATAAATATATTTTATGCACTGTATATGAGCTGGCGATTTCTAAGTCTGTGGTTCCGAGAGGGGGTAACCAGGCTCACTAATAAAGGTCAAGCCACTTGGCTGCCAGAACGCCCTGCTTCAGCACAGACCAGAAAGGCATTGTGATAAGCGTATCCCCGGTATAGTCAGGGGTTAATGGGAGTCGTCCCCGTCCCCCCAGTATACGGCCAGAACCATGGACCCGGTACTTGTGGTTCGGACTGTCTCCAACCAGCCATAATTTTGTGAGAGTGAAATTATGTCTAAGTCCAGCTTTGGTACATTAGAAGCAACTCTGAAACTTAACCTAAGCGTTTTTCGAAGCTACTTTTTGCTAACTTCTTATAGGAAGGTCTAGGAGCTCTGAAAATGAACGTGCGCGTCTTTCACTCTTCCCGAGGGACTTAGAAGAATTTTGTGATATTTTTTATTAAAATGGTGTATAAGGGTATATATATAAATATATTTTATGCACTGTATATGAGCTGGCGATTTCTAAGTCTGTGGTTCCGAGAGGGGGTAACCAGGCTCACTAATAAAGGTCAAGCCACTTGGCTGCCAGAATGCCCTGCTTCAGCACAGACCAGAAAGGCATTGTGATAAGCGTATCCCCGGTATAGTCAGGGGTTAATGGGAGTCGTCCCCGTCCCCCCAGTATACGGCCAGAACCATGGACCCGGTACTTGTGGTTCGGACTCTCTCCAACCAGCCATAATGTTGTGAGAGTGAAATTATGTCTAAGTCCAGCTTTGGTACATTAGAAGCAACTCTGAAACTTAACCTAAGCTTTTTTCGAAGCTACTTTTTGGCTAACTTCTTATAGGAAGGTCTAGGAGCTCTGAAAATGAACGTGCGCGTCTTTCACTCTTCCCGAGGGACTTAGAAGAATTTTGTGATATTTTTTATTAAATGGTGTATAAGGGTATATATATAAATATATTTTATGCACTGTATATGAGCTGGCGATTTCTAAGTCTGTGGTTCCGAGAGGGGGTAACCAGGCTCACTAATAAAGGTCAAGCCACTTGGCTGCCAGAATGCCGTGCTTCAGCACAGACCAGAAAGGCATTGTGATAAGCGTATCCCCGGTATAGTCAGGGGTTAATGGGAGTCGTCCCCGTCCCCCCAGTATACGGCCAGAACCATGGACCCGGTACTTGTGGTTCGGACTGTCTCCAAACAGCCATAATGTTGTGAGAGTGAAATTATGTCTAAGTCCAGCTTTGGTACATTAGAAGCAACTCTGAAACTTAACCTAAGCTTTTTTCGAAGCTACTTTTTGGCTAACTAGGAAGGTCTAGGAGCTCTGAAAATGAACGTGCGCGTCTTTCACTCTTCCCGAGGGACTTAGAAGAATTTTGTGATATTTTTTATTAAAATGGTGTATAAGGGTATATATATAAATATATTTTATGCACTGTATATGAGCTGGCGATTTCTAAGTCTGTGGTTCCGAGAGGGGGTAACCAGGCTCACTAATAAAGGTCAAGCCACTTGGCTGCCAGAATGCCCTGCTTCAGCACAGACCAGAAAGGCATTGTGATAAGCGTATCCCCGGTATAGTCAGGGGTTAATGGGAGTCGTCCCCGTCCCCCCAGTATACGGCCAGAACCATGGACCCGGTACTTGTGGTTCGGACTCTCTCCAACCAGCCATAATGTTGTGAGAGTGAAATTATGTCTAAGTCCAGCTTTGGTACATTAGAAGCAACTCTGAAACTTAACCTAAGCGTTTTTCGAAACTACTTTTTGGCTAACTTCTTATAGGAAGGTCTAGGAGCTCTGAAAATGAACGTGCGCGTCTTTCACTCTTCCCGAGGGACTTAGAAGAAATTTGTGATATTTTTTATTAAAATGGTGTATAAGGGTATATATATAAATATATTTTATGCACTGTATATGAGCTGGCGATTTCTAAGTCTGTGGTTCCGAGAGGGGGTAACCAGGCTCACTAATAAAGGTCAAGCCACTTGGCTGCCAGAATGCCCTGCTTCAGCACAGACCAGAAAGGCATTGTGATAAGCGTATCCCCGGTATAGTCAGGGGTTAATGGGAGTCGTCCCCGTCCCCCCAGTATACGGCCAGAACCATGGACCCGGTACTTGTGGTTCGGACTCTCTCCAACCAGCCATAATGTTGTGAGAGTGAAATTATGTCGAAGTCCAGCTTTGGTACATTAGAAGCAACTCTGAAACTTAACCTAAGCTTTTTTCGAAGCTACTTTTTGGCTAACTAGGAAGGTCTAGGAGCTCTGAAAATGAACGTGCGCGTCTTTCACTCTTCCCGAGGGACTTAGAAGAATTTTGTGATATTTTTTATTAAAATGGTGTATAAGGGTATATATATAAATATATTTTATGCACTGTATATGAGCTGGCGATTTCTAAGTCTGTGGTTCCGAGAGGGGGTAACCAGGCTCACTAATAAAGGTCAAGCCACTTGGCTGCCAGAATGCCCTGCTTCAGCACAGACCAGAAAGGCATTGTGATAAGCGTATCCCCGGTATAGTCAGGGGTTAATGGGAGTCGTCCCCGTCCCCCCAGTATACGGCCAGAACCATGGACCCGGTACTTGTGGTTCGGACTCTCTCCAACCAGCCATAATGTTGTGAGAGTGAAATTATGTCTAAGTCCAGCTTTGGTACATTAGAAGCAACTCTGAAACTTAACCTAAGCGTTTTTCGAAACTACTTTTTGGCTAACTTCTTATAGGAAGGTCTAGGAGCTCTGAAAATGAACGTGCGCGTCTTTCACTCTTCCCGAGGGACTTAGAAGAAATTTGTGATATTTTTTATTAAAATGGTGTATAAGGGTATATATATAAATATATTTTATGCACTGTATATGAGCTGGCGATTTCTAAGTCTGTGGTTCCGAGAGGGGGTAACCAGGCTCACTAATAAAGGTCAAGCCACTTGGCTGCCAGAATGCCCTGCTTCAGCACAGACCAGAAAGGCATTGTGATAAGCGTATCCCCGGTATAGTCAGGGGTTAATGGGAGTCGTCCCCGTCCCCCCAGTATACGGCCAGAACCATGGACCCGGTACTTGTGGTTCGGACTCTCTCCAACCAGCCATAATGTTGTGAGAGTGAAATTATGTCGAAGTCCAGCTTTGGTACATTAGAAGCAACTCTGAAACTTAACCTAAGCGTTTTTCGAAGCTACTTTTTGGCTAACTTCTTATAGGAAGGTCTAGGAGCTCTGAAAATGAACGTGCGCGTCTTTCACTCTTCCCGAGGGACTTAGAAGAATTTTGTGATATTTTTTATTAAAATGGTGTATAAGGGTATATATATAAATATATTTTATGCACTGTATATGAGCTGGCGATTTCTAAGTCTGTGGTTCCGAGAGGGGGTAACCAGGCTCACTAATAAAGGTCAAGCCACTTGGCTGCCAGAATGCCCTGCTTCAGCACAGACCAGAAAGGCATTGTGATAAGCGTATCCCCGGTATAGTCAGGGGTTAATGGGAGTCGTCCCCGTCCCCCCAGTATACGGCCAGAACCATGGACCCGGTACTTGTGGTTCGGACTCTCTCCAACCAGCCATAATGTTGTGAGAGTGAAATTATGTCTAAGTCCAGCTTTGGTACATTAGAAGCAACTCTGAAACTTAACCTAAGCGTTTTTCGAAACTACTTTTTGGCTAACTTCTTATAGGAAGGTCTAGGAGCTCTGAAAATGAACGTGCGCGTCTTTCACTCTTCCCGAGGGACTTAGAAGAATTTTGTGATATTTTTTATTAAAATGGTGTATAAGGGTATATATATAAATATATTTTATGCACTGTATATGAGCTGGCGATTTCTAAGTCTGTGGTTCCGAGAGGGGGTAACCAGGCTCACTAATAAAGGTCAAGCCACTTGGCTGCCAGAACGCCCTGCTTCAGCACAGACCAGAAAGGCATTGTGATAAGCGTATCCCCGGTATAGTCAGGGGTTAATGGGAGTCGTCCCCGTCCCCCCAGTATACGGCGAGAACCATGGACCCGGTACTTGTGGTTCGGACTGTCTCCAACCAGCCATAATGTTGTGAGAGTGAAATTATGTCTAAGTCCAGCTTTGGTACATTAGAAGCAACTCTGAAACTTAACCTAAGCGTTTTTCGAAGCTACTTTTTGGCTAACTTCTTATAGGAAGGTCTAGGAGCTCTGAAAATGAACGTGCGCGTCTTTCACTCTTCCCGAGGGACTTAGAAGAATTTTGTGATATTTTTTATTAAAATGGTGTATAAGGGTATATATATAAATATATTTTATGCACTGTATATGAGCTGGCGATTTCTAAGTCTGTGGTTCCGAGAGGGGGTAACCAGGCTCACTAATAAAGGTCAAGCCACTTGGCTGCCAGAATGCCGTGCTTCAGCACAGACCAGAAAGGCATTGTGATAAGCGTATCCCCGGTATAGTCAGGGGTTAATGGGAGTCGTCCCCGTCCCCCCAGTATACGGCCAGAACCATGGACCCGGTACTTGTGGTTCGGACTCTCTCCAACCAGCCATAATGTTGTGAGAGTGAAATTATGTCTAAGTCCAGCTTTGGTACATTAGAAGCAACTCTGAAACTTAACCTAAGCGTTTTTCGAAACTACTTTTTGGCTAACTTCTTATAGGAAGGTCTAGGAGCTCTGAAAATGAACGTGCGCGTCTTTCACTCTTCCCGAGGGACTTAGAAGAATTTTGTGATATTTTTTATTAAAATGGTGTATAAGGGTATATATATAAATATATTTTATGCACTGTATATGAGCTGGCGATTTCTAAGTCTGTGGTTCCGAGAGGGGGTAACCAGGCTCACTAATAAAGGTCAAGCCACTTGGCTGCCAGAATGCCCTGCTTCAGCACAGACCAGAAAGGCATTGTGATAAGCGTATCCCCGGTATAGTCAGGGGTTAATGGGAGTCGTCCCCGTCCCCCCAGTATACGGCCAGAACCATGGACCCGGTACTTGTGGTTCGGACTGTCTCCAACCAGCCATAATGTTGTGAGAGTGAAATTATGTCTAAGTCCAGCTTTGGTACATTAGAAGCAACTCTGAAACTTAACCTAAGCGTTTTTCGAAGCTACTTTTTGGCTAACTTCTTATAGGAAGGTCTAGGAGCTCTGAAAATGAACGTGCGCGTCTTTCACTCTTCCCGAGGGACTTAGAAGAATTTTGTGATATTTTTTATTAAAATGGTGTATAAGGGTATATATATAAATATATTTTATGCACTGTATATGAGCTGGCGATTTCTAAGTCTGTGGTTCCGAGAGGGGGTAACCAGGCTCACTAATAAAGGTCAAGCCACTTGGCTGCCAGAATGCCCTGCTTCAGCACAGACCAGAAAGGCATTGTGATAAGCGTATCCCCGGTATAGTCAGGGGTTAATGGGAGTCGTCCCCGTCCCCCCAGTATACGGCCAGAACCATGGACCCGGTACTTGTGGTTCGGACTGTCTCCAACCAGCCATAATGTTGTGAGAGTGAAATTATGTCTAAGTCCAGCTTTGGTACATTAGAAGCAACTCTGAAACTTAACCTAAGCGTTTTTCGAAGCTACTTTTTGGCTAACTTCTTATAGGAAGGTCTAGGAGCTCTGAAAATGAACGTGCGCGTCTTTCACTCTTCCCGAGGGACTTAGAAGAATTTTGTGATATTTTTTATTAAATGGTGTATAAGGGTATATATATAAATATATTTTATGCACTGTATATGAGCTGGCGATTTCTAAGTCTGTGGTTCCGAGAGGGGGTAACCAGGCTCACTAATAAAGGTCAAGCCACTTGGCTGCCAGAATGCCGTGCTTCAGCACAGACCAGAAAGGCATTGTGATAAGCGTATCCCCGGTATAGTCAGGGGTTAATGGGAGTCGTCCCCGTCCCCCCAGTATACGGCCAGAACCATGGACCCGGTACTTGTGTTTCGGACTGTCTCCAAACAGCCATAATGTTGTGAGAGTGAAATTATGTCTAAGTCCAGCTTTGGTACATTAGAAGCAACTCTGAAACTTAACCTAAGCGTTTTTCGAAGCTACTTTTTGGCTAACTAGGAAGGTCTAGGAGCTCTGAAAATGAACGTGCGCGTCTTTCACTCTTCCCGAGGGACTTAGAAGAATTTTGTGATATTTTTTATTAAAATGGTGTATAAGGGTATATATATAAATATATTTTATGCACTGTATATGAGCTGGCGATTTCTAAGTCTGTGGTTCCGAGAGGGGGTAACCAGGCTCACTAATAAAGGTCAAGCCACTTGGCTGCCAGAATGCCCTGCTTCAGCACAGACCAGAAAGGCATTGTGATAAGCGTATCCCCGGTATAGTCAGGGGTTAATGGGAGTCGTCCCCGTCCCCCCAGTATACGGCCAGAACCATGGACCCGGTACTTGTGGTTCGGACTCTCTCCAACCAGCCATAATGTTGTGAGAGTGAAATTATGTCTAAGTCCAGCTTTGGTACATTAGAAGCAACTCTGAAACTTAACCTAAGCGTTTTTCGAAACTACTTTTTGGCTAACTTCTTATAGGAAGGTCTAGGAGCTCTGAAAATGAACGTGCGCGTCTTTCACTCTTCCCGAGGGACTTAGAAGAAATTTGTGATATTTTTTATTAAAATGGTGTATAAGGGTATATATATAAATATATTTTATGCACTGTATATGAGCTGGCGATTTCTAAGTCTGTGGTTCCGAGAGGGGGTAACCAGGCTCACTAATAAAGGTCAAGCCACTTGGCTGCCAGAATGCCCTGCTTCAGCACAGACCAGAAAGGCATTGTGATAAGCGTATCCCCGGTATAGTCAGGGGTTAATGGGAGTCGTCCCCGTCCCCCCAGTATACGGCCAGAACCATGGACCCTGTACTTGTGGTTCGGACTCTCTCCAACCAGCCATAATGTTGTGAGAGTGAAATTATGTCTAAGTCCAGCTTTGGTACATTAGAAGCAACTCTGAAACTTAACCTAAGCGTTTTTCGAAGCTACTTTTTGGCTAACTAGGAAGGTCTAGGAGCTCTGAAAATGAACGTGCGCGTCTTTCACTCTTCCCGAGGGACTTAGAAGAATTTTGTGATATTTTTTATTAAAATGGTGTATAAGGGTATATATATAAATATATTTTATGCACTGTATATGAGCTGGCGATTTCTAAGTCTGTGGTTCCGAGAGGGGGTAACCAGGCTCACTAATAAAGGTCAAGCCACTTGGCTGCCAGAATGCCCTGCTTCAGCACAGACCAGAAAGGCATTGTGATAAGCGTATCCCCGGTATAGTCAGGGGTTAATGGGAGTCGTCCCCGTCCCCCCAGTATACGGCCAGAACCATGGACCCGGTACTTGTGGTTCGGACTCTCTCCAACCAGCCATAATGTTGTGAGAGTGAAATTATGTCTAAGTCCAGCTTTGGTACATTAGAAGCAACTCTGAAACTTAACCTAAGCGTTTTTCGAAACTACTTTTTGGCTAACTTCTTATAGGAAGGTCTAGGAGCTCTGAAAATGAACGTGCGCGTCTTTCACTCTTCCCGAGGGACTTAGAAGAAATTTGTGATATTTTTTATTAAAATGGTGTATAAGGGTATATATATAAATATATTTTATGCACTGTATATGAGCTGGCGATTTCTAAGTCTGTGGTTCCGAGAGGGGGTAACCAGGCTCACTAATAAAGGTCAAGCCACTTGGCTGCCAGAATGCCCTGCTTCAGCACAGACCAGAAAGGCATTGTGATAAGCGTATCCCCGGTATAGTCAGGGGTTAATGGGAGTCGTCCCCGTCCCCCCAGTATACGGCCAGAACCATGGACCCGGTACTTGTGGTTCGGACTCTCTCCAACCAGCCATAATGTTGTGAGAGTGAAATTATGTCGAAGTCCAGCTTTGGTACATTAGAAGCAACTCTGAAACTTAACCTAAGCGTTTTTCGAAGCTACTTTTTGGCTAACTTCTTATAGGAAGGTCTAGGAGCTCTGAAAATGAACGTGCGCGTCTTTCACTCTTCCCGAGGGACTTAGAAGAATTTTGTGATATTTTTTATTAAAATGGTGTATAAGGGTATATATATAAATATATTTTATGCACTGTATATGAGCTGGCGATTTCTAAGTCTGTGGTTCCGAGAGGGGGTAACCAGGCTCACTAATAAAGGTCAAGCCACTTGGCTGCCAGAATGCCCTGCTTCAGCACAGACCAGAAAGGCATTGTGATAAGCGTATCCCCGGTATAGTCAGGGGTTAATGGGAGTCGTCCCCGTCCCCCCAGTATACGGCCAGAACCATGGACCCGGTACTTGTGGTTCGGACTCTCTCCAACCAGCCATAATGTTGTGAGAGTGAAATTATGTCTAAGTCCAGCTTTGGTACATTAGAAGCAACTCTGAAACTTAACCTAAGCGTTTTTCGAAACTACTTTTTGGCTAACTTCTTATAGGAAGGTCTAGGAGCTCTGAAAATGAACGTGCGCGTCTTTCACTCTTCCCGAGGGACTTAGAAGAATTTTGTGATATTTTTTATTAAAATGGTGTATAAGGGTATATATATAAATATATTTTATGCACTGTATATGAGCTGGCGATTTCTAAGTCTGTGGTTCCGAGAGGGGGTAACCAGGCTCACTAATAAAGGTCAAGCCACTTGGCTGCCAGAATGCCCTGCTTCAGCACAGACCAGAAAGGCATTGTGATAAGCGTATCCCCGGTATAGTCAGGGGTTAATGGGAGTCGTCCCCGTCCCCCCAGTATACGGCGAGAACCATGGACCCGGTACTTGTGGTTCGGACTGTCTCCAACCAGCCATAATGTTGTGAGAGTGAAATTATGTCTAAGTCCAGCTTTGGTACATTAGAAGCAACTCTGAAACTTAACCTAAGCGTTTTTCGAAGCTACTTTTTGGCTAACTTCTTATAGGAAGGTCTAGGAGCTCTGAAAATGAACGTGCGCGTCTTTCACTCTTCCCGAGGGACTTAGAAGAATTTTGTGATATTTTTTATTAAAATGGTGTATAAGGGTATATATATAAATATATTTTATGCACTGTATATGAGCTGGCGATTTCTAAGTCTGTGGTTCCGAGAGGGGGTAACCAGGCTCACTAATAAAGGTCAAGCCACTTGGCTGCCAGAATGCCCTGCTTCAGCACAGACCAGAAAGGCATTGTGATAAGCGTATCCCCGGTATAGTCAGGGGTTAATGGGAGTCGTCCCCGTCCCCCCAGTATACGGCCAGAACCATGGACCCGGTACTTGTGGTTCGGACTCTCTCCAACCAGCCATAATGTTGTGAGAGTGAAATTATGTCTAAGTCCAGCTTTGGTACATTAGAAGCAACTCTGAAACTTAACCTAAGCGTTTTTCGAAACTACTTTTTGGCTAACTTCTTATAGGAAGGTCTAGGAGCTCTGAAAATGAACGTGCGCGTCTTTCACTCTTCCCGAGGGACTTAGAAGAATTTTGTGATATTTTTTATTAAAATGGTGTATAAGGGTATATATATAAATATATTTTATGCACTGTATATGAGCTGGCGATTTCTAAGTCTGTGGTTCCGAGAGGGGGTAACCAGGCTCACTAATAAAGGTCAAGCCACTTGGCTGCCAGAATGCCCTGCTTCAGCACAGACCAGAAAGGCATTGTGATAAGCGTATCCCCGGTATAGTCAGGGGTTAATGGGAGTCGTCCCCGTCCCCCCAGTATACGGCGAGAACCATGGACCCGGTACTTGTGGTTCGGACTGTCTCCAACCAGCCATAATGTTGTGAGAGTGAAATTATGTCTAAGTCCAGCTTTGGTACATTAGAAGCAACTCTGAAACTTAACCTAAGCGTTTTTCGAAGCTACTTTTTGGCTAACTTCTTATAGGAAGGTCTAGGAGCTCTGAAAATGAACGTGCGCGTCTTTCACTCTTCCCGAGGGACTTAGAAGAATTTTGTGATATTTTTTATTAAAATGGTGTATAAGGGTATATATATAAATATATTTTATGCACTGTATATGAGCTGGCGATTTCTAAGTCTGTGGTTCCGAGAGGGGGTAACCAGGCTCACTAATAAAGGTCAAGCCACTTGGCTGCCAGAATGCCCTGCTTCAGCACAGACCAGAAAGGCATTGTGATAAGCGTATCCCCGGTATAGTCAGGGGTTAATGGGAGTCGTCCCCGTCCCCCCAGTATACGGCCAGAACCATGGACCCGGTACTTGTGGTTCGGACTGTCTCCAACCAGCCATAATGTTGTGAGAGTGAAATTATGTCTAAGTCCAGCTTTGGTACATTAGAAGCAACTCTGAAACTTAACCTAAGCGTTTTTCGAAGCTACTTTTTGGCTAACTTCTTATAGGAAGGTCTAGGAGCTCTGAAAATGAACGTGCGCGTCTTTCACTCTTCCCGAGGGACTTAGAAGAATTTTGTGATATTTTTTATTAAATGGTGTATAAGGGTATATATATAAATATATTTTATGCACTGTATATGAGCTGGCGATTTCTAAGTCTGTGGTTCCGAGAGGGGGTAACCAGGCTCACTAATAAAGGTCAAGCCACTTGGCTGCCAGAATGCCGTGCTTCAGCACAGACCAGAAAGGCATTGTGATAAGCGTATCCCCGGTATAGTCAGGGGTTAATGGGAGTCGTCCCCGTCCCCCCAGTATACGGCCAGAACCATGGACCCGGTACTTGTGTTTCGGACTGTCTCCAAACAGCCATAATGTTGTGAGAGTGAAATTATGTCTAAGTCCAGCTTTGGTACATTAGAAGCAACTCTGAAACTTAACCTAAGCGTTTTTCGAAGCTACTTTTTGGCTAACTAGGAAGGTCTAGGAGCTCTGAAAATGAACGTGCGCGTCTTTCACTCTTCCCGAGGGACTTAGAAGAATTTTGTGATATTTTTTATTAAATGGTGTATAAGGGTATATATATAAATATATTTTATGCACTGTATATGAGCTGGCGATTTCTAAGTCTGTGGTTCCGAGAGGGGGTAACCAGGCTCACTAATAAAGGTCAAGCCACTTGGCTGCCAGAATGCCCTGCTTCAGCACAGACCAGAAAGGCATTGTGATAAGCGTATACCCGGTATAGTCAGGGGTTAATGGGAGTCGTCCCCGTCCCCCCAGTATACGGCCAGAACCATGGACCCGGTACTTGTGGTTCGGACTCTCTCCAACCAGCCATAATGTTGTGAGAGTGAAATTATGTCTAAGTCCAGCTTTGGTACATTAGAAGCAACTCTGAAACTTAACCTAAGCGTTTTTCGAAACTACTTTTTGGCTAACTTCTTATAGGAAGGTCTAGGAGCTCTGAAAATGAATGTGCGCGTCTTTCACTCTTCCCGAGGGACTTAGAAGAAATTTGTGATATTTTTTATTAAAATGGTGTATAAGGGTATATATATAAATATATTTTATGCACTGTATATGAGCTGGCGATTTCTAAGTCTGTGGTTCCGAGAGGGGGTAACCAGGCTCACTAATAAAGGTCAAGCCACTTGGCTGCCAGAATGCCCTGCTTCAGCACAGACCAGAAAGGCATTGTGATAAGCGTATCCCCGGTATAGTCAGGGGTTAATGGGAGTCGTCCCCGTCCCCCCAGTATACGGCCAGAACCATGGACCCTGTACTTGTGGTTCGGACTCTCTCCAACCAGCCATAATGTTGTGAGAGTGAAATTATGTCTAAGTCCAGCTTTGGTACATTAGAAGCAACTCTGAAACTTAACCTAAGCGTTTTTCGAAGCTACTTTTTGGCTAACTAGGAAGGTCTAGGAGCTCTGAAAATGAACGTGCGCGTCTTTCACTCTTCCCGAGGGACTTAGAAGAATTTTGTGATATTTTTTATTAAAATGGTGTATAAGGGTATATATATAAATATATTTTATGCACTGTATATGAGCTGGCGATTTCTAAGTCTGTGGTTCCGAGAGGGGGTAACCAGGCTCACTAATAAAGGTCAAGCCACTTGGCTGCCAGAATGCCCTGCTTCAGCACAGACCAGAAAGGCATTGTGATAAGCGTATCCCCGGTATAGTCAGGGGTTAATGGGAGTCGTCCCCGTCCCCCCAGTATACGGCCAGAACCATGGACCCGGTACTTGTGGTTCGGACTCTCTCCAACCAGCCATAATGTTGTGAGAGTGAAATTATGTCAAAGTCCAGCTTTGGTACATTAGAAGCAACTCTTAAACTTAACCTAAGCGTTTTTCGAAACTACTTTTTGGCTAACTTCTTATAGGAAGGTCTAGGAGCTCTGAAAATGAACGTGCGCGTCTTTCACTCTTCCCGAGGGACTTAGAAGAAATTTGTGATATTTTTTATTAAAATGGTGTATAAGGGTATATATATAAATATATTTTATGCACTGTATATGAGCTGGCGATTTATAAGTCTGTGGTTCCGAGAGGGGGTAACCAGGCTCACTAATAAAGGTCAAGCCACTTGGCTGCCAGAATGCCCTGCTTCAGCACAGACCAGAAAGGCATTGTGATAAGCGTATCCCCGGTATAGTCAGGGGTTAATGGGAGTCGTCCCCGTCCCCCCAGTATACGGCCAGAACCATGGACCCTGTACTTGTGGTTCGGACTCTCTCCAACCAGCCATAATGTTGTGAGAGTGAAATTATGTCTAAGTCCAGCTTTGGTACATTAGAAGCAACTCTGAAACTTAACCTAAGCGTTTTTCGAAGCTACTTTTTGGCTAACTTCTTATAGGAAGGTCTAGGAGCTCTGAAAATGAACGTGCGCGTCTTTCACTCTTCCCGAGGGACTTAGAAGAAATTTGTGATATTTTTTATTAAAATGGTGTATAAGGGTATATATATAAATATATTTTATGCACTGTATATGAGCTGGCGATTTCTAAGTCTGTGGTTCCGAGAGGGGGTAACCAGGCTCACTAATAAAGGTCAAGCCACTTGGCTGCCAGAATGCCCTGCTTCAGCACAGACCAGAAAGGCATTGTGATAAGCGTATCCCCGGTATAGTCAGGGGTTAATGGGAGTCGTCCCCGTCCCCCCAGTATACGGCCAGAACCATGGACCCTGTACTTGTGGTTCGGACTCTCTCCAACCAGCCATAATGTTGTGAGAGTGAAATTATGTCTAAGTCCAGCTTTGGTACATTAGAAGCAACTCTGAAACTTAACCTAAGCGTTTTTCGAAGCTACTTTTTGGCTAACTAGGAAGGTCTAGGAGCTCTGAAAATGAACGTGCGCGTCTTTCACTCTTCCCGAGGGACTTAGAAGAATTTTGTGATATTTTTTATTAAAATGGTGTATAAGGGTATATATATAAATATATTTTATGCACTGTATATGAGCTGGCGATTTCTAAGTCTGTGGTTCCGAGAGGGGGTAACCAGGCTCACTAATAAAGGTCAAGCCACTTGGCTGCCAGAATGCCCTGCTTCAGCACAGACCAGAAAGGCATTGTGATAAGCGTATCCCCGGTATAGTCAGGGGTTAATGGGAGTCGTCCCCGTCCCCCCAGTATACGGCCAGAACCATGGACCCGGTACTTGTGGTTCGGACTCTCTCCAACCAGCCATAATGTTGTGAGAGTGAAATTATGTCAAAGTCCAGCTTTGGTACATTAGAAGCAACTCTTAAACTTAACCTAAGCGTTTTTCGAAACTACTTTTTGGCTAACTTCTTATAGGAAGGTCTAGGAGCTCTGAAAATGAACGTGCGCGTCTTTCACTCTTCCCGAGGGACTTAGAAGAAATTTGTGATATTTTTTATTAAAATGGTGTATAAGGGTATATATATAAATATATTTTATGCACTGTATATGAGCTGGCGATTTATAAGTCTGTGGTTCCGAGAGGGGGTAACCAGGCTCACTAATAAAGGTCAAGCCACTTGGCTGCCAGAATGCCCTGCTTCAGCACAGACCAGAAAGGCATTGTGATAAGCGTATCCCCGGTATAGTCAGGGGTTAATGGGAGTCGTCCCCGTCCCCCCAGTATACGGCCAGAACCATGGACCCTGTACTTGTGGTTCGGACTCTCTCCAACCAGCCATAATGTTGTGAGAGTGAAATTATGTCTAAGTCCAGCTTTGGTACATTAGAAGCAACTCTGAAACTTAACCTAAGCGTTTTTCGAAGCTACTTTTTGGCTAACTAGGAAGGTCTAGGAGCTCTGAAAATGAACGTGCGCGTCTTTCACTCTTCCCGAGGGACTTAGAAGAATTTTGTGATATTTTTTATTTAAATGGTGTATAAGGGTATATATATAAATATATTTTATGCACTGTATATGAGCTGGCGATTTCTAAGTCTGTGGTTCCGAGAGGGGGTAACCAGGCTCACTAATAAAGGTCAAGCCACTTGGCTGCCAGAATGCCCTGCTTCAGCACAGACCAGAAAGGCATTGTGATAAGCGTATCCCCGGTATAGTCAGGGGTTAATGGGAGTCGTCCCCGTCCCCCCAGTATACGGCCAGAACCATGGACCCGGTACTTGTGGTTCGGACTCTCTCCAACCAGCCATAATGTTGTGAGAGTGAAATTATGTCTAAGTCCAGCTTTGGTACATTAGAAGCAACTCTGAAACTTAACCTAAGCGTTTTTCGAAACTACTTTTTGGCTAACTTCTTATAGGAAGGTCTAGGAGCTCTGAAAATGAACGTGCGCGTCTTTCACTCTTCCCGAGGGACTTAGAAGAAATTTGTGATATTTTTTATTAAAATGGTGTATAAGGGTATATATATAAATATATTTTATGCACTGTATATGAGCTGGCGATTTCTAAGTCTGTGGTTCCGAGAGGGGGTAACCAGGCTCACTAATAAAGGTCAAGCCACTTGGCTGCCAGAATGCCCTGCTTCAGCACAGACCAGAAAGGCATTGTGATAAGCGTATCCCCGGTATAGTCAGGGGTTAATGGGAGTCGTCCCCGTCCCCCCAGTATACGGCCAGAACCATGGACCCGGTACTTGTGGTTCGGACTCTCTCCAACCAGCCATAATGTTGTGAGAGTGAAATTATGTCGAAGTCCAGCTTTGGTACATTAGAAGCAACTCTGAAACTTAACCTAAGCGTTTTTCGAAGCTACTTTTTGGCTAACTTCTTATAGGAAGGTCTAGGAGCTCTGAAAATGAACGTGCGCGTCTTTCACTCTTCCCGAGGGACTTAGAAGAATTTTGTGATATTTTTTATTAAAATGGTGTATAAGGGTATATATATAAATATATTTTATGCACTGTATATGAGCTGGCGATTTCTAAGTCTGTGGTTCCGAGAGGGGGTAACCAGGCTCACTAATAAAGGTCAAGCCACTTGGCTGCCAGAATGCCCTGCTTCAGCACAGACCAGAAAGGCATTGTGATAAGCGTATCCCCGGTATAGTCAGGGGTTAATGGGAGTCGTCCCCGTCCCCCCAGTATACGGCGAGAACCATGGACCCGGTACTTGTGGTTCGGACTGTCTCCAACCAGCCATAATGTTGTGAGAGTGAAATTATGTCTAAGTCCAGCTTTGGTACATTAGAAGCAACTCTGAAACTTAACCTAAGCGTTTTTCGAAGCTACTTTTTGGCTAACTTCTTATAGGAAGGTCTAGGAGCTCTGAAAATGAACGTGCGCGTCTTTCACTCTTCCCGAGGGACTTAGAAGAATTTTGTGATATTTTTTATTAAAATGGTGTATAAGGGTATATATATAAATATATTTTATGCACTGTATATGAGCTGGCGATTTCTAAGTCTGTGGTTCCGAGAGGGGGTAACCAGGCTCACTAATAAAGGTCAAGCCACTTGGCTGCCAGAATACCCTGCTTCAGCACAGACCAGAAAGGCATTGTGATAAGCGTATCCCCGGTATAGTCAGGGGTTAATGGGAGTCGTCCCCGTCCCCCCAGTATACGGCCAGAACCATGGACCCGGTACTTGTGGTTCGGACTGTCTCCAACCAGCCATAATGTTGTGAGAGTGAAATTATGTCTAAGTCCAGCTTTGGTACATTAGAAGCAACTCTGAAACTTAACCTAAGCGTTTTTCGAAGCTACTTTTTGGCTAACTAGGAAGGTCTAGGAGCTCTGAAAATGAACGTGCGCGTCTTTCACTCTTCCCGAGGGACTTAGAAGAATTTTGTGATATTTTTTATTAAAATGGTGTATAAGGGTATATATATAAATATATTTTATGCACTGTATATGAGCTGGCGATTTCTAAGTCTGTGGTTCCGAGAGGGGGTAACCAGGCTCACTAATAAAGGTCAAGCCACTTGGCTGCCAGAATGCCCTGCTTCAGCACAGACCAGAAAGGCATTGTGATAAGCGTATCCCCGGTATAGTCAGGGGTTAATGGGAGTCGTCCCCGTCCCCCCAGTATACGGCCAGAACCATGGACCCGGTACTTGTGGTTCGGACTCTCTCCAACCAGCCATAATGTTGTGAGAGTGAAATTATGTCAAAGTCCAGCTTTGGTACATTAGAAGCAACTCTTAAACTTAACCTAAGCGTTTTTCGAAACTACTTTTTGGCTAACTTCTTATAGGAAGGTCTAGGAGCTCTGAAAATGAACGTGCGCGTCTTTCACTCTTCCCGAGGGACTTAGAAGAAATTTGTGATATTTTTTATTAAAATGGTGTATAAGGGTATATATATAAATATATTTTATGCACTGTATATGAGCTGGCGATTTATAAGTCTGTGGTTCCGAGAGGGGGTAACCAGGCTCACTAATAAAGGTCAAGCCACTTGGCTGCCAGAATGCCCTGCTTCAGCACAGACCAGAAAGGCATTGTGATAAGCGTATCCCCGGTATAGTCAGGGGTTAATGGGAGTCGTCCCCGTCCCCCCAGTATACGGCCAGAACCATGGACCCTGTACTTGTGGTTCGGACTCTCTCCAACCAGCCATAATGTTGTGAGAGTGAAATTATGTCTAAGTCCAGCTTTGGTACATTAGAAGCAACTCTGAAACTTAACCTAAGCGTTTTTCGAAGCTACTTTTTGGCTAACTAGGAAGGTCTAGGAGCTCTGAAAATGAACGTGCGCGTCTTTCACTCTTCCCGAGGGACTTAGAAGAATTTTGTGATATTTTTTATTTAAATGGTGTATAAGGGTATATATATAAATATATTTTATGCACTGTATATGAGCTGGCGATTTCTAAGTCTGTGGTTCCGAGAGGGGGTAACCAGGCTCACTAATAAAGGTCAAGCCACTTGGCTGCCAGAATGCCCTGCTTCAGCACAGACCAGAAAGGCATTGTGATAAGCGTATCCCCGGTATAGTCAGGGGTTAATGGGAGTCGTCCCCGTCCCCCCAGTATACGGCCAGAACCATGGACCCGGTACTTGTGGTTCGGACTCTCTCCAACCAGCCATAATGTTGTGAGAGTGAAATTATGTCTAAGTCCAGCTTTGGTACATTAGAAGCAACTCTGAAACTTAACCTAAGCGTTTTTCGAAACTACTTTTTGGCTAACTTCTTATAGGAAGGTCTAGGAGCTCTGAAAATGAACGTGCGCGTCTTTCACTCTTCCCGAGGGACTTAGAAGAAATTTGTGATATTTTTTATTAAAATGGTGTATAAGGGTATATATATAAATATATTTTATGCACTGTATATGAGCTGGCGATTTCTAAGTCTGTGGTTCCGAGAGGGGGTAACCAGGCTCACTAATAAAGGTCAAGCCACTTGGCTGCCAGAATGCCCTGCTTCAGCACAGACCAGAAAGGCATTGTGATAAGCGTATCCCCGGTATAGTCAGGGGTTAATGGGAGTCGTCCCCGTCCCCCCAGTATACGGCCAGAACCATGGACCCGGTACTTGTGGTTCGGACTCTCTCCAACCAGCCATAATGTTGTGAGAGTGAAATTATGTCGAAGTCCAGCTTTGGTACATTAGAAGCAACTCTGAAACTTAACCTAAGCGTTTTTCGAAGCTACTTTTTGGCTAACTTCTTATAGGAAGGTCTAGGAGCTCTGAAAATGAACGTGCGCGTCTTTCACTCTTCCCGAGGGACTTAGAAGAATTTTGTGATATTTTTTATTAAAATGGTGTATAAGGGTATATATATAAATATATTTTATGCACTGTATATGAGCTGGCGATTTCTAAGTCTGTGGTTCCGAGAGGGGGTAACCAGGCTCACTAATAAAGGTCAAGCCACTTGGCTGCCAGAATGCCCTGCTTCAGCACAGACCAGAAAGGCATTGTGATAAGCGTATCCCCGGTATAGTCAGGGGTTAATGGGAGTCGTCCCCGTCCCCCCAGTATACGGCGAGAACCATGGACCCGGTACTTGTGGTTCGGACTGTCTCCAACCAGCCATAATGTTGTGAGAGTGAAATTATGTCTAAGTCCAGCTTTGGTACATTAGAAGCAACTCTGAAACTTAACCTAAGCGTTTTTCGAAGCTACTTTTTGGCTAACTTCTTATAGGAAGGTCTAGGAGCTCTGAAAATGAACGTGCGCGTCTTTCACTCTTCCCGAGGGACTTAGAAGAATTTTGTGATATTTTTTATTAAAATGGTGTATAAGGGTATATATATAAATATATTTTATGCACTGTATATGAGCTGGCGATTTCTAAGTCTGTGGTTCCGAGAGGGGGTAACCAGGCTCACTAATAAAGGTCAAGCCACTTGGCTGCCAGAATACCCTGCTTCAGCACAGACCAGAAAGGCATTGTGATAAGCGTATCCCCGGTATAGTCAGGGGTTAATGGGAGTCGTCCCCGTCCCCCCAGTATACGGCCAGAACCATGGACCCGGTACTTGTGGTTCGGACTGTCTCCAACCAGCCATAATGTTGTGAGAGTGAAATTATGTCTAAGTCCAGCTTTGGTACATTAGAAGCAACTCTGAAACTTAACCTAAGCGTTTTTCGAAACTACTTTTTGGCTAACTTCTTATAGGAAGGTCTAGGAGCTCTGAAAATGAACGTGCGCGTCTTTCACTCTTCCCGAGGGACTTAGAAGAATTTTGTGATATTTTTTATTAAAATGGTGTATAAGGGTATATATATAAATATATTTTATGCACTGTATATGAGCTGGCGATTTCTAAGTCTGTGGTTCCGAGAGGGGGTAACCAGGCTCACTAATAAAGGTCAAGCCACTTGGCTGCCAGAATGCCCTGCTTCAGCACAGACCAGAAAGGCATTGTGATAAGCGTATCCCCGGTATAGTCAGGGGTTAATGGGAGTCGTCCCCGTCCCCCCAGTATACGGCGAGAACCATGGACCCGGTACTTGTGGTTCGGACTGTCTCCAACCAGCCATAATGTTGTGAGAGTGAAATTATGTCTAAGTCCAGCTTTGGTACATTAGAAGCAACTCTGAAACTTAACCTAAGCGTTTTTCGAAGCTACTTTTTGGCTAACTTCTTATAGGAAGGTCTAGGCGCTCTGAAAATGAACGTGCGCGTCTTTCACTCTTCCCGAGGGACTTAGAAGAATTTTGTGATATTTTTTATTAAAATGGTGTATAAGGGTATATATATAAATATATTTTATGCACTGTATATGAGCTGGCGATTTCTAAGTCTGTGGTTCCGAGAGGGGGTAACCAGGCTCACTAATAAAGGTCAAGCCACTTGGCTGCCAGAATGCCCTGCTTCAGCACAGACCAGAAAGGCATTGTGATAAGCGTATCCCCGGTATAGTCAGGGGTTAATGGGAGTCGTCCCCGTCCCCCCAGTATACGGCCAGAACCATGGACCCGGTACTTGTGGTTCGGACTGTCTCCAACCAGCCATAATGTTGTGAGAGTGAAATTATGTCTAAGTCCAGCTTTGGTACATTAGAAGCAACTCTGAAACTTAACCTAAGCGTTTTTCGAAGCTACTTTTTGGCTAACTTCTTATAGGAAGGTCTAGGAGCTCTGAAAATGAACGTGCGCGTCTTTCACTCTTCCCGAGGGACTTAGAAGAATTTTGTGATATTTTTTATTAAATGGTGTATAAGGGTATATATATAAATATATTTTATGCACTGTATATGAGCTGGCGATTTCTAAGTCTGTGGTTCCGAGAGGGGGTAACCAGGCTCACTAATAAAGGTCAAGCCACTTGGCTGCCAGAATGCCCTGCTTCAGCACAGACCAGAAAGGCATTGTGATAAGCGTATCCCCGGTATAGTCAGGGGTTAATGGGAGTCGTCCCCGTCCCCCCAGTATACGGCGAGAACCATGGACCCGGTACTTGTGGTTCGGACTGTCTCCAACCAGCCATAATGTTGTGAGAGTGAAATTATGTCTAAGTCCAGCTTTGGTACATTAGAAGCAACTCTGAAACTTAACCTAAGCGTTTTTCGAAGCTACTTTTTGGCTAACTTCTTATAGGAAGGTCTAGGAGCTCTGAAAATGAACGTGCGCGTCTTTCACTCTTCCCGAGGGACTTAGAAGAATTTTGTGATATTTTTTATTAAAATGGTGTATAAGGGTATATATATAAATATATTTTATGCACTGTATATGAGCTGGCGATTTCTAAGTCTGTGGTTCCGAGAGGGGGTAACCAGGCTCACTAATAAAGGTCAAGCCACTTGGCTGCCAGAATGCCCTGCTTCAGCACAGACCAGAAAGGCATTGTGATAAGCGTATCCCCGGTATAGTCAGGGGTTAATGGGAGTCGTCCCCGTCCCCCCAGTATACGGCGAGAACCATGGACCCGGTACTTGTGGTTCGGACTGTCTCCAACCAGCCATAATGTTGTGAGAGTGAAATTATGTCTAAGTCCAGCTTTGGTACATTAGAAGCAACTCTGAAACTTAACCTAAGCGTTTTTCGAAGCTACTTTTTGGCTAACTTCTTATAGGAAGGTCTAGGAGCTCTGAAAATGAACGTGCGCGTCTTTCACTCTTCCCGAGGGACTTAGAAGAATTTTGTGATATTTTTTATTAAAATGGTGTATAAGGGTATATATATAAATATATTTTATGCACTGTATATGAGCTGGCGATTTCTAAGTCTGTGGTTCCGAGAGGGGGTAACCAGGCTCACTAATAAAGGTCAAGCCACTTGGCTGCCAGAATACCCTGCTTCAGCACAGACCAGAAAGGCATTGTGATAAGCGTATCCCCGGTATAGTCAGGGGTTAATGGGAGTCGTCCCCGTCCCCCCAGTATACGGCCAGAACCATGGACCCGGTACTTGTGGTTCGGACTGTCTCCAACCAGCCATAATGTTGTGAGAGTGAAATTATGTCTAAGTCCAGCTTTGGTACATTAGAAGCAACTCTGAAACTTAACCTAAGCGTTTTTCGAAGCTACTTTTTGGCTAACTAGGAAGGTCTAGGAGCTCTGAAAATGAACGTGCGCGTCTTTCACTCTTCCCGAGGGACTTAGAAGAATTTTGTGATATTTTTTATTAAAATGGTGTATAAGGGTATATATATAAATATATTTTATGCACTGTATATGAGCTGGCGATTTCTAAGTCTGTGGTTCCGAGAGGGGGTAACCAGGCTCACTAATAAAGGTCAAGCCACTTGGCTGCCAGAATGCCCTGCTTCAGCACAGACCAGAAAGGCATTGTGATAAGCGTATCCCCGGTATAGTCAGGGGTTAATGGGAGTCGTCCCCGTCCCCCCAGTATACGGCGAGAACCATGGACCCGGTACTTGTGGTTCGGACTGTCTCCAACCAGCCATAATGTTGTGAGAGTGAAATTATGTCTAAGTCCAGCTTTGGTACATTAGAAGCAACTCTGAAACTTAACCTAAGCGTTTTTCGAAGCTACTTTTTGGCTAACTTCTTATAGGAAGGTCTAGGCGCTCTGAAAATGAACGTGCGCGTCTTTCACTCTTCCCGAGGGACTTAGAAGAATTTTGTGATATTTTTTATTAAAATGGTGTATAAGGGTATATATATAAATATATTTTATGCACTGTATATGAGCTGGCGATTTCTAAGTCTGTGGTTCCGAGAGGGGGTAACCAGGCTCACTAATAAAGGTCAAGCCACTTGGCTGCCAGAATGCCCTGCTTCAGCACAGACCAGAAAGGCATTGTGATAAGCGTATCCCCGGTATAGTCAGGGGTTAATGGGAGTCGTCCCCGTCCCCCCAGTATACGGCCAGAACCATGGACCCGGTACTTGTGGTTCGGACTGTCTCCAACCAGCCATAATGTTGTGAGAGTGAAATTATGTCTAAGTCCAGCTTTGGTACATTAGAAGCAACTCTGAAACTTAACCTAAGCGTTTTTCGAAGCTACTTTTTGGCTAACTTCTTATAGGAAGGTCTAGGAGCTCTGAAAATGAACGTGCGCGTCTTTCACTCTTCCCGAGGGACTTAGAAGAATTTTGTGATATTTTTTATTAAATGGTGTATAAGGGTATATATATAAATATATTTTATGCACTGTATATGAGCTGGCGATTTCTAAGTCTGTGGTTCCGAGAGGGGGTAACCAGGCTCACTAATAAAGGTCAAGCCACTTGGCTGCCAGAATGCCGTGCTTCAGCACAGACCAGAAAGGCATTGTGATAAGCGTATCCCCGGTATAGTCAGGGGTTAATGGGAGTCGTCCCCGTCCCCCCAGTATACGGCCAGAACCATGGACCCGGTACTTGTGGTTCGGACTCTCTCCAACCAGCCATAATGTTGTGAGAGTGAAATTATGTCTAAGTCCAGCTTTGGTACATTAGAAGCAACTCTGAAACTTAACCTAAGCGTTTTTCGAAACTACTTTTTGGCTAACTTCTTATAGGAAGGTCTAGGAGCTCTGAAAATGAACGTGCGCGTCTTTCACTCTTCCCGAGGGACTTAGAAGAATTTTGTGATATTTTTTATTAAAATGGTGTATAAGGGTATATATATAAATATATTTTATGCACTGTATATGAGCTGGCGATTTCTAAGTCTGTGGTTCCGAGAGGGGGTAACCAGGCTCACTAATAAAGGTCAAGCCACTTGGCTGCCAGAATGCCCTGCTTCAGCACAGACCAGAAAGGCATTGTGATAAGCGTATCCCCGGTATAGTCAGGGGTTAATGGGAGTCGTCCCCGTCCCCCCAGTATACGGCCAGAACCATGGACCCGGTACTTGTGGTTCGGACTCTCTCCAACCAGCCATAATGTTGTGAGAGTGAAATTATGTCTAAGTCCAGCTTTGGTACATTAGAAGCAACTCTGAAACTTAACCTAAGCGTTTTTCGAAACTACTTTTTGGCTAACTTCTTATAGGAAGGTCTAGGAGCTCTGAAAATGAACGTGCGCGTCTTTCACTCTTCCCGAGGGACTTAGAAGAATTTTGTGATATTTTTTATTAAAATGGTGTATAAGGGTATATATATAAATATATTTTATGCACTGTATATGAGCTGGCGATTTCTAAGTCTGTGGTTCCGAGAGGGGGTAACCAGGCTCACTAATAAAGGTCAAGCCACTTGGCTGCCAGAATGCCCTGCTTCAGCACAGACCAGAAAGGCATTGTGATAAGCGTATCCCCGGTATAGTCAGGGGTTAATGGGAGTCGTCCCCGTCCCCCCAGTATACGGCGAGAACCATGGACCCGGTACTTGTGGTTCGGACTGTCTCCAACCAGCCATAATGTTGTGAGAGTGAAATTATGTCTAAGTCCAGCTTTGGTACATTAGAAGCAACTCTGAAACTTAACCTAAGCGTTTTTCGAAGCTACTTTTTGGCTAACTTCTTATAGGAAGGTCTAGGCGCTCTGAAAATGAACGTGCGCGTCTTTCACTCTTCCCGAGGGACTTAGAAGAATTTTGTGATATTTTTTATTAAAATGGTGTATAAGGGTATATATATAAATATATTTTATGCACTGTATATGAGCTGGCGATTTCTAAGTCTGTGGTTCCGAGAGGGGGTAACCAGGCTCACTAATAAAGGTCAAGCCACTTGGCTGCCAGAATGCCCTGCTTCAGCACAGACCAGAAAGGCATTGTGATAAGCGTATCCCCGGTATAGTCAGGGGTTAATGGGAGTCGTCCCCGTCCCCCCAGTATACGGCCAGAACCATGGACCCGGTACTTGTGGTTCGGACTGTCTCCAACCAGCCATAATGTTGTGAGAGTGAAATTATGTCTAAGTCCAGCTTTGGTACATTAGAAGCAACTCTGAAACTTAACCTAAGCGTTTTTCGAAGCTACTTTTTGGCTAACTTCTTATAGGAAGGTCTAGGAGCTCTGAAAATGAACGTGCGCGTCTTTCACTCTTCCCGAGGGACTTAGAAGAATTTTGTGATATTTTTTATTAAATGGTGTATAAGGGTATATATATAAATATATTTTATGCACTGTATATGAGCTGGCGATTTCTAAGTCTGTGGTTCCGAGAGGGGGTAACCAGGCTCACTAATAAAGGTCAAGCCACTTGGCTGCCAGAATGCCGTGCTTCAGCACAGACCAGAAAGGCATTGTGATAAGCGTATCCCCGGTATAGTCAGGGGTTAATGGGAGTCGTCCCCGTCCCCCCAGTATACGGCCAGAACCATGGACCCGGTACTTGTGGTTCGGACTCTCTCCAACCAGCCATAATGTTGTGAGAGTGAAATTATGTCTAAGTCCAGCTTTGGTACATTAGAAGCAACTCTGAAACTTAACCTAAGCGTTTTTCGAAACTACTTTTTGGCTAACTTCTTATAGGAAGGTCTAGGAGCTCTGAAAATGAACGTGCGCGTCTTTCACTCTTCCCGAGGGACTTAGAAGAATTTTGTGATATTTTTTATTAAAATGGTGTATAAGGGTATATATATAAATATATTTTATGCACTGTATATGAGCTGGCGATTTCTAAGTCTGTGGTTCCGAGAGGGGGTAACCAGGCTCACTAATAAAGGTCAAGCCACTTGGCTGCCAGAATGCCCTGCTTCAGCACAGACCAGAAAGGCATTGTGATAAGCGTATCCCCGGTATAGTCAGGGGTTAATGGGAGTCGTCCCCGTCCCCCCAGTATACGGCGAGAACCATGGACCCGGTACTTGTGGTTCGGACTGTCTCCAACCAGCCATAATGTTGTGAGAGTGAAATTATGTCTAAGTCCAGCTTTGGTACATTAGAAGCAACTCTGAAACTTAACCTAAGCGTTTTTCGAAGCTACTTTTTGGCTAACTTCTTATAGGAAGGTCTAGGAGCTCTGAAAATGAACGTGCGCGTCTTTCACTCTTCCCGAGGGACTTAGAAGAATTTTGTGATATTTTTTATTAAAATGGTGTATAAGGGTATATATATAAATATATTTTATGCACTGTATATGAGCTGGCGATTTCTAAGTCTGTGGTTCCGAGAGGGGGTAACCAGGCTCACTAATAAAGGTCAAGCCACTTGGCTGCCAGAATACCCTGCTTCAGCACAGACCAGAAAGGCATTGTGATAAGCGTATCCCCGGTATAGTCAGGGGTTAATGGGAGTCGTCCCCGTCCCCCCAGTATACGGCCAGAACCATGGACCCGGTACTTGTGGTTCGGACTCTCTCCAACCAGCCATAATGTTGTGAGAGTGAAATTATGTCTAAGTCCAGCTTTGGTACATTAGAAGCAACTCTGAAACTTAACCTAAGCGTTTTTCGAAACTACTTTTTGGCTAACTTCTTATAGGAAGGTCTAGGAGCTCTGAAAATGAACGTGCGCGTCTTTCACTCTTCCCGAGGGACTTAGAAGAAATTTGTGATATTTTTTATTAAAATGGTGTATAAGGGTATATATATAAATATATTTTATGCACTGTATATGAGCTGGCGATTTCTAAGTCTGTGGTTCCGAGAGGGGGTAACCAGGCTCACTAATAAAGGTCAAGCCACTTGGCTGCCAGAATGCCCTGCTTCAGCACAGACCAGAAAGGCATTGTGATAAGCGTATCCCCGGTATAGTCAGGGGTTAATGGGAGTCGTCCCCGTCCCCCCAGTATACGGCCAGAACCATGGACCCGGTACTTGTGGTTCGGACTCTCTCCAACCAGCCATAATGTTGTGAGAGTGAAATTATGTCGAAGTCCAGCTTTGGTACATTAGAAGCAACTCTGAAACTTAACCTAAGCGTTTTTCGAAGCTACTTTTTGGCTAACTTCTTATAGGAAGGTCTAGGAGCTCTGAAAATGAACGTGCGCGTCTTTCACTCTTCCCGAGGGACTTAGAAGAATTTTGTGATATTTTTTATTAAAATGGTGTATAAGGGTATATATATAAATATATTTTATGCACTGTATATGAGCTGGCGATTTCTAAGTCTGTGGTTCCGAGAGGGGGTAACCAGGCTCACTAATAAAGGTCAAGCCACTTGGCTGCCAGAATGCCCTGCTTCAGCACAGACCAGAAAGGCATTGTGATAAGCGTATCCCCGGTATAGTCAGGGGTTAATGGGAGTCGTCCCCGTCCCCCCAGTATACGGCGAGAACCATGGACCCGGTACTTGTGGTTCGGACTGTCTCCAACCAGCCATAATGTTGTGAGAGTGAAATTATGTCTAAGTCCAGCTTTGGTACATTAGAAGCAACTCTGAAACTTAACCTAAGCGTTTTTCGAAGCTACTTTTTGGCTAACTTCTTATAGGAAGGTCTAGGAGCTCTGAAAATGAACGTGCGCGTCTTTCACTCTTCCCGAGGGACTTAGAAGAATTTTGTGATATTTTTTATTAAAATGGTGTATAAGGGTATATATATAAATATATTTTATGCACTGTATATGAGCTGGCGATTTCTAAGTCTGTGGTTCCGAGAGGGGGTAACCAGGCTCACTAATAAAGGTCAAGCCACTTGGCTGCCAGAATACCCTGCTTCAGCACAGACCAGAAAGGCATTGTGATAAGCGTATCCCCGGTATAGTCAGGGGTTAATGGGAGTCGTCCCCGTCCCCCCAGTATACGGCCAGAACCATGGACCCGGTACTTGTGGTTCGGACTGTCTCCAACCAGCCATAATGTTGTGAGAGTGAAATTATGTCTAAGTCCAGCTTTGGTACATTAGAAGCAACTCTGAAACTTAACCTAAGCGTTTTTCGAAACTACTTTTTGGCTAACTTCTTATAGGAAGGTCTAGGAGCTCTGAAAATGAACGTGCGCGTCTTTCACTCTTCCCGAGGGACTTAGAAGAATTTTGTGATATTTTTTATTAAAATGGTGTATAAGGGTATATATATAAATATATTTTATGCACTGTATATGAGCTGGCGATTTCTAAGTCTGTGGTTCCGAGAGGGGGTAACCAGGCTCACTAATAAAGGTCAAGCCACTTGGCTGCCAGAATGCCCTGCTTCAGCACAGACCAGAAAGGCATTGTGATAAGCGTATCCCCGGTATAGTCAGGGGTTAATGGGAGTCGTCCCCGTCCCCCCAGTATACGGCGAGAACCATGGACCCGGTACTTGTGGTTCGGACTGTCTCCAACCAGCCATAATGTTGTGAGAGTGAAATTATGTCTAAGTCCAGCTTTGGTACATTAGAAGCAACTCTGAAACTTAACCTAAGCGTTTTTCGAAGCTACTTTTTGGCTAACTTCTTATAGGAAGGTCTAGGCGCTCTGAAAATGAACGTGCGCGTCTTTCACTCTTCCCGAGGGACTTAGAAGAATTTTGTGATATTTTTTATTAAAATGGTGTATAAGGGTATATATATAAATATATTTTATGCACTGTATATGAGCTGGCGATTTCTAAGTCTGTGGTTCCGAGAGGGGGTAACCAGGCTCACTAATAAAGGTCAAGCCACTTGGCTGCCAGAATGCCCTGCTTCAGCACAGACCAGAAAGGCATTGTGATAAGCGTATCCCCGGTATAGTCAGGGGTTAATGGGAGTCGTCCCCGTCCCCCCAGTATACGGCCAGAACCATGGACCCGGTACTTGTGGTTCGGACTGTCTCCAACCAGCCATAATGTTGTGAGAGTGAAATTATGTCTAAGTCCAGCTTTGGTACATTAGAAGCAACTCTGAAACTTAACCTAAGCGTTTTTCGAAGCTACTTTTTGGCTAACTTCTTATAGGAAGGTCTAGGAGCTCTGAAAATGAACGTGCGCGTCTTTCACTCTTCCCGAGGGACTTAGAAGAATTTTGTGATATTTTTTATTAAATGGTGTATAAGGGTATATATATAAATATATTTTATGCACTGTATATGAGCTGGCGATTTCTAAGTCTGTGGTTCCGAGAGGGGGTAACCAGGCTCACTAATAAAGGTCAAGCCACTTGGCTGCCAGAATGCCCTGCTTCAGCACAGACCAGAAAGGCATTGTGATAAGCGTATCCCCGGTATAGTCAGGGGTTAATGGGAGTCGTCCCCGTCCCCCCAGTATACGGCGAGAACCATGGACCCGGTACTTGTGGTTCGGACTGTCTCCAACCAGCCATAATGTTGTGAGAGTGAAATTATGTCTAAGTCCAGCTTTGGTACATTAGAAGCAACTCTGAAACTTAACCTAAGCGTTTTTCGAAGCTACTTTTTGGCTAACTTCTTATAGGAAGGTCTAGGAGCTCTGAAAATGAACGTGCGCGTCTTTCACTCTTCCCGAGGGACTTAGAAGAATTTTGTGATATTTTTTATTAAAATGGTGTATAAGGGTATATATATAAATATATTTTATGCACTGTATATGAGCTGGCGATTTCTAAGTCTGTGGTTCCGAGAGGGGGTAACCAGGCTCACTAATAAAGGTCAAGCCACTTGGCTGCCAGAATGCCCTGCTTCAGCACAGACCAGAAAGGCATTGTGATAAGCGTATCCCCGGTATAGTCAGGGGTTAATGGGAGTCGTCCCCGTCCCCCCAGTATACGGCGAGAACCATGGACCCGGTACTTGTGGTTCGGACTGTCTCCAACCAGCCATAATGTTGTGAGAGTGAAATTATGTCTAAGTCCAGCTTTGGTACATTAGAAGCAACTCTGAAACTTAACCTAAGCGTTTTTCGAAGCTACTTTTTGGCTAACTTCTTATAGGAAGGTCTAGGCGCTCTGAAAATGAACGTGCGCGTCTTTCACTCTTCCCGAGGGACTTAGAAGAATTTTGTGATATTTTTTATTAAAATGGTGTATAAGGGTATATATATAAATATATTTTATGCACTGTATATGAGCTGGCGATTTCTAAGTCTGTGGTTCCGAGAGGGGGTAACCAGGCTCACTAATAAAGGTCAAGCCACTTGGCTGCCAGAATGCCCTGCTTCAGCACAGACCAGAAAGGCATTGTGATAAGCGTATCCCCGGTATAGTCAGGGGTTAATGGGAGTCGTCCCCGTCCCCCCAGTATACGGCCAGAACCATGGACCCGGTACTTGTGGTTCGGACTGTCTCCAACCAGCCATAATGTTGTGAGAGTGAAATTATGTCTAAGTCCAGCTTTGGTACATTAGAAGCAACTCTGAAACTTAACCTAAGCGTTTTTCGAAGCTACTTTTTGGCTAACTTCTTATAGGAAGGTCTAGGAGCTCTGAAAATGAACGTGCGCGTCTTTCACTCTTCCCGAGGGACTTAGAAGAATTTTGTGATATTTTTTATTAAATGGTGTATAAGGGTATATATATAAATATATTTTATGCACTGTATATGAGCTGGCGATTTCTAAGTCTGTGGTTCCGAGAGGGGGTAACCAGGCTCACTAATAAAGGTCAAGCCACTTGGCTGCCAGAATGCCGTGCTTCAGCACAGACCAGAAAGGCATTGTGATAAGCGTATCCCCGGTATAGTCAGGGGTTAATGGGAGTCGTCCCCGTCCCCCCAGTATACGGCCAGAACCATGGACCCGGTACTTGTGGTTCGGACTCTCTCCAACCAGCCATAATGTTGTGAGAGTGAAATTATGTCTAAGTCCAGCTTTGGTACATTAGAAGCAACTCTGAAACTTAACCTAAGCGTTTTTCGAAACTACTTTTTGGCTAACTTCTTATAGGAAGGTCTAGGAGCTCTGAAAATGAACGTGCGCGTCTTTCACTCTTCCCGAGGGACTTAGAAGAATTTTGTGATATTTTTTATTAAAATGGTGTATAAGGGTATATATATAAATATATTTTATGCACTGTATATGAGCTGGCGATTTCTAAGTCTGTGGTTCCGAGAGGGGGTAACCAGGCTCACTAATAAAGGTCAAGCCACTTGGCTGCCAGAATGCCCTGCTTCAGCACAGACCAGAAAGGCATTGTGATAAGCGTATCCCCGGTATAGTCAGGGGTTAATGGGAGTCGTCCCCGTCCCCCCAGTATACGGCCAGAACCATGGACCCGGTACTTGTGGTTCGGACTCTCTCCAACCAGCCATAATGTTGTGAGAGTGAAATTATGTCTAAGTCCAGCTTTGGTACATTAGAAGCAACTCTGAAACTTAACCTAAGCGTTTTTCGAAACTACTTTTTGGCTAACTTCTTATAGGAAGGTCTAGGAGCTCTGAAAATGAACGTGCGCGTCTTTCACTCTTCCCGAGGGACTTAGAAGAATTTTGTGATATTTTTTATTAAAATGGTGTATAAGGGTATATATATAAATATATTTTATGCACTGTATATGAGCTGGCGATTTCTAAGTCTGTGGTTCCGAGAGGGGGTAACCAGGCTCACTAATAAAGGTCAAGCCACTTGGCTGCCAGAATGCCCTGCTTCAGCACAGACCAGAAAGGCATTGTGATAAGCGTATCCCCGGTATAGTCAGGGGTTAATGGGAGTCGTCCCCGTCCCCCCAGTATACGGCGAGAACCATGGACCCGGTACTTGTGGTTCGGACTGTCTCCAACCAGCCATAATGTTGTGAGAGTGAAATTATGTCTAAGTCCAGCTTTGGTACATTAGAAGCAACTCTGAAACTTAACCTAAGCGTTTTTCGAAGCTACTTTTTGGCTAACTTCTTATAGGAAGGTCTAGGCGCTCTGAAAATGAACGTGCGCGTCTTTCACTCTTCCCGAGGGACTTAGAAGAATTTTGTGATATTTTTTATTAAAATGGTGTATAAGGGTATATATATAAATATATTTTATGCACTGTATATGAGCTGGCGATTTCTAAGTCTGTGGTTCCGAGAGGGGGTAACCAGGCTCACTAATAAAGGTCAAGCCACTTGGCTGCCAGAATGCCCTGCTTCAGCACAGACCAGAAAGGCATTGTGATAAGCGTATCCCCGGTATAGTCAGGGGTTAATGGGAGTCGTCCCCGTCCCCCCAGTATACGGCCAGAACCATGGACCCGGTACTTGTGGTTCGGACTGTCTCCAACCAGCCATAATGTTGTGAGAGTGAAATTATGTCTAAGTCCAGCTTTGGTACATTAGAAGCAACTCTGAAACTTAACCTAAGCGTTTTTCGAAGCTACTTTTTGGCTAACTTCTTATAGGAAGGTCTAGGAGCTCTGAAAATGAACGTGCGCGTCTTTCACTCTTCCCGAGGGACTTAGAAGAATTTTGTGATATTTTTTATTAAATGGTGTATAAGGGTATATATATAAATATATTTTATGCACTGTATATGAGCTGGCGATTTCTAAGTCTGTGGTTCCGAGAGGGGGTAACCAGGCTCACTAATAAAGGTCAAGCCACTTGGCTGCCAGAATGCCGTGCTTCAGCACAGACCAGAAAGGCATTGTGATAAGCGTATCCCCGGTATAGTCAGGGGTTAATGGGAGTCGTCCCCGTTCCCCCAGTATACGGCCAGAACCATGGACCCGGTACTTGTGGTTCGGACTCTCTCCAACCAGCCATAATGTTGTGAGAGTGAAATTATGTCTAAGTCCAGCTTTGGTACATTAGAAGCAACTCTGAAACTTAACCTAAGCGTTTTTCGAAACTACTTTTTGGCTAACTTCTTATAGGAAGGTCTAGGAGCTCTGAAAATGAACGTGCGCGTCTTTCACTCTTCCCGAGGGACTTAGAAGAATTTTGTGATATTTTTTATTAAAATGGTGTATAAGGGTATATATATAAATATATTTTATGCACTGTATATGAGCTGGCGATTTCTAAGTCTGTGGTTCCGAGAGGGGGTAACCAGGCTCACTAATAAAGGTCAAGCCACTTGGCTGCCAGAATGCCCTGCTTCAGCACAGACCAGAAAGGCATTGTGATAAGCGTATCCCCGGTATAGTCAGGGGTTAATGGGAGTCGTCCCCGTCCCCCCAGTATACGGCGAGAACCATGGACCCGGTACTTGTGGTTCGGACTGTCTCCAACCAGCCATAATGTTGTGAGAGTGAAATTATGTCTAAGTCCAGCTTTGGTACATTAGAAGCAACTCTGAAACTTAACCTAAGCGTTTTTCGAAGCTACTTTTTGGCTAACTTCTTATAGGAAGGTCTAGGAGCTCTGAAAATGAACGTGCGCGTCTTTCACTCTTCCCGAGGGACTTAGAAGAATTTTGTGATATTTTTTATTAAAATGGTGTATAAGGGTATATATATAAATATATTTTATGCACTGTATATGAGCTGGCGATTTCTAAGTCTGTGGTTCCGAGAGGGGGTAACCAGGCTCACTAATAAAGGTCAAGCCACTTGGCTGCCAGAATACCCTGCTTCAGCACAGACCAGAAAGGCATTGTGATAAGCGTATCCCCGGTATAGTCAGGGGTTAATGGGAGTCGTCCCCGTCCCCCCAGTATACGGCCAGAACCATGGACCCGGTACTTGTGGTTCGGACTCTCTCCAACCAGCCATAATGTTGTGAGAGTGAAATTATGTCTAAGTCCAGCTTTGGTACATTAGAAGCAACTCTGAAACTTAACCTAAGCGTTTTTCGAAACTACTTTTTGGCTAACTTCTTATAGGAAGGTCTAGGAGCTCTGAAAATGAACGTGCGCGTCTTTCACTCTTCCCGAGGGACTTAGAAGAATTTTGTGATATTTTTTATTAAAATGGTGTATAAGGGTATATATATAAATATATTTTATGCACTGTATATGAGCTGGCGATTTCTAAGTCTGTGGTTCCGAGAGGGGGTAACCAGGCTCACTAATAAAGGTCAAGCCACTTGGCTGCCAGAATGCCCTGCTTCAGCACAGACCAGAAAGGCATTGTGATAAGCGTATCCCCGGTATAGTCAGGGGTTAATGGGAGTCGTCCCCGTCCCCCCAGTATACGGCGAGAACCATGGACCCGGTACTTGTGGTTCGGACTGTCTCCAACCAGCCATAATGTTGTGAGAGTGAAATTATGTCTAAGTCCAGCTTTGGTACATTAGAAGCAACTCTGAAACTTAACCTAAGCGTTTTTCGAAGCTACTTTTTGGCTAACTTCTTATAGGAAGGTCTAGGCGCTCTGAAAATGAACGTGCGCGTCTTTCACTCTTCCCGAGGGACTTAGAAGAATTTTGTGATATTTTTTATTAAAATGGTGTATAAGGGTATATATATAAATATATTTTATGCACTGTATATGAGCTGGCGATTTCTAAGTCTGTGGTTCCGAGAGGGGGTAACCAGGCTCACTAATAAAGGTCAAGCCACTTGGCTGCCAGAATGCCCTGCTTCAGCACAGACCAGAAAGGCATTGTGATAAGCGTATCCCCGGTATAGTCAGGGGTTAATGGGAGTCGTCCCCGTCCCCCCAGTATACGGCCAGAACCATGGACCCGGTACTTGTGGTTCGGACTGTCTCCAACCAGCCATAATGTTGTGAGAGTGAAATTATGTCTAAGTCCAGCTTTGGTACATTAGAAGCAACTCTGAAACTTAACCTAAGCGTTTTTCGAAGCTACTTTTTGGCTAACTTCTTATAGGAAGGTCTAGGAGCTCTGAAAATGAACGTGCGCGTCTTTCACTCTTCCCGAGGGACTTAGAAGAATTTTGTGATATTTTTTATTAAATGGTGTATAAGGGTATATATATAAATATATTTTATGCACTGTATATGAGCTGGCGATTTCTAAGTCTGTGGTTCCGAGAGGGGGTAACCAGGCTCACTAATAAAGGTCAAGCCACTTGGCTGCCAGAATGCCGTGCTTCAGCACAGACCAGAAAGGCATTGTGATAAGCGTATCCCCGGTATAGTCAGGGGTTAATGGGAGTCGTCCCCGTCCCCCCAGTATACGGCCAGAACCATGGACCCGGTACTTGTGTTTCGGACTGTCTCCAAACAGCCATAATGTTGTGAGAGTGAAATTATGTCTAAGTCCAGCTTTGGTACATTAGAAGCAACTCTGAAACTTAACCTAAGCGTTTTTCGAAGCTACTTTTTGGCTAACTAGGAAGGTCTAGGAGCTCTGAAAATGAACGTGCGCGTCTTTCACTCTTCCCGAGGGACTTAGAAGAATTTTGTGATATTTTTTATTAAAATGGTGTATAAGGGTATATATATAAATATATTTTATGCACTGTATATGAGCTGGCGATTTCTAAGTCTGTGGTTCCGAGAGGGGGTAACCAGGCTCACTAATAAAGGTCAAGCCACTTGGCTGCCAGAATGCCCTGCTTCAGCACAGACCAGAAAGGCATTGTGATAAGCGTATCCCCGGTATAGTCAGGGGTTAATGGGAGTCGTCCCCGTCCCCCCAGTATACGGCCAGAACCATGGACCCGGTACTTGTGGTTCGGACTGTCTCCAACCAGCCATAATGTTGTGAGAGTGAAATTATGTCTAAGTCCAGCTTTGGTACATTAGAAGCAACTCTGAAACTTAACCTAAGCGTTTTTCGAAGCTACTTTTTGGCTAACTTCTTATAGGAAGGTCTAGGAGCTCTGAAAATGAACGTGCGCGTCTTTCACTCTTCCCGAGGGACTTAGAAGAATTTTGTGATATTTTTTATTAAATGGTGTATAAGGGTATATATATAAATATATTTTATGCACTGTATATGAGCTGGCGATTTCTAAGTCTGTGGTTCCGAGAGGGGGTAACCAGGCTCACTAATAAAGGTCAAGCCACTTGGCTGCCAGAATGCCGTGCTTCAGCACAGACCAGAAAGGCATTGTGATAAGCGTATCCCCGGTATAGTCAGGGGTTAATGGGAGTCGTCCCCGTTCCCCCAGTATACGGCCAGAACCATGGACCCGGTACTTGTGGTTCGGACTCTCTCCAACCAGCCATAATGTTGTGAGAGTGAAATTATGTCTAAGTCCAGCTTTGGTACATTAGAAGCAACTCTGAAACTTAACCTAAGCGTTTTTCGAAACTACTTTTTGGCTAACTTCTTATAGGAAGGTCTAGGAGCTCTGAAAATGAACGTGCGCGTCTTTCACTCTTCCCGAGGGACTTAGAAGAATTTTGTGATATTTTTTATTAAAATGGTGTATAAGGGTATATATATAAATATATTTTATGCACTGTATATGAGCTGGCGATTTCTAAGTCTGTGGTTCCGAGAGGGGGTAACCAGGCTCACTAATAAAGGTCAAGCCACTTGGCTGCCAGAATGCCCTGCTTCAGCACAGACCAGAAAGGCATTGTGATAAGCGTATCCCCGGTATAGTCAGGGGTTAATGGGAGTCGTCCCCGTCCCCCCAGTATACGGCGAGAACCATGGACCCGGTACTTGTGGTTCGGACTGTCTCCAACCAGCCATAATGTTGTGAGAGTGAAATTATGTCTAAGTCCAGCTTTGGTACATTAGAAGCAACTCTGAAACTTAACCTAAGCGTTTTTCGAAGCTACTTTTTGGCTAACTTCTTATAGGAAGGTCTAGGAGCTCTGAAAATGAACGTGCGCGTCTTTCACTCTTCCCGAGGGACTTAGAAGAATTTTGTGATATTTTTTATTAAAATGGTGTATAAGGGTATATATATAAATATATTTTATGCACTGTATATGAGCTGGCGATTTCTAAGTCTGTGGTTCCGAGAGGGGGTAACCAGGCTCACTAATAAAGGTCAAGCCACTTGGCTGCCAGAATACCCTGCTTCAGCACAGACCAGAAAGGCATTGTGATAAGCGTATCCCCGGTATAGTCAGGGGTTAATGGGAGTCGTCCCCGTCCCCCCAGTATACGGCCAGAACCATGGACCCGGTACTTGTGGTTCGGACTCTCTCCAACCAGCCATAATGTTGTGAGAGTGAAATTATGTCTAAGTCCAGCTTTGGTACATTAGAAGCAACTCTGAAACTTAACCTAAGCGTTTTTCGAAACTACTTTTTGGCTAACTTCTTATAGGAAGGTCTAGGAGCTCTGAAAATGAACGTGCGCGTCTTTCACTCTTCCCGAGGGACTTAGAAGAATTTTGTGATATTTTTTATTAAAATGGTGTATAAGGGTATATATATAAATATATTTTATGCACTGTATATGAGCTGGCGATTTCTAAGTCTGTGGTTCCGAGAGGGGGTAACCAGGCTCACTAATAAAGGTCAAGCCACTTGGCTGCCAGAATGCCCTGCTTCAGCACAGACCAGAAAGGCATTGTGATAAGCGTATCCCCGGTATAGTCAGGGGTTAATGGGAGTCGTCCCCGTCCCCCCAGTATACGGCGAGAACCATGGACCCGGTACTTGTGGTTCGGACTGTCTCCAACCAGCCATAATGTTGTGAGAGTGAAATTATGTCTAAGTCCAGCTTTGGTACATTAGAAGCAACTCTGAAACTTAACCTAAGCGTTTTTCGAAGCTACTTTTTGGCTAACTTCTTATAGGAAGGTCTAGGCGCTCTGAAAATGAACGTGCGCGTCTTTCACTCTTCCCGAGGGACTTAGAAGAATTTTGTGATATTTTTTATTAAAATGGTGTATAAGGGTATATATATAAATATATTTTATGCACTGTATATGAGCTGGCGATTTCTAAGTCTGTGGTTCCGAGAGGGGGTAACCAGGCTCACTAATAAAGGTCAAGCCACTTGGCTGCCAGAATGCCCTGCTTCAGCACAGACCAGAAAGGCATTGTGATAAGCGTATCCCCGGTATAGTCAGGGGTTAATGGGAGTCGTCCCCGTCCCCCCAGTATACGGCCAGAACCATGGACCCGGTACTTGTGGTTCGGACTGTCTCCAACCAGCCATAATGTTGTGAGAGTGAAATTATGTCTAAGTCCAGCTTTGGTACATTAGAAGCAACTCTGAAACTTAACCTAAGCGTTTTTCGAAGCTACTTTTTGGCTAACTTCTTATAGGAAGGTCTAGGAGCTCTGAAAATGAACGTGCGCGTCTTTCACTCTTCCCGAGGGACTTAGAAGAATTTTGTGATATTTTTTATTAAATGGTGTATAAGGGTATATATATAAATATATTTTATGCACTGTATATGAGCTGGCGATTTCTAAGTCTGTGGTTCCGAGAGGGGGTAACCAGGCTCACTAATAAAGGTCAAGCCACTTGGCTGCCAGAATGCCGTGCTTCAGCACAGACCAGAAAGGCATTGTGATAAGCGTATCCCCGGTATAGTCAGGGGTTAATGGGAGTCGTCCCCGTCCCCCCAGTATACGGCCAGAACCATGGACCCGGTACTTGTGTTTCGGACTGTCTCCAAACAGCCATAATGTTGTGAGAGTGAAATTATGTCTAAGTCCAGCTTTGGTACATTAGAAGCAACTCTGAAACTTAACCTAAGCGTTTTTCGAAGCTACTTTTTGGCTAACTAGGAAGGTCTAGGAGCTCTGAAAATGAACGTGCGCGTCTTTCACTCTTCCCGAGGGACTTAGAAGAATTTTGTGATATTTTTTATTAAAATGGTGTATAAGGGTATATATATAAATATATTTTATGCACTGTATATGAGCTGGCGATTTCTAAGTCTGTGGTTCCGAGAGGGGGTAACCAGGCTCACTAATAAAGGTCAAGCCACTTGGCTGCCAGAATGCCCTGCTTCAGCACAGACCAGAAAGGCATTGTGATAAGCGTATCCCCGGTATAGTCAGGGGTTAATGGGAGTCGTCCCCGTCCCCCCAGTATACGGCCAGAACCATGGACCCGGTACTTGTGGTTCGGACTCTCTCCAACCAGCCATAATGTTGTGAGAGTGAAATTATGTCTAAGTCCAGCTTTGGTACATTAGAAGCAACTCTGAAACTTAACCTAAGCGTTTTTCGAAACTACTTTTTGGCTAACTTCTTATAGGAAGGTCTAGGAGCTCTGAAAATGAACGTGCGCGTCTTTCACTCTTCCCGAGGGACTTAGAAGAAATTTGTGATATTTTTTATTAAAATGGTGTATAAGGGTATATATATAAATATATTTTATGCACTGTATATGAGCTGGCGATTTCTAAGTCTGTGGTTCCGAGAGGGGGTAACCAGGCTCACTAATAAAGGTCAAGCCACTTGGCTGCCAGAATGCCCTGCTTCAGCACAGACCAGAAAGGCATTGTGATAAGCGTATCCCCGGTATAGTCAGGGGTTAATGGGAGTCGTCCCCGTCCCCCCAGTATACGGCCAGAACCATGGACCCTGTACTTGTGGTTCGGACTCTTTCCAACCAGCCATAATGTTGTGAGAGTGAAATTATGTCTAAGTCCAGCTTTGGTACATTAGAAGCAACTCTGAAACTTAACCTAAGCGTTTTTCGAAGCTACTTTTTGGCTAACTAGGAAGGTCTAGGAGCTCTGAAAATGAACGTGCGCGTCTTTCACTCTTCCCGAGGGACTTAGAAGAATTTTGTGATATTTTTTATTAAAATGGTGTATAAGGGTATATATATAAATATATTTTATGCACTGTATATGAGCTGGCGATTTCTAAGTCTGTGGTTCCGAGAGGGGGTAACCAGGCTCACTAATAAAGGTCAAGCCACTTGGCTGCCAGAATGCCCTGCTTCAGCACAGACCAGAAAGGCATTGTGATAAGCGTATCCCCGGTATAGTCAGGGGTTAATGGGAGTCGTCCCCGTCCCCCCAGTATACGGCCAGAACCATGGACCCTGTACTTGTGGTTCGGACTCTCTCCAACCAGCCATAATGTTGTGAGAGTGAAATTATGTCTAAGTCCAGCTTTGGTACATTAGAAGCAACTCTGAAACTTAACCTAAGCGTTTTTCGAAACTACTTTTTGGCTAACTTCTTATAGGAAGGTCTAGGAGCTCTGAAAATGAACGTGCGCGTCTTTCACTCTTCCCGAGGGACTTAGAAGAAATTTGTGATATTTTTTATTAAAATGGTGTATAAGGGTATATATATAAATATATTTTATGCACTGTATATGAGCTGGCGATTTCTAAGTCTGTGGTTCCGAGAGGGGGTAACCAGGCTCACTAATAAAGGTCAAGCCACTTGGCTGCCAGAATGCCCTGCTTCAGCACAGACCAGAAAGGCATTGTGATAAGCGTATCCCCGGTATAGTCAGGGGTTAATGGGAGTCGTCCCCGTCCCCCCAGTATACGGCCAGAACCATGGACCCTGTACTTGTGGTTCGGACTCTCTCCAACCAGCCATAATGTTGTGAGAGTGAAATTATGTCTAAGTCCAGCTTTGGTACATTAGAAGCAACTCTGAAACTTAACCTAAGCGTTTTTCGAAGCTACTTTTTGGCTAACTAGGAAGGTCTAGGAGCTCTGAAAATGAACGTGCGCGTCTTTCACTCTTCCCGAGGGACTTAGAAGAATTTTGTGATATTTTTTATTAAAATGGTGTATAAGGGTATATATATAAATATATTTTATGCACTGTATATGAGCTGGCGATTTCTAAGTCTGTGGTTCCGAGAGGGGGTAACCAGGCTCACTAATAAAGGTCAAGCCACTTGGCTGCCAGAATGCCCTGCTTCAGCACAGACCAGAAAGGCATTGTGATAAGCGTATCCCCGGTATAGTCAGGGGTTAATGGGAGTCGTCCCCGTCCCCCCAGTATACGGCCAGAACCATGGACCCGGTACTTGTGGTTCGGACTCTCTCCAACCAGCCATAATGTTGTGAGAGTGAAATTATGTCTAAGTCCAGCTTTGGTACATTAGAAGCAACTCTGAAACTTAACCTAAGCGTTTTTCGAAACTACTTTTTGGCTAACTTCTTATAGGAAGGTCTAGGAGCTCTGAAAATGAACGTGCGCGTCTTTCACTCTTCCCGAGGGACTTAGAAGAAATTTGTGATATTTTTTATTAAAATGGTGTATAAGGGTATATATATAAATATATTTTATGCACTGTATATGAGCTGGCGATTTCTAAGTCTGTGGTTCCGAGAGGGGGTAACCAGGCTCACTAATAAAGGTCAAGCCACTTGGCTGCCAGAATGCCCTGCTTCAGCACAGACCAGAAAGGCATTGTGATAAGCGTATCCCCGGTATAGTCAGGGGTTAATGGGAGTCGTCCCCGTCCCCCCAGTATACGGCCAGAACCATGGACCCTGTACTTGTGGTTCGGACTCTTTCCAACCAGCCATAATGTTGTGAGAGTGAAATTATGTCTAAGTCCAGCTTTGGTACATTAGAAGCAACTCTGAAACTTAACCTAAGCGTTTTTCGAAGCTACTTTTTGGCTAACTAGGAAGGTCTAGGAGCTCTGAAAATGAACGTGCGCGTCTTTCACTCTTCCCGAGGGACTTAGAAGAAATTTGTGATATTTTTTATTAAAATGGTGTATAAGGGTATATATATAAATATATTTTATGCACTGTATATGAGCTGGCGATTTCTAAGTCTGTGGTTCCGAGAGGGGGTAACCAGGCTCACTAATAAAGGTCAAGCCACTTGGCTGCCAGAATGCCCTGCTTCAGCACAGACCAGAAAGGCATTGTGATAAGCGTATCCCCGGTATAGTCAGGGGTTAATGGGAGTCGTCCCCGTCCCCCCAGTATACGGCCAGAACCATGGACCCTGTACTTGTGGTTCGGACTCTCTCCAACCAGCCATAATGTTGTGAGAGTGAAATTATGTCTAAGTCCAGCTTTGGTACATTAGAAGCAACTCTGAAACTTAACCTAAGCGTTTTTCGAAACTACTTTTTGGCTAACTTCTTATAGGAAGGTCTAGGAGCTCTGAAAATGAACGTGCGCGTCTTTCACTCTTCCCGAGGGACTTAGAAGAAATTTGTGATATTTTTTATTAAAATGGTGTATAAGGGTATATATATAAATATATTTTATGCACTGTATATGAGCTGGCGATTTCTAAGTCTGTGGTTCCGAGAGGGGGTAACCAGGCTCACTAATAAAGGTCAAGCCACTTGGCTGCCAGAATGCCCTGCTTCAGCACAGACCAGAAAGGCATTGTGATAAGCGTATCCCCGGTATAGTCAGGGGTTAATGGGAGTCGTCCCCGTCCCCCCAGTATACGGCCAGAACCATGGACCCTGTACTTGTGGTTCGGACTCTCTCCAACCAGCCATAATGTTGTGAGAGTGAAATTATGTCTAAGTCCAGCTTTGGTACATTAGAAGCAACTCTGAAACTTAACCTAAGCGTTTTTCGAAGCTACTTTTTGGCTAACTAGGAAGGTCTAGGAGCTCTGAAAATGAACGTGCGCGTCTTTCACTCTTCCCGAGGGACTTAGAAGAATTTTGTGATATTTTTTATTAAAATGGTGTATAAGGGTATATATATAAATATATTTTATGCACTGTATATGAGCTGGCGATTTCTAAGTCTGTGGTTCCGAGAGGGGGTAACCAGGCTCACTAATAAAGGTCAAGCCACTTGGCTGCCAGAATGCCCTGCTTCAGCACAGACCAGAAAGGCATTGTGATAAGCGTATCCCCGGTATAGTCAGGGGTTAATGGGAGTCGTCCCCGTCCCCCCAGTATACGGCCAGAACCATGGACCCGGTACTTGTGGTTCGGACTCTCTCCAACCAGCCATAATGTTGTGAGAGTGAAATTATGTCTAAGTCCAGCTTTGGTACATTAGAAGCAACTCTGAAACTTAACCTAATCGTTTTTCGAAACTACTTTTTGGCTAACTTCTTATAGGAAGGTCTAGGAGCTCTGAAAATGAACTTGCGCGTCTTTCACTCTTCCCGAGGGACTTAGAAGAAATTTGTGATATTTTTTATTAAAATGGTGTATAAGGGTATATATATAAATATATTTTATGCACTGTATATGAGCTGGCGATTTCTAAGTCTGTGGTTCCGAGAGGGGGTAACCAGGCTCACTAATAAAGGTCAAGCCACTTGGCTGCCAGAATGCCCTGCTTCAGCACAGACCAGAAAGGCATTGTGATAAGCGTATCCCCGGTATAGTCAGGGGTTAATGGGAGTCGTCCCCGTCCCCCCAGTATACGGCCAGAACCATGGACCCTGTACTTGTGGTTCGGACTCTCTCCAACCAGCCATAATGTTGTGAGAGTGAAATTATGTCTAAGTCCAGCTTTGGTACATTAGAAGCAACTCTGAAACTTAACCTAAGCGTTTTTCGAAGCTACTTTTTGGCTAACTTCTTATAGGAAGGTCTAGGAGCTCTGAAAATGAACGTGCGCGTCTTTCACTCTTCCCGAGGGACTTAGAAGAATTTTGTGATATTTTTTATTAAAATGGTGTATAAGGGTATATATATAAATATATTTTATGCACTGTATATGAGCTGGCGATTTCTAAGTCTGTGGTTCCGAGAGGGGGTAACCAGGCTCACTAATAAAGGTCAAGCCACTTGGCTGCCAGAATGCCCTGCTTCAGCACAGACCAGAAAGGCATTGTGATAAGCGTATCCCCGGTATAGTCAGGGGTTAATGGGAGTCGTCCCCGTCCCCCCAGTATACGGCGAGAACCATGGACCCGGTACTTGTGGTTCGGACTGTCTCCAACCAGCCATAATGTTGTGAGAGTGAAATTATGTCTAAGTCCAGCTTTGGTACATTAGAAGCAACTCTGAAACTTAACCTAAGCGTTTTTCGAAGCTACTTTTTGGCTAACTTCTTATAGGAAGGTCTAGGAGCTCTGAAAATGAACGTGCGCGTCTTTCACTCTTCCCGAGGGACTTAGAAGAATTTTGTGATATTTTTTATTAAAATGGTGTATAAGGGTATATATATAAATATATTTTATGCACTGTATATGAGCTGGCGATTTCTAAGTCTGTGGTTCCGAGAGGGGGTAACCAGGCTCACTAATAAAGGTCAAGCCACTTGGCTGCCAGAATGCCCTGCTTCAGCACAGACCAGAAAGGCATTGTGATAAGCGTATCCCCGGTATAGTCAGGGGTTAATGGGAGTCGTCCCCGTCCCCCCAGTATACGGCCAGAACCATGGACCCGGTACTTGTGGTTCGGACTCTCTCCAACCAGCCATAATGTTGTGAGAGTGAAATTATGTCTAAGTCCAGCTTTGGTACATTAGAAGCAACTCTGAAACTTAACCTAAGCGTTTTTCGAAGCTACTTTTTGGCTAACTTCTTATAGGAAGGTCTAGGAGCTCTGAAAATGAACGTGCGCGTCTTTCACTCTTCCCGAGGGACTTAGAAGAATTTTGTGATATTTTTTATTAAATGGTGTATAAGGGTATATATATAAATATATTTTATGCACTGTATATGAGCTGGCGATTTCTAAGTCTGTGGTTCCGAGAGGGGGTAACCAGGCTCACTAATAAAGGTCAAGCCACTTGGCTGCCAGAATGCCGTGCTTCAGCACAGACCAGAAAGGCATTGTGATAAGCGTATCCCCGGTATAGTCAGGGGTTAATGGGAGTCGTCCCCGCCCCCCCAGTATACGGCCAGAACCATGGACCCGGTACTTGTGGTTCGGACTGTCTCCAACCAGCCATAATGTTGTGAGAGTGAAATTATGTCTAAGTCCAGCTTTGGTACATTAGAAGCAACTCTGAAACTTAACCTAAGCGTTTTTCGAAGCTACTTTTTGGCTAACTTCTTATAGGAAGGTCTAGGAGCTCTGAAAATGAACGTGCGCGTCTTTCACTCTTCCCGGGGGACTTAGAAGAATTTTGTGATATTTTTTATTAAATGGTGTATAAGGGTATATATATAAATATATTTTATGCACTGTATATGAGCTGGCGATTTCTAAGTCTGTGGTTCCGAGAGGGGGTAACCAGGCTCACTAATAAAGGTCAAGCCACTTGGCTGCCAGAATGCCCTGCTTCAGCACAGACCAGAAAGGCATTGTGATAAGCGTATCCCCGGTATAGTCAGGGGTTAATGGGAGTCGTCCCCGTCCCCCCAGTATACGGCCAGAACCATGGACCCGGTACTTGTGGTTCGGACTGTCTCCAACCAGCCATAATGTTGTGAGAGTGAAATTATGTCTAAGTCCAGCTTTGGTACATTAGAAGCAACTCTGAAACTTAACCTAAGCGTTTTTCGAAGCTACTTTTTGGCTAACTTCTTATAGGAAGGTCTAGGAGCTCTGAAAATGAACGTGCGCGTCTTTCACTCTTCCCGAGGGACTTAGAAGAATTTTGTGATATTTTTTATTAAAATGTTGTATAAGGGTATATATATAAATATATTTTATGCACTGTATATGAGCTGGCGATTTCTAAGTCTGTGGTTCCGAGAGGGGGTAACCAGGCTCACTAATAAAGGTCAAGCCACTTGGCTGCCAGAATGCCCTGCTTCAGCACAGACCAGAAAGGCATTGTGATAAGCGTATCCCCGGTATAGTCAGGGGTTAATGGGAGTCGTCCCCGTCCCCCCAGTATACGGCCAGAACCATGGACCCGGTACTTGTGGTTCGGACTGTCTCCAACCAGCCATAATGTTGTGAGAGTGAAATTATGTCTAAGTCCAGCTTTGGTACATTAGAAGCAACTCTGAAACTTAACCTAAGCGTTTTTCGAAGCTACTTTTTGGCTAACTTCTTATAGGAAGGTCTAGGAGCTCTGAAAATGAACGTGCGCGTCTTTCACTCTTCCCGAGGGACTTAGAAGAATTTTGTGATATTTTTTATTAAATGGTGTATAAGGGTATATATATAAATATATTTTATGCACTGTATATGAGCTGGCGATTTCTAAGTCTGTGGTTCCGAGAGGGGGTAACCAGGCTCACTAATAAAGGTCAAGCCACTTGGCTGCCAGAATGCCCTGCTTCAGCACAGACCAGAAAGGCATTGTGATAAGCGTATCCCCGGTATAGTCAGGGGTTAATGGGAGTCGTCCCCGTCCCCCCAGTATACGGCCAGAACCATGGACCCGGTACTTGTGGTTCGGACTCTCTCCAACCAGCCATAATGTTGTGAGAGTGAAATTATGTCTAAGTCCAGCTTTGGTACATTAGAAGCAACTCTGAAACTTAACCTAAGCGTTTTTCGAAGCTACTTTTTGGCTAACTTCTTATAGGAAGGTCTAGGAGCTCTGAAAATGAACGTGCGCGTCTTTCACTCTTCCCGAGGGACTTAGAAGAATTTTGTGATATTTTTTATTAAATGGTGTATAAGGGTATATATATAAATATATTTTATGCACTGTATATGAGCTGGCGATTTCTAAGTCTGTGGTTCCGAGAGGGGGTAACCAGGCTCACTAATAAAGGTCAAGCCACTTGGCTGCCAGAATGCCGTGCTTCAGCACAGACCAGAAAGGCATTGTGATAAGCGTATCCCCGGTATAGTCAGGGGTTAATGGGAGTCGTCCCCGTCCCCCCAGTATACGGCCAGAACCATGGACCCGGTACTTGTGTTTCGGACTGTCTCCAAAAAGCCATAATGTTGTGAGAGTGAAATTATGTCTAAGTCCAGCTTTGGTACATTAGAAGCAACTCTGAAACTTAACCTAAGCGTTTTTCGAAGCTACTTTTTGGCTAACTTCTTATAGGAAGGTCTAGGAGCTCTGAAAATGAACGTGCGCGTCTTTCACTCTTCCCGAGGGACTTAGAACAATTTTGTGATATTTTTTATTAAATGGTGTATAAGGGTATATATATAAATATATTTTATGCACTGTATATGAGCTGGCGATTTCTAAGTCTGTGGTTCCGAGAGGGGGTAACCAGGCTCACTAATAAAGGTCAAGCCACTTGGCTGCCAGAATGCCCTGCTTCAGCACAGACCAGAAAGGCATTGTGATAAGCGTATCCCGGTATAGTCAGGGGTTAATGGGAGTCGTCCCCGTCCCCCCAGTATACGGCCAGAACCATGGACCCTGTACTTGTGGTTCGGACTGTCTCCAACCAGCCATAATGTTGTGAGAGTGAAATTATGTCTAAGTCCAGCTTTGGTACATTAGAAGCAACTCTGAAACTTAACCTAAGCGTTTTTCGAAGCTACTTTTTGGCTAACTTCTTATAGGAAGGTCTAGGAGCTCTGAAAATGAACGTGCGCGTCTTTCACTCTTCCCGAGGGACTTAGAAGAATTTTGTGATATTTTTTATTAAAATGGTGTATAAGGGTATATATATAAATATATTTTATGCACTGTATATGAGCTGGCGATTTCTAAGTCTGTGGTTCCGAGAGGGGGTAACCAGGCTCACTAATAAAGGTCAAGCCACTTGGCTGCCAGAATGCCCTGCTTCAGCACAGACCAGAAAGGCATTGTGATAAGCGTATCCCCGGTATAGTCAGGGGTTAATGGGAGTCGTCCCCGTCCCCCCAGTATACGGCCAGAACCATGGACCCGGTACTTGTGGTTCGGACTGTCTCCAACCAGCCATAATGTTGTGAGAGTGAAATTATGTCTAAGTCCAGCATTGGTACATTAGAAGCAACTCTGAAACTTAACCTAAGCGTTTTTCGAAGCTACTTTTTGGCTAACTTCTTATACAGTAGGAAGGTCTAGGAGCTCTGAAAATGAACGTGCGCGTCTTTCACTCTTCCCGAGGGACTTAGAAGAATTTTGTGATATTTTTTATTAAATGGTGTATAAGGGTATATATATAAATATATTTTATGCACTGTATATGAGCTGGCGATTTCTAAGTCTGTGGTTCCGAGAGGGGGTAACCAGGCTCACTAATAAAGGTCAAGCCACTTGGCTGCCAGAATGCCCTGCTTCAGCACAGACCAGAAAGGCATTGTGATAAGCGTATCCCCGGTATAGTCAGGGGTTAATGGGAGTCGTCCCCGTCCCCCCAGTATACGGCCAGAACCATGGACCCGGTACTTGTGGTTCGGACTCTCTCCAACCAGCCATAATGTTGTGAGAGTGAAATTATGTCTAAGTCCAGCTTTGGTACATTAGAAGCAACTCTGAAACTTAACCTAAGCGTTTTTCGAAACTACTTTTTGGCTAACTTCTTATAGGAAGGTCTAGGAGCTCTGAAAATGAACGTGCGCGTCTTTCACTCTTCCCGAGGGACTTAGAAGAATTTTGTGATATTTTTTATTAAAATGGTGTATAAGGGTATATATATAAATATATTTTATGCACTGTATATGAGCTGGCGATTTCTAAGTCTGTGGTTCCGAGAGGGGGTAACCAGGCTCACTAATAAAGGTCAAGCCACTTGGCTGCCAGAATGCCCTGCTTCAGCACAGACCAGAAAGGCATTGTGATAAGCGTATCCCCGGTATAGTCAGGGGTTAATGGGAGTCGTCCCCGTCCCCCCAGTATACGGCCAGAACCATGGACCCGGTACTTGTGGTTCGGACTGTCTCCAACCAGCCATAATGTTGTGAGAGTGAAATTATGTCTAAGTCCAGCTTTGGTACATTAGAAGCAACTCTGAAACTTAACCTAAGCGTTTTTCGAAGCTACTTTTTGGCTAACTTCTTATAGGAAGGTCTAGGAGCTCTGAAAATGAACGTGCGCGTCTTTCACTCTTCCCGAGGGACTTAGAAGAATTTTGTGATATTTTTTATTAAATGGTGTATAAGGGTATATATATAAATATATTTTATGCACTGTATATGAGCTGGCGATTTCTAAGTCTGTGGTTCCGAGAGGGGGTAACCAGGCTCACTAATAAAGGTCAAGCCACTTGGCTGCCAGAATGCCCTGCTTCAGCACAGACCAGAAAGGCATTGTGATAAGCGTATCCCCGGTATAGTCAGGGGTTAATGGGAGTCGTCCCCGTCCCCCCAGTATACGGCCAGAACCATGGACCCGGTACTTGTGGTTCGGACTCTCTCCAACCAGCCATAATGTTGTGAGAGTGAAATTATGTCTAAGTCCAGCTTTGGTACATTAGAAGCAACTCTGAAACTTAACCTAAGCGTTTTTCGAAGCTACTTTTTGGCTAACTTCTTATAGGAAGGTCTAGGAGCTCTGAAAATGAACGTGCGCGTCTTTCACTCTTCCCGAGGGACTTAGAAGAATTTTGTGATATTTTTTATTAAATGGTGTATAAGGGTATATATATAAATATATTTTATGCACTGTATATGAGCTGGCGATTTCTAAGTCTGTGGTTCCGAGAGGGGGTAACCAGGCTCACTAATAAAGGTCAAGCCACTTGGCTGCCAGAATGCCGTGCTTCAGCACAGACCAGAAAGGCATTGTGATAAGCGTATCCCCGGTATAGTCAGGGGTTAATGGGAGTCGTCCCCGTCCCCCCAGTATACGGCCAGAACCATGGACCCGGTACTTGTGTTTCGGACTGTCTCCAAAAAGCCATAATGTTGTGAGAGTGAAATTATGTCTAAGTCCAGCTTTGGTACATTAGAAGCAACTCTGAAACTTAACCTAAGCGTTTTTCGAAGCTACTTTTTGGCTAACTTCTTATAGGATGGTCTAGGAGCTCTGAAAATGAACGTGCGCGTCTTTCACTCTTCCCGAGGGACTTAGAACAATTTTGTGATATTTTTTATTAAATGGTGTATAAGGGTATATATATAAATATATTTTATGCACTGTATATGAGCTGGCGATTTCTAAGTCTGTGGTTCCGAGAGGGGGTAACCAGGCTCACTAATAAAGGTCAAGCCACTTGGCTGCCAGAATGCCCTGCTTCAGCACAGACCAGAAAGGCATTGTGATAAGCGTATCCCGGTATAGTCAGGGGTTAATGGGAGTCGTCCCCGTCCCCCCAGTATACGGCCAGAACCATGGACCCTGTACTTGTGGTTCGGACTGTCTCCAACCAGCCATAATGTTGTGAGAGTGAAATTATGTCTAAGTCCAGCTTTGGTACATTAGAAGCAACTCTGAAACTTAACCTAAGCGTTTTTCGAAGCTACTTTTTGGCTAACTTCTTATAGGAAGGTCTAGGAGCTCTGAAAATGAACGTGCGCGTCTTTCACTCTTCCCGAGGGACTTAGAAGAATTTTGTGATATTTTTTATTAAAATGGTGTATAAGGGTATATATATAAATATATTTTATGCACTGTATATGAGCTGGCGATTTCTAAGTCTGTGGTTCCGAGAGGGGGTAACCAGGCTCACTAATAAAGGTCAAGCCACTTGGCTGCCAGAATGCCCTGCTTCAGCACAGACCAGAAAGGCATTGTGATAAGCGTATCCCCGGTATAGTCAGGGGTTAATGGGAGTCGTCCCCGTCCCCCCAGTATACGGCCAGAACCATGGACCCGGTACTTGTGGTTCGGACTGTCTCCAACCAGCCATAATGTTGTGAGAGTGAAATTATGTCTAAGTCCAGCATTGGTACATTAGAAGCAACTCTGAAACTTAACCTAAGCGTTTTTCGAAGCTACTTTTTGGCTAACTTCTTATACAGTAGGAAGGTCTAGGAGCTCTGAAAATGAACGTGCGCGTCTTTCACTCTTCCCGAGGGACTTAGAAGAATTTTGTGATATTTTTTATTAAATGGTGTATAAGGGTATATATATAAATATATTTTATGCACTGTATATGAGCTGGCGATTTCTAAGTCTGTGGTTCCGAGAGGGGGTAACCAGGCTCACTAATAAAGGTCAAGCCACTTGGCTGCCAGAATGCCCTGCTTCAGCACAGACCAGAAAGGCATTGTGATAAGCGTATCCCCGGTATAGTCAGGGGTTAATGGGAGTCGTCCCCGTCCCCCCAGTATACGGCCAGAACCATGGACCCGGTACTTGTGGTTCGGACTCTCTCCAACCAGCCATAATGTTGTGAGAGTGAAATTATGTCTAAGTCCAGCTTTGGTACATTAGAAGCAACTCTGAAACTTAACCTAAGCGTTTTTCGAAACTACTTTTTGGCTAACTTCTTATAGGAAGGTCTAGGAGCTCTGAAAATGAACGTGCGCGTCTTTCACTCTTCCCGAGGGACTTAGAAGAATTTTGTGATATTTTTTATTAAAATGGTGTATAAGGGTATATATATAAATATATTTTATGCACTGTATATGAGCTGGCGATTTCTAAGTCTGTGGTTCCGAGAGGGGGTAACCAGGCTCACTAATAAAGGTCAAGCCACTTGGCTGCCAGAATGCCCTGCTTCAGCACAGACCAGAAAGGCATTGTGATAAGCGTATCCCCGGTATAGTCAGGGGTTAATGGGAGTCGTCCCCGCCCCCCCAGTATACGGCCAGAACCATGGACCCGGTACTTGTGGTTCGGACTCTCTCCAACCAGCCATAATGTTGTGAGAGTGAAATTATGTCTAAGTCCAGCTTTGGTACATTAGAAGCAACTCTGAAACTTAACCTAAGCGTTTTTCGAAGCTACTTTTTGGCTAACTTCTTATAGGAAGGTCTAGGAGCTCTGAAAATGAACGTGCGCGTCTTTCACTCTTCCCGAGGGACTTAGAAGAATTTTGTGATATTTTTTATTAAAATGGTGTATAAGGGTATATATATAAATATATTTTATGCACTGTATATGAGCTGGCGATTTCTAAGTCTGTGGTTCCGAGAGGGGGTAACCAGGCTCACTAATAAAGGTCAAGCCACTTGGCTGCCAGAATGCCCTGCTTCAGCACAGACCAGAAAGGCATTGTGATAAGCGTATCCCCGGTATAGTCAGGGGTTAATGGGAGTCGTCCCCGTCCCCCCAGTATACGGCCAGAACCATGGACCCGGTACTTGTGGTTCGGACTGTCTCCAACCAGCCATAATGTTGTGAGAGTGAAATTATGTCTAAGTCCAGCTTTGGTACATTAGAAGCAACTCTGAAACTTAACCTAAGCGTTTTTCGAAGCTACTTTTTGGCTAACTTCTTATAGGAAGGTCTAGGAGCTCTGAAAATGAACGTGCGCGTCTTTCACTCTTCCCGAGGGACTTAGAAGAATTTTGTGATATTTTTTATTAAAATGTTGTATAAGGGTATATATATAAATATATTTTATGCACTGTATATGAGCTGGCGATTTCTAAGTCTGTGGTTCCGAGAGGGGGTAACCAGGCTCACTAATAAAGGTCAAGCCACTTGGCTGCCAGAATGCCCTGCTTCAGCACAGACCAGAAAGGCATTGTGATAAGCGTATCCCCGGTATAGTCAGGGGTTAATGGGAGTCGTCCCCGTCCCCCCAGTATACGGCCAGAACCATGGACCCGGTACTTGTGGTTCGGACTGTCTCCAACCAGCCATAATGTTGTGAGAGTGAAATTATGTCTAAGTCCAGCTTTGGTACATTAGAAGCAACTCTGAAACTTAACCTAAGCGTTTTTCGAAGCTACTTTTTGGCTAACTTCTTATAGGAAGGTCTAGGAGCTCTGAAAATGAACGTGCGCGTCTTTCACTCTTCCCGAGGGACTTAGAAGAATTTTGTGATATTTTTTATTAAATGGTGTATAAGGGTATATATATAAATATATTTTATGCACTGTATATGAGCTGGCGATTTCTAAGTCTGTGGTTCCGAGAGGGGGTAACCAGGCTCACTAATAAAGGTCAAGCCACTTGGCTGCCAGAATGCCCTGCTTCAGCACAGACCAGAAAGGCATTGTGATAAGCGTATCCCCGGTATAGTCAGGGGTTAATGGGAGTCGTCCCCGTCCCCCCAGTATACGGCCAGAACCATGGACCCGGTACTTGTGGTTCGGACTGTCTCCAACCAGCCATAATGTTGTGAGAGTGAAATTATGTCTAAGTCCAGCTTTGGTACATTAGAAGCAACTCTGAAACTTAACCTAAGCGTTTTTCGAAGCTACTTTTTGGCTAACTTCTTATAGGAAGGTCTAGGAGCTCTGAAAATGAACGTGCGCGTCTTTCACTCTTCCCGAGGGACTTAGAAGAATTTTGTGATATTTTTTATTAAAATGGTGTATAAGGGTATATATATATAAATATATTTTATGCACTGTATATGAGCTGGCGATTTCTAAGTCTGTGGTTCCGAGAGGGGGTAACCAGGCTCACTAATAAAGGTCAAGCCACTTGGCTGCCAGAATGCCCTGCTTCAGCACAGACCAGAAAGGCATTGTGATAAGCGTATCCCCGGTATAGTCAGGGGTTAATGGGAGTCGTCCCCGTCCCCCCAGTATACGGCGAGAACCATGGACCCTGTACTTGTGGTTCGGACTGTCTCCAACCAGCCATAATGTTGTGAGAGTGAAATTATGTCTAAGTCCAGCTTTGGTACATTAGAAGCAACTCTGAAACTTAACCTAAGCGTTTTTCGAAGCTACTTTTTGGCTAACTTCTTATAGGAAGGTCTAGGAGCTCTGAAAATGAACGTGCGCGTCTTTCACTCTTCCCGAGGGACTTAGAAGAATTTTGTGATATTTTTTATTAAATGGTGTATAAGGGTATATATATAAATATATTTTATGCACTGTATATGAGCTGGCGATTTCTAAGTCTGTGGTTCCGAGAGGGGGTAACCAGGCTCACTAATAAAGGTCAAGCCACTTGGCTGCCAGAATGCCCTGCTTCAGCACAGACCAGAAAGGCATTGTGATAAGCGTATCCCCGGTATAGTCAGGGGTTAATGGGAGTCGTCCCCGTCCCCCCAGTATACGGCCAGAACCATGGACCCGGTACTTGTGGTTCGGACTGTCTCCAACCAGCCATAATGTTGTGAGAGTGAAATTATGTCTAAGTCCAGCTTTGGTACATTAGAAGCAACTCTGAAACTTAACCTAAGCGTTTTTCGAAGCTACTTTTTGGCTAACTTCTTATAGGAAGGTCTAGGAGCTCTGAAAATGAACGTGCGCGTCTTTCACTCTTCCCGAGGGACTTAGAAGAATTTTGTGATATTTTTTATTAAAATGGTGTATAAGGGTATATATATAAATATATTTTATGCACTGTATATGAGCTGGCGATTTCTAAGTCTGTGGTTCCGAGAGGGGGTAACCAGGCTCACTAATAAAGGTCAAGCCACTTGGCTGCCAGAATGCCCTGCTTCAGCACAGACCAGAAAGGCATTGTGATAAGCGTATCCCCGGTATAGTCAGGGGTTAATGGGAGTCGTCCCCGTCCCCCCAGTATACGGCGAGAACCATGGACCCTGTACTTGTGGTTCGGACTGTCTCCAACCAGCCATAATGTTGTGAGAGTGAAATTATGTCTAAGTCCAGCTTTGGTACATTAGAAGCAACTCTGAAACGTAACCTAAGCGTTTTTCGAAGCTACTTTTTGGCTAACTTCTTATAGGAAGGTCTAGGAGCTCTGAAAATGAACGTGCGCGTCTTTCACTCTTCCCGAGGGACTTAGAAGAATTTTGTGATATTTTTTATTAAAATGGTGTATAAGGGTATATATATAAATATATTTTATGCACTGTATATGAGCTGGCGATTTCTAAGTCTGTGGTTCCGAGAGGGGGTAACCAGGCTCACTAATAAAGGTCAAGCCACTTGGCTGCCAGAATGCCCTGCTTCAGCACAGACCAGAAAGGCATTGTGATAAGCGTATCCCCGGTATAGTCAGGGGTTAATGGGAGTCGTCCCCGTCCCCCCAGTATACGGCCAGAACCATGGACCCGGTACTTGTGGTTCGGACTATCTCCAACCAGCCATAATGTTGTGAGAGTGAAATTATGTCTAAGTCCAGCTTTGGTACATTAGAAGCAACTCTGAAACTTAACCTAAGCGTTTTTCGAAGCTACTTTTTGGCTAACTTCTTATAGGAAGGTCTAGGAGCTCTGAAAATGAACGTGCGCGTCTTTCACTCTTCCCGAGGGACTTAGAAGAATTTTGTGATATTTTTTATTAAATGGTGTATAAGGGTATATATATAAATATATTTTATGCACTGTATATGAGCTGGCGATTTCTAAGTCTGTGGTTCCGAGAGGGGGTAACCAGGCTCACTAATAAAGGTCAAGCCACTTGGCTGCCAGAATGCCCTGCTTCAGCACAGACCAGAAAGGCATTGTGATAAGCGTATCCCCGGTATAGTCAGGGGTTAATGGGAGTCGTCCCCGTCCCCCCAGTATACGGCCAGAACCATGGACCCGGTACTTGTTGTTCGGACTGTCTCCAACCAGCCATAATGTTGTGAGAGTGAAATTATGTCTAAGTCCAGCATTGGTACATTAGAAGCAACTCTGAAACTTAACCTAAGCGTTTTTCGAAGCTACTTTTTGGCTAACTTCTTATACAGTAGGAAGGTCTAGGAGCTCTGAAAATGAACGTGCGCGTCTTTCACTCTTCCCGAGGGACTTAGAAGAATTTTGTGATATTTTTTATTAAATGGTGTATAAGGGTATATATATAAATATATTTTATGCACTGTATATGAGCTGGCGATTTCTAAGTCTGTGGTTCCGAGAGGGGGTAACCAGGCTCACTAATAAAGGTCAAGCCACTTGGCTGCCAGAATGCCCTGCTTCAGCACAGACCAGAAAGGCATTGTGATAAGCGTATCCCCGGTATAGTCAGGGGTTAATGGGAGTCGTCCCCGCCCCCCCAGTATACGGCCAGAACCATGGACCCGGTACTTGTGGTTCGGACTGTCTCCAACCAGCCATAATGTTGTGAGAGTGAAATTATGTCTAAGTCCAGCTTTGGTACATTAGAAGCAACTCTGAAACTTAACCTAAGCGTTTTTCGAAGCTACTTTTTGGCTAACTTCTTATAGGAAGGTCTAGGAGCTCTGAAAATGAACGTGCGCGTCTTTCACTCTTCCCGGGGGACTTAGAAGAATTTTGTGATATTTTTTATTAAATGGTGTATAAGGGTATATATATAAATATATTTTATGCACTGTATATGAGCTGGCGATTTCTAAGTCTGTGGTTCCGAGAGGGGGTAACCAGGCTCACTAATAAAGGTCAAGCCACTTGGCTGCCAGAATGCCCTGCTTCAGCACAGACCAGAAAGGCATTGTGATAAGCGTATCCCCGGTATAGTCAGGGGTTAATGGGAGTCGTCCCCGCCCCCCCAGTATACGGCCAGAACCATGGACCCGGTACTTGTGGTTCGGACTGTCTCCAACCAGCCATAATGTTGTGAGAGTGAAATTATGTCTAAGTCCAGCTTTGGTACATTAGAAGCAACTCTGAAACTTAACCTAAGCGTTTTTCGAAGCTACTTTTTGGCTAACTTCTTATAGGAAGGTCTAGGAGCTCTGAAAATGAACGTGCGCGTCTTTCACTCTTCCCGGGGGACTTAGAAGAATTTTGTGATATTTTTTATTAAATGGTGTATAAGGGTATATATATAAATATATTTTATGCACTGTATATGAGCTGGCGATTTCTAAGTCTGTGGTTCCGAGAGGGGGTAACCAGGCTCACTAATAAAGGTCAAGCCACTTGGCTGCCAGAATGCCCTGCTTCAGCACAGACCAGAAAGGCATTGTGATAAGCGTATCCCCGGTATAGTCAGGGGTTAATGGGAGTCGTCCCCGTCCCCCCAGTATACGGCGAGAACCATGGACCCTGTACTTGTGGTTCGGACTGTCTCCAACCAGCCATAATGTTGTGAGAGTGAAATTATGTCTAAGTCCAGCTTTGGTACATTAGAAGCAACTCTGAAACGTAACCTAAGCGTTTTTCGAAGCTACTTTTTGGCTAACTTCTTATAGGAAGGTCTAGGAGCTCTGAAAATGAACGTGCGCGTCTTTCACTCTTCCCGAGGGACTTAGAAGAATTTTGTGATATTTTTTATTAAAATGGTGTATAAGGGTATATATATAAATATATTTTATGCACTGTATATGAGCTGGCGATTTCTAAGTCTGTGGTTCCGAGAGGGGGTAACCAGGCTCACTAATAAAGGTCAAGCCACTTGGCTGCCAGAATGCCCTGCTTCAGCACAGACCAGAAAGGCATTGTGATAAGCGTATCCCCGGTATAGTCAGGGGTTAATGGGAGTCGTCCCCGTCCCCCCAGTATACGGCCAGAACCATGGACCCGGTACTTGTGGTTCGGACTGTCTCCAACCAGCCATAATGTTGTGAGAGTGAAATTATGTCTAAGTCCAGCTTTGGTACATTAGAAGCAACTCTGAAACTTAACCTAAGCGTTTTTCGAAGCTACTTTTTGGCTAACTTCTTATAGGAAGGTCTAGGAGCTCTGAAAATGAACGTGCGCGTCTTTCACTCTTCCCGAGGGACTTAGAAGAATTTTGTGATATTTTTTATTAAATGGTGTATAAGGGTATATATATAAATATATTTTATGCACTGTATATGAGCTGGCGATTTCTAAGTCTGTGGTTCCGAGAGGGGGTAACCAGGCTCACTAATAAAGGTCAAGCCACTTGGCTGCCAGAATGCCCTGCTTCAGCACAGACCAGAAAGGCATTGTGATAAGCGTATCCCCGGTATAGTCAGGGGTTAATGGGAGTCGTCCCCGTCCCCCCAGTATACGGCCAGAACCATGGACCCGGTACTTGTGGTTCGGACTGTCTCCAACCAGCCATAATGTTGTGAGAGTGAAATTATGTCTAAGTCCAGCATTGGTACATTAGAAGCAACTCTGAAACTTAACCTAAGCGTTTTTCGAAGCTACTTTTTGGCTAACTTCTTATACAGTAGGAAGGTCTAGGAGCTCTGAAAATGAACGTGCGCGTCTTTCACTCTTCCCGAGGGACTTAGAAGAATTTTGTGATATTTTTTATTAAATGGTGTATAAGGGTATATATATAAATATATTTTATGCACTGTATATGAGCTGGCGATTTCTAAGTCTGTGGTTCCGAGAGGGGGTAACCAGGCTCACTAATAAAGGTCAAGCCACTTGGCTGCCAGAATGCCCTGCTTCAGCACAGACCAGAAAGGCATTGTGATAAGCGTATCCCCGGTATAGTCAGGGGTTAATGGGAGTCGTCCCCGCCCCCCCAGTATACGGCCAGAACCATGGACCCGGTACTTGTGGTTCGGACTGTCTCCAACCAGCCATAATGTTGTGAGAGTGAAATTATGTCTAAGTCCAGCTTTGGTACATTAGAAGCAACTCTGAAACTTAACCTAAGCGTTTTTCGAAGCTACTTTTTGGCTAACTTCTTATAGGAAGGTCTAGGAGCTCTGAAAATGAACGTGCGCGTCTTTCACTCTTCCCGGGGGACTTAGAAGAATTTTGTGATATTTTTTATTAAATGGTGTATAAGGGTATATATATAAATATATTTTATGCACTGTATATGAGCTGGCGATTTCTAAGTCTGTGGTTCCGAGAGGGGGTAACCAGGCTCACTAATAAAGGTCAAGCCACTTGGCTGCCAGAATGCCCTGCTTCAGCACAGACCAGAAAGGCATTGTGATAAGCGTATCCCCGGTATAGTCAGGGGTTAATGGGAGTCGTCCCCGCCCCCCCAGTATACGGCCAGAACCATGGACCCGGTACTTGTGGTTCGGACTGTCTCCAACCAGCCATAATGTTGTGAGAGTGAAATTATGTCTAAGTCCAGCTTTGGTACATTAGAAGCAACTCTGAAACTTAACCTAAGCGTTTTTCGAAGCTACTTTTTGGCTAACTTCTTATAGGAAGGTCTAGGAGCTCTGAAAATGAACGTGCGCGTCTTTCACTCTTCCCGGGGGACTTAGAAGAATTTTGTGATATTTTTTATTAAATGGTGTATAAGGGTATATATATAAATATATTTTATGCACTGTATATGAGCTGGCGATTTCTAAGTCTGTGGTTCCGAGAGGGGGTAACCAGGCTCACTAATAAAGGTCAAGCCACTTGGCTGCCAGAATGCCCTGCTTCAGCACAGACCAGAAAGGCATTGTGATAAGCGTATCCCCGGTATAGTCAGGGGTTAATGGGAGTCGTCCCCGTCCCCCCAGTATACGGCCAGAACCATGGACCCGGTACTTGTGGTTCGGACTGTCTCCAACCAGCCATAATGTTGTGAGAGTGAAATTATGTCTAAGTCCAGCTTTGGTACATTAGAAGCAACTCTGAAACTTAACCTAAGCGTTTTTCGAAGCTACTTTTTGGCTAACTTCTTATAGGAAGGTCTAGGAGCTCTGAAAATGAACGTGCGCGTCTTTCACTCTTCCCGAGGGACTTAGAAGAATTTTGTGATATTTTTTATTAAATGGTGTATAAGGGTATATATATAAATATATTTTATGCACTGTATATGAGCTGGCGATTTCTAAGTCTGTGGTTCCGAGAGGGGGTAACCAGGCTCACTAATAAAGGTCAAGCCACTTGGCTGCCAGAATGCCCTGCTTCAGCACAGACCAGAAAGGCATTGTGATAAGCGTATCCCCGGTATAGTCAGGGGTTAATGGGAGTCGTCCCCGTCCCCCCAGTATACGGCCAGAACCATGGACCCGGTACTTGTGGTTCGGACTGTCTCCAACCAGCCATAATGTTGTGAGAGTGAAATTATGTCTAAGTCCAGCATTGGTACATTAGAAGCAACTCTGAAACTTAACCTAAGCGTTTTTCGAAGCTACTTTTTGGCTAACTTCTTATACAGTAGGAAGGTCTAGGAGCTCTGAAAATGAACGTGCGCGTCTTTCACTCTTCCCGAGGGACTTAGAAGAATTTTGTGATATTTTTTATTAAATGGTGTATAAGGGTATATATATAAATATATTTTATGCACTGTATATGAGCTGGCGATTTCTAAGTCTGTGGTTCCGAGAGGGGGTAACCAGGCTCACTAATAAAGGTCAAGCCACTTGGCTGCCAGAATGCCCTGCTTCAGCACAGACCAGAAAGGCATTGTGATAAGCGTATCCCCGGTATAGTCAGGGGTTAATGGGAGTCGTCCCCGCCCCCCCAGTATACGGCCAGAACCATGGACCCGGTACTTGTGGTTCGGACTGTCTCCAACCAGCCATAATGTTGTGAGAGTGAAATTATGTCTAAGTCCAGCTTTGGTACATTAGAAGCAACTCTGAAACTTAACCTAAGCGTTTTTCGAAGCTACTTTTTGGCTAACTTCTTATAGGAAGGTCTAGGAGCTCTGAAAATGAACGTGCGCGTCTTTCACTCTTCCCGGGGGACTTAGAAGAATTTTGTGATATTTTTTATTAAATGGTGTATAAGGGTATATATATAAATATATTTTATGCACTGTATATGAGCTGGCGATTTCTAAGTCTGTGGTTCCGAGAGGGGGTAACCAGGCTCACTAATAAAGGTCAAGCCACTTGGCTGCCAGAATGCCCTGCTTCAGCACAGACCAGAAAGGCATTGTGATAAGCGTATCCCCGGTATAGTCAGGGGTTAATGGGAGTCGTCCCCGTCCCCCCAGTATACGGCCAGAACCATGGACCCGGTACTTGTGGTTCGGACTGTCTCCAACCAGCCATAATGTTGTGAGAGTGAAATTATGTCTAAGTCCAGCTTTGGTACATTAGAAGCAACTCTGAAACTTAACCTAAGCGTTTTTCGAAGCTACTTTTTGGCTAACTTCTTATAGGAAGGTCTAGGAGCTCTGAAAATGAACGTGCGCGTCTTTCACTCTTCCCGAGGGACTTAGAAGAATTTTGTGATATTTTTTATTAAAATGTTGTATAAGGGTATATATATAAATATATTTTATGCACTGTATATGAGCTGGCGATTTCTAAGTCTGTGGTTCCGAGAGGGGGTAACCAGGCTCACTAATAAAGGTCAAGCCACTTGGCTGCCAGAATGCCCTGCTTCAGCACAGACCAGAAAGGCATTGTGATAAGCGTATCCCAGGTATAGTCAGGGGTTAATGGGAGTCGTCCCCGTCCCCCCAGTATACGGCCAGAACCATGGACCCGGTACTTGTGGTTCGGACTGTCTCCAACCAGCCATAATGTTGTGAGAGTGAAATTATGTCTAAGTCCAGCTTTGGTACATTAGAAGCAACTCTGAAACTTAACCTAAGCGTTTTTCGAAGCTACTTTTTGGCTAACTTCTTATAGGAAGGTCTAGGAGCTCTGAAAATGAACGTGCGCGTCTTTCACTCTTCCCGAGGGACTTAGAAGAATTTTGTGATATTTTTTATTAAATGGTGTATAAGGGTATATATATAAATATATTTTATGCACTGTATATGAGCTGGCGATTTCTAAGTCTGTGGTTCCGAGAGGGGGTAACCAGGCTCACTAATAAAGGTCAAGCCACTTGGCTGCCAGAATGCCCTGCTTCAGCACAGACCAGAAAGGCATTGTGATAAGCGTATCCCCGGTATAGTCAGGGGTTAATGGGAGTCGTCCCCGTCCCCCCAGTATACGGCCAGAACCATGGACCCGGTACTTGTGGTTCGGACTGTCTCCAACCAGCCATAATGTTGTGAGAGTGAAATTATGTCTAAGTCCAGCTTTGGTACATTAGAAGCAACTCTGAAACTTAACCTAAGCGTTTTTCGAAGCTACTTTTTGGCTAACTTCTTATAGGAAGGTCTAGGAGCTCTGAAAATGAACGTGCGCGTCTTTCACTCTTCCCGAGGGACTTAGAAGAATTTTGTGATATTTTTTATTAAATGGTGTATAAGGGTATATATATAAATATATTTTATGCACTGTATATGAGCTGGCGATTTCTAAGTCTGTGGTTCCGAGAGGGGGTAACCAGGCTCACTAATAAAGGTCAAGCCACTTGGCTGCCAGAATGCCCTGCTTCAGCACAGACCAGAAAGGCATTGTGATAAGCGTATCCCCGGTATAGTCAGGGGTTAATGGGAGTCGTCCCCGTCCCCCCAGTATACGGCCAGAACCATGGACCCGGTACTTGTGGTTCGGACTCTCTCCAACCAGCCATAATGTTGTGAGAGTGAAATTATGTCTAAGTCCAGCTTTGGTACATTAGAAGCAACTCTGAAACTTAACCTAAGCGTTTTTCGAAGCTACTTTTTGGCTAACTTCTTATAGGAAGGTCTAGGAGCTCTGAAAATGAACGTGCGCATCTTTCACTCTTCCCGAGGGACTTAGAAGAATTTTGTGATATTTTTTATTAAATGGTGTATAAGGGTATATATATAAAAATATTTTATGCACTGTATATGAGCTGGCGATTTCTAAGTCTGTGGTTCCGAGAGGGGGTAACCAGGCTCACTAATAAAGGTCAAGCCACTTGGCTGCCAGAATGCCCTGCTTCAGCACAGACCAGAAAGGCATTGTGATAAGCGTATCCCCGGTATAGTCAGGGGTTAATGGGAGTCGTCCCCGTCCCCCCAGTATACGGCCAGAACCATGGACCCGGTACTTGTGGTTCGGACTGTCTCCAACCAGCCATAATGTTGTGAGAGTGAAATTATGTCTAAGTCCAGCTTTGGTACATTAGAAGCAACTCTGAAACTTAACCTAAGCGTTTTTCGAAGCTACTTTTTGGCTAACTTCTTATAGGAAGGTCTAGGAGCTCTGAAAATGAACGTGCGCGTCTTTCACTCTTCCCGAGGGACTTAGAAGAATTTTGTGATATTTTTTATTAAATGGTGTATAAGGGTATATATATAAATATATTTTATGCACTGTATATGAGCTGGCGATTTCTAAGTCTGTGGTTCCGAGAGGGGGTAACCAGGCTCACTAATAAAGGTCAAGCCACTTGGCTGCCAGAATGCCGTGCTTCAGCACAGACCAGAAAGGCATTGTGATAAGCGTATCCCCGGTATAGTCAGGGGTTAATGGGAGTCGTCCCCGTCCCCCCAGTATACGGCCAGAACCATGGACCCGGTACTTGTGTTTCGGACTGTCTCCAAAAAGCCATAATGTTGTGAGAGTGAAATTATGTCTAAGTCCAGCTTTGGTACATTAGAAGCAACTCTGAAACTTAACCTAAGCGTTTTTCGAAGCTACTTTTTGGCTAACTTCTTATAGGAAGGTCTAGGAGCTCTGAAAATGAACGTGCGCGTCTTTCACTCTTCCCGAGGGACTTAGAACAATTTTGTGATATTTTTTATTAAATGGTGTATAAGGGTATATATATAAATATATTTTATGCACTGTATATGAGCTGGCGATTTCTAAGTCTGTGGTTCCGAGAGGGGGTAACCAGGCTCACTAATAAAGGTCAAGCCACTTGGCTGCCAGAATGCCCTGCTTCAGCACAGACCAGAAAGGCATTGTGATAAGCGTATCCCGGTATAGTCAGGGGTTAATGGGAGTCGTCCCCGTCCCCCCAGTATACGGCCAGAACCATGGACCCGGTACTTGTGGTTCGGACTGTCTCCAACCAGCCATAATGTTGTGAGAGTGAAATTATGTCTAAGTCCAGCATTGGTACATTAGAAGCAACTCTGAAACTTAACCTAAGCGTTTTTCGAAGCTACTTTTTGGCTAACTTCTTATACAGTAGGAAGGTCTAGGAGCTCTGAAAATGAACGTGCGCGTCTTTCACTCTTCCCGAGGGACTTAGAAGAATTTTGTGATATTTTTTATTAAATGGTGTATAAGGGTATATATATAAATATATTTTATGCACTGTATATGAGCTGGCGATTTCTAAGTCTGTGGTTCCGAGAGGGGGTAACCAGGCTCACTAATAAAGGTCAAGCCACTTGGCTGCCAGAATGCCCTGCTTCAGCACAGACCAGAAAGGCATTGTGATAAGCGTATCCCGGTATAGTCAGGGGTTAATGGGAGTCGTTCCCGTCCCCCCAGTATACGGCCAGAACCATGGACCCGGTACTTGTGGTTCGGACTGTCTCCAACCAGCCATAATGTTGTGAGAGTGAAATTATGTCTAAGTCCAGCATTGGTACATTAGAAGCAACTCTGAAACTTAACCTAAGCGTTTTTCGAAGCTACTTTTTGGCTAACTTCTTATACAGTAGGAAGGTCTAGGAGCTCTGAAAATGAACGTGCGCGTCTTTCACTCTTCCCGAGGGACTTAGAAGAATTTTGTGATATTTTTTATTAAATGGTGTATAAGGGTATATATATAAATATATTTTATGCACTGTATATGAGCTGGCGATTTCTAAGTCTGTGGTTCCGAGAGGGGGTAACCAGGCTCACTAATAAAGGTCAAGCCACTTGGCTGCCAGAATGCCCTGCTTCAGCACAGACCAGAAAGGCATTGTGATAAGCGTATCCCCGGTATAGTCAGGGGTTAATGGGAGTCGTCCCCGTCCCCCCAGTATACGGCCAGAACCATGGACCCGGTACTTGTGGTTCGGACTCTCTCCAACCAGCCATAATGTTGTGAGAGTGAAATTATGTCTAAGTCCAGCTTTGGTACATTAGAAGCAACTCTGAAACTTAACCTAAGCGTTTTTCGAAACTACTTTTTGGCTAACTTCTTATAGGAAGGTCTAGGAGCTCTGAAAATGAACGTGCGCGTCTTTCACTCTTCCCGAGGGACTTAGAAGAATTTTGTGATATTTTTTATTAAAATGGTGTATAAGGGTATATATATAAATATATTTTATGCACTGTATATGAGCTGGCGATTTCTAAGTCTGTGGTTCCGAGAGGGGGTAACCAGGCTCACTAATAAAGCTCAAGCCACTTGGCTGCCAGAATGCCCTGCTTCAGCACAGACCAGAAAGGCATTGTGATAAGCGTATCCCCGGTATAGTCAGGGGTTAATGGGAGTCGTCCCCGTCCCCCCAGTATACGGCCAGAACCATGGACCCGGTACTTGTGGTTCGGACTCTCTCCAACCAGCCATAATGTTGTGAGAGTGAAATTATGTCTAAGTCCAGCTTTGGTACATTAGAAGCAACTCTGAAACTTAACCTAAGCGTTTTTCGAAGCTACTTTTTGGCTAACTTCTTATAGGAAGGTCTAGGAGCTCTGAAAATGAACGTGCGCGTCTTTCACTCTTCCCGAGGGACTTAGAAGAATTTTGTGATAATTTTTATTAAATGGTGTATAAGGGTATATATATAAATATATTTTATGCACTGTATATGAGCTGGCGATTTCTAAGTCTGTGGTTCCGAGAGGGGGTAACCAGGCTCACTAATAAAGGTCAAGCCACTTGGCTGCCAGAATGCCGTGCTTCAGCACAGAGCAGAAAGGCATTGTGATAAGCGTATCCCCGGTATAGTCAGGGGTTAATGGGAGTCGTCCCCGTCCCCCCAGTATACGGCCAGAACCATGGACCCGGTACTTGTGGTTCGGACTCTCTCCAACCAGCCATAATGTTGTGAGAGTGAAATTATGTCTAAGTCCAGCTTTGGTACATTAGAAGCAACTCTGAAACTTAACCTAAGCGTTTTTCGAAGCTACTTTTTGGCTAACTTCTTATAGGAAGGTCTAGGAGCTCTGAAAATGAACGTGCGCGTCTTTCACTCTTCCCGAGGGACTTAGAAGAATTTTGTGATATTTTTTATTAAATGGTGTATAAGGGTATATATATAAATATATTTTATGCACTGTATATGAGCTGGCGATTTCTAAGTCTGTGGTTCCGAGAGGGGGTAACCAGGCTCACTAATAAAGGTCAAGCCACTTGGCTGCCAGAATGCCGTGCTTCAGCACAGACCAGAAAGGCATTGTGATAAGCGTATCCCCGGTATAGTCAGGGGTTAATGGGAGTCGTCCCCGTCCCCCCAGTATACGGCCAGAACCATGGACCCGGTACTTGTGGTTCGGACTCTCTCCAACCAGCCATAATGTTGTGAGAGTGAAATTATGTCTAAGTCCAGCTTTGGTACATTAGAAGCAACTCTGAAACTTAACCTAAGCGTTTTTCGAAGCTACTTTTTGGCTAACTTCTTATAGGAAGGTCTAGGAGCTCTGAAAATGAACGTGCGCGTCTTTCACTCTTCCAGAGGGACTTAGAAGAATTTTGTGATATTTTTTATTAAATCGTGTATAAGGGTATATATATAAATATATTTTATGCACTGTATATGAGCTGGCGATTTCTAAGTCTGTGGTTCCGAGAGGGGGTAACCAGGCTCACTAATAAAGGTCAAGCCACTTGGCTGCCAGAATGCCGTGCTTCAGCACAGAGCAGAAAGGCATTGTGATAAGCGTATCCCCGGTATAGTCAGGGGTTAATGGGAGTCGTCCCCGCCCCCCCAGTATACGGCCAGAACCATGGACCCGGTACTTGTGGTTCGGACTGTCTCCAACCAGCCATAATGTTGTGAGAGTGAAATTATGTCTAAGTCCAGCTTTGGTACATTAGAAGCAACTCTGAAACTTAACCTAAGCGTTTTTCGAAGCTACTTTTTGGCTAACTTCTTATAGGAAGGTCTAGGAGCTCTGAAAATGAACGTGCGCGTCTTTCACTCTTCCCGAGGGACTTAGAAGAATTTTGTGATATTTTTTATTAAATGGTGTATAAGGGTATATATATAAATATATTTTATGCACTGTATATGAGCTGGCGATTTCTAAGCAAAGCTGGACTTAGACATAATTTCACTCTCACAACATTATGGCTGGTTGGAGACAGTCCGAACCACAAGTACCGGGTCCATGGTTCTGGCCGTATACTGGGGGGACGGGGACGACTCCCATTAACCCCTGACTATACCGGGGATACGCTTATCACAATGCCTTTCTGGTCTGTGCTGAAGCAGGGCATTCTGGCAGCCAAGTGGCTTGACCTTTATTAGTGAGCCTGGTTACCCCCTCTCGGAACCACAGACTTAGAAATCGCCAGCTCATATACAGTGCATAAAATATATTTATATATATATACCCTTATACACCATTTTAATAAAAAATATCACAAATTTCTTCTAAGTCCCTCGGGAAGAGTGGAAGACGCGCACGTTAATTTTCAGAGCTCCTAGACCTTCCTATAAGAAGTTAGCCAAAAAGTAGCTTCGAAAAACGCTTAGGTTAAGTTTCAGAGTTGCTTCTAATGTACCAAAGCTGGACTTAGACATAATTTCACTCTCACAACATTATGGCTGGTTGGAGACAGTCCGAACCACAAGTACCGGGTCCATGGTTCTGGCCGTATACTGGGGGGACGGGGACGACTCCCATTAACCCCTGACTATACCGGGGATACGCTTATCACAATGCCTTTCTGGTCTGTGCTGAAGCACGGCATTCTGGCAGCCAAGTGGCTTGACCTTTATTAGTGAGCCTGGTTACCCCCTCTCGGAACCACAGACTTAGAAATCGCCAGCTCATATACAGTGCATAAAATATATTTATATATATACCCTTATACACCATTTTAATAAAAAATATCACAAAATTCTTCTAAGTCCCTCGGGAAGAGTGAAAGACGCGCACGTTCATTTTCAGATCTCCTAGACCTTCCTATAAGAAGTTAGCCAAAAAGTAGTTTCGAAAAACGCTTAGGTTAAGTTTCAGAGTTGCTTCTAATGTACCAAAGCTGGACTTAGACATAATTTCACTCTCACAACATTATGGCTGGTTGGAGAGAGTCCGAACCACAAGTACCGGGTCCATGGTTCTGGCCGTATACTGGGGGGACGGGGACGACTCCCATTAACCCCTGACTATACCGGGGATACGCTTATCACAATGCCTTTCTGGTCTGTGCTGAAGCACGGCATTCTGGCAGCCAAGTGGCTTGACCTTTATTAGTGAGCCTGGTTACCCCCTCTCGGAACCACAGACTTAGAAATCGCCAGCTCATATACAGTGCATAAAATATATTTATATATATACCCTTATACACCATTTTAATAAAAAATATCACAAAATTCTTCTAAGTCCCTCGGGAAGAGTGAAAGACGCGCACGTTCATTTTCAGATCTCCTAGACCTTCCTATAAGAAGTTAGCCAAAAAGTAGTTTCGAAAAACGCTTAGGTTAAGTTTCAGAGTTGCTTCTAATGTACCAAAGCTGGACTTAGACATAATTTCACTCTCACAACATTATGGCTGGTTGGAGAGAGTCCGAACCACAAGTACCGGGTCCATGGTTCTGGCCGTATACTGGGGGGACGGGGACGACTCCCATTAACCCCTGACTATACCGGGGATACGCTTATCACAATGCCTTTCTGGTCTGTGCTGAAGCAGGGCATTCTGGCAGCCAAGTGGCTTGACCTTTATTAGTGAGCCTGGTTACCCCCTCTCGGAACCACAGACTTAGAAATCGCCAGCTCATATACAGTGCATAAAATATATTTATATATATACCCTTATACACCATTTAATAAAAAATATCACAAAATTCTTCTAAGTCCCTCGGGAAGAGTGAAAGACGCGCACGTTCATTTTCAGAGCTCCTAGACCTTCCTATAAGAAGTTAGCCAAAAAGTAGCTTCGAAAAACGCTTAGGTTAAGTTTCAGAGTTGCTTCTAATGTACCAAAGCTGGACTTAGACATAATTTCACTCTCACAACATTATGGCTGGTTGGAGAGAGTCCGAACCACAAGTACCGGGTCCATGGTTCTGGCCGTATACTGGGGGGACGGGGACGACTCCCATTAACCCCTGACTATACCGGGGATACGCTTATCACAATGCCTTTCTGGTCTGTGCTGAAGCACGGCATTCTGGCAGCCAAGTGGCTTGACCTTTATTAGTGAGCCTGGTTACCCCCTCTCGGAACCACAGACTTAGAAATCGCCAGCTCATATACAGTGCATAAAATATATTTATATATATACCCTTATACACCATTTTAATAAAAAATATCACAAAATTCTTCTAAGTCCCTCGGGAAGAGTGAAAGACGCGCACGTTCATTTTCAGATCTCCTAGACCTTCCTATAAGAAGTTAGCCAAAAAGTAGTTTCGAAAAACGCTTAGGTTAAGTTTCAGAGTTGCTTCTAATGTACCAAAGCTGGACTTAGACATAATTTCACTCTCACAACATTATGGCTGGTTGGAGAGAGTCCGAACCACAAGTACCGGGTCCATGGTTCTGGCCGTATACTGGGGGGACGGGGACGACTCCCATTAACCCCTGACTATACCGGGGATACGCTTATCACAATGCCTTTCTGGTCTGTGCTGAAGCAGGGCATTCTGGCAGCCAAGTGGCTTGACCTTTATTAGTGAGCCTGGTTACCCCCTCTCGGAACCACAGACTTAGAAATCGCCAGCTCATATACAGTGCATAAAATATATTTATATATATACCCTTATACACCATTTAATAAAAAATATCACAAAATTCTTCTAAGTCCCTCGGGAAGAGTGAAAGACGCGCACGTTCATTTTCAGAGCTCCTAGACCTTCCTATAAGAAGTTAGCCAAAAAGTAGCTTCGAAAAACGCTTAGGTTAAGTTTCAGAGTTGCTTCTAATGTACCAAAGCTGGACTTAGACATAATTTCACTCTCACAACATTATGGCTGGTTGGAGAGAGTCCGAACCACAAGTACCGGGTCCATGGTTCTGGCCGTATACTGGGGGGACGGGGACGACTCCCATTAACCCCTGACTATACCGGGGATACGCTTATCACAATGCCTTTCTGGTCTGTGCTGAAGCAGGGCATTCTGGCAGCCAAGTGGCTTGACCTTTATTAGTGAGCCTGGTTACCCCCTCTCGGAACCACAGACTTAGAAATCGCCAGCTCATATACAGTGCATAAAATATATTTATATATATACCCTTATACACCATTTTAATAAAAAATATCACAAATTTCTTCTAAGTTCCTCGGGAAGAGTGAAAGACGCGCACGTTCATTTTCAGAGCTCCTAGACCTTCCTATAAGAAGTTAGCCAAAAAGTAGCTTCGAAAAACGCTTAGGTTAAGTTTCAGAGTTGCTTCTAATGTACCAAAGCTGGACTTAGACATAATTTCACTCTCACAACATTATGGCTGGTTGGAGAGAGTCCGAACCACAAGTACCGGGTCCATGGTTCTGGCCGTATACTGGGGGGACGGGGACGACTCCCATTAACCCCTGACTATACCGGGGATACGCTTATCACAATGCCTTTCTGGTCTGTGCTGAAGCAGGGCATTCTGGCAGCCAAGTGGCTTGACCTTTATTAGTGAGCCTGGTCACCCCCTCTCGGAACCACAGACTTAGAAATCGCCAGCTCATATACAGTGCATAAAATATATTTATATATATACCCTTATACACCATTTTAATAAAAAATATCACAAAATTCTTCTAAGTCCCTCGGGAAGAGTGAAAGACGCGCACGTTCATTTTCAGAGCTCCTAGACCTTCCTATAAGAAGTTAGCCAAAAAGTAGCTTCGAAAAACGCTTAGGTTAAGTTTCAGAGTTGCTTCTAATGTACCAAAGCTGGACTTAGACATAATTTCACTCTCACAACATTATGGCTGGTTGGAGACAGTCCGAACCACAAGTACCGGGTCCATGGTTCTGGCCGTATACTGGGGGGACGGGGACGACTCCCATTAACCCCTGACTATACCGGGGATACGCTTATCACAATGCCTTTCTGGTCTGTGCTGAAGCAGGGCATTCTGGCAGCCAAGTGGCTTGACCTTTATTAGTGAGCCTGGTTACCCCCTCTCGGAACCACAGACTTAGAAATCGCCAGCTCATATACAGTGCATAAAATATATTTATATATATACCCTTATACACCATTTAATAAAAAATATCACAAAATTCTTCTAAGTCCCTCGGGAAGAGTGAAAGACGCGCACGTTCATTTTCAGAGCTCCTAGACCTTCCTATAAGAAGTTAGCCAAAAAGTAGCTTCGAAAAACGCTTAGGTTAAGTTTCAGAGTTGCTTCTAATGTACCAAAGCTGGACTTAGACATAATTTCACTCTCACAACATTATGGCTGGTTGGAGACAGTCCGAACCACAAGTACCGGGTCCATGGTTCTGGCCGTATACTGGGGGGACGGGGACGACTCCCATTAACCCCTGACTATACCGGGGATACGCTTATCACAATGCCTTTCTGGTCTGTGCTGAAGCAGGGCATTCTGGCAGCCAAGTGGCTTGACCTTTATTAGTGAGCCTGGTTACCCCCTCTCGGAACCACAGACTTAGAAATCGCCAGCTCATATACAGTGCATAAAATATATTTATATATATACCCTTATACACCATTTTAATAAAAAATATCACAAATTTCTTCTAAGTTCCTCGGGAAGAGTGAAAGACGCGCACGTTCATTTTCAGAGCTCCTAGACCTTCCTATAAGAAGTTAGCCAAAAAGTAGCTTCGAAAAACGCTTAGGTTAAGTTTCAGAGTTGCTTCTAATGTACCAAAGCTGGACTTAGACATAATTTCACTCTCACAACATTATGGCTGGTTGGAGAGAGTCCGAACCACAAGTACCGGGTCCATGGTTCTGGCCGTATACTGGGGGGACGGGGACGACTCCCATTAACCCCTGACTATACCGGGGATACGCTTATCACAATGCCTTTCTGGTCTGTGCTGAAGCAGGGCATTCTGGCAGCCAAGTGGCTTGACCTTTATTAGTGAGCCTGGTCACCCCCTCTCGGAACCACAGACTTAGAAATCGCCAGCTCATATACAGTGCATAAAATATATTTATATATATACCCTTATACACCATTTTAATAAAAAATATCACAAAATTCTTCTAAGTCCCTCGGGAAGAGTGAAAGACGCGCACGTTCATTTTCAGAGCTCCTAGACCTTCCTATAAGAAGTTAGCCAAAAAGTAGCTTCGAAAAACGCTTAGGTTAAGTTTCAGAGTTGCTTCTAATGTACCAAAGCTGGACTTAGACATAATTTCACTCTCACAACATTATGGCTGGTTGGAGACAGTCCGAACCACAAGTACCGGGTCCATGGTTCTGGCCGTATACTGGGGGGACGGGGACGACTCCCATTAACCCCTGACTATACCGGGGATACGCTTATCACAATGCCTTTCTGGTCTGTGCTGAAGCAGGGCATTCTGGCAGCCAAGTGGCTTGACCTTTATTAGTGAGCCTGGTTACCCCCTCTCGGAACCACAGACTTAGAAATCGCCAGCTCATATACAGTGCATAAAATATATTTATATATATACCCTTATACACCATTTAATAAAAAATATCACAAAATTCTTCTAAGTCCCTCGGGAAGAGTGAAAGACGCGCACGTTCATTTTCAGAGCTCCTAGACCTTCCTATAAGAAGTTAGCCAAAAAGTAGCTTCGAAAAACGCTTAGGTTAAGTTTCAGAGTTGCTTCTAATGTACCAAAGCTGGACTTAGACATAATTTCACTCTCACAACATTATGGCTGGTTGGAGAGAGTCCGAACCAAGAGTACCGGGTCCATGGTTCTGGCCGTATACTGGGGGGACGGGGACGACTCCCATTAACCCCTGACTATACCGGGGATACGCTTATCACAATGCCTTTCTGGTCTGTGCTGAAGCAGGGCATTCTGGCAGCCAAGTGGCTTGACCTTTATTAGTGAGCCTGGTTACCCCCTCTCGGAACCACAGACTTAGAAATCGCCAGCTCATATACAGTGCATAAAATATATTTATATATATATACCCTTATACACCATTTTAATAAAAAATATCACAAATTTCTTCTAAGTCCCTCGGGAAGAGTGAAAGACGCGCACGTTCATTTTCAGAGCTCCTAGACCTTCCTATAAGAAGTTAGCCAAAAAGTAGCTTCGAAAAACGCTTAGGTTAAGTTTCAGAGTTGCTTCTAATGTACCAAAGCTGGACTTAGACATAATTTCACTCTCACAACATTATGGCTGGTTGGAGAGAGTCCGAACCACAAGTACCGGGTCCATGGTTCTGGCCGTATACTGGGGGGACGGGGACGACTCCCATTAACCCCTGACTATACCGGGGATACGCTTATCACAATGCCTTTCTGGTCTGTGCTGAAGCAGGGCATTCTGGCAGCCAAGTGGCTTGACCTTTATTAGTGAGCCTGGTTACCCCCTCTCGGAACCACAGACTTAGAAATCGCCAGCTCATATACAGTGCATAAAATATATTTATATATATACCCTTATACACCATTTTAATAATAAATATCACAAAATTCTTCTAAGTCCCTCGGGAAGAGTGAAAGACGCGCACGTTCATTTTCAGAGCTCCTAGACCTTCCTATAAGAAGTTAGCCAAAAAGTAGCTTCGAAAAACGCTTAGGTTAAGTTCCAGAGTTGCTTCTAATGTACCAAAGCTGGACTTAGACATAATTTCACTCTCACAACATTATGGCTGGTTGGAGAGAGTCCGAACCACAAGTACCGGGTCCATGGTTCTGGCCGTATACTGGGGGGACGGGGACGACTCCCATTAACCCCTGACTATACCGGGGATACGCTTATCACAATGCCTTTCTGGTCTGTGCTGAAGCAGGGCATTCTGGCAGCCAAGTGGCTTGACCTTTATTAGTGAGCCTGGTCACCCCCTCTCGGAACCACAGACTTAGAAATCGCCAGCTCATATACAGTGCATAAAATATATTTATATATATACCCTTATACACCATTTTAATAAAAAATATCACAAAATTCTTCTAAGTCCCTCGGGAAGAGTGAAAGACGCGCACGTTCATTTTCAGAGCTCCTAGACCTTCCTATAAGAAGTTAGCCAAAAAGTAGCTTCGAAAAACGCTTAGGTTAAGTTTCAGAGTTGCTTCTAATGTACCAAAGCTGGACTTAGACATAATTTCACTCTCACAACATTATGGCTGGTTGGAGAGAGTCCGAACCACAAGTACCGGGTCCATGGTTCTGGCCGTATACTGGGGGGACGGGGACGACTCCCATTAACCCCTGACTATACCGGGGATACGCTTATCACAATGCCTTTCTGGTCTGTGCTGAAGCAGGGCATTCTGGCAGCCAAGTGGCTTGACCTTTATTAGTGAGCCTGGTCACCCCCTCTCGGAACCACAGACTTAGAAATCGCCAGCTCATATACAGTGCATAAAATATATTTATATATATACCCTTATACACCATTTTAATAAAAAATATCACAAAATTCTTCTAAGTCCCTCGGGAAGAGTGAAAGACGCGCACGTTCATTTTCAGAGCTCCTAGACCTTCCTATAAGAAGTTAGCCAAAAAGTAGCTTCGAAAAACGCTTAGGTTAAGTTTCAGAGTTGCTTCTAATGTACCAAAGCTGGACTTAGACATAATTTCACTCTCACAACATTATGGCTGGTTGGAGACAGTCCGAACCACAAGTACCGGGTCCATGGTTCTGGCCGTATACTGGGGGGACGGGGACGACTCCCATTAACCCCTGACTATACCGGGGATACGCTTATCACAATGCCTTTCTGGTCTGTGCTGAAGCACGGCATTCTGGCAGCCAAGTGGCTTGACCTTTATTAGTGAGCCTGGTTACCCCCTCTCGGAACCACAGACTTAGAAATCGCCAGCTCATATACAGTGCATAAAATATATTTATATATATACCCTTATACACCATTTTAATAAAAAATATCACAAAATTCTTCTAAGTCCCTCGGGAAGAGTGAAAGACGCGCACGTTCATTTTCAGATCTCCTAGACCTTCCTATAAGAAGTTAGCCAAAAAGTAGTTTCGAAAAACGCTTAGGTTAAGTTTCAGAGTTGCTTCTAATGTACCAAAGCTGGACTTAGACATAATTTCACTCTCACAACATTATGGCTGGTTGGAGAGAGTCCGAACCACAAGTACCGGGTCCATGGTTCTGGCCGTATACTGGGGGGACGGGGACGACTCCCATTAACCCCTGACTATACCGGGGATACGCTTATCACAATGCCTTTCTGGTCTGTGCTGAAGCAGGGCATTCTGGCAGCCAAGTGGCTTGACCTTTATTAGTGAGCCTGGTTACCCCCTCTCGGAACCACAGACTTAGAAATCGCCAGCTCATATACAGTGCATAAAATATATTTATATATATACCCTTATACACCATTTAATAAAAAATATCACAAAATTCTTCTAAGTCCCTTGGGAAGAGTGAAAGACGCGCACGTTCATTTTCAGAGCTCCTAGACCTTCCTATAAGAAGTTAGCCAAAAAGTAGCTTCGAAAAACGCTTAGGTTAAGTTTCAGAGTTGCTTCTAATGTACCAAAGCTGGACTTAGACATAATTTCACTCTCACAACATTATGGCTGGTTGGAGAGAGTCCGAACCACAAGTACCGGGTCCATGGTTCTGGCCGTATACTGGGGGGACGGGGACGACTCCCATTAACCCCTGACTATACCGGGGATACGCTTATCACAATGCCTTTCTGGTCTGTGCTGAAGCAGGGCATTCTGGCAGCCAAGTGGCTTGACCTTTATTAGTGAGCCTGGTTACCCCCTCTCGGAACCACAGACTTAGAAATCGCCAGCTCATATACAGTGCATAAAATATATTTATATATATACCCTTATACACCATTTTAATAAAAAATATCACAAAATTCTTCTAAGTCCCTCGGGAAGAGTGAAAGACGCGCACGTTCATTTTCAGAGCTCCTAGACCTTCCTATAAGAAGTTAGCCAAAAAGTAGCTTCGAAAAACGCTTAGGTTAAGTTTCAGAGTTGCTTCTAATGTACCAAAGCTGGACTTAGACATAATTTCACTCTCACAACATTATGGCTGGTTGGAGAGAGTCCGAACCACAAGTACCGGGTCCATGGTTCTGGCCGTATACTGGGGGGACGGGGACGACTCCCATTAACCCCTGACTATACCGGGGATACGCTTATCACAATGCCTTTCTCGTCTGTGCTGAAGCAGGGCATTCTGGCAGCCAAGTGGCTTGACCTTTATTAGTGAGCCTGGTCACCCCCTCTCGGAACCACAGACTTAGAAATCGCCAGCTCATATACAGTGCATAAAATATATTTATATATATACCCTTATACACCATTTTAATAAAAAATATCACAAAATTCTTCTAAGTCCCTCGGGAAGAGTGAAAGACGCGCACGTTCATTTTCAGAGCTCCTAGACCTTCCTATAAGAAGTTAGCCAAAAAGTAGCTTCGAAAAACGCTTAGGTTAAGTTTCAGAGTTGCTTCTAATGTACCAAAGCTGGACTTAGACATAATTTCACTCTCACAACATTATGGCTGGTTGGAGAGAGTCCGAACCACAAGTACCGGGTCCATGGTTCTGGCCGTATACTGGGGGGACGGGGACGACTCCCATTAACCCCTGACTATACCGGGGATACGCTTATCACAATGCCTTTCTGGTCTGTGCTGAAGCAGGGCATTCTGGCAGCCAAGTGGCTTGACCTTTATTAGTGAGCCTGGTCACCCCCTCTCGGAACCACAGACTTAGAAATCGCCAGCTCATATACAGTGCATAAAATATATTTATATATATACCCTTATACACCATTTTAATAAAAAATATCACAAAATTCTTCTAAGTCCCTCGGGAAGAGTGAAAGACGCGCACGTTCATTTTCAGAGATCCTAGACCTTCCTATAAGAAGTTAGCCAAAAAGTAGCTTCGAAAAACGCTTAGGTTAAGTTTCAGAGTTGCTTCTAATGTACCAAAGCTGGACTTAGACATAATTTCACTCTCACAACATTATGGCTGGTTGGAGAGAGTCCGAACCACAAGTACCGGGTCCATGGTTCTGGCCGTATACTGGGGGGACGGGGACGACTCCCATTAACCCCTGACTATACCGGGGATACGCTTATCACAATGCCTTTCTGGTCTGTGCTGAAGCAGGGCATTCTGGCAGCCAAGTGGCTTGACCTTTATTAGTGAGCCTGGTCACCCCCTCTCGGAACCACAGACTTAGAAATCGCCAGCTCATATACAGTGCATAAAATATATTTATATATATACCCTTATACACCATTTTAATAAAAAATATCACAAAATTCTTCTAAGTCCCTCGGGAAGAGTGAAAGACGCGCACGTTCATTTTCAGAGATCCTAGACCTTCCTATAAGAAGTTAGCCAAAAAGTAGCTTCGAAAAACGCTTAGGTTAAGTTTCAGAGTTGCTTCTAATGTACCAAAGCTGGACTTAGACATAATTTCACTCTCACAACATTATGGCTGGTTGGAGACAGTCCGAACCACAAGTACCGGGTCCATGGTTCTGGCCGTATACTGGGGGGACGGGGACGACTCCCATTAACCCCTGACTATACCGGGGATACGCTTATCACAATGCCTTTCTGGTCTGTGCTGAAGCAGGGCATTCTGGCAGCCAAGTGGCTTGACCTTTATTAGTGAGCCTGGTTACCCCCTCTCGGAACCACAGACTTAGAAATCGCCAGCTCATATACAGTGCATAAAATATATTTATATATATACCCTTATACACCATTTTAATAAAAAATATCACAAATTTCTTCTAAGTCCCTCGGGTAGAGTGAAAGACGCGCACGTTCATTTTCAGAGCTCCTAGACCTTCCTATAAGAAGTTAGCCAAAAAGTAGCTTCGAAAAACGCTTAGGTTAAGTTTCAGAGTTGCTTCTAATGTACCAAAGCTGGACTTAGACATAATTTCACTCTCACAACATTATGGCTGGTTGGAGAGAGTCCGAACCACAAGTACCGGGTCCATGGTTCTGGCCGTATACTGGGGGGACGGGGACGACTCCCATTAACCCCTGACTATACCGGGGATACGCTTATCACAATGCCTTTCTGGTCTGTGCTGAAGCAGGGCATTCTGGCAGCCAAGTGGCTTGACCTTTATTAGTGAGCCTGGTTACCCCCTCTCGGAACCACAGACTTAGAAATCGCCAGCTCATATACAGTGCATAAAATATATTTATATATATACCCTTATACACCATTTTAATAAAAAATATCACAAAATTCTTCTAAGTCCCTCGGGAAGAGTGAAAGACGCGCACGTTCATTTTCAGAGCTCCTAGACCTTCCTATAAGAAGTTAGCCAAAAAGTAGCTTCGAAAAACGCTTAGGTTAAGTTTCAGAGTTGCTTCTAATGTACCAAAGCTGGACTTAGACATAATTTCACTCTCACAACATTATGGCTGGTTGGAGAGAGTCCGAACCACAAGTACCGGGTCCATGGTTCTGGCCGTATACTGGGGGGACGGGGACGACTCCCATTAACCCCTGACTATACCGGGGATACGCTTATCACAATGCCTTTCTGGTCTGTGCTGAAGCAGGGCATTCTGGCAGCCAAGTGGCTTGACCTTTATTAGTGAGCCTGGTTACCCCCTCTCGGAACCACAGACTTAGAAATCGCCAGCTCATATACAGTGCATAAAATATATTTATATATATATACCCTTATACACCATTTTAATAAAAAATATCACAAAATTCTTCTAAGTCCCTCGGGAAGAGTGAAAGACGCGCACGTTCATTTTCAGAGCTCCTAGACCTTCCTATAAGAAGTTAGCCAAAAAGTAGCTTCGAAAAACGCTTAGGTTAAGTTTCAGAGTTGCTTCTAATGTACCAAAGCTGGACTTAGACATAATTTCACTCTCACAACATTATGGCTGGTTGGAGAGAGTCCGAACCACAAGTACCGGGTCCATGGTTCTGGCCGTATACTGGGGGGACGGGGACGACTCCCATTAACCCCTGACTATACCGGGGATACGCTTATCACAATGCCTTTCTGGTCTGTGCTGAAGCAGGGCATTCTGGCAGCCAAGTGGCTTGACCTTTATTAGTGAGCCTGGTCACCCCCTCTCGGAACCACAGACTTAGAAATCGCCAGCTCATATACAGTGCATAAAATATATTTATATATATACCCTTATACACCATTTTAATAAAAAATATCACAAAATTCTTCTAAGTCCCTCGGGAAGAGTGAAAGACGCGCACGTTCATTTTCAGAGCTCCTAGACCTTCCTATAAGAAGTTAGCCAAAAAGTAGCTTCGAAAAACGCTTAGGTTAAGTTTCAGAGTTGCTTCTAATGTACCAAAGCTGGACTTAGACATAATTTCACTCTCACAACATTATGGCTGGTTGGAGACAGTCCGAACCACAAGTACCGGGTCCATGGTTCTGGCCGTATACTGGGGGGACGGGGACGACTCCCATTAACCCCTGACTATACCGGGGATACGCTTATCACAATGCCTTTCTGGTCTGTGCTGAAGCACGGCATTCTGGCAGCCAAGTGGCTTGACCTTTATTAGTGAGCCTGGTTACCCCCTCTCGGAACCACAGACTTAGAAATCGCCAGCTCATATACAGTGCATAAAATATATTTATATATATACCCTTATACACCATTTTAATAAAAAATATCACAAAATTCTTCTAAGTCCCTCGGGAAGAGTGAAAGACGCGCACGTTCATTTTCAGAGCTCCTAGACCTTCCTATAAGAAGTTAGCCAAAAAGTAGCTTCGAAAAACGCTTAGGTTAAGTTTCAGAGTTGCTTCTAATGTACCAAAGCTGGACTTAGACATAATTTCACTCTCACAACATTATGGCTGGTTGGAGACAGTCCGAACCACAAGTACCGGGTCCATGGTTCTGGCCGTATACTGGGGGGACGGGGACGACTCCCATTAACCCCTGACTATACCGGGGATACGCTTATCACAATGCCTTTCTGGTCTGTGCTGAAGCACGGCATTCTGGCAGCCAAGTGGCTTGACCTTTATTAGTAAGCCTGGTTACCCCCTCTCGGAACCACAGACTTAGAAATCGCCAGCTCATATACAGTGCATAAAATATATTTATATATATATACCCTTATACACCATTTAATAAAAAATATCACAACATTCTTCTAAGTCCCTCGGGAAGAGTGAAAGACGCGCACGTTCATTTTCAGAGCTCCTAGAACTTCCTATAAGAAGTTAGCCAAAAAGTAGCTTCGAAAAACGCTTAGGTTAAGTTTCAGAGTTGCTTCTAATGTACCAAAGCTGGACTTAGACATAATTTCACTCTCACAACATTATGGCTGGTTGGAGAGAGTCCGAACCACAAGTACCGGGTCCATGGTTCTGGCCGTATACTGGGGGGACGGGGACGACTCCCATTAACCCCTGACTATACCGGGGATACGCTTATCACAATGCCTTTCTGGTCTGTGCTGAAGCACGGCATTCTGGCAGCCAAGTGGCTTGACCTTTATTAGTGAGCCTGGTTACCCCCTCTCGGAACCACAGACTTAGAAATCGCCAGCTCATATACAGTGCATAAAATATATTTATATATATACCCTTATACACCATTTTAATAAAAAATATCACAAAATTCTTCTAAGTCCCTCGGGAAGAGTGAAAGACGCGCACGTTCATTTTCAGAGCTCCTAGACCTTCCTATAAGAAGTTAGCCAAAAAGTAGCTTCGAAAAACGCTTAGGTTAAGTTTCAGAGTTGCTTCTAATGTACCAAAGCTGGACTTAGACATAATTTCACTCTCACAACATTATGGCTGGTTGGAGACAGTCCGAACCACAAGTACCGGGTCCATGGTTCTGGCCGTATACTGGGGGGACGGGGACGACTCCCATTAACCCCTGACTATACCGGGGATACGCTTATCACAATGCCTTTCTGGTCTGTGCTGAAGCACGGCATTCTGGCAGCCAAGTGGCTTGACCTTTATTAGTGAGCCTGGTTACCCCCTCTCGGAACCACAGACTTAGAAATCGCCAGCTCATATACAGTGCATAAAATATATTTATATATATACCCTTATACACCATTTTAATAAAAAATATCACAAAATTCTTCTAAGTCCCTCGGGAAGAGTGAAAGACGCGCACGTTCATTTTCAGAGCTCCTAGACCTTCCTATAAGAAGTTAGCCAAAAAGTAGCTTCGAAAAACGCTTAGGTTAAGTTTCAGAGTTGCTTCTAATGTACCAAAGCTGGACTTAGACATAATTTCACTCTCACAAAATTATGGCTGGTTGGAGACAGTCCGAACCACAAGTACCGGGTCCATGGTTCTGGCCGTATACTGGGGGGACGGGGACGACTCCCATTAACCCCTGACTATACCGGGGATACGCTTATCACAATGCCTTTCTGGTCTGTGCTGAAGCACGGCATTCTGGCAGCCAAGTGGCTTGACCTTTATTAGTAAGCCTGGTTACCCCCTCTCGGAACCACAGACTTAGAAATCGCCAGCTCATATACAGTGCATAAAATATATTTATATATATATACCCTTATACACCATTTAATAAAAAATATCACAACATTCTTCTAAGTCCCTCGGGAAGAGTGAAAGACGCGCACGTTCATTTTCAGAGCTCCTAGAACTTCCTATAAGAAGTTAGCCAAAAAGTAGCTTCGAAAAACGCTTAGGTTAAGTTTCAGAGTTGCTTCTAATGTACCAAAGCTGGACTTAGACATAATTTCACTCTCACAACATTATGGCTGGTTGGAGAGAGTCCGAACCACAAGTACCGGGTCCATGGTTCTGGCCGTATACTGGGGGGACGGGGACGACTCCCATTAACCCCTGACTATACCGGGGATACGCTTATCACAATGCCTTTCTGGTCTGTGCTGAAGCACGGCATTCTGGCAGCCAAGTGGCTTGACCTTTATTAGTGAGCCTGGTTACCCCCTCTCGGAACCACAGACTTAGAAATCGCCAGCTCATATACAGTGCATAAAATATATTTATATATATACCCTTATACACCATTTTAATAAAAAATATCACAAAATTCTTCTAAGTCCCTCGGGAAGAGTGAAAGACGCGCACGTTCATTTTCAGAGCTCCTAGACCTTCCTATAAGAAGTTAGCCAAAAAGTAGCTTCGAAAAACGCTTAGGTTAAGTTTCAGAGTTGCTTCTAATGTACCAAAGCTGGACTTAGACATAATTTCACTCTCACAACATTATGGCTGGTTGGAGACAGTCCGAACCACAAGTACCGGGTCCATGGTTCTGGCCGTATACTGGGGGGACGGGGACGACTCCCATTAACCCCTGACTATACCGGGGATACGCTTATCACAATGCCTTTCTGGTCTGTGCTGAAGCACGGCATTCTGGCAGCCAAGTGGCTTGACCTTTATTAGTGAGCCTGGTTACCCCCTCTCGGAACCACAGACTTAGAAATCGCCAGCTCATATACAGTGCATAAAATATATTTATATATATACCCTTATACACCATTTTAATAAAAAATATCACAAAATTCTTCTAAGTCCCTCGGGAAGAGTGAAAGACGTGCACGTTCATTTTTAGAGCTCCTAGACCTTCCTATAAGAAGTTAGCCAAAAAGTAGCTTCGAAAAACGCTTAGGTTAAGTTTCAGAGTTGCTTCTAATGTACCAAAGCTGGACTTAGACATAATTTCACTCTCACAACATTATGGCTGGTTGGAGACAGTCCGAACCACAAGTACCGGGTCCATGGTTCTGGCCGTATACTGGGGGGACGGGGACGACTCCCATTAACCCCTGACTATACCGGGGATTCGCTTATCACAATGCCTTTCTGGTCTGTGCTGAAGCACGGCATTCTGGCAGCCAAGTGGCTTGACCTTTATTAGTAAGCCTGGTTACCCCCTCTCGGAACCACAGACTTAGAAATCGCCAGCTCATATACAGTGCATAAAATATATTTATATATATATACCCTTATACACCATTTAATAAAAAATATCACAACATTCTTCTAAGTCCCTCGGGAAGAGTGAAAGACGCGCACGTTCATTTTCAGAGCTCCTAGAACTTCCTATAAGAAGTTAGCCAAAAAGTAGCTTCGAAAAACGCTTAGGTTAAGTTTCAGAGTTGCTTCTAATGTACCAAAGCTGGACTTAGACATAATTTCACTCTCACAACATTATGGCTGGTTGGAGAGAGTCCGAACCACAAGTACCGGGTCCATGGTTCTGGCCGTATACTGGGGGGACGGGGACGACTCCCATTAACCCCTGACTATACCGGGGATACGCTTATCACAATGCCTTTCTGGTCTGTGCTGAAGCACGGCATTCTGGCAGCCAAGTGGCTTGACCTTTATTAGTGAGCCTGGTTACCCCCTCTCGGAACCACAGACTTAGAAATCGCCAGCTCATATACAGTGCATAAAATATATTTATATATATACCCTTATACACCATTTTAATAAAAAATATCACAAAATTCTTCTAAGTCCCTCGGGAAGAGTGAAAGACGCGCACGTTCATTTTCAGAGCTCCTAGACCTTCCTATAAGAAGTTAGCCAAAAAGTAGCTTCGAAAAACGCTTAGGTTAAGTTTCAGAGTTGCTTCTAATGTACCAAAGCTGGACTTAGACATAATTTCACTCTCACAACATTATGGCTGGTTGGAGACAGTCCGAACCACAAGTACCGGGTCCATGGTTCTGGCCGTATACTGGGGGGACGGGGACGACTCCCATTAACCCCTGACTATACCGGGGATACGCTTATCACAATGCCTTTCTGGTCTGTGCTGAAGCAGGGCATTCTGGCAGCCAAGTGGCTTGACCTTTATTAGTGAGCCTGGTCACCCCCTCTCGGAACCACAGACTTAGAAATCGCCAGCTCATATACAGTGCATAAAATATATTTATATATATACCCTTATACACCATTTTAATAAAAAATATCACAAAATTCTTCTAAGTCCCTCGGGAAGAGTGAAAGACGCGCACGTTCATTTTCAGAGATCCTAGACCTTCCTATAAGAAGTTAGCCAAAAAGTAGCTTCGAAAAACGCTTAGGTTAAGTTTCAGAGTTGCTTCTAATGTACCAAAGCTGGACTTAGACATAATTTCACTCTCACAACATTATGGCTGGTTGGAGACAGTCCGAACCACAAGTACCGGGTCCATGGTTCTGGCCGTATACTGGGGGGACGGGGACGACTCCCATTAACCCCTGACTATACCGGGGATACGCTTATCACAATGCCTTTCTGGTCTGTGCTGAAGCAGGGCATTCTGGCAGCCAAGTGGCTTGACCTTTATTAGTGAGCCTGGTTACCCCCTCTCGGAACCACAGACTTAGAAATCGCCAGCTCATATACAGTGCATAAAATATATTTATATATATACCCTTATACACCATTTTAATAAAAAATATCACAAATTTCTTCTAAGTCCCTCGGGAAGAGTGAAAGACGCGCACGTTCATTTTCAGAGCTCCTAGACCTTCCTATAAGAAGTTAGCCAAAAAGTAGCTTCGAAAAACGCTTAGGTTAAGTTTCAGAGTTGCTTCTAATGTACCAAAGCTGGACTTAGACATAATTTCACTCTCACAACATTATGGCTGGTTGGAGAGAGTCCGAACCACAAGTACCGGGTCCATGGTTCTGGCCGTATACTGGGGGGACGGGGACGACTCCCATTAACCCCTGACTATACCGGGGATACGCTTATCACAATGCCTTTCTGGTCTGTGCTGAAGCAGGGCATTCTGGCAGCCAAGTGGCTTGACCTTTATTAGTGAGCCTGGTTACCCCCTCTCGGAACCACAGACTTAGAAATCGCCAGCTCATATACAGTGCATAAAATATATTTATATATATACCCTTATACACCATTTTAATAAAAAATATCACAAAATTCTTCTAAGTCCCTCGGGAAGAGTGAAAGACGCGCACGTTCATTTTCAGAGCTCCTAGACCTTCCTATAAGAAGTTAGCCAAAAAGTAGCTTCGAAAAACGCTTAGGTTAAGTTTCAGAGTTGCTTCTAATGTACCAAAGCTGGACTTAGACATAATTTCACTCTCACAACATTATGGCTGGTTGGAGAGAGTCCGAACCACAAGTACCGGGTCCATGGTTCTGGCCGTATACTGGGGGGACGGGGACGACTCCCATTAACCCCTGACTATACCGGGGATACGCTTATCACAATGCCTTTCTGGTCTGTGCTGAAGCAGGGCATTCTGGCAGCCAAGTGGCTTGACCTTTATTAGTGAGCCTGGTCACCCCCTCTCGGAACCACAGACTTAGAAATCGCCAGCTCATATACAGTGCATAAAATATATTTATATATATACCCTTATACACCATTTTAATAAAAAATATCACAAAATTCTTCTAAGTCCCTCGGGAAGAGTGAAAGACGCGCACGTTCATTTTCAGAGCTCCTAGACCTTCCTATAAGAAGTTAGCCAAAAAGTAGCTTCGAAAAACGCTTAGGTTAAGTTTCAGAGTTGCTTCTAATGTACCAAAGCTGGACTTAGACATAATTTCACTCTCACAACATTATGGCTGGTTGGAGACAGTCCGAACCACAAGTACCGGGTCCATGGTTCTGGCCGTATACTGGGGGGACGGGGACGACTCCCATTAACCCCTGACTATACCGGGGATACGCTTATCACAATGCCTTTCTGGTCTGTGCTGAAGCACGGCATTCTGGCAGCCAAGTGGCTTGACCTTTATTAGTGAGCCTGGTTACCCCCTCTCGGAACCACAGACTTAGAAATCGCCAGCTCATATACAGTGCATAAAATATATTTATATATATACCCTTATACACCATTTTAATAAAAAATATCACAAAATTCTTCTAAGTCCCTCGGGAAGAGTGAAAGACGCGCACGTTCATTTTCAGAGCTCCTAGACCTTCCTATAAGAAGTTAGCCAAAAAGTAGCTTCGAAAAACGCTTAGGTTAAGTTTGAGTTGCTTCTAATGTACCAAAGCTGGACTTAGACATAATTTCACTCTCACAACATTATGGCTGGTTGGAGACAGTCCGAACCACAAGTACCGGGTCCATGGTTCTGGCCGTATACTGGGGGGACGGGGACGACTCCCATTAACCCTTGACTATACCGGGGATACGCTTATCACAATGCCTTTCTGGTCTGTGCTGAAGCACGGCATTCTGGCAGCCAAGTGGCTTGACCTTTATTAGTAAGCCTGGTTACCCCCTCTCGGAACCACAGACTTAGAAATCGCCAGCTCATATACAGTGCATAAAATATATTTATATATATATACCCTTATACACCATTTAATAAAAAATATCACAACATTCTTCTAAGTCCCTCGGGAAGAGTGAAAGACGCGCACGTTCATTTTCAGAGCTCCTAGAACTTCCTATAAGAAGTTAGCCAAAAAGTAGCTTCGAAAAACGCTTAGGTTAAGTTTCAGAGTTGCTTCTAATGTACCAAAGCTGGACTTAGACATAATTTCACTCTCACAACATTATGGCTGGTTGGAGACAGTCCGAACCACAAGTACCGGGTCCATGGTTCTGGCCGTATACTGGGGGGACGGGGACGACTCCCATTAACCCCTGACTATACCGGGGATACGCTTATCACAATGCCTTTCTGGTCTGTGCTGAAGCACGGCATTCTGGCAGCCAAGTGGCTTGACCTTTATTAGTGAGCCTGGTTACCCCCTCTCGGAACCACAGACTTAGAAATCGCCAGCTCATATACAGTGCATAAAATATATTTATATATATACCCTTATACACCATTTTAATAAAAAATATCACAAAATTCTTCTAAGTCCCTCGGGAAGAGTGAAAGACGCGCACGTTCATTTTCAGAGCTCCTAGACCTTCCTATAAGAAGTTAGCCAAAAAGTAGCTTCGAAAAACGCTTAGGTTAAGTTTCAGAGTTGCTTCTAATGTACCAAAGCTGGACTTAGACATAATTTCACTCTCACAACATTATGGCTGGTTGGAGACAGTCCGAACCACAAGTACCGGGTCCATGGTTCTGGCCGTATACTGGGGGGACGGGGACGACTCCCATTAACCCCTGACTATACCGGGGATACGCTTATCACAATGCCTTTCTGGTCTGTGCTGAAGCAGGGCATTCTGGCAGCCAAGTGGCTTGACCTTTATTAGTGAGCCTGGTCACCCCCTCTCGGAACCACAGACTTAGAAATCGCCAGCTCATATACAGTGCATAAAATATATTTATATATATACCCTTATACACCATTTTAATAAAAAATATCACAAAATTCTTCTAAGTCCCTCGGGAAGAGTGAAAGACGCGCACGTTCATTTTCAGAGATCCTAGACCTTCCTATAAGAAGTTAGCCAAAAAGTAGCTTCGAAAAACGCTTAGGTTAAGTTTCAGAGTTGCTTCTAATGTACCAAAGCTGGACTTAGACATAATTTCACTCTCACAACATTATGGCTGGTTGGAGACAGTCCGAACCACAAGTACCGGGTCCATGGTTCTGGCCGTATACTGGGGGGACGGGGACGACTCCCATTAACCCCTGACTATACCGGGGATACGCTTATCACAATGCCTTTCTGGTCTGTGCTGAAGCAGGGCATTCTGGCAGCCAAGTGGCTTGACCTTTATTAGTGAGCCTGGTTACCCCCTCTCGGAACCACAGACTTAGAAATCGCCAGCTCATATACAGTGCATAAAATATATTTATATATATACCCTTATACACCATTTTAATAAAAAATATCACAAATTTCTTCTAAGTCCCTCGGGAAGAGTGAAAGACGCGCACGTTCATTTTCAGAGCTCCTAGACCTTCCTATAAGAAGTTAGCCAAAAAGTAGCTTCGAAAAACGCTTAGGTTAAGTTTCAGAGTTGCTTCTAATGTACCAAAGCTGGACTTAGACATAATTTCACTCTCACAACATTATGGCTGGTTGGAGAGAGTCCGAACCACAAGTACCGGGTCCATGGTTCTGGCCGTATACTGGGGGGACGGGGACGACTCCCATTAACCCCTGACTATACCGGGGATACGCTTATCACAATGCCTTTCTGGTCTGTGCTGAAGCAGGGCATTCTGGCAGCCAAGTGGCTTGACCTTTATTAGTGAGCCTGGTTACCCCCTCTCGGAACCACAGACTTAGAAATCGCCAGCTCATATACAGTGCATAAAATATATTTATATATATACCCTTATACACCATTTTAATAAAAAATATCACAAAATTCTTCTAAGTCCCTCGGGAAGAGTGAAAGACGCGCACGTTCATTTTCAGAGCTCCTAGACCTTCCTATAAGAAGTTAGCCAAAAAGTAGCTTCGAAAAACGCTTAGGTTAAGTTTCAGAGTTGCTTCTAATGTACCAAAGCTGGACTTAGACATAATTTCACTCTCACAACATTATGGCTGGTTGGAGAGAGTCCGAACCACAAGTACCGGGTCCATGGTTCTGGCCGTATACTGGGGGGACGGGGACGACTCCCATTAACCCCTGACTATACCGGGGATACGCTTATCACAATGCCTTTCTGGTCTGTGCTGAAGCAGGGCATTCTGGCAGCCAAGTGGCTTGACCTTTATTAGTGAGCCTGGTCACCCCCTCTCGGAACCACAGACTTAGAAATCGCCAGCTCATATACAGTGCATAAAATATATTTATATATATACCCTTATACACCATTTTAATAAAAAATATCACAAAATTCTTCTAAGTCCCTCGGGAAGAGTGAAAGACGCGCACGTTCATTTTCAGAGCTCCTAGACCTTCCTATAAGAAGTTAGCCAAAAAGTAGCTTCGAAAAACGCTTAGGTTAAGTTTCAGAGTTGCTTCTAATGTACCAAAGCTGGACTTAGACATAATTTCACTCTCACAACATTATGGCTGGTTGGAGACAGTCCGAACCACAAGTACCGGGTCCATGGTTCTGGCCGTATACTGGGGGGACGGGGACGACTCCCATTAACCCCTGACTATACCGGGGATACGCTTATCACAATGCCTTTCTGGTCTGTGCTGAAGCACGGCATTCTGGCAGCCAAGTGGCTTGACCTTTATTAGTGAGCCTGGTTACCCCCTCTCGGAACCACAGACTTAGAAATCGCCAGCTCATATACAGTGCATAAAATATATTTATATATATACCCTTATACACCATTTTAATAAAAAATATCACAAAATTCTTCTAAGTCCCTCGGGAAGAGTGAAAGACGCGCACGTTCATTTTCAGAGCTCCTAGACCTTCCTATAAGAAGTTAGCCAAAAAGTAGCTTCGAAAAACGCTTAGGTTAAGTTTGAGTTGCTTCTAATGTACCAAAGCTGGACTTAGACATAATTTCACTCTCACAACATTATGGCTGGTTGGAGACAGTCCGAACCACAAGTACCGGGTCCATGGTTCTGGCCGTATACTGGGGGGACGGGGACGACTCCCATTAACCCTTGACTATACCGGGGATACGCTTATCACAATGCCTTTCTGGTCTGTGCTGAAGCACGGCATTCTGGCAGCCAAGTGGCTTGACCTTTATTAGTAAGCCTGGTTACCCCCTCTCGGAACCACAGACTTAGAAATCGCCAGCTCATATACAGTGCATAAAATATATTTATATATATATACCCTTATACACCATTTAATAAAAAATATCACAACATTCTTCTAAGTCCCTCGGGAAGAGTGAAAGACGCGCACGTTCATTTTCAGAGCTCCTAGAACTTCCTATAAGAAGTTAGCCAAAAAGTAGCTTCGAAAAACGCTTAGGTTAAGTTTCAGAGTTGCTTCTAATGTACCAAAGCTGGACTTAGACATAATTTCACTCTCACAACATTATGGCTGGTTGGAGACAGTCCGAACCACAAGTACCGGGTCCATGGTTCTGGCCGTATACTGGGGGGACGGGGACGACTCCCATTAACCCCTGACTATACCGGGGATACGCTTATCACAATGCCTTTCTGGTCTGTGCTGAAGCACGGCATTCTGGCAGCCAAGTGGCTTGACCTTTATTAGTGAGCCTGGTTACCCCCTCTCGGAACCACAGACTTAGAAATCGCCAGCTCATATACAGTGCATAAAATATATTTATATATATACCCTTATACACCATTTTAATAAAAAATATCACAAAATTCTTCTAAGTCCCTCGGGAAGAGTGAAAGACGCGCACGTTCATTTTCAGAGCTCCTAGACCTTCCTATAAGAAGTTAGCCAAAAAGTAGCTTCGAAAAACGCTTAGGTTAAGTTTCAGAGTTGCTTCTAATGTACCAAAGCTGGACTTAGACATAATTTCACTCTCACAACATTATGGCTGGTTGGAGACAGTCCGAACCACAAGTACCGGGTCCATGGTTCTGGCCGTATACTGGGGGGACGGGGACGACTCCCATTAACCCCTGACTATACCGGGGATACGCTTATCACAATGCCTTTCTGGTCTGTGCTGAAGCACGGCATTCTGGCAGCCAAGTGGCTTGACCTTTATTAGTGAGCCTGGTTACCCCCTCTCGGAACCACAGACTTAGAAATCGCCAGCTCATATACAGTGCATAAAATATATTTATATATATATACCCTTATACACCATTTAATAAAAAATATCACAACATTCTTCTAAGTCCCTCGGGAAGAGTGAAAGACGCGCACGTTCATTTTCAGAGCTCCTAGACCTTCCTATAAGAAGTTAGCCAAAAAGTAGCTTCGAAAAACGCTTAGGTTAAGTTTCAGAGTTGCTTCTAATGTACCAAAGCTGGACTTAGACATAATTTCACTCTCACAACATTATGGCTGGTTGGAGACAGTCCGAACCACAAGTACCGGGTCCATGGTTCTGGCCGTATACTGGGGGGACGGGGACGACTCCCATTAACCCCTGACTATACCGGGGATACGCTTATCACAATGCCTTTCTGGTCTGTGCTGAAGCACGGCATTCTGGCAGCCAAGTGGCTTGACCTTTATTAGTGAGCCTGGTTACCCCCTCTCGGAACCACAGACTTAGAAATCGCCAGCTCATATACAGTGCATAAAATATATTTATATATATACCCTTATACACCATTTTAATAAAAAATATCACAAAATTCTTCTAAGTCCCTCGGGAAGAGTGAAAGACGCGCACGTTCATTTTCAGAGCTCCTAGACCTTCCTATAAGAAGTTAGCCAAAAAGTAGCTTCGAAAAACGCTTAGGTTAAGTTTGAGTTGCTTCTAATGTACCAAAGCTGGACTTAGACATAATTTCACTCTCACAACATTATGGCTGGTTGGAGACAGTCCGAACCACAAGTACCGGGTCCATGGTTCTGGCCGTATACTGGGGGGACGGGGACGACTCCCATTAACCCTTGACTATACCGGGGATACGCTTATCACAATGCCTTTCTGGTCTGTGCTGAAGCACGGCATTCTGGCAGCCAAGTGGCTTGACCTTTATTAGTAAGCCTGGTTACCCCCTCTCGGAACCACAGACTTAGAAATCGCCAGCTCATATACAGTGCATAAAATATATTTATATATATATACCCTTATACACCATTTAATAAAAAATATCACAACATTCTTCTAAGTCCCTCGGGAAGAGTGAAAGACGCGCACGTTCATTTTCAGAGCTCCTAGAACTTCCTATAAGAAGTTAGCCAAAAAGTAGCTTCGAAAAACGCTTAGGTTAAGTTTCAGAGTTGCTTCTAATGTACCAAAGCTGGACTTAGACATAATTTCACTCTCACAACATTATGGCTGGTTGGAGACAGTCCGAACCACAAGTACCGGGTCCATGGTTCTGGCCGTATACTGGGGGGACGGGGACGACTCCCATTAACCCCTGACTATACCGGGGATACGCTTATCACAATGCCTTTCTGGTCTGTGCTGAAGCACGGCATTCTGGCAGCCAAGTGGCTTGACCTTTATTAGTGAGCCTGGTTACCCCCTCTCGGAACCACAGACTTAGAAATCGCCAGCTCATATACAGTGCATAAAATATATTTATATATATACCCTTATACACCATTTTAATAAAAAATATCACAAAATTCTTCTAAGTCCCTCGGGAAGAGTGAAAGACGCGCACGTTCATTTTCAGAGCTCCTAGACCTTCCTATAAGAAGTTAGCCAAAAAGTAGCTTCGAAAAACGCTTAGGTTAAGTTTGAGTTGCTTCTAATGTACCAAAGCTGGACTTAGACATAATTTCACTCTCACAACATTATGGCTGGTTGGAGACAGTCCGAACCACAAGTACCGGGTCCATGGTTCTGGCCGTATACTGGGGGGACGGGGACGACTCCCATTAACCCTTGACTATACCGGGGATACGCTTATCACAATGCCTTTCTGGTCTGTGCTGAAGCACGGCATTCTGGCAGCCAAGTGGCTTGACCTTTATTAGTAAGCCTGGTTACCCCCTCTCGGAACCACAGACTTAGAAATCGCCAGCTCATATACAGTGCATAAAATATATTTATATATATATACCCTTATACACCATTTAATAAAAAATATCACAACATTCTTCTAAGTCCCTCGGGAAGAGTGAAAGACGCGCACGTTCATTTTCAGAGCTCCTAGAACTTCCTATAAGAAGTTAGCCAAAAAGTAGCTTCGAAAAACGCTTAGGTTAAGTTTCAGAGTTGCTTCTAATGTACCAAAGCTGGACTTAGACATAATTTCACTCTCACAACATTATGGCTGGTTGGAGACAGTCCGAACCACAAGTACCGGGTCCATGGTTCTGGCCGTATACTGGGGGGACGGGGACGACTCCCATTAACCCCTGACTATACCGGGGATACGCTTATCACAATGCCTTTCTGGTCTGTGCTGAAGCACGGCATTCTGGCAGCCAAGTGGCTTGACCTTTATTAGTGAGCCTGGTTACCCCCTCTCGGAACCACAGACTTAGAAATCGCCAGCTCATATACAGTGCATAAAATATATTTATATATATACCCTTATACACCATTTTAATAAAAAATATCACAAAATTCTTCTAAGTCCCTCGGGAAGAGTGAAAGACGCGCACGTTCATTTTCAGAGCTCCTAGACCTTCCTATAAGAAGTTAGCCAAAAAGTAGCTTCGAAAAACGCTTAGGTTAAGTTTCAGAGTTGCTTCTAATGTACCAAAGCTGGACTTAGACATAATTTCACTCTCACAACATTATGGCTGGTTGGAGACAGTCCGAACCACAAGTACCGGGTCCATGGTTCTGGCCGTATACTGGGGGGACGGGGACGACTCCCATTAACCCCTGACTATACCGGGGATACGCTTATCACAATGCCTTTCTGGTCTGTGCTGAAGCACGGCATTCTGGCAGCCAAGTGGCTTGACCTTTATTAGTGAGCCTGGTTACCCCCTCTCGGAACCACAGACTTAGAAATCGCCAGCTCATATACAGTGCATAAAATATATTTATATATATATACCCTTATACACCATTTAATAAAAAATATCACAACATTCTTCTAAGTCCCTCGGGAAGAGTGAAAGACGCGCACGTTCATTTTCAGAGCTCCTAGACCTTCCTATAAGAAGTTAGCCAAAAAGTAGCTTCGAAAAACGCTTAGGTTAAGTTTCAGAGTTGCTTCTAATGTACCAAAGCTGGACTTAGACATAATTTCACTCTCACAACATTATGGCTGGTTGGAGACAGTCCGAACCACAAGTACCGGGTCCATGGTTCTGGCCGTATACTGGGGGGACGGGGACGACTCCCATTAACCCCTGACTATACCGGGGATACGCTTATCACAATGCCTTTCTGGTCTGTGCTGAAGCACGGCATTCTGGCAGCCAAGTGGCTTGACCTTTATTAGTGAGCCTGGTTACCCCCTCTCGGAACCACAGACTTAGAAATCGCCAGCTCATATACAGTGCATAAAATATATTTATATATATACCCTTATACACCATTTTAATAAAAAATATCACAAAATTCTTCTAAGTCCCTCGGGAAGAGTGAAAGACGCGCACGTTCATTTTCAGAGCTCCTAGACCTTCCTATAAGAAGTTAGCCAAAAAGTAGCTTCGAAAAACGCTTAGGTTAAGTTTGAGTTGCTTCTAATGTACCAAAGCTGGACTTAGACATAATTTCACTCTCACAACATTATGGCTGGTTGGAGACAGTCCGAACCACAAGTACCGGGTCCATGGTTCTGGCCGTATACTGGGGGGACGGGGACGACTCCCATTAACCCTTGACTATACCGGGGATACGCTTATCACAATGCCTTTCTGGTCTGTGCTGAAGCACGGCATTCTGGCAGCCAAGTGGCTTGACCTTTATTAGTAAGCCTGGTTACCCCCTCTCGGAACCACAGACTTAGAAATCGCCAGCTCATATACAGTGCATAAAATATATTTATATATATATACCCTTATACACCATTTAATAAAAAATATCACAACATTCTTCTAAGTCCCTCGGGAAGAGTGAAAGACGCGCACGTTCATTTTCAGAGCTCCTAGAACTTCCTATAAGAAGTTAGCCAAAAAGTAGCTTCGAAAAACGCTTAGGTTAAGTTTCAGAGTTGCTTCTAATGTACCAAAGCTGGACTTAGACATAATTTCACTCTCACAACATTATGGCTGGTTGGAGACAGTCCGAACCACAAGTACCGGGTCCATGGTTCTGGCCGTATACTGGGGGGACGGGGACGACTCCCATTAACCCCTGACTATACCGGGGATACGCTTATCACAATGCCTTTCTGGTCTGTGCTGAAGCACGGCATTCTGGCAGCCAAGTGGCTTGACCTTTATTAGTGAGCCTGGTTACCCCCTCTCGGAACCACAGACTTAGAAATCGCCAGCTCATATACAGTGCATAAAATATATTTATATATATACCCTTATACACCATTTTAATAAAAAATATCACAAAATTCTTCTAAGTCCCTCGGGAAGAGTGAAAGACGCGCACGTTCATTTTCAGAGCTCCTAGACCTTCCTATAAGAAGTTAGCCAAAAAGTAGCTTCGAAAAACGCTTAGGTTAAGTTTCAGAGTTGCTTCTAATGTACCAAAGCTGGACTTAGACATAATTTCACTCTCACAACATTATGGCTGGTTGGAGAGAGTCCGAACCACAAGTACCGGGTCCATGGTTCTGGCCGTATACTGGGGGGACGGGGACGACTCCCATTAACCCCTGACTATACCGGGGATACGCTTATCACAATGCCTTTCTGGTCTGTGCTGAAGCAGGGCATTCTGGCAGCCAAGTGGCTTGACCTTTATTAGTGAGCCTGGTTACCCCCTCTCGGAACCACAGACTTAGAAATCGCCAGCTCATATACAGTGCATAAAATATATTTATATATATACCCTTATACACCATTTTAATAAAAAATATCACAAATTTCTTCTAAGTCCCTAGGGAAGAGTGAAAGACGCGCACGTTCATTTTCAGAGCTCCTAGACCTTCCTATAAGAAGTTAGCCAAAAAGTAGCTTCGAAAAACGCTTAGGTTAAGTTTCAGAGTTGCTTCTAATGTACCAAAGCTGGACTTAGACATAATTTCACTCTCACAACATTATGGCTGGTTGGAGAGAGTCCGAACCACAAGTACCGGGTCCATGGTTCTGGCCGTATACTGGGGGGACGGGGACGACTCCCATTAACCCCTGACTATACCGGGGATACGCTTATCACAATGCCTTTCTGGTCTGTGCTGAAGCAGGGCATTCTGGCAGCCAAGTGGCTTGACCTTTATTAGTGAGCCTGGTTCCCCCTCTCGGAACCACAGACTTAGAAATCGCCAGCTCATATACAGTGCATAAAATATATTTATATATATACCCTTATACACCATTTTAATAAAAAATATCACAAAATTCTTCTAAGTCCCTCGGGAAGAGTGAAAGACGCGCACGTTCATTTTCAGAGCTCCTAGACCTTCCTATAAGAAGTTAGCCAAAAAGTAGCTTCGAAAAACGCTTAGGTTAAGTTTCAGAGTTGCTTCTAATGTACCAAAGCTGGACTTAGACATAATTTCACTCTCACAACATTATGGCTGGTTGGAGAGAGTCCGAACCACAAGTACCGGGTCCATGGTTCTGGCCGTATACTGGGGGGACGGGGACGACTCCCATTAACCCCTGACTATACCGGGGATACGCTTATCACAATGCCTTTCTGGTCTGTGCTGAAGCACGGCATTCTGGCAGCCAAGTGGCTTGACCTTTATTAGTGAGCCTGGTTACCCCCTCTCGGAACCACAGACTTAGAAATCGCCAGCTCATATACAGTGCATAAAATATATTTATATATATACCCTTATACACCATTTAATAAAAAATATCACAAAATTCTTCTAAGTCCCTCGGGAAGAGTGAAAGACGCGCACGTTCATTTTCAGAGCTCCTAGACCTTCCTATAAGAAGTTAGCCAAAAAGTAGCTTCGAAAAACGCTTAGGTTAAGTTTCAGAGTTGCTTCTAATGTACCAAAGCTGGACTTAGACATAATTTCACTCTCACAACATTATGGCTGGTTGGAGACAGTCCGAACCACAAGTACCGGGTCCATGGTTCTGGCCGTATACTGGGGGGACGGGGACGACTCCCATTAACCCCTGACTATACCGGGGATACGCTTATCACAATGCCTTTCTGGTCTGTGCTGAAGCAGGGCATTCTGGCAGCCAAGTGGCTTGACCTTTATTAGTGAGCCTGGTTACCCCCTCTCGGAACCACAGACTTAGAAATCGCCAGCTCATATACAGTGCATATAATATATTTATAAATATACCCTTATACACCATTTTAATAAAAAATATCACAACATTCTTCTAAGTCCCTCGGGAAGAGTGAAAGACGCGCACGTTCATTTTCAGAGCTCCTAGACCTTCCTATAAGAAGTTAGCCAAAAAGTAGCTTCGAAAAACGCTTAGGTAAAGTTTCAGAGTTGCTTCTAATGTACCAAAGCTGGACTTAGACATAATTTCACTCTCACAACATTATGGCTGGTTGGAGAGAGTCCGAACCACAAGTACCGGGTCCATGGTTCTGGCCGTATACTGGGGGGACGGGGACGACTCCCATTAACCCCAGACTATACCGGGGATACGCTTATCACAATGCCTTTCTGGTCTGTGCTGAAGCAGGGCATTCTGGCAGCCAAGTGGCTTGACCTTTATTAGTGAGCCTGGTTACCCCCTCTCGGAACCACAGACTTAGAAATCGCCAGCTCATATACAGTGCATAAAATATATTTATATATATACCCTTATACACCATTTAATAAAAAATATCACAAAATTCTTCTAAGTCGCTCGGGAAGAGTGAAAGACGCGCACGTTCATTTTCAGAGCTCCTAGACCTTCCTATAAGAAGTTAGCCAAAAAGTAGCTTCGAAAAACGCTTAGGTTAAGTTTTAGTGTTGCTTCTAATGTACCAAAGCTGGACTTAGACATAATTTCACTCTCACAACATTATGGCTGGTTGGAGACAGTCCGAACCACAAGTACCGGGTCCATGGTTCTGGCCGTATACTGGGGGGACGGGGACGACTCCCATTAACCCCTGACTATACCGGGGATACGCTTATCACAATGCCTTTCTGGTCTGTGCTGAAGCAGGGCATTCTGGCAGCCAAGTTGCTTGACCTTTATTAGTGAGCCTGGTTACCCCCTCTCGGAACCACAGACTTAGAAATCGCCAGCTCATATACAGTGCATAAAATATATTTATATATATACCCTTATACACCATTTTAATAAAAAATATCACAAAATTCTTCTAAGTCCCTCGGGAAGAGTGAAAGACGCGCACGTTCATTTTCAGAGCTCCTAGACCTTCCTATAAGAAGTTAGCCAAAAAGTAGCTTCGAAAAACGCTTAGGTTAAGTTTCAGAGTTGCTTCTAATGTACCAAAGCTGGACTTAGACATAATTTCACTCTCACAACATTATGGCTGGTTGGAGACAGTCCGAACCACAAGTACCGGGTCCATGGTTCTGGCCGTATACTGGGGGGACGGGGACGACTCCCATTAACCCCTGACTATACCGGGGATACGCTTATCACAATGCCTTTCTGGTCTGTGCTGAAGCACGGCATTCTGGCAGCCAAGTGGCTTGACCTTTATTAGTGAGCCTGGTTACCCCCTCTCGGAACCACAGACTTAGAAATCGCCAGCTCATATACAGTGCATAAAATATATTTATATATATATACCCTTATACACCATTTAATAAAAAATATCACAAAATTCTTCTAAGTTCCTCGGGAAGAGTGAAAGACGCGCACGTTCATTTTCAGAGCTCCTAGAACTTCCTATAAGAAGTTAGCCAAAAAGTAGCTTCGAAAAACGCTTAGGTTAAGTTTCGGAGTTGCTTCAAATGTACCAAAGCTGGACTTAGACATAATTTCACTCTCACAACATTATGGCTGGTTGGAGACAGTCCGAACCACAAGTACCGGGTCCATGGTTCTGGCCGTATACTGGGGGGACGGGGACGACTCCCATTAACCCCTGACTATACCGGGGATACGCTTATCACAATGCCTTTCTGGTCTGTGCTGAAGCAGGGCATTCTGGCAGCCAAGTGGCTTGACCTTTATTAGTGAGCCTGGTTACCCCCTCTCGGAACCACAGACTTAGAAATCGCCAGCTCATATACAGTGCATAAAATATATTTATATATATACCCTTATACACCATTTTAATAAAAAATATCACAAATTTCTTCTAAGTCCCTAGGGAAGAGTGAAAGACGCGCACGTTCATTTTCAGAGCTCCTAGACCTTCCTATAAGAAGTTAGCCAAAAAGTAGCTTCGAAAAACGCTTAGGTTAAGTTTCAGAGTTGCTTCTAATGTACCAAAGCTGGACTTAGACATAATTTCACTCTCACAACATTATGGCTGGTTGGAGAGAGTCCGAACCACAAGTACCGGGTCCATGGTTCTGGCCGTATACTGGGGGGACGGGGACGACTCCCATTAACCCCTGACTATACCGGGGATACGCTTATCACAATGCCTTTCTGGTCTGTGCTGAAGCAGGGCATTCTGGCAGCCAAGTGGCTTGACCTTTATTAGTGAGCCTGGTTACCCCCTCTCGGAACCACAGACTTAGAAATCGCCAGCTCATATACAGTGCATAAAATATATTTATATATATACCCTTATACACCATTTAATAAAAAATATCACAAAATTCTTCTAAGTCCCTCGGGAAGAGTGAAAGACGCGCACGTTCATTTTCAGAGCTCCTAGACCTTCCTATAAGAAGTTAGCCAAAAAGTAGCTTCGAAAAACGCTTAGGTTAAGTTTCAGAGTTGCTTCTAATGTACCAAAGCTGGACTTAGACATAATTTCACTCTCACAACATTATGGCTGGTTGGAGACAGTCCGAACCACAAGTACCGGGTCCATGGTTCTGGCCGTATACTGGGGGGACGGGGACGACTCCCATTAACCCCTGACTATACCGGGGATACGCTTATCACAATGCCTTTCTGGTCTGTGCTGAAGCAGGGCATTCTGGCAGCCAAGTGGCTTGACCTTTATTAGTGAGCCTGGTCACCCCCTCTCGGAACCACAGACTTAGAAATCGCCAGCTCATATACAGTGCATAAAATATATTTATATATATACCCTTATACACCATTTTAATAAAAAATATCACAAATTTCTTCTAAGTCCCTCGGGAAGAGTGAAAGACGCGCACGTTCATTTTCAGAGCTCCTAGACCTTCCTATAAGAAGTTAGCCAAAAAGTAGCTTCGAAAAACGCTTAGGTTAAGTTTCAGAGTTGCTTCTAATGTACCAAAGCTGGACTTAGACATAATTTCACTCTCACAACATTATGGCTGGTTGGAGACAGTCCGAACCACAAGTACCGGGTCCATGGTTCTGGCCGTATACTGGGGGAAGGGGACGACTCCCATTAACCCCTGACTATACCGGGGATACGCTTATCACAATGCCTTTCTGGTCTGTGCTGAAGCACGGCATTCTGGCAGCCAAGTGGCTTGACCTTTATTAGTGAGCCTGGTTACCCCCTCTCGGAACCACAGACTTAGAAATCGCCAGCTCATATACAGTGCATAAAATATATTTATATATATATACCCTTATACACCATTTAATAAAAAATATCACAAAATTCTTCTAAGTTCCTCGGGAAGAGTGAAAGACGCGCACGTTCATTTTCAGAGCTCCTAGACCTTCCTATAAGAAGTTAGCCAAAAAGTAGCTTCGAAAAACGCTTAGGTTAAGTTTCGGAGTTGCTTCAAATGTACCAAAGCTGGACTTAGACATAATTTCACTCTCACAACATTATGGCTGGTTGGAGACAGTCCGAACCACAAGTACCGGGTCCATGGTTCTGGCCGTATACTGGGGGGACGGGGACGACTCCCATTAACCCCTGACTATACCGGGGATACGCTTATCACAATGCCTTTCTGGTCTGTGCTGAAGCAGGGCATTCTGGCAGCCAAGTGGCTTGACCTTTATTAGTGAGCCTGGTTACCCCCTCTCGGAACCACAGACTTAGAAATCGCCAGCTCATATACAGTGCATAAAATATATTTATATATATACCCTTATACACCATTTTAATAAAAAATATCACAAATTTCTTCTAAGTCCCTAGGGAAGAGTGAAAGACGCGCACGTTCATTAAAAGAGCTCCTAGACCTTCCTATAAGAAGTTAGCCAAAAAGTAGCTTCGAAAAACGCTTAGGTTAAGTTTCAGAGTTGCTTCTAATGTACCAAAGCTGGACTTAGACATAATTTCACTCTCACAACATTATGGCTGGTTGGAGAGAGTCCGAACCACAAGTACCGGGTCCATGGTTCTGGCCGTATACTGGGGGGACGGGGACGACTCCCATTAACCCCTGACTATACCGGGGATACGCTTATCACAATGCCTTTCTGGTCTGTGCTGAAGCAGGGCATTCTGGCAGCCAAGTGGCTTGACCTTTATTAGTGAGCCTGGTTACCCCCTCTCGGAACCACAGACTTAGAAATCGCCAGCTCATATACAGTGCATAAAATATATTTATATATATACCCTTATACACCATTTAATAAAAAATATCACAAAATTCTTCTAAGTCCCTCGGGAAGAGTGAAAGACGCGCACGTTCATTTTCAGAGCTCCTAGACCTTCCTATAAGAAGTTAGCCAAAAAGTAGCTTCGAAAAACGCTTAGGTTAAGTTTCAGAGTTGCTTCTAATGTACCAAAGCTGGACTTAGACATAATTTCACTCTCACAACATTATGGCTGGTTGGAGACAGTCCGAACCACAAGTACCGGGTCCATGGTTCTGGCCGTATACTGGGGGGACGGGGACGACTCCCATTAACCCCTGACTATACCGGGGATACGCTTATCACAATGCCTTTCTGGTCTGTGCTGAAGCAGGGCATTCTGGCAGCCAAGTGGCTTGACCTTTATTAGTGAGCCTGGTTACCCCCTCTCGGAACCACAGACTTAGAAATCGCCAGCTCATATACAGTGCATAAAATATATTTATATATATACCCTTATACACCATTTTAATAAAAAATATCACAAAATTCTTCTAAGTCCCTCGGGAAGAGTGAAAGACGCGCACGTTCATTTTCAGAGCTCCTAGACCTTCCTATAAGAAGTTAGCCAAAAAGTAGCTTCGAAAAACGCTTAGGTTAAGTTTCAGAGTTGCTTCTAATGTACCAAAGCTGGACTTAGACATAATTTCACTCTCACAACATTATGGCTGGTTGGAGAGAGTCCGAACCACAAGTACCGGGTCCATGGTTCTGGCCGTATACTGGGGGGACGGGGACGACTCCCATTAACCCCTGACTATACCGGGGATACGCTTATCACAATGCCTTTCTGGTCTGTGCTGAAGCAGGGCATTCTGGCAGCCAAGTGGCTTGACCTTTATTAGTGAGCCTGGTTACCCCCTCTCGGAACCACAGACTTAGAAATCGCCAGCTCATATACAGTGCATAAAATATATTTATATATATACCCTTATACACCATTTTAATAAAAAATATCACAAATTTCTTCTAAGTCCCTAGGGAAGAGTGAAAGACGCGCACGTTCATTTTCAGAGCTCCTAGACCTTCCTATAAGAAGTTAGCCAAAAAGTAGCTTCGAAAAACGCTTAGGTTAAGTTTCAGAGTTGCTTCTAATGTACCAAAGCTGGACTTAGACATAATTTCACTCTCACAACATTATGGCTGGTTGGAGAGAGTCCGAACCACAAGTACCGGGTCCATGGTTCTGGCCGTATACTGGGGGGACGGGGACGACTCCCATTAACCCCTGACTATACCGGGGATACGCTTATCACAATGCCTTTCTGGTCTGTGCTGAAGCAGGGCATTCTGGCAGCCAAGTGGCTTGACCTTTATTAGTGAGCCTGGTTACCCCCTCTCGGAACCACAGACTTAGAAATCGCCAGCTCATATACAGTGCATAAAATATATTTATATATATACCCTTATACACCATTTAATAAAAAATATCACAAAATTCTTCTAAGTCCCTCGGGAAGAGTGAAAGACGCGCACGTTCATTTTCAGAGCTCCTAGACCTTCCTATAAGAAGTTAGCCAAAAAGTAGCTTCGAAAAACGCTTAGGTTAAGTTTCAGAGTTGCTTCTAATGTACCAAAGCTGGACTTAGACATAATTTCACTCTCACAACATTATGGCTGGTTGGAGACAGTCCGAACCACAAGTACCGGGTCCATGGTTCTGGCCGTATACTGGGGGGACGGGGACGACTCCCATTAACCCCTGACTATACCGGGGATACGCTTATCACAATGCCTTTCTGGTCTGTGCTGAAGCAGGGCATTCTGGCAGCCAAGTGGCTTGACCTTTATTAGTGAGCCTGGTCACCCCCTCTCGGAACCACAGACTTAGAAATCGCCAGCTCATATACAGTGCATAAAATATATTTATATATATACCCTTATACACCATTTTAATAAAAAATATCACAAATTTCTTCTAAGTCCCTCGGGAAGAGTGAAAGACGCGCACGTTCATTTTCAGAGCTCCTAGACCTTCCTATAAGAAGTTAGCCAAAAAGTAGCTTCGAAAAACGCTTAGGTTAAGTTTCAGAGTTGCTTCTAATGTACCAAAGCTGGACTTAGACATAATTTCACTCTCACAACATTATGGCTGGTTGGAGACAGTCCGAACCACAAGTACCGGGTCCATGGTTCTGGCCGTATACTGGGGGAAGGGGACGACTCCCATTAACCCCTGACTATACCGGGGATACGCTTATCACAATGCCTTTCTGGTCTGTGCTGAAGCACGGCATTCTGGCAGCCAAGTGGCTTGACCTTTATTAGTGAGCCTGGTTACCCCCTCTCGGAACCACAGACTTAGAAATCGCCAGCTCATATACAGTGCATAAAATATATTTATATATATATACCCTTATACACCATTTAATAAAAAATATCACAAAATTCTTCTAAGTTCCTCGGGAAGAGTGAAAGACGCGCACGTTCATTTTCAGAGCTCCTAGAACTTCCTATAAGAAGTTAGCCAAAAAGTAGCTTCGAAAAACGCTTAGGTTAAGTTTCGGAGTTGCTTCAAATGTACCAAAGCTGGACTTAGACATAATTTCACTCTCACAACATTATGGCTGGTTGGAGACAGTCCGAACCACAAGTACCGGGTCCATGGTTCTGGCCGTATACTGGGGGGACGGGGACGACTCCCATTAACCCCTGACTATACCGGGGATACGCTTATCACAATGCCTTTCTGGTCTGTGCTGAAGCAGGGCATTCTGGCAGCCAAGTGGCTTGACCTTTATTAGTGAGCCTGGTTACCCCCTCTCGGAACCACAGACTTAGAAATCGCCAGCTCATATACAGTGCATAAAATATATTTATATATATACCCTTATACACCATTTTAATAAAAAATATCACAAATTTCTTCTAAGTCCCTAGGGAAGAGTGAAAGACGCGCACGTTCATTAAAAGAGCTCCTAGACCTTCCTATAAGAAGTTAGCCAAAAAGTAGCTTCGAAAAACGCTTAGGTTAAGTTTCAGAGTTGCTTCTAATGTACCAAAGCTGGACTTAGACATAATTTCACTCTCACAACATTATGGCTGGTTGGAGAGAGTCCGAACCACAAGTACCGGGTCCATGGTTCTGGCCGTATACTGGGGGGACGGGGACGACTCCCATTAACCCCTGACTATACCGGGGATACGCTTATCACAATGCCTTTCTGGTCTGTGCTGAAGCAGGGCATTCTGGCAGCCAAGTGGCTTGACCTTTATTAGTGAGCCTGGTTACCCCCTCTCGGAACCACAGACTTAGAAATCGCCAGCTCATATACAGTGCATAAAATATATTTATATATATACCCTTATACACCATTTAATAAAAAATATCACAAAATTCTTCTAAGTCCCTCGGGAAGAGTGAAAGACGCGCACGTTCATTTTCAGAGCTCCTAGACCTTCCTATAAGAAGTTAGCCAAAAAGTAGCTTCGAAAAACGCTTAGGTTAAGTTTCAGAGTTGCTTCTAATGTACCAAAGCTGGACTTAGACATAATTTCACTCTCACAACATTATGGCTGGTTGGAGACAGTCCGAACCACAAGTACCGGGTCCATGGTTCTGGCCGTATACTGGGGGGACGGGGACGACTCCCATTAACCCCTGACTATACCGGGGATACGCTTATCACAATGCCTTTCTGGTCTGTGCTGAAGCAGGGCATTCTGGCAGCCAAGTGGCTTGACCTTTATTAGTGAGCCTGGTTACCCCCTCTCGGAACCACAGACTTAGAAATCGCCAGCTCATATACAGTGCATAAAATATATTTATATATATACCCTTATACACCATTTTAATAAAAAATATCACAAAATTCTTCTAAGTCCCTCGGGAAGAGTGAAAGACGCGCACGTTCATTTTCAGAGCTCCTAGACCTTCCTATAAGAAGTTAGCCAAAAAGTAGCTTCGAAAAACGCTTAGGTTAAGTTTCAGAGTTGCTTCTAATGTACCAAAGCTGGACTTAGACATAATTTCACTCTCACAACATTATGGCTGGTTGGAGAGAGTCCGAACCACAAGTACCGGGTCCATGGTTCTGGCCGTATACTGGGGGGACGGGGACGACTCCCATTAACCCCTGACTATACCGGGGATACGCTTATCACAATGCCTTTCTGGTCTGTGCTGAAGCACGGCATTCTGGCAGCCAAGTGGCTTGACCTTTATTAGTGAGCCTGGTTACCCCCTCTCGGAACCACAGACTTAGAAATCGCCAGCTCATATACAGTGCATAAAATATATTTATATATATACCCTTATACACCATTTTAATAAAAAATATCACAAAATTCTTCTAAGTCCCTCGGGAAGAGTGAAAGACGCGCACGTTCATTTTCAGAGCTCCTAGACCTTCCTATAAGAAGTTAGCCAAAAAGTAGCTTCGAAAAACGCTTAGGTTAAGTTTCAGAGTTGCTTCTAATGTACCAAAGCTGGACTTAGACATAATTTCACTCTCACAACATTATGGCTGGTTGGAGAGAGTCCGAACCACAAGTACCGGGTCCATGGTTCTGGCCGTATACTGGGGGGACGGGGACGACTCCCATTAACCCCTGACTATACCGGGGATACGCTTATCACAATGCCTTTCTGGTCTGTGCTGAAGCAGGGCATTCTGGCAGCCAAGTGGCTTGACCTTTATTAGTGAGCCTGGTTCCCCCTCTCGGAACCACAGACTTAGAAATCGCCAGCTCATATACAGTGCATAAAATATATTTATATATATACCCTTATACACCATTTTAATAAAAAATATCACAAAATTCTTCTAAGTCCCTCGGGAAGAGTGAAAGACGCGCACGTTCATTTTCAGAGCTCCTAGACCTTCCTATAAGAAGTTAGCCAAAAAGTAGCTTCGAAAAACGCTTAGGTTAAGTTTCAGAGTTGCTTCTAATGTACCAAAGCTGGACTTAGACATAATTTCACTCTCACAACATTATGGCTGGTTGGAGAGAGTCCGAACCACAAGTACCGGGTCCATGGTTCTGGCCGTATACTGGGGGGACGGGGACGACTCCCATTAACCCCTGACTATACCGGGGATACGCTTATCACAATGCCTTTCTGGTCTGTGCTGAAGCACGGCATTCTGGCAGCCAAGTGGCTTGACCTTTATTAGTGAGCCTGGTTACCCCCTCTCGGAACCACAGACTTAGAAATCGCCAGCTCATATACAGTGCATAAAATATATTTATATATATACCCTTATACACCATTTAATAAAAAATATCACAAAATTCTTCTAAGTCCCTCGGGAAGAGTGAAAGACGCGCACGTTCATTTTCAGAGCTCCTAGACCTTCCTATAAGAAGTTAGCCAAAAAGTAGCTTCGAAAAACGCTTAGGTTAAGTTTCAGAGTTGCTTCTAATGTACCAAAGCTGGACTTAGACATAATTTCACTCTCACAACATTATGGCTGGTTGGAGACAGTCCGAACCACAAGTACCGGGTCCATGGTTCTGGCCGTATACTGGGGGGACGGGGACGACTCCCATTAACCCCTGACTATACCGGGGATACGCTTATCACAATGCCTTTCTGGTCTGTGCTGAAGCAGGGCATTCTGGCAGCCAAGTGGCTTGACCTTTATTAGTGAGCCTGGTTACCCCCTCTCGGAACCACAGACTTAGAAATCGCCAGCTCATATACAGTGCATATAATATATTTATAAATATACCCTTATACACCATTTTAATAAAAAATATCACAACATTCTTCTAAGTCCCTCGGGAAGAGTGAAAGACGCGCACGTTCATTTTCAGAGCTCCTAGACCTTCCTATAAGAAGTTAGCCAAAAAGTAGCTTCGAAAAACGCTTAGGTAAAGTTTCAGAGTTGCTTCTAATGTACCAAAGCTGGACTTAGACATAATTTCACTCTCACAACATTATGGCTGGTTGGAGAGAGTCCGAACCACAAGTACCGGGTCCATGGTTCTGGCCGTATACTGGGGGGACGGGGACGACTCCCATTAACCCCAGACTATACCGGGGATACGCTTATCACAATGCCTTTCTGGTCTGTGCTGAAGCAGGGCATTCTGGCAGCCAAGTGGCTTGACCTTTATTAGTGAGCCTGGTTACCCCCTCTCGGAACCACAGACTTAGAAATCGCCAGCTCATATACAGTGCATAAAATATATTTATATATATACCCTTATACACCATTTAATAAAAAATATCACAAAATTCTTCTAAGTCGCTCGGGAAGAGTGAAAGACGCGCACGTTCATTTTCAGAGCTCCTAGACCTTCCTATAAGAAGTTAGCCAAAAAGTAGCTTCGAAAAACGCTTAGGTTAAGTTTCAGAGTTGCTTCTAATGTACCAAAGCTGGACTTAGACATAATTTCACTCTCACAACATTATGGCTGGTTGGAGACAGTCCGAACCACAAGTACCGGGTCCATGGTTCTGGCCGTATACTGGGGGGACGGGGACGACTCCCATTAACCCCTGACTATACCGGGGATACGCTTATCACAATGCCTTTCTGGTCTGTGCTGAAGCAGGGCATTCTGGCAGCCAAGTTGCTTGACCTTTATTAGTGAGCCTGGTTACCCCCTCTCGGAACCACAGACTTAGAAATCGCCAGCTCATATACAGTGCATAAAATATATTTATATATATACCCTTATACACCATTTTAATAAAAAATATCACAAAATTCTTCTAAGTCCCTCGGGAAGAGTGAAAGACGCGCACGTTCATTTTCAGAGCTCCTAGACCTTCCTATAAGAAGTTAGCCAAAAAGTAGCTTCGAAAAACGCTTAGGTTAAGTTTCAGAGTTGCTTCTAATGTACCAAAGCTGGACTTAGACATAATTTCACTCTCACAACATTATGGCTGGTTGGAGACAGTCCGAACCACAAGTACCGGGTCCATGGTTCTGGCCGTATACTGGGGGGACGGGGACGACTCCCATTAACCCCTGACTATACCGGGGATACGCTTATCACAATGCCTTTCTGGTCTGTGCTGAAGCAGGGCATTCTGGCAGCCAAGTGGCTTGACCTTTATTAGTGAGCCTGGTTACCCCCTCTCGGAACCACAGACTTAGAAATCGCCAGCTCATATACAGTGCATAAAATATATTTATATATATACCCTTATACACCATTTTAATAAAAAATATCACAAATTTCTTCTAAGTCCCTCGGGAAGAGTGAAAGACGCGCACGTTCATTTTCAGAGCTCCTAGACCTTCCTATAAGAAGTTAGCCAAAAAGTAGCTTCGAAAAACGCTTAGGTTAAGTTTCAGAGTTGCTTCTAATGTACCAAAGCTGGACTTAGACATAATTTCACTCTCACAACATTATGGCTGGTTGGAGAGAGTCCGAACCACAAGTACCGGGTCCATGGTTCTGGCCGTATACTGGGGGGACGGGGACGACTCCCATTAACCCCTGACTATACCGGGGATACGCTTATCACAATGCCTTTCTGGTCTGTGCTGAAGCAGGGCATTCTGGCAGCCAAGTGGCTTGACCTTTATTAGTGAGCCTGGTTACCCCCTCTCGGAACCACAGACTTAGAAATCGCCAGCTCATATACAGTGCATAAAATATATTTATATATATACCCTTATACACCATTTTAATAAAAAATATCACAAAATTCTTCTAAGTCCCTCGGGAAGAGTGAAAGACGCGCACGTTCATTTTCAGAGCTCCTAGACCTTCCTATAAGAAGTTAGCCAAAAAGTAGCTTCGAAAAACGCTTAGGTTAAGTTTCAGAGTTGCTTCTAATGTACCAAAGCTGGACTTAGACATAATTTCACTCTCACAACATTATGGCTGGTTGGAGAGAGTCCGAACCACAAGTACCGGGTCCATGGTTCTGGCCGTATACTGGGGGGACGGGGACGACTCCCATTAACCCCTGACTATACCGGGGATACGCTTATCACAATGCCTTTCTGGTCTGTGCTGAAGCAGGGCATTCTGGCAGCCAAGTGGCTTGACCTTTATTAGTGAGCCTGGTTACCCCCTCTCGGAACCACAGACTTAGAAATCGCCAGCTCATATACAGTGCATAAAATATATTTATATATACAGTATACCCTTATACACCATTTTAATAAAAAATTTCACAAAATTCTTCTAAGTCCCTCGGGAAGAGTGAAAGACGCGCACGTTCATTTTCAGAGCTCCTAGACCTTCCTATAAGAAGTTAGCCAAAAAGTAGCTTCGAAAAACGCTTAGGTTAAGTTTCAGAGTTGCTTCTAATGTACCAAAGCTGGACTTAGACATAATTTCACTCTCACAACATTATGGCTGGTTGGAGAGAGTCCGAACCACAAGTACCGGGTCCATGGTTCTGGCCGTATACTGGGGGGACGGGGACGACTCCCATTAACCCCTGACTATACCGGGGATACGCTTCTCACAATGCCTTTCTGGTCTGTGCTGAAGCAGGGCATTCTGGCAGCCAAGTGGCTTGACCTTTATTAGTGAGCCTGGTTACACCCTCTCGGAACCACAGACTTAGAAATCGCCAGCTCATATACAGTGCATAAAATATATTTATATATATACCCTTATACACCATTTAATAAAAAATATCACAAAATTCTTCTAAGTCGCTCGGGAAGAGTGAAAGACGCGCACGTTCATTTTCAGAGCTCCTAGACCTTCCTATAAGAAGTTAGCCAAAAAGTAGCTTCGAAAAACGCTTAGGTTAAGTTTCAGAGTTGCTTCTAATGTACCAAAGCTGGACTTAGACATAATTTCACTCTCACAACATTATGGCTGGTTGGAGACAGTCCGAACCACAAGTACCGGGTCCATGGTTCTGGCCGTATACTGGGGGGACGGGGACGACTCCCATTAACCCCTGACTATACCGGGGATACGCTTATCACAATGCCTTTCTGGTCTGTGCTGAAGCAGGGCATTCTGGCAGCCAAGTTGCTTGACCTTTATTAGTGAGCCTGGTTACCCCCTCTCGGAACCACAGACTTAGAAATCGCCAGCTCATATACAGTGCATAAAATATATTTATATATATACCCTTATACACCATTTTAATAAAAAATATCACAAAATTCTTCTAAGTCCCTCGGGAAGAGTGAAAGACGCGCACGTTCATTTTCAGAGCTCCTAGACCTTCCTATAAGAAGTTAGCCAAAAAGTAGCTTCGAAAAACGCTTAGGTTAAGTTTCAGAGTTGCTTCTAATGTACCAAAGCTGGACTTAGACATAATTTCACTCTCACAACATTATGGCTGGTTGGAGACAGTCCGAACCACAAGTACCGGGTCCATGGTTCTGGCCGTATACTGGGGGGACGGGGACGACTCCCATTAACCCCTGACTATACCGGGGATACGCTTATCACAATGCCTTTCTGGTCTGTGCTGAAGCAGGGCATTCTGGCAGCCAAGTGGCTTGACCTTTATTAGTGAGCCTGGTTACCCCCTCTCGGAACCACAGACTTAGAAATCGCCAGCTCATATACAGTGCATAAAATATATTTATATATATATACCCTTATACACCATTTTAATAAAAAATATCACAAATTTCTTCTAAGTCCCTCGGGAAGAGTGGAAGACGCGCACGTTCATTTTCAGAGCTCCTAGACCTTCCTATAAGAAGTTAGCCAAAAAGTAGCTTCGAAAAACGCTTAGGTTAAGTTTCAGAGTTGCTTCTAATGTACCAAAGCTGGACTTAGACATAATTTCACTCTCACAACATTATGGCTGGTTGGAGAGAGTCCGAACCACAAGTACCGGGTCCATGGTTCTGGCCGTATACTGGGGGGACGGGGACGACTCCCATTAACCCCTGACTATACCGGGGATACGCTTATCACAATGCCTTTCTGGTCTGTGCTGAAGCAGGGCATTCTGGCAGCCAAGTGGCTTGACCTTTATTAGTGAGCCTGGTTACCCCCTCTCGGAACCACAGACTTAGAAATCGCCAGCTCATATACAGTGCATAAAATATATTTATATATATATACCCTTATACACCATTTAATAAAAAATATCACAAAATTCTTCTAAGTTCCTCGGGAAGAGTGAAAGACGCGCACGTTCATTTTCAGAGCTCCTAGAACTTCCTATAAGAAGTTAGCCAAAAAGTAGCTTCGAAAAACGCTTAGGTTAAGTTTCGGAGTTGCTTCAAATGTACCAAAGCTGGACTTAGACATAATTTCACTCTCACAACATTATGGCTGGTTGGAGACAGTCCGAACCACAAGTACCGGGTCCATGGTTCTGGCCGTATACTGGGGGGACGGGGACGACTCCCATTAACCCCTGACTATACCGGGGATACGCTTATCACAATGCCTTTCTGGTCTGTGCTGAAGCAGGGCATTCTGGCAGCCAAGTGGCTTGACCTTTATTAGTGAGCCTGGTTACCCCCTCTCGGAACCACAGACTTAGAAATCGCCAGCTCATATACAGTGCATAAAATATATTTATATATATACCCTTATACACCATTTTAATAAAAAATATCACAAATTTCTTCTAAGTCCCTAGGGAAGAGTGAAAGACGCGCACGTTCATTTTCAGAGCTCCTAGACCTTCCTATAAGAAGTTAGCCAAAAAGTAGCTTCGAAAAACGCTTAGGTTAAGTTTCAGAGTTGCTTCTAATGTACCAAAGCTGGACTTAGACATAATTTCACTCTCACAACATTATGGCTGGTTGGAGAGAGTCCGAACCACAAGTACCGGGTCCATGGTTCTGGCCGTATACTGGGGGGACGGGGACGACTCCCATTAACCCCTGACTATACCGGGGATACGCTTATCACAATGCCTTTCTGGTCTGTGCTGAAGCAGGGCATTCTGGCAGCCAAGTGGCTTGACCTTTATTAGTGAGCCTGGTTACCCCCTCTCGGAACCACAGACTTAGAAATCGCCAGCTCATATACAGTGCATAAAATATATTTATATATATACCCTTATACACCATTTAATAAAAAATATCACAAAATTCTTCTAAGTCCCTCGGGAAGAGTGAAAGACGCGCACGTTCATTTTCAGAGCTCCTAGACCTTCCTATAAGAAGTTAGCCAAAAAGTAGCTTCGAAAAACGCTTAGGTTAAGTTTCAGAGTTGCTTCTAATGTACCAAAGCTGGACTTAGACATAATTTCACTCTCACAACATTATGGCTGGTTGGAGACAGTCCGAACCACAAGTACCGGGTCCATGGTTCTGGCCGTATACTGGGGGGACGGGGACGACTCCCATTAACCCCTGACTATACCGGGGATACGCTTATCACAATGCCTTTCTGGTCTGTGCTGAAGCAGGGCATTCTGGCAGCCAAGTGGCTTGACCTTTATTAGTGAGCCTGGTCACCCCCTCTCGGAACCACAGACTTAGAAATCGCCAGCTCATATACAGTGCATAAAATATATTTATATATATACCCTTATACACCATTTTAATAAAAAATATCACAAATTTCTTCTAAGTCCCTCGGGAAGAGTGAAAGACGCGCACGTTCATTTTCAGAGCTCCTAGACCTTCCTATAAGAAGTTAGCCAAAAAGTAGCTTCGAAAAACGCTTAGGTTAAGTTTCAGAGTTGCTTCTAATGTACCAAAGCTGGACTTAGACATAATTTCACTCTCACAACATTATGGCTGGTTGGAGACAGTCCGAACCACAAGTACCGGGTCCATGGTTCTGGCCGTATACTGGGGGAAGGGGACGACTCCCATTAACCCCTGACTATACCGGGGATACGCTTATCACAATGCCTTTCTGGTCTGTGCTGAAGCACGGCATTCTGGCAGCCAAGTGGCTTGACCTTTATTAGTGAGCCTGGTTACCCCCTCTCGGAACCACAGACTTAGAAATCGCCAGCTCATATACAGTGCATAAAATATATTTATATATATATACCCTTATACACCATTTAATAAAAAATATCACAAAATTCTTCTAAGTTCCTCGGGAAGAGTGAAAGACGCGCACGTTCATTTTCAGAGCTCCTAGAACTTCCTATAAGAAGTTAGCCAAAAAGTAGCTTCGAAAAACGCTTAGGTTAAGTTTCGGAGTTGCTTCAAATGTACCAAAGCTGGACTTAGACATAATTTCACTCTCACAACATTATGGCTGGTTGGAGACAGTCCGAACCACAAGTACCGGGTCCATGGTTCTGGCCGTATACTGGGGGGACGGGGACGACTCCCATTAACCCCTGACTATACCGGGGATACGCTTATCACAATGCCTTTCTGGTCTGTGCTGAAGCAGGGCATTCTGGCAGCCAAGTGGCTTGACCTTTATTAGTGAGCCTGGTTACCCCCTCTCGGAACCACAGACTTAGAAATCGCCAGCTCATATACAGTGCATAAAATATATTTATATATATACCCTTATACACCATTTTAATAAAAAATATCACAAATTTCTTCTAAGTCCCTAGGGAAGAGTGAAAGACGCGCACGTTCATTAAAAGAGCTCCTAGACCTTCCTATAAGAAGTTAGCCAAAAAGTAGCTTCGAAAAACGCTTAGGTTAAGTTTCAGAGTTGCTTCTAATGTACCAAAGCTGGACTTAGACATAATTTCACTCTCACAACATTATGGCTGGTTGGAGAGAGTCCGAACCACAAGTACCGGGTCCATGGTTCTGGCCGTATACTGGGGGGACGGGGACGACTCCCATTAACCCCTGACTATACCGGGGATACGCTTATCACAATGCCTTTCTGGTCTGTGCTGAAGCAGGGCATTCTGGCAGCCAAGTGGCTTGACCTTTATTAGTGAGCCTGGTTACCCCCTCTCGGAACCACAGACTTAGAAATCGCCAGCTCATATACAGTGCATAAAATATATTTATATATATACCCTTATACACCATTTAATAAAAAATATCACAAAATTCTTCTAAGTCCCTCGGGAAGAGTGAAAGACGCGCACGTTCATTTTCAGAGCTCCTAGACCTTCCTATAAGAAGTTAGCCAAAAAGTAGCTTCGAAAAACGCTTAGGTTAAGTTTCAGAGTTGCTTCTAATGTACCAAAGCTGGACTTAGACATAATTTCACTCTCACAACATTATGGCTGGTTGGAGACAGTCCGAACCACAAGTACCGGGTCCATGGTTCTGGCCGTATACTGGGGGGACGGGGACGACTCCCATTAACCCCTGACTATACCGGGGATACGCTTATCACAATGCCTTTCTGGTCTGTGCTGAAGCAGGGCATTCTGGCAGCCAAGTGGCTTGACCTTTATTAGTGAGCCTGGTTACCCCCTCTCGGAACCACAGACTTAGAAATCGCCAGCTCATATACAGTGCATAAAATATATTTATATATATACCCTTATACACCATTTTAATAAAAAATATCACAAAATTCTTCTAAGTCCCTCGGGAAGAGTGAAAGACGCGCACGTTCATTTTCAGAGCTCCTAGACCTTCCTATAAGAAGTTAGCCAAAAAGTAGCTTCGAAAAACGCTTAGGTTAAGTTTCAGAGTTGCTTCTAATGTACCAAAGCTGGACTTAGACATAATTTCACTCTCACAACATTATGGCTGGTTGGAGAGAGTCCGAACCACAAGTACCGGGTCCATGGTTCTGGCCGTATACTGGGGGGACGGGGACGACTCCCATTAACCCCTGACTATACCGGGGATACGCTTATCACAATGCCTTTCTGGTCTGTGCTGAAGCACGGCATTCTGGCAGCCAAGTGGCTTGACCTTTATTAGTGAGCCTGGTTACCCCCTCTCGGAACCACAGACTTAGAAATCGCCAGCTCATATACAGTGCATAAAATATATTTATATATATACCCTTATACACCATTTTAATAAAAAATATCACAAAATTCTTCTAAGTCCCTCGGGAAGAGTGAAAGACGCGCACGTTCATTTTCAGAGCTCCTAGACCTTCCTATAAGAAGTTAGCCAAAAAGTAGCTTCGAAAAACGCTTAGGTTAAGTTTCAGAGTTGCTTCTAATGTACCAAAGCTGGACTTAGACATAATTTCACTCTCACAACATTATGGCTGGTTGGAGAGAGTCCGAACCACAAGTACCGGGTCCATGGTTCTGGCCGTATACTGGGGGGACGGGGACGACTCCCATTAACCCCTGACTATACCGGGGATACGCTTATCACAATGCCTTTCTGGTCTGTGCTGAAGCAGGGCATTCTGGCAGCCAAGTGGCTTGACCTTTATTAGTGAGCCTGGTTCCCCCTCTCGGAACCACAGACTTAGAAATCGCCAGCTCATATACAGTGCATAAAATATATTTATATATATACCCTTATACACCATTTTAATAAAAAATATCACAAAATTCTTCTAAGTCCCTCGGGAAGAGTGAAAGACGCGCACGTTCATTTTCAGAGCTCCTAGACCTTCCTATAAGAAGTTAGCCAAAAAGTAGCTTCGAAAAACGCTTAGGTTAAGTTTCAGAGTTGCTTCTAATGTACCAAAGCTGGACTTAGACATAATTTCACTCTCACAACATTATGGCTGGTTGGAGAGAGTCCGAACCACAAGTACCGGGTCCATGGTTCTGGCCGTATACTGGGGGGACGGGGACGACTCCCATTAACCCCTGACTATACCGGGGATACGCTTATCACAATGCCTTTCTGGTCTGTGCTGAAGCACGGCATTCTGGCAGCCAAGTGGCTTGACCTTTATTAGTGAGCCTGGTTACCCCCTCTCGGAACCACAGACTTAGAAATCGCCAGCTCATATACAGTGCATAAAATATATTTATATATATACCCTTATACACCATTTAATAAAAAATATCACAAAATTCTTCTAAGTCCCTCGGGAAGAGTGAAAGACGCGCACGTTCATTTTCAGAGCTCCTAGACCTTCCTATAAGAAGTTAGCCAAAAAGTAGCTTCGAAAAACGCTTAGGTTAAGTTTCAGAGTTGCTTCTAATGTACCAAAGCTGGACTTAGACATAATTTCACTCTCACAACATTATGGCTGGTTGGAGACAGTCCGAACCACAAGTACCGGGTCCATGGTTCTGGCCGTATACTGGGGGGACGGGGACGACTCCCATTAACCCCTGACTATACCGGGGATACGCTTATCACAATGCCTTTCTGGTCTGTGCTGAAGCAGGGCATTCTGGCAGCCAAGTGGCTTGACCTTTATTAGTGAGCCTGGTTACCCCCTCTCGGAACCACAGACTTAGAAATCGCCAGCTCATATACAGTGCATATAATATATTTATAAATATACCCTTATACACCATTTTAATAAAAAATATCACAACATTCTTCTAAGTCCCTCGGGAAGAGTGAAAGACGCGCACGTTCATTTTCAGAGCTCCTAGACCTTCCTATAAGAAGTTAGCCAAAAAGTAGCTTCGAAAAACGCTTAGGTAAAGTTTCAGAGTTGCTTCTAATGTACCAAAGCTGGACTTAGACATAATTTCACTCTCACAACATTATGGCTGGTTGGAGAGAGTCCGAACCACAAGTACCGGGTCCATGGTTCTGGCCGTATACTGGGGGGACGGGGACGACTCCCATTAACCCCAGACTATACCGGGGATACGCTTATCACAATGCCTTTCTGGTCTGTGCTGAAGCAGGGCATTCTGGCAGCCAAGTGGCTTGACCTTTATTAGTGAGCCTGGTTACCCCCTCTCGGAACCACAGACTTAGAAATCGCCAGCTCATATACAGTGCATAAAATATATTTATATATATACCCTTATACACCATTTAATAAAAAATATCACAAAATTCTTCTAAGTCGCTCGGGAAGAGTGAAAGACGCGCACGTTCATTTTCAGAGCTCCTAGACCTTCCTATAAGAAGTTAGCCAAAAAGTAGCTTCGAAAAACGCTTAGGTTAAGTTTCAGAGTTGCTTCTAATGTACCAAAGCTGGACTTAGACATAATTTCACTCTCACAACATTATGGCTGGTTGGAGACAGTCCGAACCACAAGTACCGGGTCCATGGTTCTGGCCGTATACTGGGGGGACGGGGACGACTCCCATTAACCCCTGACTATACCGGGGATACGCTTATCACAATGCCTTTCTGGTCTGTGCTGAAGCAGGGCATTCTGGCAGCCAAGTTGCTTGACCTTTATTAGTGAGCCTGGTTACCCCCTCTCGGAACCACAGACTTAGAAATCGCCAGCTCATATACAGTGCATAAAATATATTTATATATATACCCTTATACACCATTTTAATAAAAAATATCACAAAATTCTTCTAAGTCCCTCGGGAAGAGTGAAAGACGCGCACGTTCATTTTCAGAGCTCCTAGACCTTCCTATAAGAAGTTAGCCAAAAAGTAGCTTCGAAAAACGCTTAGGTTAAGTTTCAGAGTTGCTTCTAATGTACCAAAGCTGGACTTAGACATAATTTCACTCTCACAACATTATGGCTGGTTGGAGACAGTCCGAACCACAAGTACCGGGTCCATGGTTCTGGCCGTATACTGGGGGGACGGGGACGACTCCCATTAACCCCTGACTATACCGGGGATACGCTTATCACAATGCCTTTCTGGTCTGTGCTGAAGCAGGGCATTCTGGCAGCCAAGTGGCTTGACCTTTATTAGTGAGCCTGGTTACCCCCTCTCGGAACCACAGACTTAGAAATCGCCAGCTCATATACAGTGCATAAAATATATTTATATATATACCCTTATACACCATTTTAATAAAAAATATCACAAATTTCTTCTAAGTCCCTCGGGAAGAGTGAAAGACGCGCACGTTCATTTTCAGAGCTCCTAGACCTTCCTATAAGAAGTTAGCCAAAAAGTAGCTTCGAAAAACGCTTAGGTTAAGTTTCAGAGTTGCTTCTAATGTACCAAAGCTGGACTTAGACATAATTTCACTCTCACAACATTATGGCTGGTTGGAGAGAGTCCGAACCACAAGTACCGGGTCCATGGTTCTGGCCGTATACTGGGGGGACGGGGACGACTCCCATTAACCCCTGACTATACCGGGGATACGCTTATCACAATGCCTTTCTGGTCTGTGCTGAAGCAGGGCATTCTGGCAGCCAAGTGGCTTGACCTTTATTAGTGAGCCTGGTTACCCCCTCTCGGAACCACAGACTTAGAAATCGCCAGCTCATATACAGTGCATAAAATATATTTATATATATACCCTTATACACCATTTTAATAAAAAATATCACAAAATTCTTCTAAGTCCCTCGGGAAGAGTGAAAGACGCGCACGTTCATTTTCAGAGCTCCTAGACCTTCCTATAAGAAGTTAGCCAAAAAGTAGCTTCGAAAAACGCTTAGGTTAAGTTTCAGAGTTGCTTCTAATGTACCAAAGCTGGACTTAGACATAATTTCACTCTCACAACATTATGGCTGGTTGGAGAGAGTCCGAACCACAAGTACCGGGTCCATGGTTCTGGCCGTATACTGGGGGGACGGGGACGACTCCCATTAACCCCTGACTATACCGGGGATACGCTTATCACAATGCCTTTCTGGTCTGTGCTGAAGCAGGGCATTCTGGCAGCCAAGTGGCTTGACCTTTATTAGTGAGCCTGGTTACCCCCTCTCGGAACCACAGACTTAGAAATCGCCAGCTCATATACAGTGCATAAAATATATTTATATATACAGTATACCCTTATACACCATTTTAATAAAAAATTTCACAAAATTCTTCTAAGTCCCTCGGGAAGAGTGAAAGACGCGCACGTTCATTTTCAGAGCTCCTAGACCTTCCTATAAGAAGTTAGCCAAAAAGTAGCTTCGAAAAACGCTTAGGTTAAGTTTCAGAGTTGCTTCTAATGTACCAAAGCTGGACTTAGACATAATTTCACTCTCACAACATTATGGCTGGTTGGAGAGAGTCCGAACCACAAGTACCGGGTCCATGGTTCTGGCCGTATACTGGGGGGACGGGGACGACTCCCATTAACCCCTGACTATACCGGGGATACGCTTCTCACAATGCCTTTCTGGTCTGTGCTGAAGCAGGGCATTCTGGCAGCCAAGTGGCTTGACCTTTATTAGTGAGCCTGGTTACACCCTCTCGGAACCACAGACTTAGAAATCGCCAGCTCATATACAGTGCATAAAATATATTTATATATATACCCTTATACACCATTTAATAAAAAATATCACAAAATTCTTCTAAGTCGCTCGGGAAGAGTGAAAGACGCGCACGTTCATTTTCAGAGCTCCTAGACCTTCCTATAAGAAGTTAGCCAAAAAGTAGCTTCGAAAAACGCTTAGGTTAAGTTTCAGAGTTGCTTCTAATGTACCAAAGCTGGACTTAGACATAATTTCACTCTCACAACATTATGGCTGGTTGGAGACAGTCCGAACCACAAGTACCGGGTCCATGGTTCTGGCCGTATACTGGGGGGACGGGGACGACTCCCATTAACCCCTGACTATACCGGGGATACGCTTATCACAATGCCTTTCTGGTCTGTGCTGAAGCAGGGCATTCTGGCAGCCAAGTTGCTTGACCTTTATTAGTGAGCCTGGTTACCCCCTCTCGGAACCACAGACTTAGAAATCGCCAGCTCATATACAGTGCATAAAATATATTTATATATATACCCTTATACACCATTTTAATAAAAAATATCACAAAATTCTTCTAAGTCCCTCGGGAAGAGTGAAAGACGCGCACGTTCATTTTCAGAGCTCCTAGACCTTCCTATAAGAAGTTAGCCAAAAAGTAGCTTCGAAAAACGCTTAGGTTAAGTTTCAGAGTTGCTTCTAATGTACCAAAGCTGGACTTAGACATAATTTCACTCTCACAACATTATGGCTGGTTGGAGACAGTCCGAACCACAAGTACCGGGTCCATGGTTCTGGCCGTATACTGGGGGGACGGGGACGACTCCCATTAACCCCTGACTATACCGGGGATACGCTTATCACAATGCCTTTCTGGTCTGTGCTGAAGCAGGGCATTCTGGCAGCCAAGTGGCTTGACCTTTATTAGTGAGCCTGGTTACCCCCTCTCGGAACCACAGACTTAGAAATCGCCAGCTCATATACAGTGCATAAAATATATTTATATATATACCCTTATACACCATTTAATAAAAAATATCACAAAATTCTTCTAAGTCCCTCGGGAAGAGTGAAAGACGCGCACGTTCATTTTCAGAGCTCCTAGACCTTCCTATAAGAAGTTAGCCAAAAAGTAGCTTCGAAAAACGCTTAGGTTAAGTTTCAGAGTTGCTTCTAATGTACCAAAGCTGGACTTAGACATAATTTCACTCTCACAACATTATGGCTGGTTGGAGACAGTCCGAACCACAAGTACCGGGTCCATGGTTCTGGCCGTATACTGGGGGGACGGGGACGACTCCCATTAACCCCTGACTATACCGGGGATACGCTTATCACAATGCCTTTCTGGTCTGTGCTGAAGCAGGGCATTCTGGCAGCCAAGTGGCTTGACCTTTATTAGTGAGCCTGGTTACCCCCTCTCGGAACCACAGACTTAGAAATCGCCAGCTCATATACAGTGCATAAAATATATTTATATATATATACCCTTATACACCATTTTAATAAAAAATATCACAAATTTCTTCTAAGTCCCTCGGGAAGAGTGGAAGACGCGCACGTTCATTTTCAGAGCTCCTAGACCTTCCTATAAGAAGTTAGCCAAAAAGTAGCTTCGAAAAACGCTTAGGTTAAGTTTCAGAGTTGCTTCTAATGTACCAAAGCTGGACTTAGACATAATTTCACTCTCACAACATTATGGCTGGTTGGAGAGAGTCCGAACCACAAGTACCGGGTCCATGGTTCTGGCCGTATACTGGGGGGACGGGGACGACTCCCATTAACCCCTGACTATACCGGGGATACGCTTATCACAATGCCTTTCTGGTCTGTGCTGAAGCAGGGCATTCTGGCAGCCAAGTGGCTTGACCTTTATTAGTGAGCCTGGTTACCCCCTCTCGGAACCACAGACTTAGAAATCGCCAGCTCATATACAGTGCATAAAATATATTTATATATATACCCTTATACACCATTTTAATAAAAAATTTCACAAAATTCTTCTAAGTCCCTCGGGAAGAGTGAAAGACGCGCACGTTCATTTTCAGAGCTCCTAGACCTTCCTATAAGAAGTTAGCCAAAAAGTAGCTTCGAAAAACGCTTAGGTTAAGTTTCAGAGTTGCTTCTAATGTACCAAAGCTGGACTTAGACATAATTTCACTCTCACAACATTATGGCTGGTTGGAGACAGTCCGAACCACAAGTACCGGGTCCATGGTTCTGGCCGTATACTGGGGGGACGGGGACGACTCCCATTAACCCCTGACTATACCGGGGATACGCTTATCACAATGCCTTTCTGGTCTGTGCTGAAGCAGGGCATTCTGGCAGCCAAGTGGCTTGACCTTTATTAGTGAGCCTGGTTACCCCCTCTCGGAACCACAGACTTAGAAATCGCCAGCTCATATACAGTGCATAAAATATATTTATATATATACCCTTATACACCATTTTAATAAAAAATATCACAAATTTCTTCTAAGTCCCTCGGGAAGAGTGAAAGACGCGCACGTTCATTTTCAGAGCTCCTAGACCTTCCTATAAGAAGTTAGCCAAAAAGTAGCTTCGAAAAACGCTTAGGTTAAGTTTCAGAGTTGCTTCTAATGTACCAAAGCTGGACTTAGACATAATTTCACTCTCACAACATTATGGCTGGTTGGAGAGAGTCCGAACCACAAGTACCGGGTCCATGGTTCTGGCCGTATACTGGGGGGACGGGGACGACTCCCATTAACCCCTGACTATACCGGGGATACGCTTATCACAATGCCTTTCTGGTCTGTGCTGAAGCAGGGCATTCTGGCAGCCAAGTGGCTTGACCTTTATTAGTGAGCCTGGTTACCCCCTCTCGGAACCACAGACTTAGAAATCGCCAGCTCATATACAGTGCATAAAATATATTTATATATATACCCTTATACACCATTTTAATAAAAAATTTCACAAAATTCTTCTAAGTCCCTCGGGAAGAGTGAAAGACGCGCACGTTCATTTTCAGAGCTCCTAGACCTTCCTATAAGAAGTTAGCCAAAAAGTAGCTTCGAAAAACGCTTAGGTTAAGTTTCAGAGTTGCTTCTAATGTACCAAAGCTGGACTTAGACATAATTTCACTCTCACAACATTATGGCTGGTTGGAGACAGTCCGAACCACAAGTACCGGGTCCATGGTTCTGGCCGTATACTGGGGGGACGGGGACGACTCCCATTAACCCCTGACTATACCGGGGATACGCTTATCACAATGCCTTTCTGGTCTGTGCTGAAGCAGGGCATTCTGGCAGCCAAGTGGCTTGACCTTTATTAGTGAGCCTGGTTACCCCCTCTCGGAACCACAGACTTAGAAATCGCCAGCTCATATACAGTGCATAAAATATATTTATATATATACCCTTATACACCATTTTAATAAAAAATATCACAAATTTCTTCTAAGTCCCTCGGGAAGAGTGAAAGACGCGCACGTTCATTTTCAGAGCTCCTAGACCTTCCTATAAGAAGTTAGCCAAAAAGTAGCTTCGAAAAACGCTTAGGTTAAGTTTCAGAGTTGCTTCTAATGTACCAAAGCTGGACTTAGACATAATTTCACTCTCACAACATTATGGCTGGTTGGAGAGAGTCCGAACCACAAGTACCGGGTCCATGGTTCTGGCCGTATACTGGGGGGACGGGGACGACTCCCATTAACCCCTGACTATACCGGGGATACGCTTATCACAATGCCTTTCTGGTCTGTGCTGAAGCAGGGCATTCTGGCAGCCAAGTGGCTTGACCTTTATTAGTGAGCCTGGTTACCCCCTCTCGGAACCACAGACTTAGAAATCGCCAGCTCATATACAGTGCATAAAATATATTTATATATATACCCTTATACACCATTTTAATAAAAAATATCACAAAATTCTTCTAAGTCCCTCGGGAAGAGTGAAAGACGCGCACGTTCATTTTCAGAGCTCCTAGACCTTCCTATAAGAAGTTAGCCAAAAAGTAGCTTCGAAAAACGCTTAGGTTAAGTTTCAGAGTTGCTTCTAATGTACCAAAGCTGGACTTAGACATAATTTCACTCTCACAACATTATGGCTGGTTGGAGAGAGTCCGAACCACAAGTACCGGGTCCATGGTTCTGGCCGTATACTGGGGGGACGGGGACGACTCCCATTAACCCCTGACTATACCGGGGATACGCTTATCACAATGCCTTTCTGGTCTGTGCTGAAGCAGGGCATTCTGGCAGCCAAGTGGCTTGACCTTTATTAGTGAGCCTGGTTACCCCCTCTCGGAACCACAGACTTAGAAATCGCCAGCTCATATACAGTGCATAAAATATATTTATATATACAGTATACCCTTATACACCATTTTAATAAAAAATTTCACAAAATTCTTCTAAGTCCCTCGGGAAGAGTGAAAGACGCGCACGTTCATTTTCAGAGCTCCTAGACCTTCCTATAAGAAGTTAGCCAAAAAGTAGCTTCGAAAAACGCTTAGGTTAAGTTTCAGAGTTGCTTCTAATGTACCAAAGCTGGACTTAGACATAATTTCACTCTCACAACATTATGGCTGGTTGGAGAGAGTCCGAACCACAAGTACCGGGTCCATGGTTCTGGCCGTATACTGGGGGGACGGGGACGACTCCCATTAACCCCTGACTATACCGGGGATACGCTTCTCACAATGCCTTTCTGGTCTGTGCTGAAGCAGGGCATTCTGGCAGCCAAGTGGCTTGACCTTTATTAGTGAGCCTGGTTACACCCTCTCGGAACCACAGACTTAGAAATCGCCAGCTCATATACAGTGCATAAAATATATTTATATATATACCCTTATACACCATTTAATAAAAAATATCACAAAATTCTTCTAAGTCCCTCGGGAAGAGTGAAAGACGCGCACGTTCATTTTCAGAGCTCCTAGAACTTCCTATAAGAAGTTAGCCAAAAAGTAGCTTCGAAAAACGCTTAGGTTAAGTTTCAGAGTTGCTTCTAATGTACCAAAGCTGGACTTAGACATAATTTCACTCTCACAACATTATGGCTGGTTGGAGACAGTCCGAACCACAAGTACCGGGTCCATGGTTCTGGCCGTATACTGGGGGGACGGGGACGACTCCCATTAACCCCTGACTATACCGGGGATACGCTTATCACAATGCCTTTCTGGTCTGTGCTGAAGCAGGGCATTCTGGCAGCCAAGTGGCTTGACCTTTATTAGTGAGCCTGGTTACCCCCTCTCGGAACCACAGACTTAGAAATCGCCAGCTCATATACAGTGCATAAAATATATTTATATATAAACCCTTATACACCATTTAATAAAAAATATCACAAAATTCTTCTAAGTCCCTCGGGAAGAGTGAAAGACGCGCACGTTCATTTTCAGAGCTCCTAGACCTTCCTATAAGAAGATAGCCAAAAAGTAGCTTCGAAAAACGCTTAGGTTAAGTTTCAGAGTTGCTTCTAATGTACCAAAGCTGGACTTAGACATAATTTCACTCTCACAACATTATGGCTGGTTGGAGAGAGTCCGAACCACAAGTACCGGGTCCATGGTTCTGGCCGTATACTGGGGGGACGGGGACGACTCCCATTAACCCCTGACTATACCGGGGATACGCTTATCACAATGCCTTTCTGGTCTGTGCTGAAGCAGGGCATTCTGGCAGCCAAGTGGCTTGACCTTTATTAGTGAGCCTGGTCACCCCCTCTCGGAACCACAGACTTAGAAATCGCCAGCTCATATACAGTGCATAAAATATATTTATATATATACCCTTATACACCATTTTAATAAAAAATATCACAAAATTCTTCTAAGTCCCTCGGGAAGAGTGAAAGACGCGCACGTTCATTTTCAGAGCTCCTAGACCTTCCTGTAAGAAGTTAGCCAAAAAGTAGCTTCGAAAAACGCTTAGGTTAAGTTTCAGAGTTGCTTCTAATGTACCAAAGCTGGACTTAGACATAATTTCACTCTCACAACATTATGGCTGGTTGGAGACAGTCCGAACCACAAGTACCGGGTCCATGGTTCTGGCCGTATACTGGGGGGACGGGGACGACTCCCATTAACCCCTGACTATACTGGGGATACGCTTATCACAATGCCTTTCTGGTCTGTGCTGAAGCACGGCATTCTGGCAGCCAAGTGGCTTGACCTTTATTAGTGAGCCTGGTTACCCCCTCTCGGAACCACAGACTTAGAAATCGCCAGCTCATATACAGTGCATAAAATATATTTATATATATACCCTTATACACCATTTTAATAAAAACTATCACAAAATTCTTCTAAGTCCCTCGGGAAGAGTGAAAGACGCGCACGTTCATTTTCAGAGCTCCTAGACCTTCCTATAAGAAGTTAGCCAAAAAGAAGCTTCGAAAAACGCTTAGGTTAAGTTTCAGAGTTGCTTCTAATGTACCAAAGCTGGACTTAGACATAATTTCACTCTCACAACATTATGGCTGGTTGGAGAGAGTCCGAACCACAAGTACCGGGTCCATGGTTCTGGCCGTATACTGGGGGGACGGGGACGACTCCCATTAACCCCTGACTATACCGGGGATACGCTTATCACAATGCCTTTCTGGTCTGTGCTGAAGCACGGCATTCTGGCAGCCAAGTGGCTTGACCTTTATTAGTGAGCCTGGTTACCCCCTCTCGGAACCACAGACTTAGAAATCGCCAGCTCATATACAGTGCATAAAATATATTTATATATATACCCTTATACACCATTTTAATAAAAAATATCACAAAATTCTTCTAAGTCCCTCGGGAAGAGTGAAAGACGCGCACGTTCATTTTCAGAGCTCCTAGACCTTCCTATAAGAAGTTAGCCAAAAAGTAGCTTCGAAAAACGCTTAGGTTAAGTTTCAGAGTTGCTTCTAATGTACCAAAGCTGGACTTAGACATAATTTCACCCTCACAACATTATGGCTGGTTGGAGACAGTCCGAACCACAAGTACCGGGTCCATGGTTCTGGCCGTATACTGGGGGGACGGGGACGACTCCCATTAACCCCTGACTATACCGGGGATACGCTTATCACAATGCCTTTCTGGTCTGTGCTGAAGCACGGCATTCTGGCAGCCAAGTGGCTTGACCTTTATTAGTGAGCCTGGTTACCCCCTCTCGGAACCACAGACTTAGAAATCGCCAGCTCATATACAGTGCATAAAATATATTTATATATATATACCCTTATACACCATTTAATAAAAAATATCACAAAATTCTTCTAAGTCCCTCGGGAAGAGTGAAAGACGCGCACGTTCATTTTCAGAGCTCCTAGAACTTCCTATAAGAAGTTAGCCAAAAAGTAGCTTCGAAAAACGCTTAGGTTAAGTTTCAGAGTTGCTTCTAATGTACCAAAGCTGGACTTAGACATAATTTCACTCTCACAACATTATGGCTGGTTGGAGACAGTCCGAACCACAAGTACCGGGTCCATGGTTCTGGCCGTATACTGGGGGGACGGGGACGACTCCCATTAACCCCTGACTATACCGGGGATACGCTTATCACAATGCCTTTCTGGTCTGTGCTGAAGCAGGGCATTCTGGCAGCCAAGTGGCTTGACCTTTATTAGTGAGCCTGGTTACCCCCTCTCGGAACCACAGACTTAGAAATCGCCAGCTCATATACAGTGCATAAAATATATTTATATATATACCCTTATACACCATTTTAATAAAAAATATCACAAAATTCTTCTAAGTCCCTCGGGAAGAGTGAAAGACGCGCACGTTCATTTTCAGAGCTCCTAGACCTTCCTGTAAGAAGTTAGCCAAAAAGTAGCTTCGAAAAACGCTTAGGTTAAGTTTCAGAGTTGCTTCTAATGTACCAAAGCTGGACTTAGACATAATTTCACTCTCACAACATTATGGCTGGTTGGAGACAGTCCGAACCACAAGTACCGGGTCCATGGTTCTGGCCGTATACTGGGGGGACGGGGACGACTCCCATTAACCCCTGACTATACTGGGGATACGCTTATCACAATGACTTTCTGGTCTGTGCTGAAGCACGGCATTCTGGCAGCCAAGTGGCTTGACCTTTATTAGTGAGCCTGGTTACCCCCTCTCGGAACCACAGACTTAGAAATCGCCAGCTCATATACAGTGCATAAAATATATTTATATATATACCCTTATACACCATTTTAATAAAAACTATCACAAAATTCTTCTAAGTCCCTCGGGAAGAGTGAAAGACGCGCACGTTCATTTTCAGAGCTCCTAGACCTTCCTATAAGAAGTTAGCCAAAAAGAAGCTTCGAAAAACGCTTAGGTTAAGTTTCAGAGTTGCTTCTAATGTACCAAAGCTGGACTTAGACATAATTTCACTCTCACAACATTATGGCTGGTTGGAGAGAGTCCGAACCACAAGTACCGGGTCCATGGTTCTGGCCGTATACTGGGGGGACGGGGACGACTCCCATTAACCCCTGACTATACCGGGGATACGCTTATCACAATGCCTTTCTGGTCTGTGCTGAAGCAGGGCATTCTGGCAGCCAAGTGGCTTGACCTTTATTAGTGAGCCTGGTTACACCCTCTCGGAACCACAGACTTAGAAATCGCCAGCTCATATACAGTGCATAAAATATATTTATATATATACCCTTATACACCATTTTAATAAAAAATATCACAAAATTCTTCTAAGTCCCTCGGGAAGAGTGAAAGACGCGCACGTTCATTTTCAGAGCTCCTAGACCTTCCTATAAGAAGTTAGCCAAAAAGTAGCTTCGAAAAACGCTTAGGTTAAGTTTCAGAGTTGCTTCTAATGTACCAAAGCTGGACTTAGACATAATTTCACTCTCACAACATTATGGCTGGTTGGAGACAGTCCGAACCACAAGTACCGGGTCCATGGTTCTGGCCGTATACTGGGGGGACGGGGACGACTCCCATTAACCCCTGACTATACCGGGGATACGCTTATCACAATGCCTTTCTGGTCTGTGCTGAAGCAGGGCATTCTGGCAGCCAAGTGGCTTGACCTTTATTAGTGAGCCTGGTTACCCCCTCTCGGAACCACAGACTTAGAAATCGCCAGCTCATATACAGTGCATAAAATATATTTATATATATATACCCTTATACACCATTTTAATAAAAAATATCACAAATTTCTTCTAAGTCCCTCGGGAAGAGTGGAAGACGCGCACGTTCATTTTCAGAGCTCCTAGACCTTCCTATAAGAAGTTAGCCAAAAAGTAGCTTCGAAAAACGCTTAGGTTAAGTTTCAGAGTTGCTTCTAATGTACCAAAGCTGGACTTAGACATAATTTCACTCTCACAACATTATGGCTGGTTGGAGAGAGTCCGAACCACAAGTACCGGGTCCATGGTTCTGGCCGTATACTGGGGGGACGGGGACGACTCCCATTAACCCCTGACTATACCGGTGATACGCTTATCACAATGCCTTTCTGGTCTGTGCTGAAGCAGGGCATTCTGGCAGCCAAGTGGCTTGACCTTTATTAGTGAGCCTGGTTACCCCCTCTCGGAACCACAGACTTAGAAATCGCCAGCTCATATACAGTGCATAAAATATATTTATATATAAACCCTTATACACCATTTAATAAAAAATATCACAAAATTCTTCTAAGTCCCTCGGGAAGAGTGAAAGACGCGCACGTTCATTTTCAGAGCTCCTAGACCTTCCTATAAGAAGATAGCCAAAAAGTAGCTTCGAAAAACGCTTAGGTTAAGTTTCAGAGTTGCTTCTAATGTACCAAAGCTGGACTTAGACATAATTTCACTCTCACAACATTATGGCTGGTTGGAGAGAGTCCGAACCACAAGTACCGGGTCCATGGTTCTGGCCGTATACTGGGGGGACGGGGACGACTCCCATTAACCCCTGACTATACCGGGGATACGCTTATCACAATGCCTTTCTGGTCTGTGCTGAAGCAGGGCATTCTGGCAGCCAAGTGGCTTGACCTTTATTAGTGAGCCTGGTCACCCCCTCTCGGAACCACAGACTTAGAAATCGCCAGCTCATATACAGTGCATAAAATATATTTATATATATACCCTTATACACCATTTTAATAAAAAATATCACAAAATTCTTCTAAGTCCCTCGGGAAGAGTGAAAGACGCGCACGTTCATTTTCAGAGCTCCTAGACCTTCCTATAAGAAGTTAGCCAAAAAGTAGCTTCGAAAAACGCTTAGGTTAAGTTTCAGAGTTGCTTCTAATGTACCAAAGCTGGACTTAGACATAATTTCACTCTCACAACATTATGGCTGGTTGGAGACAGTCCGAACCACAAGTACCGGGTCCATGGTTCTGGCCGTATACTGGGGGGACGGGGACGACTCCCATTAACCCCTGACTATACTGGGGATACGCTTATCACAATGCCTTTCTGGTCTGTGCTGAAGCACGGCATTCTGGCAGCCAAGTGGCTTGACCTTTATTAGTGAGCCTGGTTACCCCCTCTCGGAACCACAGACTTAGAAATCGCCAGCTCATATACAGTGCATAAAATATATTTATATATATACCCTTATACACCATTTTAATAAAAACTATCACAAAATTCTTCTAAGTCCCTCGGGAAGAGTGAAAGACGCGCACGTTCATTTTCAGAGCTCCTAGACCTTCCTATAAGAAGTTAGCCAAAAAGAAGCTTCGAAAAACGCTTAGGTTAAGTTTCAGAGTTGCTTCTAATGTACCAAAGCTGGACTTAGACATAATTTCACTCTCACAACATTATGGCTGGTTGGAGAGAGTCCGAACCACAAGTACCGGGTCCATGGTTCTGGCCGTATACTGGGGGGACGGGGACGACTCCCATTAACCCCTGACTATACCGGGGATACGCTTATCACAATGCCTTTCTGGTCTGTGCTGAAGCAGGGCATTCTGGCAGCCAAGTGGCTTGACCTTTATTAGTGAGCCTGGTTACACCCTCTCGGAACCACAGACTTAGAAATCGCCAGCTCATATACAGTGCATAAAATATATTTATATATATACCCTTATACACCATTTTAATAAAAAATATCACAAAATTCTTCTAAGTCCCTCGGGAAGAGTGAAAGACGCGCACGTTCATTTTCAGAGCTCCTAGACCTTCCTATAAGAAGTTAGCCAAAAAGTAGCTTCGAAAAACGCTTAGGTTAAGTTTCAGAGTTGCTTCTAATGTACCAAAGCTGGACTTAGACATAATTTCACTCTCACAACATTATGGCTGGTTGGAGACAGTCCGAACCACAAGTACCGGGTCCATGGTTCTGGCCGTATACTGGGGGGACGGGGACGACTCCCATTAACCCCTGACTATACCGGGGATACGCTTATCACAATGCCTTTCTGGTCTGTGCTGAAGCACGGCATTCTGGCAGCCAAGTGGCTTGACCTTTATTAGTGAGCCTGGTTACCCCCTCTCGGAACCACAGACTTAGAAATCGCCAGCTCATATACAGTGCATAAAATATATTTATATATATATACCCTTATACACCATTTAATAAAAAATATCACAAAATTCTTCTAAGTCCCTCGGGAAGAGTGAAAGACGCGCACGTTCATTTTCAGAGCTCCTAGAACTTCCTATAAGAAGTTAGCCAAAAAGTAGCTTCGAAAAACGCTTAGGTTAAGTTTCAGAGTTGCTTCTAATGTACCAAAGCTGGACTTAGACATACTGTAATTTCACTCTCACAACATTATGGCTGGTTGGAGACAGTCCGAACCACAAGTACCGGGTCCATGGTTCTGGCCGTATACTGGGGGGACGGGGACGACTCCCATTAACCCCTGACTATACCGGGGATACGCTTATCACAATGCCTTTCTGCTCTGTGCTGAAGCAGGGCATTCTGGCAGCCAAGTGGCTTGACCTTTATTAGTGAGCCTGGTTACCCCCTCTCGGAACCACAGACTTAGAAATCGCCAGCTCATATACAGTGCATAAAATATATTTATATATATACCCTTATACACCATTTTAATAAAAAATATCACAAATTTCTTCTAAGTCCCTAGGGAAGAGTGAAAGACGCGCACGTTCATTTTCAGAGCTCCTAGACCTTCCTATAAGAAGTTAGCCAAAAAGTAGCTTCGAAAAACGCTTAGGTTAAGTTTCAGAGTTGCTTCTAATGTACCAAAGCTGGACTTAGACATAATTTCACTCTCACAACATTATGGCTGGTTGGAGACAGTCCGAACCACAAGTACCGGGTCCATGGTTCTGGCCGTATACTGGGGGGACGGGGACGACTCCCATTAACCCCTGACTATACCGGGGATACGCTTATCACAATGCCTTTCTGGTCTGTGCTGAAGCACGGCATTCTGGCAGCCAAGTGGCTTGACCTTTATTAGTGAGCCTGGTTACCCCCTCTCGGAACCACAGACTTAGAAATCGCCAGCTCATATACAGTGCATAAAATATATTTATATATATATACCCTTATACACCATTTAATAAAAAATATCACAAAATTCTTCTAAGTCCCTCGGGAAGAGTGAAAGACGCGCACGTTCATTTTCAGAGCTCCTAGAACTTCCTATAAGAAGTTAGCCAAAAAGTAGCTTCGAAAAACGCTTAGGTTAAGTTTCAGAGTTGCTTCTAATGTACCAAAGCTGGACTTAGACATAATTTCACTCTCACAACATTATGGCTGGTTGGAGACAGTCCGAACCACAAGTACCGGGTCCATGGTTCTGGCCGTATACTGGGGGGACGGGGACGACTCCCATTAACCCCTGACTATACCGGGGATACGCTTATCACAATGCCTTTCTGGTCTGTGCTGAAGCAGGGCATTCTGGCAGCCAAGTGGCTTGACCTTTATTAGTGAGCCTGGTTACCCCCTCTCGGAACCACAGACTTAGAAATCGCCAGCTCATATACAGTGCATAAAATATATTTATATATACAGTATACCCTTATACACCATTTAATAAAAAATATCACAAAATTCTTCTAAGTCCCTAGGGAAGAGTGAAAGACGCGCACGTTCATTTTCAGAGCTCCTAGACCTTCCTATAAGAAGTTAGCCAAAAAGTAGCTTCGAAAAACGCTTAGGTTAAGTTTCAGAGTTGCTTCTAATGTACCAAAGCTGGACTTAGACATAATTTCACTCTCACAACATTATGGCTGGTTGGAGACAGTCCGAACCACAAGTACCGGGTCCATGGTTCTGGCCGTATACTGGGGGGACGGGGACGACTCCCATTAACCCCTGACTATACCGGGGATACGCTTATCACAATGCCTTTCTGGTCTGTGCTGAAGCACGGCATTCTGGCAGCCAAGTGGCTTGACCTTTATTAGTGAGCCTGGTTACCCCCTCTCGGAACCACAGACTTAGAAATCGCCAGCTCATATACAGTGCATAAAATATATTTATATATATATACCCTTATACACCATTTAATAAAAAATATCACAAAATTCTTCTAAGTCCCTCGGGAAGAGTGAAAGACGCGCACGTTCATTTTCAGAGCTCCTAGACCTTCCTATAAGAAGTTAGCCAAAAAGTAGCTTCGAAAAACGCTTAGGTTAAGTTTCAGAGTTGCTTCTAATGTACCAAAGCTGGACTTAGACATAATTTCACTCTCACAACATTATGGCTGGTTGGAGACAGTCCGAACCACAAGTACCGGGTCCATGGTTCTGGCCGTATACTGGGGGGACGGGGACGACTCCCATTAACCCCTGACTATACCGGGGATACGCTTATCACAATGCCTTTCTGGTCTGTGCTGAAGCAGGGCATTCTGGCAGCCAAGTGGCTTGACCTTTATTAGTGAGCCTGGTTACCCCCTCTCGGAACCACAGACTTAGAAATCGCCAGCTCATATACAGTGCATAAAATATATTTATATATATACCCTTATACACCATTTAATAAAAAATATCACAAAATTCTTCTAAGTCCCTAGGGAAGAGTGAAAGACGCGCACGTTCATTTTCAGAGCTCCTAGACCTTCCTATAAGAAGTTAGCCAAAAAGTAGCTTCGAAAAACGCTTAGGTTAAGTTTCAGAGTTGCTTCTAATGTACCAAAGCTGGACTTAGACATAATTTCACTCTCACAACATTATGGCTGGTTGGAGACAGTCCGAACCACAAGTACCGGGTCCATGGTTCTGGCCGTATACTGGGGGGACGGGGACGACTCCCATTAACCCCTGACTATACCGGGGATACGCTTATCACAATGCCTTTCTGGTCTGTGCTGAAGCAGGGCATTCTGGCAGCCAAGTGGCTTGACCTTTATTAGTGAGCCTGGTTACCCCCTCTCGGAACCACAGACTTAGAAATCGCCAGCTCATATACAGTGCATAAAATATATTTATATATATATACCCTTATACACCATTTTAATAAAAAATATCACAAATTTCTTCTAAGTCCCTCGGGAAGAGTGGAAGACGCGCACGTTCATTTTCAGAGCTCCTAGACCTTCCTATAAGAAGTTAGCCAAAAAGTAGCTTCGAAAAACGCTTAGGTTAAGTTTCAGAGTTGCTTCTAATGTACCAAAGCTGGACTTAGACATAATTTCACTCTCACAACATTATGGCTGGTTGGAGAGAGTCCGAACCACAAGTACCGGGTCCATGGTTCTGGCCGTATACTGGGGGGACGGGGACGACTCCCATTAACCCCTGACTATACCGGTGATACGCTTATCACAATGCCTTTCTGGTCTGTGCTGAAGCAGGGCATTCTGGCAGCCAAGTGGCTTGACCTTTATTAGTGAGCCTGGTTACCCCCTCTCGGAACCACAGACTTAGAAATCGCCAGCTCATATACAGTGCATAAAATATATTTATATATATACCCTTATACACCATTTTAATAAAAAATATCACAAAATTCTTCTAAGTCCCTCGGGAAGAATGAAAGACGCGCACGTTCATTTTCAGAGCTCCTAGACCTTCCTATAAGAAGTTAGCCAAAAAGTAGCTTCGAAAAACGCTTAGGTTAAGTTTCAGAGTTGCTTCTAATGTACCAAAGCTGGACTTAGACATAATTTCACTCTCACAACATTATGGCTGGTTGGAGACAGTCCGAACCACAAGTACCGGGTCCATGGTTCTGGCCATATACTGGGGGGACGGGGACGACTCCCATTAACCCCTGACTATACCGGGGATACGCTTATCACAATGCCTTTCTGGTCTGTGCTGAAGCACGGCATTCTGGCAGCCAAGTGGCTTGACCTTTATTAGTGAGCCTGGTTACCCCCTCTCGGAACCACAGACTTAGAAATCGCCAGCTCATATACAGTGCATAAAATATATTTATATATATACCCTTATACACCATTTTAATAAAAAATATCACAAAATTCTTCTAAGTCCCTCGGGAAGAGTGAAAGACGCGCACGTTCATTTTCAGAGCTCCTAGACCTTCCTATAAGAAGTTAGCCAAAAAGTAGCTTCGAAAAACGCTTAGGTTAAGTTTCAGAGTTGCTTCTAATGTACCAAAGCTGGACTTAGACATAATTTCACTCTCACAACATTATGGCTGGTTGGAGACAGTCCGAACCACAAGTACCGGGTCCATGGTTCTGGCCGTATACTGGGGGGACGGGGACGACTCCCATTAACCCCTGACTATACCGGGGATACGCTTATCACAATGCCTTTCTGGTCTGTGCTGAAGCACGGCATTCTGGCAGCCAAGTGGCTTGACCTTTATTAGTGAGCCTGGTTACCCCCTCTCGGAACCACAGACTTAGAAATCGCCAGCTCATATACAGTGCATAAAATATATTTATATATATATACCCTTATACACCATTTAATAAAAAATATCACAAAATTCTTCTAAGTCCCTCGGGAAGAGTGAAAGACGCGCACGTTCATTTTCAGAGCTCCTAGAACTTCCTATAAGAAGTTAGCCAAAAAGTAGCTTCGAAAAACGCTTAGGTTAAGTTTCAGAGTTGCTTCTAATGTACCAAAGCTGGACTTAGACATAATTTCACTCTCACAACATTATGGCTGGTTGGAGACAGTCCGAACCACAAGTACCGGGTCCATGGTTCTGGCCGTATACTGGGGGGACGGGGACGACTCCCATTAACCCCTGACTATACCGGGGATACGCTTATCACAATGCCTTTCTGGTCTGTGCTGAAGCAGGGCATTCTGGCAGCCAAGTGGCTTGACCTTTATTAGTGAGCCTGGTTACCCCCTCTCGGAACCACAGACTTAGAAATCGCCAGCTCATATACAGTGCATAAAATATATTTATATATATACCCTTATACACCATTTTAATAAAAAATATCACAAAATTCTTCTAAGTCCCTCGGGAAGAATGAAAGACGCGCACGTTCATTTTCAGAGCTCCTAGACCTTCCTATAAGAAGTTAGCCAAAAAGTAGCTTCGAAAAACGCTTAGGTTAAGTTTCAGAGTTGCTTCTAATGTACCAAAGCTGGACTTAGACATAATTTCACTCTCACAACATTATGGCTGGTTGGAGACAGTCCGAACCACAAGTACCGGGTCCATGGTTCTGGCCATATACTGGGGGGACGGGGACGACTCCCATTAACCCCTGACTATACCGGGGATACGCTTATCACAATGCCTTTCTGGTCTGTGCTGAAGCACGGCATTCTGGCAGCCAAGTGGCTTGACCTTTATTAGTGAGCCTGGTTACCCCCTCTCGGAACCACAGACTTAGAAATCGCCAGCTCATATACAGTGCATAAAATATATTTATATATATACCCTTATACACCATTTTAATAAAAAATATCACAAAATTCTTCTAAGTCCCTCGGGAAGAGTGAAAGACGCGCACGTTCATTTTCAGAGCTCCTAGACCTTCCTATAAGAAGTTAGCCAAAAAGTAGCTTCGAAAAACGCTTAGGTTAAGTTTCAGAGTTGCTTCTAATGTACCAAAGCTGGACTTAGACATAATTTCACTCTCACAACATTATGGCTGGTTGGAGACAGTCCGAACCACAAGTACCGGGTCCATGGTTCTGGCCGTATACTGGGGGGACGGGGACGACTCCCATTAACCCCTGACTATACCGGGGATACGCTTATCACAATGCCTTTCTGGTCTGTGCTGAAGCACGGCATTCTGGCAGCCAAGTGGCTTGACCTTTATTAGTGAGCCTGGTTACCCCCTCTCGGAACCACAGACTTAGAAATCGCCAGCTCATATACAGTGCATAAAATATATTTATATATATATACCCTTATACACCATTTAATAAAAAATATCACAAAATTCTTCTAAGTCCCTCGGGAAGAGTGAAAGACGCGCACGTTCATTTTCAGAGCTCCTAGAACTTCCTATAAGAAGTTAGCCAAAAAGTAGCTTCGAAAAACGCTTAGGTTAAGTTTCAGAGTTGCTTCTAATGTACCAAAGCTGGACTTAGACATAATTTCACTCTCACAACATTATGGCTGGTTGGAGACAGTCCGAACCACAAGTACCGGGTCCATGGTTCTGGCCGTATACTGGGGGGACGGGGACGACTCCCATTAACCCCTGACTATACCGGGGATACGCTTATCACAATGCCTTTCTGGTCTGTGCTGAAGCAGGGCATTCTGGCAGCCAAGTGGCTTGACCTTTATTAGTGAGCCTGGTTACCCCCTCTCGGAACCACAGACTTAGAAATCGCCAGCTCATATACAGTGCATAAAATATATTTATATATATACCCTTATACACCATTTTAATAAAAAATATCACAAATTTCTTCTAAGTCCCTAGGGAAGAGTGAAAGACGCGCACGTTCATTTTCAGAGCTCCTAGACCTTCCTATAAGAAGTTAGCCAAAAAGTAGCTTCGAAAACGCTTAGGTTAAGTTTCAGAGTTGCTTCTAATGTACCAAAGCTGGACTTAGACATAATTTCACTCTCACAACATTATGGCTGGTTGGAGAGAGTCCGAACCACAAGTACCGGGTCCATGGTTCTGGCCGTATACTGGGGGGACGGGGACGACTCCCATTAACCCCTGACTATACCGGGGATACGCTTATCACAATGCCTTTCTGGTCTGTGCTGAAGCAGGGCATTCTGGCAGCCAAGTGGCTTGACCTTTATTAGTGAGCCTGGTTACACCCTCTCGGAACCACAGACTTAGAAATCGCCAGCTCATATACAGTGCATAAAATATATTTATATATATACCCTTATACACCATTTAATAAAAAATATCACAAAATTCTTCTAAGTCCGTAGGGAAGAGTGAAAGACGCGTACGTTCATTTTCAGAGCTCCTAGACCTTCCTATAAGAAGTTAGCCAAAAAGTAGCTTCGAAAAACGCTTAGGTTAAGTTTCAGAGTTGCTTCTAATGTACCAAAGCTGGACTTAGACATAATTTCACTCTCACAACATTATGGCTGGTTGGAGAGAGTCCGAACCACAAGTACCGGGTCCATGGTTCTGGCCGTATACTGGGGGGACGGGGACGACTCCCATTAACCCCTGACTATACCGGGGATACGCTTATCACAATGCCTTTCTGGTCTGTGCTGAAGCAGGGCATTCTGGCAGCCAAGTGGCTTGACCTTTATTAGTGAGCCTGGTTACCCCCTCTCGGAACCACAGACTTAGAAATCGCCAGCTCATATACAGTGCATAAAATATATTTATATATATACCCTTATACACCATTTAATAAAAAATATCACAAAATTCTTCTAAGTCCCTCGGGAAGAGTGAAAGACGCGCACGTTCATTTTCAGAGCTCCTAGACCTTCCTATAAGAAGTTAGCCAAAAAGTAGCTTCGAAAAACGCTTAGGTTAAGTTTCAGAGTTGCTTCTAATGTACCAAAGCTGGACTTAGACATAATTTCACTCTCACAACATTATGGCTGGTTGGAGACAGTCCGAACCACAAGTACCGGGTCCATGGTTCTGGCCGTATACTGGGGGGACGGGGACGACTCCCATTAACCCCTGACTATACCGGGGATACGCTTATCACAATGCCTTCTGGTCTGTGCTGAAGCAGGGCATTCTGGCAGCCAAGTGGCTTGACCTTTATTAGTGAGCCTGGTTACCCCCTCTCGGAACCACAGACTTAGAAATCGCCAGCTCATATACAGTGCATAAAATATATTTATATATATATACCCTTATACACCATTTTAATAAAAAATATCACAAATTTCTTCTAAGTCCATCGGGAAGAGTGGAAGACGCGCACGTTCATTTTCAGATCTCCTAGACCTTCCTATAAGAAGTTAGCCAAAAAGTAGTTTCGAAAAACGCTTAGGTTAAGTTTCAGAGTTGCTTCTAATGTACCAAAGCTGGACTTAGACATAATTTCACTCTCACAACATTATGGCTGGTTGGAGAGAGTCCGAACCACAAGTACCGGGTCCATGGTTCTGGCCGTATACTGGGGGGACGGGGACGACTCCCATTAACCCCTGACTATACCGGGGATACGCTTATCACAATGCCTTTCTGGTCTGTGCTGAAGCAGGGCATTCTGGCAGCCAAGTGGCTTGACCTTTATTAGTGAGCCTGGTTACCCCCTCTCGGAACCACAGACTTAGAAATCGCCAGCTCATATACAGTGCATAAAATATATTTATATATATACCCTTATATACCATTTAATTAAAAATATCACAAAATTCTTCTAAGTCCCTCGGGAAGAGTGAAAGACGCGCACGTTCATTTTCAGAGCTCCTAGACCTTCCTATAAGAAGTTAGCCAAAAAGTAGCTTCGAAAAACGCTTAGGTTAAGTTTCAGAGTTGCTTCTAATGTACCAAAGCTGGACTTAGACATAATTTCACTCTCACAACATTATGGCTGGTTGGAGAGAGTCCGAACCACAAGTACCGGGTCCATGGTTCTGGCCGTATACTGGGGGGACGGGGACGACTCCCATTAACCCCTGACTATACCGGGGATACGCTTATCACAATGCCTTTCTGGTCTGTGCTGAAGCAGGGCATTCTGGCAGCCAAGTGGCTTGACCTTTATTAGTGAGCCTGGTCACCCCCTCTCGGAACCACAGACTTAGAAATCGCCAGCTCATATACAGTGCATAAAATATATTTATATATATACCCTTATACACCATTTTAATAAAAAATATCACAAATTTCTTCTAAGTCCCTCGGGAAGAGTGAAAGACGCGCACGTTCATTTTCAGAGCTCCTAGACCTTCCTATAAGAAGTTAGCCAAAAAGTAGCTTCGAAAAACGCTTAGGTTAAGTTTCAGAGTTGCTTCTAATGTACCAAAGCTGGACTTAGACATAATTTCACTCTCACAACATTATGGCTGGTTGGAGACAGTCCGAACCACAAGTACCGGGTCCATGGTTCTGGCCGTATACTGGGGGAAGGGGACGACTCCCATTAACCCCTGACTATACCGGGGATACGCTTATCACAATGCCTTTCTGGTCTGTGCTGAAGCACGGCATTCTGGCAGCCAAGTGGCTTGACCTTTATTAGTGAGCCTGGTTACCCCCTCTCGGAACCACAGACTTAGAAATCGCCAGCTCATATACAGTGCATAAAATATATTTATATATATATACCCTTATACACCATTTAATAAAAAATATCACAAAATTCTTCTAAGTTCCTCGGGAAGAGTGAAAGACGCGCACGTTCATTTTCAGAGCTCCTAGAACTTCCTATAAGAAGTTAGCCAAAAAGTAGCTTCGAAAAACGCTTAGGTTAAGTTTCGGAGTTGCTTCTAATGTACCAAAGCTGGACTTAGACATAATTTCACTCTCACAACATTATGGCTGGTTGGAGACAGTCCGAACCACAAGTACCGGGTCCATGGTTCTGGCCGTATACTGGGGGGACGGGGACGACTCCCATTAACCCCTGACTATACCGGGGATACGCTTATCACAATGCCTTTCTGGTCTGTGCTGAAGCAGGGCATTCTGGCAGCCAAGTGGCTTGACCTTTATTAGTGAGCCTGGTTACCCCCTCTCGGAACCACAGACTTAGAAATCGCCAGCTCATATACAGTGCATAAAATATATTTATATATATACCCTTATACACCATTTTAATAAAAAATATCACAAATTTCTTCTAAGTCCCTAGGGAAGAGTGAAAGACGCGCACGTTCATTTTCAGAGCTCCTAGACCTTCCTATAAGAAGTTAGCCAAAAAGTAGCTTCGAAAAACGCTTAGGTTAAGTTTCAGAGTTGCTTCTAATGTACCAAAGCTGGACTTAGACATAATTTCACTCTCACAACATTATGGCTGGTTGGAGAGAGTCCGAACCACAAGTACCGGGTCCATGGTTCTGGCCGTATACTGGGGGGACGGGGACGACTCCCATTAACCCCTGACTATACCGGGGATACGCTTATCACAATGCCTTTCTGGTCTGTGCTGAAGCACGGCATTCTGGCAGCCAAGTGGCTTGACCTTTATTAGTGAGCCTGGTTACCCCCTCTCGGAACCACAGACTTAGAAATCGCCAGCTCATATACAGTGCATAAAATATATTTATATATATACCCTTATACACCATTTTAATAAAAAATATCACAAAATTCTTCTAAGTCCCTCGGGAAGAGTGAAAGACGCGCACGTTCATACTCAGAGCTCCTAGACCTTCCTATAAGAAGTTAGCCAAAAAGTAGCTTCGAAAAACGCTTAGGTTAAGTTTCAGAGTTGCTTCTAATGTACCAAAGCTGGACTTAGACATAATTTCACTCTCACAACATTATGGCTGGTTGGAGAGAGTCCGAACCACAAGTACCGGGTCCATGGTTCTGGCCGTATACTGGGGGGACGGGGACGACTCCCATTAACCCCTGACTATACCGGGGATACGCTTATCACAATGCCTTTCTGGTCTGTGCTGAAGCAGGGCATTCTGGCAGCCAAGTGGCTTGACCTTTATTAGTGAGCCTGGTTCCCCCTCTCGGAACCACAGACTTAGAAATCGCCAGCTCATATACAGTGCATAAAATATATTTATATATATACCCTTATACACCATTTTAATAAAAAATATCACAAAATTCTTCTAAGTCCCTCGGGAAGAGTGAAAGACGCGCACGTTCATTTTCAGAGCTCCTAGACCTTCCTATAAGAAGTTAGCCAAAAAGTAGTTTCGAAAAACGCTTAGGTTAAGTTTCAGAGTTGCTTCTAATGTACCAAAGCTGGACTTAGACATAATTTCACTCTCACAACATTATGGCTGGTTGGAGAGAGTCCGAACCACAAGTACCGGGTCCATGGTTCTGGCCGTATACTGGGGGGACGGGGACGACTCCCATTAACCCCTGACTATACCGGGGATACGCTTATCACAATGCCTTTCTGGTCTGTGCTGAAGCAGGGCATTCTGGCAGCCAAGTGGCTTGACCTTTATTAGTGAGCCTGGTTACCCCCTCTCGGAACCACAGACTTAGAAATCGCCAGCTCATATACAGTGCATAAAATATATTTATATATATACCCTTATATACCATTTAATAAAAAATATCACAAAATTCTTCTAAGTCCCTCGGGAAGAGTGAAAGACGCGCACGTTCATTTTCAGAGCTCCTAGACCTTCCTATAAGAAGTTAGCCAAAAAGTAGCTTCGAAAAACGCTTAGGTTAAGTTTCAGAGTTGCTTCTAATGTACCAAAGCTGGACTTAGACATAATTTCACTCTCACAACATTATGGCTGGTTGGAGAGAGTCCGAACCACAAGTACCGGGTCCATGGTTCTGGCCGTATACTGGGGGGACGGGGACGACTCCCATTAACCCCTGACTATACCGGGGATACGCTTATCACAATGCCTTTCTGGTCTGTGCTGAAGCAGGGCATTCTGGCAGCCAAGTGGCTTGACCTTTATTAGTGAGCCTGGTTACCCCCTCTCGGAACCACAGACTTAGAAATCGCCAGCTCATATACAGTGCATAAAATATATTTATATATATACCCTTATACACCATTTAATAAAAAATATCACAAAATTCTTCTAAGTCCCTCGGGAAGAGTGAAAGACGCGCACGTTCATTTTCAGAGCTCCTAGACCTTCCTATAAGAAGTTAGCCAAAAAGTAGCTTCGAAAAACGCTTAGGTTAAGTTTCAGAGTTGCTTCTAATGTACCAAAGCTGGACTTAGACATAATTTCACTCTCACAACATTATGGCTGGTTGGAGACAGTCCGAACCACAAGTACCGGGTCCATGGTTCTGGCCGTATACTGGGGGGACGGGGACGACTCCCATTAACCCCTGACTATACCGGGGATACGCTTATCACAATGCCTTTCTGGTCTGTGCTGAAGCAGGGCATTCTGGCAGCCAAGTGGCTTGACCTTTATTAGTGAGCCTGGTTACCCCCTCTCGGAACCACAGACTTAGAAATCGCCAGCTCATATACAGTGCATAAAATATATTTATATATATACCCTTATACACCATTTTAATAAAAAATATCACAAAATTCTTCTAAGTCCCTCGGGAAGAGTGAAAGACGCGCACGTTCATTTTCAGAGCTCCTAGACCTTCCTATAAGAAGTTAGCCAAAAAGTAGCTTCGAAAAACGCTTAGGTTAAGTTTCAGAGTTGCTTCTAATGTACCAAAGCTGGACTTAGACATAATTTCACTCTCACAACATTATGGCTGGTTGGAGAGAGTCCGAACCACAAGTACCGGGTCCATGGTTCTGGCCGTATACTGGGGGGACGGGGACGACTCCCATTAACCCCTGACTATACCGGGGATACGCTTATCACAATGCCTTTCTGGTCTGTGCTGAAGCAGGGCATTCTGGCAGCCAAGTGGCTTGACCTTTATTAGTGAGCCTGGTTCCCCCTCTCGGAACCACAGACTTAGAAATCGCCAGCTCATATACAGTGCATAAAATATATTTATATATATACCCTTATACACCATTTTAATAAAAAATATCACAAAATTCTTCTAAGTCCCTCGGGAAGAGTGAAAGACGCGCACGTTCATTTTCAGAGCTCCTAGACCTTCCTATAAGAAGTTAGCCAAAAAGTAGTTTCGAAAAACGCTTAGGTTAAGTTTCAGAGTTGCTTCTAATGTACCAAAGCTGGACTTAGACATAATTTCACTCTCACAACATTATGGCTGGTTGGAGAGAGTCCGAACCACAAATACCGGGTCCATGGTTCTGGCCGTATACTGGGGGGACGGGGACGACTCCCATTAACCCCTGACTATACCGGGGATACGCTTATCACAATGCCTTTCTGGTCTGTGCTGAAGCAGGGCATTCTGGCAGCCAAGTGGCTTGACCTTTATTAGTGAGCCTGGTTACCCCCTCTCGGAACCACAGACTTAGAAATCGCCAGCTCATATACAGTGCATAAAATATATTTATATATATACCCTTATATACCATTTAATAAAAAATATCACAAAATTCTTCTAAGTCCCTCGGAAAGAGTGAAAGACGCGCACGTTCATTTTCAGAGCTCCTAGACCTTCCTATAAGAAGTTAGCCAAAAAGTAGCTTCGAAAAACGCTTAGGTTAAGTTTCAGAGTTGCTTCTAATGTACCAAAGCTGGACTTAGACATAATTTCACTCTCACAACATTATGGCTGGTTGGAGAGAGTCCGAACCACAAGTACCGGGTCCATGGTTCTGGCCGTATACTGGGGGGACGGGGACGACTCCCATTAACCCCTGACTATACCGGGGATACGCTTATCACAATGCCTTTCTGGTCTGTGCTGAAGCAGGGCATTCTGGCAGCCAAGTGGCTTGACCTTTATTAGTGAGCCTGGTTACCCCCTCTCGGAACCACAGACTTAGAAATCGCCAGCTCATATACAGTGCATAAAATATATTTATATATATACCCTTATACACCATTTAATAAAAAATATCACAAAATTCTTCTAAGTCCCTCGGGAAGAGTGAAAGACGCGCACGTTCATTTTCAGAGCTCCTAGACCTTCCTATAAGAAGTTAGCCAAAAAGTAGCTTCGAAAAACGCTTAGGTTAAGTTTCAGAGTTGCTTCTAATGTACCAAAGCTGGACTTAGACATAATTTCACTCTCACAACATTATGGCTGGTTGGAGACAGTCCGAACCACAAGTACCGGGTCCATGGTTCTGGCCGTATACTGGGGGGACGGGGACGACTCCCATTAACCCCTGACTATACCGGGGATACGCTTATCACAATGCCTTTCTGGTCTGTGCTGAAGCAGGGCATTCTGGCAGCCAAGTGGCTTGACCTTTATTAGTGAGCCTGGTTACCCCCTCTCGGAACCACAGACTTAGAAATCGCCAGCTCATATACAGTGCATAAAATATATTTATATATATACCCTTATACACCATTTTAATAAAAAATATCACAAAATTCTTCTAAGTCCCTCGGGAAGAGTGAAAGACGCGCACGTTCATTTTCAGAGCTCCTAGACCTTCCTATAAGAAGTTAGCCAAAAAGTAGCTTCGAAAAACGCTTAGGTTAAGTTTCAGAGTTGCTTCTAATGTACCAAAGCTGGACTTAGACATAATTTCACTCTCACAACATTATGGCTGGTTGGAGAGAGTCCGAACCACAAGTACCGGGTCCATGGTTCTGGCCGTATACTGGGGGGACGGGGACGACTCCCATTAACCCCTGACTATACCGGGGATACGCTTATCACAATGCCTTTCTGGTCTGTGCTGAAGCACGGCATTCTGGCAGCCAAGTGGCTTGACCTTTATTAGTGAGCCTGGTTACCCCCTCTCGGAACCACAGACTTAGAAATCGCCAGCTCATATACAGTGCATAAAATATATTTATATATATACCCTTATACACCATTTTAATAAAAAATATCACAAAATTCTTCTAAGTCCCTCGGGAAGAGTGAAAGACGCGCACGTTCATTTTCAGAGCTCCTAGACCTTCCTATAAGAAGTTAGCCAAAAAGTAGCTTCGAAAAACGCTTAGGTTAAGTTTCAGAGTTGCTTCTAATGTACCAAAGCTGGACTTAGACATAATTTCACTCTCACAACATTATGGCTGGTTGGAGAGAGTCCGAACCACAAGTACCGGGTCCATGGTTCTGGCCGTATACTGGGGGGACGGGGACGACTCCCATTAACCCCTGACTATACCGGGGATACGCTTATCACAATGCCTTTCTGGTCTGTGCTGAAGCAGGGCATTCTGGCAGCCAAGTGGCTTGACCTTTATTAGTGAGCCTGGTTCCCCCTCTCGGAACCACAGACTTAGAAATCGCCAGCTCATATACAGTGCATAAAATATATTTATATATATACCCTTATACACCATTTTAATAAAAAATATCACAAAATTCTTCTAAGTCCCTCGGGAAGAGTGAAAGACGCGCACGTTCATTTTCAGAGCTCCTAGACCTTCCTATAAGAAGTTAGCCAAAAAGTAGTTTCGAAAAACGCTTAGGTTAAGTTTCAGAGTTGCTTCTAATGTACCAAAGCTGGACTTAGACATAATTTCACTCTCACAACATTATGGCTGGTTGGAGAGAGTCCGAACCACAAGTACCGGGTCCATGGTTCTGGCCGTATACTGGGGGGACGGGGACGACTCCCATTAACCCCTGACTATACCGGGGATACGCTTATCACAATGCCTTTCTGGTCTGTGCTGAAGCACGGCATTCTGGCAGCCAAGTGGCTTGACCTTTATTAGTGAGCCTGGTTACCCCCTCTCGGAACCACAGACTTAGAAATCGCCAGCTCATATACAGTGCATAAAATATATTTATATATATACCCTTATACACCATTTTAATAAAAAATATCACAAAATTCTTCTAAGTCCCTCGGGAAGAGTGAAAGACGCGCACGTTCATTTTCAGAGCTCCTAGACCTTCCTATAAGAAGTTAGCCAAAAAGTAGCTTCGAAAAACGCTTAGGTTAAGTTTCAGAGTTGCTTCTAATGTACCAAAGCTGGACTTAGACATAATTTCACTCTCACAACATTATGGCTGGTTGGAGAGAGTCCGAACCACAAGTACCGGGTCCATGGTTCTGGCCGTATACTGGGGGGACGGGGACGACTCCCATTAACCCCTGACTATACCGGGGATACGCTTATCACAAGGCCTTTCTGGTCTGTGCTGAAGCAGGGCATTCTGGCAGCCAAGTGGCTTGACCTTTATTAGTGAGCCTGGTTCCCCCTCTCGGAACCACAGACTTAGAAATCGCCAGCTCATATACAGTGCATAAAATATATTTATATATATACCCTTATACACCATTTTAATAAAAAATATCACAAAATTCTTCTAAGTCCCTCGGGAAGAGTGAAAGACGCGCACGTTCATTTTCAGAGCTCCTAGACCTTCCTATAAGAAGTTAGCCAAAAAGTAGTTTCGAAAAACGCTTAGGTTAAGTTTCAGAGTTGCTTCTAATGTACCAAAGCTGGACTTAGACATAATTTCACTCTCACAACATTATGGCTGGTTGGAGAGAGTCCGAACCACAAGTACCGGGTCCATGGTTCTGGCCGTATACTGGGGGGACGGGGACGACTCCCATTAACCCCTGACTATACCGGGGATACGCTTATCACAATGCCTTTCTGGTCTGTGCTGAAGCAGGGCATTCTGGCAGCCAAGTGGCTTGACCTTTATTAGTGAGCCTGGTTACCCCCTCTCGGAACCACAGACTTAGAAATCGCCAGCTCATATACAGTGCATAAAATATATTTATATATATACCCTTATATACCATTTAATAAAAAATATCACAAAATTCTTCTAAGTCCCTCGGGAAGAGTGAAAGACGCGCACGTTCATTTTCAGAGCTCCTAGACCTTCCTATAAGAAGTTAGCCAAAAAGTAGCTTCGAAAAACGCTTAGGTTAAGTTTCAGAGTTGCTTCTAATGTACCAAAGCTGGACTTAGACATAATTTCACTCTCACAACATTATGGCTGGTTGGAGACAGTCCGAACCACAAGTACCGGGTCCATGGTTCTGGCCGTATACTGGGGGGACGGGGACGACTCCCATTAACCCCTGACTATACCGGGGATACGCTTATCACAATGCCTTTCTGGTCTGTGCTGAAGCAGGGCATTCTGGCAGCCAAGTGGCTTGACCTTTATTAGTGAGCCTGGTCACCCCCTCTCGGAACCACAGACTTAGAAATCGCCAGCTCATATACAGTGCATAAAATATATTTATATATATACCCTTATACACCATTTTAATAAAAAATATCACAAATTTCTTCTAAGTCCCTCGGGAAGAGTGAAAGACGCGCACGTTCATTTTCAGAGCTCCTAGACCTTCCTATAAGAAGTTAGCCAAAAAGTAGCTTCGAAAAACGCTTAGGTTAAGTTTCAGAGTTGCTTCTAATGTACCAAAGCTGGACTTAGACATAATTTCACTCTCACAACATTATGGCTGGTTGGAGACAGTCCGAACCACAAGTACCGGGTCCATGGTTCTGGCCGTATACTGGGGGGACGGGGACGACTCCCATTAACCCCTGACTATACCGGGGATACGCTTATCACAATGCCTTTCTGGTCTGTGCTGAAGCAGGGCATTCTGGCAGCCAAGTGGCTTGACCTTTATTAGTGAGCCTGGTCACCCCCTCTCGGAACCACAGACTTAGAAATCGCCAGCTCATATACAGTGCATAAAATATATTTATATATATACCCTTATACACCATTTTAATAAAAAATATCACAAATTTCTTCTAAGTCCCTCGGGAAGAGTGAAAGACGCGCACGTTCATTTCAGAGCTCCTAGACCTTCCTATAAGAAGTTAGCCAAAAAGTAGCTTCGAAAAACGCTTAGGTTAAGTTTCAGAGTTGCTTCTAATGTACCAAAGCTGGACTTAGACATAATTTCACTCTCACAACATTATGGCTGGTTGGAGACAGTCCGAACCACAAGTACCGGGTCCATGGTTCTGGCCGTATACTGGGGGAAGGGGACGACTCCCATTAACCCCTGACTATACCGGGGATACGCTTATCACAATGCCTTTCTGGTCTGTGCTGAAGCACGGCATTCTGGCAGCCAAGTGGCTTGACCTTTATTAGTGAGCCTGGTTACCCCCTCTCGGAACCACAGACTTAGAAATCGCCAGCTCATATACAGTGCATAAAATATATTTATATATATATACCCTTATACACCATTTAATAAAAAATATCACAAAATTCTTCTAAGTTCCTCGGGAAGAGTGAAAGACGCGCACGTTCATTTTCAGAGCTCCTAGAACTTCCTATAAGAAGTTAGCCAAAAAGTAGCTTCGAAAAACGCTTAGGTTAAGTTTCGGAGTTGCTTCAAATGTACCAAAGCTGGACTTAGACATAATTTCACTCTCACAACATTATGGCTGGTTGGAGAGAGTCCGAACCACAAGTACCGGGTCCATGGTTCTGGCCGTATACTGGGGGGACGGGGACGACTCCCATTAACCCCTGACTATACCGGGGATACGCTTATCACAATGCCTTTCTGGTCTGTGCTGAAGCAGGGCATTCTGGCAGCCAAGTGGCTTGACCTTTATTAGTGAGCCTGGTTACCCCCTCTCGGAACCACAGACTTAGAAATCGCCAGCTCATATACAGTGCATAAAATATATTTATATATATACCCTTATATACCATTTAATAAAAAATATCACAAAATTCTTCTAAGTCCCTCGGAAAGAGTGAAAGACGCGCACGTTCATTTTCAGAGCTCCTAGACCTTCCTATAAGAAGTTAGCCAAAAAGTAGCTTCGAAAAACGCTTAGGTTAAGTTTCAGAGTTGCTTCTAATGTACCAAAGCTGGACTTAGACATAATTTCACTCTCACAACATTATGGCTGGTTGGAGAGAGTCCGAACCACAAGTACCGGGTCCATGGTTCTGGCCGTATACTGGGGGGACGGGGACGACTCCCATTAACCCCTGACTATACCGGGGATACGCTTATCACAATGCCTTTCTGGTCTGTGCTGAAGCAGGGCATTCTGGCAGCCAAGTGGCTTGACCTTTATTAGTGAGCCTGGTTACCCCCTCTCGGAACCACAGACTTAGAAATCGCCAGCTCATATACAGTGCATAAAATATATTTATATATATACCCTTATACACCATTTAATAAAAAATATCACAAAATTCTTCTAAGTCCCTCGGGAAGAGTGAAAGACGCGCACGTTCATTTTCAGAGCTCCTAGACCTTCCTATAAGAAGTTAGCCAAAAAGTAGCTTCGAAAAACGCTTAGGTTAAGTTTCAGAGTTGCTTCTAATGTACCAAAGCTGGACTTAGACATAATTTCACTCTCACAACATTATGGCTGGTTGGAGACAGTCCGAACCACAAGTACCGGGTCCATGGTTCTGGCCGTATACTGGGGGGACGGGGACGACTCCCATTAACCCCTGACTATACCGGGGATACGCTTATCACAATGCCTTTCTGGTCTGTGCTGAAGCAGGGCATTCTGGCAGCCAAGTGGCTTGACCTTTATTAGTGAGCCTGGTTACCCCCTCTCGGAACCACAGACTTAGAAATCGCCAGCTCATATACAGTGCATAAAATATATTTATATATATACCCTTATACACCATTTTAATAAAAAATATCACAAAATTCTTCTAAGTCCCTCGGGAAGAGTGAAAGACGCGCACGTTCATTTTCAGAGCTCCTAGACCTTCCTATAAGAAGTTAGCCAAAAAGTAGCTTCGAAAAACGCTTAGGTTAAGTTTCAGAGTTGCTTCTAATGTACCAAAGCTGGACTTAGACATAATTTCACTCTCACAACATTATGGCTGGTTGGAGAGAGTCCGAACCACAAGTACCGGGTCCATGGTTCTGGCCGTATACTGGGGGGACGGGGACGACTCCCATTAACCCCTGACTATACCGGGGATACGCTTATCACAATGCCTTTCTGGTCTGTGCTGAAGCACGGCATTCTGGCAGCCAAGTGGCTTGACCTTTATTAGTGAGCCTGGTTACCCCCTCTCGGAACCACAGACTTAGAAATCGCCAGCTCATATACAGTGCATAAAATATATTTATATATATACCCTTATACACCATTTTAATAAAAAATATCACAAAATTCTTCTAAGTCCCTCGGGAAGAGTGAAAGACGCGCACGTTCATTTTCAGAGCTCCTAGACCTTCCTATAAGAAGTTAGCCAAAAAGTAGCTTCGAAAAACGCTTAGGTTAAGTTTCAGAGTTGCTTCTAATGTACCAAAGCTGGACTTAGACATAATTTCACTCTCACAACATTATGGCTGGTTGGAGAGAGTCCGAACCACAAGTACCGGGTCCATGGTTCTGGCCGTATACTGGGGGGACGGGGACGACTCCCATTAACCCCTGACTATACCGGGGATACGCTTATCACAATGCCTTTCTGGTCTGTGCTGAAGCAGGGCATTCTGGCAGCCAAGTGGCTTGACCTTTATTAGTGAGCCTGGTTACCCCCTCTCGGAACCACAGACTTAGAAATCGCCAGCTCATATACAGTGCATAAAATATATTTATATATATACCCTTATATACCATTTAATAAAAAATATCACAAAATTCTTCTAAGTCCCTCGGGAAGAGTGAAAGACGCGCACGTTCATTTTCAGAGCTCCTAGACCTTCCTATAAGAAGTTAGCCAAAAAGTAGCTTCGAAAAACGCTTAGGTTAAGTTTCAGAGTTGCTTCTAATGTACCAAAGCTGGACTTAGACATAATTTCACTCTCACAACATTATGGCTGGTTGGAGACAGTCCGAACCACAAGTACCGGGTCCATGGTTCTGGCCGTATACTGGGGGGACGGGGACGACTCCCATTAACCCCTGACTATACCGGGGATACGCTTATCACAATGCCTTTCTGGTCTGTGCTGAAGCAGGGCATTCTGGCAGCCAAGTGGCTTGACCTTTATTAGTGAGCCTGGTTACCCCCTCTCGGAACCACAGACTTAGAAATCGCCAGCTCATATACAGTGCATAAAATATATTTATATATATACCCTTATACACCATTTTAATAAAAAATATCACAAAATTCTTCTAAGTCCCTCGGGAAGAGTGAAAGACGCGCACGTTCATTTTCAGAGCTCCTAGACCTTCCTATAAGAAGTTAGCCAAAAAGTAGCTTCGAAAAACGCTTAGGTTAAGTTTCAGAGTTGCTTCTAATGTACCAAAGCTGGACTTAGACATAATTTCACTCTCACAACATTATGGCTGGTTGGAGAGAGTCCGAACCACAAGTACCGGGTCCATGGTTCTGGCCGTATACTGGGGGGACGGGGACGACTCCCATTAACCCCTGACTATACCGGGGATACGCTTATCACAATGCCTTTCTGGTCTGTGCTGAAGCACGGCATTCTGGCAGCCAAGTGGCTTGACCTTTATTAGTGAGCCTGGTTACCCCCTCTCGGAACCACAGACTTAGAAATCGCCAGCTCATATACAGTGCATAAAATATATTTATATATATACCCTTATACACCATTTTAATAAAAAATATCACAAAATTCTTCTAAGTCCCTCGGGAAGAGTGAAAGACGCGCACGTTCATTTTCAGAGCTCCTAGACCTTCCTATAAGAAGTTAGCCAAAAAGTAGCTTCGAAAAACGCTTAGGTTAAGTTTCAGAGTTGCTTCTAATGTACCAAAGCTGGACTTAGACATAATTTCACTCTCACAACATTATGGCTGGTTGGAGAGAGTCCGAACCACAAGTACCGGGTCCATGGTTCTGGCCGTATACTGGGGGGACGGGGACGACTCCCATTAACCCCTGACTATACCGGGGATACGCTTATCACAATGCCTTTCTGGTCTGTGCTGAAGCAGGGCATTCTGGCAGCCAAGTGGCTTGACCTTTATTAGTGAGCCTGGTTACCCCCTCTCGGAACCACAGACTTAGAAATCGCCAGCTCATATACAGTGCATAAAATATATTTATATATATACCCTTATATACCATTTAATAAAAAATATCACAAAATTCTTCTAAGTCCCTCGGGAAGAGTGAAAGACGCGCACGTTCATTTTCAGAGCTCCTAGACCTTCCTATAAGAAGTTAGCCAAAAAGTAGCTTCGAAAAACGCTTAGGTTAAGTTTCAGAGTTGCTTCTAATGTACCAAAGCTGGACTTAGACATAATTTCACTCTCACAACATTATGGCTGGTTGGAGAGAGTCCGAACCACAAGTACCGGGTCCATGGTTCTGGCCGTATACTGGGGGGACGGGGACGACTCCCATTAACCCCTGACTATACCGGGGATACGCTTATCACAATGCCTTTCTGGTCTGTGCTGAAGCACGGCATTCTGGCAGCCAAGTGGCTTGACCTTTATTAGTGAGCCTGGTTACCCCCTCTCGGAACCACAGACTTAGAAATCGCCAGCTCATATACAGTGCATAAAATATATTTATATATATACCCTTATACACCATTTTAATAAAAAATATCACAAAATTCTTCTAAGTCCCTCGGGAAGAGTGAAAGACGCGCACGTTCATTTTCAGAGCTCCTAGACCTTCCTATAAGAAGTTAGCCAAAAAGTAGCTTCGAAAAACGCTTAGGTTAAGTTTCAGAGTTGCTTCTAATGTACCAAAGCTGGACTTAGACATAATTTCACTCTCACAACATTATGGCTGGTTGGAGAGAGTCCGAACCACAAGTACCGGGTCCATGGTTCTGGCCGTATACTGGGGGGACGGGGACGACTCCCATTAACCCCTGACTATACCGGGGATACGCTTATCACAATGCCTTTCTGGTCTGTGCTGAAGCAGGGCATTCTGGCAGCCAAGTGGCTTGACCTTTATTAGTGAGCCTGGTTACCCCCTCTCGGAACCACAGACTTAGAAATCGCCAGCTCATATACAGTGCATAAAATATATTTATATATATACCCTTATATACCATTTAATAAAAAATATCACAAAATTCTTCTAAGTCCCTCGGGAAGAGTGAAAGACGCGCACGTTCATTTTCAGAGCTCCTAGACCTTCCTATAAGAAGTTAGCCAAAAAGTAGCTTCGAAAAACGCTTAGGTTAAGTTTCAGAGTTGCTTCTAATGTACCAAAGCTGGACTTAGACATAATTTCACTCTCACAACATTATGGCTGGTTGGAGACAGTCCGAACCACAAGTACCGGGTCCATGGTTCTGGCCGTATACTGGGGGGACGGGGACGACTCCCATTAACCCCTGACTATACCGGGGATACGCTTATCACAATGCCTTTCTGGTCTGTGCTGAAGCAGGGCATTCTGGCAGCCAAGTGGCTTGACCTTTATTAGTGAGCCTGGTCACCCCCTCTCGGAACCACAGACTTAGAAATCGCCAGCTCATATACAGTGCATAAAATATATTTATATATATACCCTTATACACCATTTTAATAAAAAATATCACAAATTTCTTCTAAGTCCCTCGGGAAGAGTGAAAGACGCGCACGTTCATTTTCAGAGCTCCTAGACCTTCCTATAAGAAGTTAGCCAAAAAGTAGCTTCGAAAAACGCTTAGGTTAAGTTTCAGAGTTGCTTCTAATGTACCAAAGCTGGACTTAGACATAATTTCACTCTCACAACATTATGGCTGGTTGGAGACAGTCCGAACCACAAGTACCGGGTCCATGGTTCTGGCCGTATACTGGGGGGACGGGGACGACTCCCATTAACCCCTGACTATACCGGGGATACGCTTATCACAATGCCTTTCTGGTCTGTGCTGAAGCAGGGCATTCTGGCAGCCAAGTGGCTTGACCTTTATTAGTGAGCCTGGTCACCCCCTCTCGGAACCACAGACTTAGAAATCGCCAGCTCATATACAGTGCATAAAATATATTTATATATATACCCTTATACACCATTTTAATAAAAAATATCACAAATTTCTTCTAAGTCCCTCGGGAAGAGTGAAAGACGCGCACGTTCATTTTCAGAGCTCCTAGACCTTCCTATAAGAAGTTAGCCAAAAAGTAGCTTCGAAAAACGCTTAGGTTAAGTTTCAGAGTTGCTTCTAATGTACCAAAGCTGGACTTAGACATAATTTCACTCTCACAACATTATGGCTGGTTGGAGACAGTCCGAACCACAAGTACCGGGTCCATGGTTCTGGCCGTATACTGGGGGAAGGGGACGACTCCCATTAACCCCTGACTATACCGGGGATACGCTTATCACAATGCCTTTCTGGTCTGTGCTGAAGCACGGCATTCTGGCAGCCAAGTGGCTTGACCTTTATTAGTGAGCCTGGTTACCCCCTCTCGGAACCACAGACTTAGAAATCGCCAGCTCATATACAGTGCATAAAATATATTTATATATATATACCCTTATACACCATTTAATAAAAAATATCACAAAATTCTTCTAAGTTCCTCGGGAAGAGTGAAAGACGCGCACGTTCATTTTCAGAGCTCCTAGAACTTCCTATAAGAAGTTAGCCAAAAAGTAGCTTCGAAAAACGCTTAGGTTAAGTTTCGGAGTTGCTTCAAATGTACCAAAGCTGGACTTAGACATAATTTCACTCTCACAACATTATGGCTGGTTGGAGACAGTCCGAACCACAAGTACCGGGTCCATGGTTCTGGCCGTATACTGGGGGGACGGGGACGACTCCCATTAACCCCTGACTATACCGGGGATACGCTTATCACAATGCCTTTCTGGTCTGTGCTGAAGCAGGGCATTCTGGCAGCCAAGTGGCTTGACCTTTATTAGTGAGCCTGGTTACCCCCTCTCGGAACCACAGACTTAGAAATCGCCAGCTCATATACAGTGCATAAAATATATTTATATATATACCCTTATACACCATTTTAATAAAAAATATCACAAATTTCTTCTAAGTCCCTAGGGAAGAGTGAAAGACGCGCACGTTCATTTTCAGAGCTCCTAGACCTTCCTATAAGAAGTTAGCCAAAAAGTAGCTTCGAAAAACGCTTAGGTTAAGTTTCAGAGTTGCTTCTAATGTACCAAAGCTGGACTTAGACATAATTTCACTCTCACAACATTATGGCTGGTTGGAGAGAGTCCGAACCACAAGTACCGGGTCCATGGTTCTGGCCGTATACTGGGGGGACGGGGACGACTCCCATTAACCCCTGACTATACCGGGGATACGCTTATCACAATGCCTTTCTGGTCTGTGCTGAAGCAGGGCATTCTGGCAGCCAAGTGGCTTGACCTTTATTAGTGAGCCTGGTTACCCCCTCTCGGAACCACAGACTTAGAAATCGCCAGCTCATATACAGTGCATAAAATATATTTATATATATACCCTTATACACCATTTAATAAAAAATATCACAAAATTCTTCTAAGTCCCTCGGGAAGAGTGAAAGACGCGCACGTTCATTTTCAGAGCTCCTAGACCTTCCTATAAGAAGTTAGCCAAAAAGTAGCTTCGAAAAACGCTTAGGTTAAGTTTCAGAGTTGCTTCTAATGTACCAAAGCTGGACTTAGACATAATTTCACTCTCACAACATTATGGCTGGTTGGAGACAGTCCGAACCACAAGTACCGGGTCCATGGTTCTGGCCGTATACTGGGGGGACGGGGACGACTCCCATTAACCCCTGACTATACCGGGGATACGCTTATCACAATGCCTTTCTGGTCTGTGCTGAAGCAGGGCATTCTGGCAGCCAAGTGGCTTGACCTTTATTAGTGAGCCTGGTCACCCCCTCTCGGAACCACAGACTTAGAAATCGCCAGCTCATATACAGTGCATAAAATATATTTATATATATACCCTTATACACCATTTTAATAAAAAATATCACAAATTTCTTCTAAGTCCCTCGGGAAGAGTGAAAGACGCGCACGTTCATTTTCAGAGCTCCTAGACCTTCCTATAAGAAGTTAGCCAAAAAGTAGCTTCGAAAAACGCTTAGGTTAAGTTTCAGAGTTGCTTCTAATGTACCAAAGCTGGACTTAGACATAATTTCACTCTCACAACATTATGGCTGGTTGGAGACAGTCCGAACCACAAGTACCGGGTCCATGGTTCTGGCCGTATACTGGGGGAAGGGGACGACTCCCATTAACCCCTGACTATACCGGGGATACGCTTATCACAATGCCTTTCTGGTCTGTGCTGAAGCACGGCATTCTGGCAGCCAAGTGGCTTGACCTTTATTAGTGAGCCTGGTTACCCCCTCTCGGAACCACAGACTTAGAAATCGCCAGCTCATATACAGTGCATAAAATATATTTATATATATATACCCTTATACACCATTTAATAAAAAATATCACAAAATTCTTCTAAGTTCCTCGGGAAGAGTGAAAGACGCGCACGTTCATTTTCAGAGCTCCTAGAACTTCCTATAAGAAGTTAGCCAAAAAGTAGCTTCGAAAAACGCTTAGGTTAAGTTTCGGAGTTGCTTCAAATGTACCAAAGCTGGACTTAGACATAATTTCACTCTCACAACATTATGGCTGGTTGGAGACAGTCCGAACCACAAGTACCGGGTCCATGGTTCTGGCCGTATACTGGGGGGACGGGGACGACTCCCATTAACCCCTGACTATACCGGGGATACGCTTATCACAATGCCTTTCTGGTCTGTGCTGAAGCAGGGCATTCTGGCAGCCAAGTGGCTTGACCTTTATTAGTGAGCCTGGTTACCCCCTCTCGGAACCACAGACTTAGAAATCGCCAGCTCATATACAGTGCATAAAATATATTTATATATATACCCTTATACACCATTTTAATAAAAAATATCACAAATTTCTTCTAAGTCCCTAGGGAAGAGTGAAAGACGCGCACGTTCATTTTCAGAGCTCCTAGACCTTCCTATAAGAAGTTAGCCAAAAAGTAGCTTCGAAAAACGCTTAGGTTAAGTTTCAGAGTTGCTTCTAATGTACCAAAGCTGGACTTAGACAAAATTTCACTCTCACAACATTATGGCTGGTTGGAGAGAGTCCGAACCACAAGTACCGGGTCCATGGTTCTGGCCGTATACTGGGGGGACGGGGACGACTCCCATTAACCCCTGACTATACCGGGGATACGCTTATCACAATGCCTTTCTGGTCTGTGCTGAAGCAGGGCATTCTGGCAGCCAAGTGGCTTGACCTTTATTAGTGAGCCTGGTTACCCCCTCTCGGAACCACAGACTTAGAAATCGCCAGCTCATATACAGTGCATAAAATATATTTATATATATACCCTTATACACCATTTAATAAAAAATATCACAAAATTCTTCTAAGTCCCTCGGGAAGAGTGAAAGACGCGCACGTTCATTTTCAGAGCTCCTAGACCTTCCTATAAGAAGTTAGCCAAAAAGTAGCTTCGAAAAACGCTTAGGTTAAGTTTCAGAGTTGCTTCTAATGTACCAAAGCTGGACTTAGACATAATTTCACTCTCACAACATTATGGCTGGTTGGAGACAGTCCGAACCACAAGTACCGGGTCCATGGTTCTGGCCGTATACTGGGGGGACGGGGACGACTCCCATTAACCCCTGACTATATCGGGGATACGCTTATCACAATGCCTTTCTGGTCTGTGCTGAAGCAGGGCATTCTGGCAGCCAAGTGGCTTGACCTTTATTAGTGAGCCTGGTTACCCCCTCTCGGAACCACAGACTTAGAAATCGCCAGCTCATATACAGTGCATAAAATATATTTATATATATACCCTTATACACCATTTTAATAAAAAATATCACAAAATTCTTCTAAGTCCCTCGGGAAGAGTGAAAGACGCGCACGTTCATTTTCAGAGCTCCTAGACCTTCCTATAAGAAGTTAGCCAAAAAGTAGCTTCGAAAAACGCTTAGGTTAAGTTTCAGAGTTGCTTCTAATGTACCAAAGCTGGACTTAGACATAATTTCACTCTCACAACATTATGGCTGGTTGGAGAGAGTCCGAACCACAAGTACCGGGTCCATGGTTCTGGCCGTATACTGGGGGGACGGGGACGACTCCCATTAACCCCTGACTATACCGGGGATACGCTTATCACAATGCCTTTCTGGTCTGTGCTGAAGCAGGGCATTCTGGCAGCCAAGTGGCTTGACCTTTATTAGTGAGCCTGGTTACCCCCTCTCGGAACCACAGACTTAGAAATCGCCAGCTCATATACAGTGCATAAAATATATTTATATATATACCCTTATACACCATTTTAATAAAAAATATCACAAAATTCTTCTAAGTCCCTCGGGAAGAGTGAAAGACGCGCACGTTCATTTTCAGAGCTCCTAGACCTTCCTATAAGAAGTTAGCCAAAAAGTAGCTTCGAAAAACGCTTAGGTTAAGTTTCAGAGTTGCTTCTAATGTACCAAAGCTGGACTTAGACATAATTTCACTCTCACAACATTATGGCTGGTTGGAGAGAGTCCGAACCACAAGTACCGGGTCCATGGTTCTGGCCGTATACTGGGGGGACGGGGACGACTCCCATTAACCCCTGACTATACCGGGGATACGCTTATCACAATGCCTTTCTGGTCTGTGCTGAAGCAGGGCATTCTGGCAGCCAAGTGGCTTGACCTTTATTAGTGAGCCTGGTTCCCCCTCTCGGAACCACAGACTTAGAAATCGCCAGCTCATATACAGTGCATAAAATATATTTATATATATACCCTTATACACCATTTTAATAAAAAATATCACAAAATTCTTCTAAGTCCCTCGGGAAGAGTGAAAGACGCGCACGTTCATTTTCAGAGCTCCTAGACCTTCCTATAAGAAGTTAGCCAAAAAGTAGCTTCGAAAAACGCTTAGGTTAAGTTTCAGAGTTGCTTCTAATGTACCAAAGCTGGACTTAGACATAATTTCACTCTCACAACATTATGGCTGGTTGGAGAGAGTCCGAACCACAAGTACCGGGTCCATGGTTCTGGCCGTATACTGGGGGGACGGGGACGACTCCCATTAACCCCTGACTATACCGGGGATACGCTTATCACAATGCCTTTCTGGTCTGTGCTGAAGCACGGCATTCTGGCAGCCAAGTGGCTTGACCTTTATTAGTGAGCCTGGTTACCCCCTCTCGGAACCACAGACTTAGAAATCGCCAGCTCATATACAGTGCATAAAATATATTTATATATATACCCTTATACACCATTTAATAAAAAATATCACAAAATTCTTCTAAGTCCCTCGGGAAGAGTGAAAGACGCGCACGTTCATTTTCAGAGCTCCTAGACCTTCCTATAAGAAGTTAGCCAAAAAGTAGCTTCGAAAAACGCTTAGGTTAAGTTTCAGAGTTGCTTCTAATGTACCAAAGCTGGACTTAGACATAATTTCACTCTCACAACATTATGGCTGGTTGGAGACAGTCCGAACCACAAGTACCGGGTCCATGGTTCTGGCCGTATACTGGGGGGACGGGGACGACTCCCATTAACCCCTGACTATACCGGGGATACGCTTATCACAATGCCTTTCTGGTCTGTGCTGAAGCAGGGCATTCTGGCAGCCAAGTGGCTTGACCTTTATTAGTGAGCCTGGTTACCCCCTCTCGGAACCACAGACTTAGAAATCGCCAGCTCATATACAGTGCATATAATATATTTATAAATATACCCTTATACACCATTTTAATAAAAAATATCACAACATTCTTCTAAGTCCCTCGGGAAGAGTGAAAGACGCGCACGTTCATTTTCAGAGCTCCTAGACCTTCCTATAAGAAGTTAGCCAAAAAGTAGCTTCGAAAAACGCTTAGGTAAAGTTTCAGAGTTGCTTCTAATGTACCAAAGCTGGACTTAGACATAATTTCACTCTCACAACATTATGGCTGGTTGGAGAGAGTCCGAACCACAAGTACCGGGTCCATGGTTCTGGCCGTATACTGGGGGGACGGGGACGACTCCCATTAACCCCAGACTATACCGGGGATACGCTTATCACAATGCCTTTCTGGTCTGTGCTGAAGCAGGGCATTCTGGCAGCCAAGTGGCTTGACCTTTATTAGTGAGCCTGGTTACCCCCTCTCGGAACCACAGACTTAGAAATCGCCAGCTCATATACAGTGCATAAAATATATTTATATATATACCCTTATACACCATTTAATAAAAAATATCACAAAATTCTTCTAAGTCGCTCGGGAAGAGTGAAAGACGCGCACGTTCATTTTCAGAGCTCCTAGACCTTCCTATAAGAAGTTAGCCAAAAAGTAGCTTCGAAAAACGCTTAGGTTAAGTTTTAGTGTTGCTTCTAATGTACCAAAGCTGGACTTAGACATAATTTCACTCTCACAACATTATGGCTGGTTGGAGACAGTCCGAACCACAAGTACCGGGTCCATGGTTCTGGCCGTATACTGGGGGGACGGGGACGACTCCCATTAACCCCTGACTATACCGGGGATACGCTTATCACAATGCCTTTCTGGTCTGTGCTGAAGCAGGGCATTCTGGCAGCCAAGTTGCTTGACCTTTATTAGTGAGCCTGGTTACCCCCTCTCGGAACCACAGACTTAGAAATCGCCAGCTCATATACAGTGCATAAAATATATTTATATATATACCCTTATACACCATTTTAATAAAAAATATCACAAAATTCTTCTAAGTCCCTCGGGAAGAGTGAAAGACGCGCACGTTCATTTTCAGAGCTCCTAGACCTTCCTATAAGAAGTTAGCCAAAAAGTAGCTTCGAAAAACGCTTAGGTTAAGTTTCAGAGTTGCTTCTAATGTACCAAAGCTGGACTTAGACATAATTTCACTCTCACAACATTATGGCTGGTTGGAGACAGTCCGAACCACAAGTACCGGGTCCATGGTTCTGGCCGTATACTGGGGGGACGGGGACGACTCCCATTAACCCCTGACTATACCGGGGATACGCTTATCACAATGCCTTTCTGGTCTGTGCTGAAGCACGGCATTCTGGCAGCCAAGTGGCTTGACCTTTATTAGTGAGCCTGGTTACCCCCTCTCGGAACCACAGACTTAGAAATCGCCAGCTCATATACAGTGCATAAAATATATTTATATATATATACCCTTATACACCATTTAATAAAAAATATCACAAAATTCTTCTAAGTTCCTCGGGAAGAGTGAAAGACGCGCACGTTCATTTTCAGAGCTCCTAGAACTTCCTATAAGAAGTTAGCCAAAAAGTAGCTTCGAAAAACGCTTAGGTTAAGTTTCGGAGTTGCTTCAAATGTACCAAAGCTGGACTTAGACATAATTTCACTCTCACAACATTATGGCTGGTTGGAGACAGTCCGAACCACAAGTACCGGGTCCATGGTTCTGGCCGTATACTGGGGGGACGGGGACGACTCCCATTAACCCCTGACTATACCGGGGATACGCTTATCACAATGCCTTTCTGGTCTGTGCTGAAGCAGGGCATTCTGGCAGCCAAGTGGCTTGACCTTTATTAGTGAGCCTGGTTACCCCCTCTCGGAACCACAGACTTAGAAATCGCCAGCTCATATACAGTGCATAAAATATATTTATATATATACCCTTATACACCATTTTAATAAAAAATATCACAAATTTCTTCTAAGTCCCTAGGGAAGAGTGAAAGACGCGCACGTTCATTTTCAGAGCTCCTAGACCTTCCTATAAGAAGTTAGCCAAAAAGTAGCTTCGAAAAACGCTTAGGTTAAGTTTCAGAGTTGCTTCTAATGTACCAAAGCTGGACTTAGACATAATTTCACTCTCACAACATTATGGCTGGTTGGAGAGAGTCCGAACCACAAGTACCGGGTCCATGGTTCTGGCCGTATACTGGGGGGACGGGGACGACTCCCATTAACCCCTGACTATACCGGGGATACGCTTATCACAATGCCTTTCTGGTCTGTGCTGAAGCAGGGCATTCTGGCAGCCAAGTGGCTTGACCTTTATTAGTGAGCCTGGTTACCCCCTCTCGGAACCACAGACTTAGAAATCGCCAGCTCATATACAGTGCATAAAATATATTTATATATATACCCTTATACACCATTTAATAAAAAATATCACAAAATTCTTCTAAGTCCCTCGGGAAGAGTGAAAGACGCGCACGTTCATTTTCAGAGCTCCTAGACCTTCCTATAAGAAGTTAGCCAAAAAGTAGCTTCGAAAAACGCTTAGGTTAAGTTTCAGAGTTGCTTCTAATGTACCAAAGCTGGACTTAGACATAATTTCACTCTCACAACATTATGGCTGGTTGGAGACAGTCCGAACCACAAGTACCGGGTCCATGGTTCTGGCCGTATACTGGGGGGACGGGGACGACTCCCATTAACCCCTGACTATACCGGGGATACGCTTATCACAATGCCTTTCTGGTCTGTGCTGAAGCAGGGCATTCTGGCAGCCAAGTGGCTTGACCTTTATTAGTGAGCCTGGTCACCCCCTCTCGGAACCACAGACTTAGAAATCGCCAGCTCATATACAGTGCATAAAATATATTTATATATATACCCTTATACACCATTTTAATAAAAAATATCACAAATTTCTTCTAAGTCCCTCGGGAAGAGTGAAAGACGCGCACGTTCATTTTCAGAGCTCCTAGACCTTCCTATAAGAAGTTAGCCAAAAAGTAGCTTCGAAAAACGCTTAGGTTAAGTTTCAGAGTTGCTTCTAATGTACCAAAGCTGGACTTAGACATAATTTCACTCTCACAACATTATGGCTGGTTGGAGAGAGTCCGAACCACAAGTACCGGGTCCATGGTTCTGGCCGTATACTGGGGGGACGGGGACGACTCCCATTAACCCCTGACTATACCGGGGATACGCTTATCACAATGCCTTTCTGGTCTGTGCTGAAGCAGGGCATTCTGGCAGCCAAGTGGCTTGACCTTTATTAGTGAGCCTGGTTACCCCCTCTCGGAACCACAGACTTAGAAATCGCCAGCTCATATACAGTGCATAAAATATATTTATATATATACCCTTATACACCATTTTAATAAAAAATATCACAAAATTCTTCTAAGTCCCTCGGGAAGAGTGAAAGACGCGCACGTTCATTTTCAGAGCTCCTAGACCTTCCTATAAGAAGTTAGCCAAAAAGTAGCTTCGAAAAACGCTTAGGTTAAGTTTCAGAGTTGCTTCTAATGTACCAAAGCTGGACTTAGACATAATTTCACTCTCACAACATTATGGCTGGTTGGAGAGAGTCCGAACCACAAGTACCGGGTCCATGGTTCTGGCCGTATACTGGGGGGACGGGGACGACTCCCATTAACCCCTGACTATACCGGGGATACGCTTATCACAATGCCTTTCTGGTCTGTGCTGAAGCAGGGCATTCTGGCAGCCAAGTGGCTTGACCTTTATTAGTGAGCCTGGTTACCCCCTCTCGGAACCACAGACTTAGAAATCGCCAGCTCATATACAGTGCATAAAATATATTTATATATACAGTATACCCTTATACACCATTTTAATAAAAAATTTCACAAAATTCTTCTAAGTCCCTCGGGAAGAGTGAAAGACGCGCACGTTCATTTTCAGAGCTCCTAGACCTTCCTATAAGAAGTTAGCCAAAAAGTAGCTTCGAAAAACGCTTAGGTTAAGTTTCAGAGTTGCTTCTAATGTACCAAAGCTGGACTTAGACATAATTTCACTCTCACAACATTATGGCTGGTTGGAGAGAGTCCGAACCACAAGTACCGGGTCCATGGTTCTGGCCGTATACTGGGGGGACGGGGACGACTCCCATTAACCCCTGACTATACCGGGGATACGCTTCTCACAATGCCTTTCTGGTCTGTGCTGAAGCAGGGCATTCTGGCAGCCAAGTGGCTTGACCTTTATTAGTGAGCCTGGTTACACCCTCTCGGAACCACAGACTTAGAAATCGCCAGCTCATATACAGTGCATAAAATATATTTATATATATACCCTTATACACCATTTAATAAAAAATATCACAAAATTCTTCTAAGTCGCTCGGGAAGAGTGAAAGACGCGCACGTTCATTTTCAGAGCTCCTAGACCTTCCTATAAGAAGTTAGCCAAAAAGTAGCTTCGAAAAACGCTTAGGTTAAGTTTCAGAGTTGCTTCTAATGTACCAAAGCTGGACTTAGACATAATTTCACTCTCACAACATTATGGCTGGTTGGAGACAGTCCGAACCACAAGTACCGGGTCCATGGTTCTGGCCGTATACTGGGGGACGGGGACGACTCCCATTAACCCCTGACTATACCGGGGATACGCTTATCACAATGCCTTTCTGGTCTGTGCTGAAGCAGGGCATTCTGGCAGCCAAGTTGCTTGACCTTTATTAGTGAGCCTGGTTACCCCCTCTCGGAACCACAGACTTAGAAATCGCCAGCTCATATACAGTGCATAAAATATATTTATATATATACCCTTATACACCATTTTAATAAAAAATATCACAAAATTCTTCTAAGTCCCTCGGGAAGAGTGAAAGACGCGCACGTTCATTTTCAGAGCTCCTAGACCTTCCTATAAGAAGTTAGCCAAAAAGTAGCTTCGAAAAACGCTTAGGTTAAGTTTCAGAGTTGCTTCTAATGTACCAAAGCTGGACTTAGACATAATTTCACTCTCACAACATTATGGCTGGTTGGAGACAGTCCGAACCACAAGTACCGGGTCCATGGTTCTGGCCGTATACTGGGGGGACGGGGACGACTCCCATTAACCCCTGACTATACCGGGGATACGCTTATCACAATGCCTTTCTGGTCTGTGCTGAAGCAGGGCATTCTGGCAGCCAAGTGGCTTGACCTTTATTAGTGAGCCTGGTTACCCCCTCTCGGAACCACAGACTTAGAAATCGCCAGCTCATATACAGTGCATAAAATATATTTATATATATACCCTTATACACCATTTAATAAAAAATATCACAAAATTCTTCTAAGTCCCTCGGGAAGAGTGAAAGACGCGCACGTTCATTTTCAGAGCTCCTAGACCTTCCTATAAGAAGTTAGCCAAAAAGTAGCTTCGAAAAACGCTTAGGTTAAGTTTCAGAGTTGCTTCTAATGTACCAAAGCTGGACTTAGACATAATTTCACTCTCACAACATTATGGCTGGTTGGAGACAGTCCGAACCACAAGTACCGGGTCCATGGTTCTGGCCGTATACTGGGGGGACGGGGACGACTCCCATTAACCCCTGACTATACCGGGGATACGCTTATCACAATGCCTTTCTGGTCTGTGCTGAAGCAGGGCATTCTGGCAGCCAAGTGGCTTGACCTTTATTAGTGAGCCTGGTTACCCCCTCTCGGAACCACAGACTTAGAAATCGCCAGCTCATATACAGTGCATAAAATATATTTATATATATATACCCTTATACACCATTTTAATAAAAAATATCACAAATTTCTTCTAAGTCCCTCGGGAAGAGTGGAAGACGCGCACGTTCATTTTCAGAGCTCCTAGACCTTCCTATAAGAAGTTAGCCAAAAAGTAGCTTCGAAAAACGCTTAGGTTAAGTTTCAGAGTTGCTTCTAATGTACCAAAGCTGGACTTAGACATAATTTCACTCTCACAACATTATGGCTGGTTGGAGAGAGTCCGAACCACAAGTACCGGGTCCATGGTTCTGGCCGTATACTGGGGGGACGGGGACGACTCCCATTAACCCCTGACTATACCGGGGATACGCTTATCACAATGCCTTTCTGGTCTGTGCTGAAGCAGGGCATTCTGGCAGCCAAGTGGCTTGACCTTTATTAGTGAGCCTGGTTACCCCCTCTCGGAACCACAGACTTAGAAATCGCCAGCTCATATACAGTGCATAAAATATATTTATATATATACCCTTATACACCATTTTAATAAAAAATTTCACAAAATTCTTCTAAGTCCCTCGGGAAGAGTGAAAGACGCGCACGTTCATTTTCAGAGCTCCTAGACCTTCCTATAAGAAGTTAGCCAAAAAGTAGCTTCGAAAAACGCTTAGGTTAAGTTTCAGAGTTGCTTCTAATGTACCAAAGCTGGACTTAGACATAATTTCACTCTCACAACATTATGGCTGGTTGGAGACAGTCCGAACCACAAGTACCGGGTCCATGGTTCTGGCCGTATACTGGGGGGACGGGGACGACTCCCATTAACCCCTGACTATACCGGGGATACGCTTATCACAATGCCTTTCTGGTCTGTGCTGAAGCAGGGCATTCTGGCAGCCAAGTGGCTTGACCTTTATTAGTGAGCCTGGTTACCCCCTCTCGGAACCACAGACTTAGAAATCGCCAGCTCATATACAGTGCATAAAATATATTTATATATATACCCTTATACACCATTTTAATAAAAAATATCACAAATTTCTTCTAAGTCCCTCGGGAAGAGTGAAAGACGCGCACGTTCATTTTCAGAGCTCCTAGACCTTCCTATAAGAAGTTAGCCAAAAAGTAGCTTCGAAAAACGCTTAGGTTAAGTTTCAGAGTTGCTTCTAATGTACCAAAGCTGGACTTAGACATAATTTCACTCTCACAACATTATGGCTGGTTGGAGAGAGTCCGAACCACAAGTACCGGGTCCATGGTTCTGGCCGTATACTGGGGGGACGGGGACGACTCCCATTAACCCCTGACTATACCGGGGATACGCTTATCACAATGCCTTTCTGGTCTGTGCTGAAGCAGGGCATTCTGGCAGCCAAGTGGCTTGACCTTTATTAGTGAGCCTGGTTACCCCCTCTCGGAACCACAGACTTAGAAATCGCCAGCTCATATACAGTGCATAAAATATATTTATATATATACCCTTATACACCATTTTAATAAAAAATTTCACAAAATTCTTCTAAGTCCCTCGGGAAGAGTGAAAGACGCGCACGTTCATTTTCAGAGCTCCTAGACCTTCCTATAAGAAGTTAGCCAAAAAGTAGCTTCGAAAAACGCTTAGGTTAAGTTTCAGAGTTGCTTCTAATGTACCAAAGCTGGACTTAGACATAATTTCACTCTCACAACATTATGGCTGGTTGGAGACAGTCCGAACCACAAGTACCGGGTCCATGGTTCTGGCCGTATACTGGGGGGACGGGGACGACTCCCATTAACCCCTGACTATACCGGGGATACGCTTATCACAATGCCTTTCTGGTCTGTGCTGAAGCAGGGCATTCTGGCAGCCAAGTGGCTTGACCTTTATTAGTGAGCCTGGTTACCCCCTCTCGGAACCACAGACTTAGAAATCGCCAGCTCATATACAGTGCATAAAATATATTTATATATATACCCTTATACACCATTTTAATAAAAAATATCACAAATTTCTTCTAAGTCCCTCGGGAAGAGTGAAAGACGCGCACGTTCATTTTCAGAGCTCCTAGACCTTCCTATAAGAAGTTAGCCAAAAAGTAGCTTCGAAAAACGCTTAGGTTAAGTTTCAGAGTTGCTTCTAATGTACCAAAGCTGGACTTAGACATAATTTCACTCTCACAACATTATGGCTGGTTGGAGAGAGTCCGAACCACAAGTACCGGGTCCATGGTTCTGGCCGTATACTGGGGGGACGGGGACGACTCCCATTAACCCCTGACTATACCGGGGATACGCTTATCACAATGCCTTTCTGGTCTGTGCTGAAGCAGGGCATTCTGGCAGCCAAGTGGCTTGACCTTTATTAGTGAGCCTGGTTACCCCCTCTCGGAACCACAGACTTAGAAATCGCCAGCTCATATACAGTGCATAAAATATATTTATATATATACCCTTATACACCATTTTAATAAAAAATATCACAAAATTCTTCTAAGTCCCTCGGGAAGAGTGAAAGACGCGCACGTTCATTTTCAGAGCTCCTAGACCTTCCTATAAGAAGTTAGCCAAAAAGTAGCTTCGAAAAACGCTTAGGTTAAGTTTCAGAGTTGCTTCTAATGTACCAAAGCTGGACTTAGACATAATTTCACTCTCACAACATTATGGCTGGTTGGAGAGAGTCCGAACCACAAGTACCGGGTCCATGGTTCTGGCCGTATACTGGGGGGACGGGGACGACTCCCATTAACCCCTGACTATACCGGGGATACGCTTATCACAATGCCTTTCTGGTCTGTGCTGAAGCAGGGCATTCTGGCAGCCAAGTGGCTTGACCTTTATTAGTGAGCCTGGTTACCCCCTCTCGGAACCACAGACTTAGAAATCGCCAGCTCATATACAGTGCATAAAATATATTTATATATACAGTATACCCTTATACACCATTTTAATAAAAAATTTCACAAAATTCTTCTAAGTCCCTCGGGAAGAGTGAAAGACGCGCACGTTCATTTTCAGAGCTCCTAGACCTTCCTATAAGAAGTTAGCCAAAAAGTAGCTTCGAAAAACGCTTAGGTTAAGTTTCAGAGTTGCTTCTAATGTACCAAAGCTGGACTTAGACATAATTTCACTCTCACAACATTATGGCTGGTTGGAGAGAGTCCGAACCACAAGTACCGGGTCCATGGTTCTGGCCGTATACTGGGGGGACGGGGACGACTCCCATTAACCCCTGACTATACCGGGGATACGCTTCTCACAATGCCTTTCTGGTCTGTGCTGAAGCAGGGCATTCTGGCAGCCAAGTGGCTTGACCTTTATTAGTGAGCCTGGTTACACCCTCTCGGAACCACAGACTTAGAAATCGCCAGCTCATATACAGTGCATAAAATATATTTATATATATACCCTTATACACCATTTAATAAAAAATATCACAAAATTCTTCTAAGTCGCTCGGGAAGAGTGAAAGACGCGCACGTTCATTTTCAGAGCTCCTAGACCTTCCTATAAGAAGTTAGCCAAAAAGTAGCTTCGAAAAACGCTTAGGTTAAGTTTCAGAGTTGCTTCTAATGTACCAAAGCTGGACTTAGACATAATTTCACTCTCACAACATTATGGCTGGTTGGAGACAGTCCGAACCACAAGTACCGGGTCCATGGTTCTGGCCGTATACTGGGGGGACGGGGACGACTCCCATTAACCCCTGACTATACCGGGGATACGCTTATCACAATGCCTTTCTGGTCTGTGCTGAAGCAGGGCATTCTGGCAGCCAAGTTGCTTGACCTTTATTAGTGAGCCTGGTTACCCCCTCTCGGAACCACAGACTTAGAAATCGCCAGCTCATATACAGTGCATAAAATATATTTATATATATACCCTTATACACCATTTTAATAAAAAATATCACAAAATTCTTCTAAGTCCCTCGGGAAGAGTGAAAGACGCGCACGTTCATTTTCAGAGCTCCTAGACCTTCCTATAAGAAGTTAGCCAAAAAGTAGCTTCGAAAAACGCTTAGGTTAAGTTTCAGAGTTGCTTCTAATGTACCAAAGCTGGACTTAGACATAATTTCACTCTCACAACATTATGGCTGGTTGGAGACAGTCCGAACCACAAGTACCGGGTCCATGGTTCTGGCCGTATACTGGGGGGACGGGGACGACTCCCATTAACCCCTGACTATACCGGGGATACGCTTATCACAATGCCTTTCTGGTCTGTGCTGAAGCAGGGCATTCTGGCAGCCAAGTGGCTTGACCTTTATTAGTGAGCCTGGTTACCCCCTCTCGGAACCACAGACTTAGAAATCGCCAGCTCATATACAGTGCATAAAATATATTTATATATATACCCTTATACACCATTTAATAAAAAATATCACAAAATTCTTCTAAGTCCCTCGGGAAGAGTGAAAGACGCGCACGTTCATTTTCAGAGCTCCTAGACCTTCCTATAAGAAGTTAGCCAAAAAGTAGCTTCGAAAAACGCTTAGGTTAAGTTTCAGAGTTGCTTCTAATGTACCAAAGCTGGACTTAGACATAATTTCACTCTCACAACATTATGGCTGGTTGGAGACAGTCCGAACCACAAGTACCGGGTCCATGGTTCTGGCCGTATACTGGGGGGACGGGGACGACTCCCATTAACCCCTGACTATACCGGGGATACGCTTATCACAATGCCTTTCTGGTCTGTGCTGAAGCAGGGCATTCTGGCAGCCAAGTGGCTTGACCTTTATTAGTGAGCCTGGTTACCCCCTCTCGGAACCACAGACTTAGAAATCGCCAGCTCATATACAGTGCATAAAATATATTTATATATATATACCCTTATACACCATTTTAATAAAAAATATCACAAATTTCTTCTAAGTCCCTCGGGAAGAGTGGAAGACGCGCACGTTCATTTTCAGAGCTCCTAGACCTTCCTATAAGAAGTTAGCCAAAAAGTAGCTTCGAAAAACGCTTAGGTTAAGTTTCAGAGTTGCTTCTAATGTACCAAAGCTGGACTTAGACATAATTTCACTCTCACAACATTATGGCTGGTTGGAGAGAGTCCGAACCACAAGTACCGGGTCCATGGTTCTGGCCGTATACTGGGGGGACGGGGACGACTCCCATTAACCCCTGACTATACCGGGGATACGCTTATCACAATGCCTTTCTGGTCTGTGCTGAAGCAGGGCATTCTGGCAGCCAAGTGGCTTGACCTTTATTAGTGAGCCTGGTTACCCCCTCTCGGAACCACAGACTTAGAAATCGCCAGCTCATATACAGTGCATAAAATATATTTATATATATACCCTTATACACCATTTTAATAAAAAATTTCACAAAATTCTTCTAAGTCCCTCGGGAAGAGTGAAAGACGCGCACGTTCATTTTCAGAGCTCCTAGACCTTCCTATAAGAAGTTAGCCAAAAAGTAGCTTCGAAAAACGCTTAGGTTAAGTTTCAGAGTTGCTTCTAATGTACCAAAGCTGGACTTAGACATAATTTCACTCTCACAACATTATGGCTGGTTGGAGACAGTCCGAACCACAAGTACCGGGTCCATGGTTCTGGCCGTATACTGGGGGGACGGGGACGACTCCCATTAACCCCTGACTATACCGGGGATACGCTTATCACAATGCCTTTCTGGTCTGTGCTGAAGCAGGGCATTCTGGCAGCCAAGTGGCTTGACCTTTATTAGTGAGCCTGGTTACCCCCTCTCGGAACCACAGACTTAGAAATCGCCAGCTCATATACAGTGCATAAAATATATTTATATATATACCCTTATACACCATTTTAATAAAAAAACTCACAACATTCATCTAAGTCCCTCGGGAAGAGTGAAAGACGCGCACGTTCATTTTCAGAGCTCCTAGACCTTCCTATAAGAAGTTAGCCAAAAAGTAGCTTCGAAAAACGCTTAGGTTAAGTTTCAGAGTTGCTTCTAATGTACCAAAGCTGGACTTAGACATAATTTCACTCTCACAACATTATGGCTGGTTGGAGAGAGTCCGAACCACAAGTACCGGGTCCATGGTTCTGGCCGTATACTGGGGGGACGGGGACGACTCCCATTAACCCCTGACTATACCGGGGATACGCTTATCACAATGCCTTTCTGGTCTGTGCTGAAGCAGGGCATTCTGGCAGCCAAGTGGCTTGACCTTTATTAGTGAGCCTGGTTACCCCCTCTCGGAACCACAGACTTAGAAATCGCCAGCTCATATACAGTGCATAAAATATATTTATATATATACCCTTATACACCATTTAAAAAAAATATCACAAAATTCTTCTAAGTCCCTCGGGAAGAGTGAAAGACGCGCACGTTCATTTTCAGAGCTCCTAGACCTTCCTATAAGAAGTTAGCCAAAAAGTAGCTTCGAAAAACGCTTAGGTTAAGTTTCAGAGTTGCTTCTAATGTACCAAAGCTGGACTTAGACATAATTTCACTCTCACAACATTATGGCTGGTTGGAGACAGTCCGAACCACAAGTACCGGGTCCATGGTTCTGGCCGTATACTGGGGGAACGGGGACGACTCCCATTAACCCCTGACTATACCGGGGATACGCTTATCACAATGCCTTTCTGGTCTGTGCTGAAGCAGGGCATTCTGGCAGCCAAGTGGCTTGACCTTTATTAGTGAGCCTGGTTACCCCCTCTCGGAACCACAGACTTAGAAATCGCCAGCTCATATACAGTGCATAAAATATATTTATATATATACCCTTATACACCATTTAATAAAAAATATCACAAAATTCTTCTAAGTCCCTCGGGAAGAGTGAAAGACGCGCACGTTCATTTTCAGAGCTCCTAGACCTTCCTATAAGAAGTTAGCCAAAAAGTAGCTTCGAAAAACGCTTAGGTTAAGTTTCAGAGTTGCTTCTAATGTACCAAAGCTGGACTTAGACATAATTTCACTCTCACAACATTATGGCTGGTTGGAGAGAGTCCGAACCACAAGTACCGGGTCCATGGTTCTGGCCGTATACTGGGGGGACGGGGACGACTCCCATTAACCCCTGACTATACCGGGGATACGCTTATCACAATGCCTTTCTGGTCTGTGCTGAAGCAGGGCATTCTGGCAGCCAAGTGGCTTGACCTTTATTAGTGAGCCTGGTTACCCCCTCTCGGAACCACAGACTTAGAAATCGCCAGCTCATATACAGTGCATAAAATATATTTATATATATACCCTTATACACCATTTTAATAAAAAATTTCACAAAATTCTTCTAAGTCCCTCGGGAAGAGTGAAAGACGCGCACGTTCATTTTCAGAGCTCCTAGACCTTCCTATAAGAAGTTAGCCAAAAAGTAGCTTCGAAAAACGCTTAGGTTAAGTTTCAGAGTTGCTTCTAATGTACCAAAGCTGGACTTAGACATAATTTCACTCTCACAACATTATGGCTGGTTGGAGACAGTCCGAACCACAAGTACCGGGTCCATGGTTCTGGCCGTATACTGGGGGGACGGGGACGACTCCCATTAACCCCTGACTATACCGGGGATACGCTTATCACAATGCCTTTCTGGTCTGTGCTGAAGCAGGGCATTCTGGCAGCCAAGTGGCTTGACCTTTATTAGTGAGCCTGGTTACCCCCTCTCGGAACCACAGACTTAGAAATCGCCAGCTCATATACAGTGCATAAAATATATTTATATATATACCCTTATACACCATTTTAATAAAAAAACTCACAACATTCATCTAAGTCCCTCGGGAAGAGTGAAAGACGCGCACGTTCATTTTCAGAGCTCCTAGACCTTCCTATAAGAAGTTAGCCAAAAAGTAGCTTCGAAAAACGCTTAGGTTAAGTTTCAGAGTTGCTTCTAATGTACCAAAGCTGGACTTAGACATAATTTCACTCTCACAACATTATGGCTGGTTGGAGAGAGTCCGAACCACAAGTACCGGGTCCATGGTTCTGGCCGTATACTGGGGGGACGGGGACGACTCCCATTAACCCCTGACTATACCGGGGATACGCTTATCACAATGCCTTTCTGGTCTGTGCTGAAGCAGGGCATTCTGGCAGCCAAGTGGCTTGACCTTTATTAGTGAGCCTGGTTACCCCCTCTCGGAACCACAGACTTAGAAATCGCCAGCTCATATACAGTGCATAAAATATATTTATATATATACCCTTATACACCATTTAAAAAAAATATCACAAAATTCTTCTAAGTCCCTCGGGAAGAGTGAAAGACGCGCACGTTCATTTTCAGAGCTCCTAGACCTTCCTATAAGAAGTTAGCCAAAAAGTAGCTTCGAAAAACGCTTAGGTTAAGTTTCAGAGTTGCTTCTAATGTACCAAAGCTGGACTTAGACATAATTTCACTCTCACAACATTATGGCTGGTTGGAGACAGTCCGAACCACAAGTACCGGGTCCATGGTTCTGGCCGTATACTGGGGGAACGGGGACGACTCCCATTAACCCCTGACTATACCGGGGATACGCTTATCACAATGCCTTTCTGGTCTGTGCTGAAGCAGGGCATTCTGGCAGCCAAGTGGCTTGACCTTTATTAGTGAGCCTGGTTACCCCCTCTCGGAACCACAGACTTAGAAATCGCCAGCTCATATACAGTGCATAAAATATATTTATATATATACCCTTATACACCATTTAATAAAAAATATCACAAAATTCTTCTAAGTCCCTCGGGAAGAGTGAAAGACGCGCACGTTCATTTTCAGAGCTCCTAGACCTTCCTATAAGAAGTTAGCCAAAAAGTAGCTTCGAAAAACGCTTAGGTTAAGTTTCAGAGTTGCTTCTAATGTACCAAAGCTGGACTTAGACATAATTTCACTCTCACAACATTATGGCTGGTTGGAGACAGTCCGAACCACAAGTACCGGGTCCATGGTTCTGGCCGTATACTGGGGGAACGGGGACGACTCCCATTAACCCCTGACTATACCGGGGATACGCTTATCACAATGCCTTTCTGGTCTGTGCTGAAGCAGGGCATTCTGGCAGCCAAGTGGCTTGACCTTTATTAGTGAGCCTGGTTACCCCCTCTCGGAACCACAGACTTAGAAATCGCCAGCTCATATACAGTGCATAAAATATATTTATATATATACCCTTATACACCATTTAATAAAAAATATCACAAAATTCTTCTAAGTCCCTCGGGAAGAGTGAAAGACGCGCACGTTCATTTTCAGAGCTCCTAGACCTTCCTATAAGAAGTTAGCCAAAAAGTAGCTTCGAAAAACGCTTAGGTTAAGTTTCAGAGTTGCTTCTAATGTACCAAAGCTGGACTTAGACATAATTTCACTCTCACAACATTATGGCTGGTTGGAGACAGTCCGAACCACAAGTACCGGGTCCATGGTTCTGGCCGTATACTGGGGGGACGGGGACGACTCCCATTAACCCCTGACTATACCGGGGATACGCTTATCACAATGCCTTTCTGGTCTGTGCTGAAGCAGGGCATTCTGGCAGCCAAGTGGCTTGACCTTTATTAGTGAGCCTGGTTACCCCCTCTCGGAACCACAGACTTAGAAATCGCCAGCTCATATACAGTGCATAAAATATATTTATATATATATACCCTTATACACCATTTTAATAAAAAATATCACAAATTTCTTCTAAGTCCCTCGGGAAGAGTGGAAGACGCGCACGTTCATTTTCAGAGCTCCTAGACCTTCCTATAAGAAGTTAGCCAAAAAGTAGCTTCGAAAAACGCTTAGGTTAAGTTTCAGAGTTGCTTCTAATGTACCAAAGCTGGACTTAGACATAATTTCACTCTCACAACATTATGGCTGGTTGGAGAGAGTCCGAACCACAAGTACCGGGTCCATGGTTCTGGCCGTATACTGGGGGGACGGGGACGACTCCCATTAACCCCTGACTATACCGGTGATACGCTTATCACAATGCCTTTCTGGTCTGTGCTGAAGCAGGGCATTCTGGCAGCCAAGTGGCTTGACCTTTATTAGTGAGCCTGGTTACCCCCTCTCGGAACCACAGACTTAGAAATCGCCAGCTCATATACAGTGCATAAAATATATTTATATATATACCCTTATACACCATTTTAATAAAAAATATCACAAAATTCTTCTAAGTCCCTCGGGAAGAGTGAAAGACGCGCACGTTCATTTTCAGAGCTCCTAGACCTTCCTATAAGAAGTTAGCCAAAAAGTAGCTTCGAAAAACGCTTAGGTTAAGTTTCAGAGTTGCTTCTAATGTACCAAAGCTGGACTTAGACATAATTTCACTCTCACAACATTATGGCTGGTTGGAGAGAGTCCGAACCACAAGTACCGGGTCCATGGTTCTGGCCGTATACTGGGGGGACGGGGACGACTCCCATTAACCCCTGACTATACCGGGGATACGCTTATCACAATGCCTTTCTGGTCTGTGCTGAAGCAGGGCATTCTGGCAGCCAAGTGGCTTGACCTTTATTAGTGAGCCTGGTTACCCCCTCTCGGAACCACAGACTTAGAAATCGCCAGCTCATATACAGTGCATAAAATATATTTATATATATACCCTTATACACCATTTAATAAAAAATATCACAAAATTCTTCTAAGTCCCTCGGGAAGAGTGAAAGACGCGCACGTTCATTTTCAGAGCTCCTAGACCTTCCTATAAGAAGTTAGCCAAAAAGTAGCTTCGAAAAACGCTTAGGTTAAGTTTCAGAGTTGCTTCTAATGTACCAAAGCTGGACTTAGACATAATTTCACTCTCACAACATTATGGCTGGTTGGAGACAGTCCGAACCACAAGTACCGGGTCCATGGTTCTGGCCGTATACTGGGGGGACGGGGACGACTCCCATTAACCCCTGACTATACCGGGGATACGCTTATCACAATGCCTTTCTGGTCTGTGCTGAAGCAGGGCATTCTGGCAGCCAAGTGGCTTGACCTTTATTAGTGAGCCTGGTCACCCCCTCTCGGAACCACAGACTTAGAAATCGCCAGCTCATATACAGTGCATAAAATATATTTATATATATACCCTTATACACCATTTTAATAAAAAATATCACAAATTTCTTCTAAGTCCCTCGGGAAGAGTGAAAGACGCGCACGTTCATTTTCAGAGCTCCTAGACCTTCCTATAAGAAGTTAGCCAAAAAGTAGCTTCGAAAAACGCTTAGGTTAAGTTTCAGAGTTGCTTCTAATGTACCAAAGCTGGACTTAGACATAATTTCACTCTCACAACATTATGGCTGGTTGGAGAGAGTCCGAACCACAAGTACCGGGTCCATGGTTCTGGCCGTATACTGGGGGGACGGGGACGACTCCCATTAACCCCTGACTATACCGGGGATACGCTTATCACAATGCCTTTCTGGTCTGTGCTGAAGCACGGCATTCTGGCAGCCAAGTGGCTTGACCTTTATTAGTGAGCCTGGTTACCCCCTCTCGGAACCACAGACTTAGAAATCGCCAGCTCATATACAGTGCATAAAATATATTTATATATATACCCTTATACACCATTTAATAAAAAATATCACAAAATTCTTCTAAGTCCCTCGGGAAGAGTGAAAGACGCGCACGTTCATTTTCAGAGCTCCTAGACCTTCCTATAAGAAGTTAGCCAAAAAGTAGCTTCGAAAAACGCTTAGGTTAAGTTTCAGAGTTGCTTCTAATGTACCAAAGCTGGACTTAGACATAATTTCACTCTCACAACATTATGGCTGGTTGGAGAGAGTCCGAACCACAAGTACCGGGTCCATGGTTCTGGCCGTATACTGGGGGGACGGGGACGACTCCCATTAACCCCTGACTATACCGGGGATACGCTTATCACAATGCCTTTCTGGTCTGTGCTGAAGCAGGGCATTCTGGCAGCCAAGTGGCTTGACCTTTATTAGTGAGCCTGGTTCCCCCTCTCGGAACCACAGACTTAGAAATCGCCAGCTCATATACAGTGCATAAAATATATTTATATATATACCCTTATACACCATTTTAATAAAAAATATCACAAAATTCTTCTAAGTCCCTCGGGAAGAGTGAAAGACGCGCACGTTCATTTTCAGAGCTCCTAGACCTTCCTATAAGAAGTTAGCCAAAAAGTAGCTTCGAAAAACGCTTAGGTTAAGTTTCAGAGTTGCTTCTAATGTACCAAAGCTGGACTTAGACATAATTTCACTCTCACAACATTATGGCTGGTTGGAGAGAGTCCGAACCACAAGTACCGGGTCCATGGTTCTGGCCGTATACTGGGGGGACGGGGACGACTCCCATTAACCCCTGACTATACCGGGGATACGCTTATCACAATGCCTTTCTGGTCTGTGCTGAAGCACGGCATTCTGGCAGCCAAGTGGCTTGACCTTTATTAGTGAGCCTGGTTACCCCCTCTCGGAACCACAGACTTAGAAATCGCCAGCTCATATACAGTGCATAAAATATATTTATATATATACCCTTATACACCATTTAATAAAAAATATCACAAAATTCTTCTAAGTCCCTCGGGAAGAGTGAAAGACGCGCACGTTCATTTTCAGAGCTCCTAGACCTTCCTATAAGAAGTTAGCCAAAAAGTAGCTTCGAAAAACGCTTAGGTTAAGTTTCAGAGTTGCTTCTAATGTACCAAAGCTGGACTTAGACATAATTTCACTCTCACAACATTATGGCTGGTTGGAGACAGTCCGAACCACAAGTACCGGGTCCATGGTTCTGGCCGTATACTGGGGGGACGGGGACGACTCCCATTAACCCCTGACTATACCGGGGATACGCTTATCACAATGCCTTTCTGGTCTGTGCTGAAGCAGGGCATTCTGGCAGCCAAGTGGCTTGACCTTTATTAGTGAGCCTGGTTACCCCCTCTCGGAACCACAGACTTAGAAATCGCCAGCTCATATACAGTGCATATAATATATTTATAAATATACCCTTATACACCATTTTAATAAAAAATATCACAACATTCTTCTAAGTCCCTCGGGAAGAGTGAAAGACGCGCACGTTCATTTTCAGAGCTCCTAGACCTTCCTATAAGAAGTTAGCCAAAAAGTAGCTTCGAAAAACGCTTAGGTAAAGTTTCAGAGTTGCTTCTAATGTACCAAAGCTGGACTTAGACATAATTTCACTCTCACAACATTATGGCTGGTTGGAGAGAGTCCGAACCACAAGTACCGGGTCCATGGTTCTGGCCGTATACTGGGGGGACGGGGACGACTCCCATTAACCCCAGACTATACCGGGGATACGCTTATCACAATGCCTTTCTGGTCTGTGCTGAAGCAGGGCATTCTGGCAGCCAAGTGGCTTGACCTTTATTAGTGAGCCTGGTTACCCCCTCTCGGAACCACAGACTTAGAAATCGCCAGCTCATATACAGTGCATAAAATATATTTATATATATACCCTTATACACCATTTAATAAAAAATATCACAAAATTCTTCTAAGTCGCTCGGGAAGAGTGAAAGACGCGCACGTTCATTTTCAGAGCTCCTAGACCTTCCTATAAGAAGTTAGCCAAAAAGTAGCTTCGAAAAACGCTTAGGTTAAGTTTCAGAGTTGCTTCTAATGTACCAAAGCTGGACTTAGACATAATTTCACTCTCACAACATTATGGCTGGTTGGAGACAGTCCGAACCACAAGTACCGGGTCCATGGTTCTGGCCGTATACTGGGGGGACGGGGACGACTCCCATTAACCCCTGACTATACCGGGGATACGCTTATCACAATGCCTTTCTGGTCTGTGCTGAAGCAGGGCATTCTGGCAGCCAAGTGGCTTGACCTTTATTAGTGAGCCTGGTTACCCCCTCTCGGAACCACAGACTTAGAAATCGCCAGCTCATATACAGTGCATAAAATATATTTATATATATACCCTTATACACCATTTTAATAAAAAATATCACAAATTTCTTCTAAGTCCCTAGGGAAGAGTGAAAGACGCGCACGTTCATTTTCAGAGCTCCTAGACCTTCCTATAAGAAGTTAGCCAAAAAGTAGCTTCGAAAAACGCTTAGGTTAAGTTTCAGAGTTGCTTCTAATGTACCAAAGCTGGACTTAGACATAATTTCACTCTCACAACATTATGGCTGGTTGGAGAGAGTCCGAACCACAAGTACCGGGTCCATGGTTCTGGCCGTATACTGGGGGGACGGGGACGACTCCCATTAACCCCTGACTATACCGGGGATACGCTTATCACAATGCCTTTCTGGTCTGTGCTGAAGCAGGGCATTCTGGCAGCCAAGTGGCTTGACCTTTATTAGTGAGCCTGGTTACCCCCTCTCGGAACCACAGACTTAGAAATCGCCAGCTCATATACAGTGCATAAAATATATTTATATATATACCCTTATACACCATTTAATAAAAAATATCACAAAATTCTTCTAAGTCCCTCGGGAAGAGTGAAAGACGCGCACGTTCATTTTCAGAGCTCCTAGACCTTCCTATAAGAAGTTAGCCAAAAAGTAGCTTCGAAAAACGCTTAGGTTAAGTTTCAGAGTTGCTTCTAATGTACCAAAGCTGGACTTAGACATAATTTCACTCTCACAACATTATGGCTGGTTGGAGACAGTCCGAACCACAAGTACCGGGTCCATGGTTCTGGCCGTATACTGGGGGAACGGGGACGACTCCCATTAACCCCTGACTATACCGGGGATACGCTTATCACAATGCCTTTCTGGTCTGTGCTGAAGCAGGGCATTCTGGCAGCCAAGTGGCTTGACCTTTATTAGTGAGCCTGGTTACCCCCTCTCGGAACCACAGACTTAGAAATCGCCAGCTCATATACAGTGCATAAAATATATTTATATATATACCCTTATACACCATTTAATAAAAAATATCACAAAATTCTTCTAAGTCCCTCGGGAAGAGTGAAAGACGCGCACGTTCATTTTCAGAGCTCCTAGACCTTCCTATAAGAAGTTAGCCAAAAAGTAGCTTCGAAAAACGCTTAGGTTAAGTTTCAGAGTTGCTTCTAATGTACCAAAGCTGGACTTAGACATAATTTCACTCTCACAACATTATGGCTGGTTGGAGACAGTCCGAACCACAAGTACCGGGTCCATGGTTCTGGCCGTATACTGGGGGGACGGGGACGACTCCCATTAACCCCTGACTATACCGGGGATACGCTTATCACAATGCCTTTCTGGTCTGTGCTGAAGCAGGGCATTCTGGCAGCCAAGTGGCTTGACCTTTATTAGTGAGCCTGGTTACCCCCTCTCGGAACCACAGACTTAGAAATCGCCAGCTCATATACAGTGCATAAAATATATTTATATATATATACCCTTATACACCATTTTAATAAAAAATATCACAAATTTCTTCTAAGTCCCTCGGGAAGAGTGGAAGACGCGCACGTTCATTTTCAGAGCTCCTAGACCTTCCTATAAGAAGTTAGCCAAAAAGTAGCTTCGAAAAACGCTTAGGTTAAGTTTCAGAGTTGCTTCTAATGTACCAAAGCTGGACTTAGACATAATTTCACTCTCACAACATTATGGCTGGTTGGAGAGAGTCCGAACCACAAGTACCGGGTCCATGGTTCTGGCCGTATACTGGGGGGACGGGGACGACTCCCATTAACCCCTGACTATACCGGTGATACGCTTATCACAATGCCTTTCTGGTCTGTGCTGAAGCAGGGCATTCTGGCAGCCAAGTGGCTTGACCTTTATTAGTGAGCCTGGTTACCCCCTCTCGGAACCACAGACTTAGAAATCGCCAGCTCATATACAGTGCATAAAATATATTTATATATATACCCTTATACACCATTTTAATAAAAAATATCACAAAATTCTTCTAAGTCCCTCGGGAAGAGTGAAAGACGCGCACGTTCATTTTCAGAGCTCCTAGACCTTCCTATAAGAAGTTAGCCAAAAAGTAGCTTCGAAAAACGCTTAGGTTAAGTTTCAGAGTTGCTTCTAATGTACCAAAGCTGGACTTAGACATAATTTCACTCTCACAACATTATGGCTGGTTGGAGAGAGTCCGAACCACAAGTACCGGGTCCATGGTTCTGGCCGTATACTGGGGGGACGGGGACGACTCCCATTAACCCCTGACTATACCGGGGATACGCTTATCACAATGCCTTTCTGGTCTGTGCTGAAGCAGGGCATTCTGGCAGCCAAGTGGCTTGACCTTTATTAGTGAGCCTGGTTACCCCCTCTCGGAACCACAGACTTAGAAATCGCCAGCTCATATACAGTGCATAAAATATATTTATATATATATACCCTTATACACCATTTTAATAAAAAATATCACAAATTTCTTCTAAGTCCCTCGGGAAGAGTGAAAGACGCGCACGTTCATTTTCAGAGCTCCTAGACCTTCCTATAAGAAGTTAGCCAAAAAGTAGCTTCGAAAAACGCTTAGGTTAAGTTTCAGAGTTGCTTCTAATGTACCAAAGCTGGACTTAGACATAATTTCACTCTCACAACATTATGGCTGGTTGGAGAGAGTCCGAACCACAAGTACCGGGTCCATGGTTCTGGCCGTATACTGGGGGGACGGGGACGACTCCCATTAACCCCTGACTATACCGGGGATACGCTTATCACAATGCCTTTCTGGTCTGTGCTGAAGCAGGGCATTCTGGCAGCCAAGTGGCTTGACCTTTATTAGTGAGCCTGGTTACCCCCTCTCGGAACCACAGACTTAGAAATCGCCAGCTCATATACAGTGCATAAAATATATTTATATATATATACCCTTATACACCATTTTAATAAAAAATATCACAAATTTCTTCTAAGTCCCTCGGGAAGAGTGGAAGACGCGCACGTTCATTTTCAGAGCTCCTAGACCTTCCTATAAGAAGTTAGCCAAAAAGTAGCTTCGAAAAACGCTTAGGTTAAGTTTCAGAGTTGCTTCTAATGTACCAAAGCTGGACTTAGACATAATTTCACTCTCACAACATTATGGCTGGTTGGAGAGAGTCCGAACCACAAGTACCGGGTCCATGGTTCTGGCCGTATACTGGGGGGACGGGGACGACTCCCATTAACCCCTGACTATACCGGGGATACGCTTATCACAATGCCTTTCTGGTCTGTGCTGAAGCAGGGCATTCTGGCAGCCAAGTGGCTTGACCTTTATTAGTGAGCCTGGTTACCCCCTCTCGGAACCACAGACTTAGAAATCGCCAGCTCATATACAGTGCATAAAATATATTTATATATATACCCTTATACACCATTTTAATAAAAAATATCACAAAATTCTTCTAAGTCCCTCGGGAAGAGTGAAAGACGCGCACGTTCATTTTCAGAGCTCCTAGACCTTCCTATAAGAAGTTAGCCAAAAAGTAGCTTCGAAAAACGCTTAGGTTAAGTTTCAGAGTTGCTTCTAATGTACCAAAGCTGGACTTAGACATAATTTCACTCTCACAACATTATGGCTGGTTGGAGAGAGTCCGAACCACAAGTACCGGGTCCATGGTTCTGGCCGTATACTGGGGGGACGGGGACGACTCCCATTAACCCCTGACTATACCGGGGATATGCTTATCACAATGCCTTTCTGGTCTGTGCTGAAGCAGGGCATTCTGGCAGCCAAGTGGCTTGACCTTTATTACTGAGCCTGGTCACCCCCTCTCGGAACCACAGACTTAGAAATCGCCAGCTCGTATACAGTGCATAAAATATATTTATATATATACCCTTATACACCATTTTAATAAAAAATATCACAAAATTCTTCTAAGTCCCTCGGGAAGAGTGAAAGACGCGCACGTTCATTTTCAGAGCTCCTAGACCTTCCTATAAGAAGTTAGCCAAAAAGTAGCTTCGAAAAACGCTTAGGTTAAGTTTCAGAGTTGCTTCTAATGTACCAAAGCTGGACTTAGACATAATTTCACTCTCACAACATTATGGCTGGTTGGAGAGAGTCCGAACCACAAGTACCGGGTCCATGGTTCTGGCCGTATACTGGGGGGACGGGGACGACTCCCATTAACCCCTGACTATACCGGGGATACGCTTATCACAATGCCTTTCTGGTCTGTGCTGAAGCAGGGCATTCTGGCAGCCAAGTGGCTTGACCTTTATTAGTGAGCCTGGTTACCCCCTCTCGGAACCACAGACTTAGAAATCGCCAGCTCATATACAGTGCATAAAATATATTTATATATATACCCTTATACACCATTTAATAAAAAATATCACAAAATTCTTCTAAGTCCCTCGGGAAGAGTGAAAGACGCGCACGTTCATTTTCAGAGCTCCTAGACCTTCCTATAAGAAGTTAGCCAAAAAGTAGCTTCGAAAAACGCTTAGGTTAAGTTTCAGAGTTGCTTCTAATGTACCAAAGCTGGACTTAGACATAATTTCACTCTCACAACATTATGGCTGGTTGGAGAGAGTCCGAACCACAAGTACCGGGTCCATGGTTCTGGCCGTATACTGGGGGGACGGGGACGACTCCCATTAACCCCTGACTATACCGGGGATACGCTTATCACAATGCCTTTCTGGTCTGTGCTGAAGCAGGGCATTCTGGCAGCCAAGTGGCTTGACCTTTATTAGTGAGCCTGGTCACCCCCTCTCGGAACCACAGACTTAGAAATCGCCAGCTCATATACAGTGCATAAAATATATTTATATATATATACCCTTATACACCATTTTAATAAAAAATATCACAAATTTCTTCTAAGTCCCTCGGGAAGAGTGAAAGACGCGCACGTTCATTTTCAGAGCTCCTAGACCTTCCTATAAGAAGTTAGCCAAAAAGTAGCTTCGAAAAACGCTTAGGTTAAGTTTCAGAGTTGCTTCTAATGTACCAAAGCTGGACTTAGACATAATTTCACTCTCACAACATTATGGCTGGTTGGAGACAGTCCGAACCACAAGTACCGGGTCCATGGTTCTGGCCGTATACTGGGGGGACGGGGACGACTCCCATTAACCCCTGACTATACCGGGGATACGCTTATCACAATGCCTTTCTGGTCTGTGCTGAAGCACGGCATTCTGGCAGCCAAGTGGCTTGACCTTTATTAGTGAGCCTGGTTACCCCCTCTCGGAACCACAGACTTAGAAATCGCCAGCTCATATACAGTGCATAAAATATATTTATATATATATACCCTTATACACCATTTAATAAAAAATATCACAAAATTCTTCTAAGTCCCTCGGGAAGAGTGAAAGACGCGCACGTTCATTTTCAGAGCTCCTAGACCTTCCTATAAGAAGTTAGCCAAAAAGTAGCTTCGAAAAACGCTTAGGTTAAGTTTCAGAGTTGCTTCTAATGTACCAAAGCTGGACTTAGACATAATTTCACTCTCACAACATTATGGCTGGTTGGAGACAGTCCGAACCACAAGTACCGGGTCCATGGTTCTGGCCGTATACTGGGGGGACGGGGACGACTCCCATTAACCCCTGACTATACCGGGGATACGCTTATCACAATGCCTTTCTGGTCTGTGCTGAAGCAGGGCATTCTGGCAGCCAAGTGGCTTGACCTTTATTAGTGAGCCTGGTTACCCCCTCTCGGAACCACAGACTTAGAAATCGCCAGCTCATATACAGTGCATAAAATATATTTATATATATACCCTTATACACCATTTTAATAAAAAATATCACAAATTTCTTCTAAGTCCCTAGGGAAGAGTGAAAGACGCGCACGTTCATTTTCAGAGCTCCTAGACCTTCCTATAAGAAGTTAGCCAAAAAGTAGCTTCGAAAAACGCTTAGGTTAAGTTTCAGAGTTGCTTCTAATGTACCAAAGCTGGACTTAGACATAATTTCACTCTCACAACATTATGGCTGGTTGGAGACAGTCCGAACCACAAGTACCGGGTCCATGGTTCTGGCCGTATACTGGGGGGACGGGGACGACTCCCATTAACCCCTGACTATACCGGGGATACGCTTATCACAATGCCTTTCTGGTCTGTGCTGAAGCAGGGCATTCTGGCAGCCAAGTGGCTTGACCTTTATTAGTGAGCCTGGTTACCCCCTCTCGGAACCACAGACTTAGAAATCGCCAGCTCATATACAGTGCATAAAATATATTTATATATATATACCCTTATACACCATTTAATAAAAAATATCACAAAATTCTTCTAAGTCCCTCGGGAAGAGTGAAAGACGCGCACGTTCATTTTCAGAGCTCCTAGAACTTCCTATAAGAAGTTAGCCAAAAAGTAGCTTCGAAAAACGCTTAGGTTAAGTTTCAGAGTTGCTTCTAATGTACCAAAGCTGGACTTAGACATAATTTCACTCTCACAACATTATGGCTGGTTGGAGACAGTCCAAAGCGTTTTCTATCTTCCCCGCTTCAGCCCATGAAATATTGAGCTTCAAATGTGTTGTTAACTTTGTGTAAAAAAGTTGCTCACAGCTGTTCTAGGAACACATTGTGAAATCGCGTATATCTTTTCTTCTACACATAGGAATGTATTGTGCTTTGCTTTACACACTATTCTACAGTCAAGAGGAGAGAATTCATCAAGTTTAATAAGCAAAAACACTGTATATGTCGAATTTCAGCATTTTTGTGTGACCGGGAAAACCACAGTCACAAGCCGAGATGCAGTTCCATAGAAACTTGCCATTTTACCGCTGAACCTAAAAATGGGTAGAAAGTACTTTTTCTCCCTTCCTGTTAATGCCACAGACTTCGCCTTTACAGGGCACACGTTTTCTATCTTCCCCGCTTCAGCCCATGAAATATTGAGCTTCAAATGTGTTGTTAACGTTGTGTAAAAAAGTTGCTCACAGCTGTTCTAGGAACACATTGTGAAATCGCGTATATCTTTGCTTCTACACATAGCAATGTATTGTGCTTTGCTTTACACACTATTCTGCAGTCAAGAGGAGAGAATCCATCAAGTTTAATAAGCAAAAACTCTGTATAAGTCGAATTTCAGCATTTTTGTGTGACCGGGAAAACCACAGTCACAAGACGAGATTCAGTTCCATAGGAACTTGCCATTTTACCGCGGAACCTAAAAATGGGTAGAAAGTACTTTTTCTCCCTTCCTGTTAATGCCACAGACTTCGCCTTTACAGGGCACACGTTTTCTATCTTCCCCGCTTCAGCCCATGAAATATTGAGCTTCAAATGTGTTGTTAACATTGTGTAAAAAAGTTGCTCACAGCTGTTCTAGGAACACATTGTGAAATCGCGTATATGTTTGCTTCTACACATAGCAATGTATTGTGCTTTGCTTTACACACTATTCTACAGTCAAGAGGAGAGAATTCATCAAGTTTAATAAGCAAAAACACTGTATATGTCGAATTTCAGCATTTTTGTGTGACCGGGAAAACCACAGTCACAAGCCGAGATGCAGTTCCATAGAAACTTGCCATTTTACCGCTGAACCTAATAATGGGTAGAAAGTACTTTTTCTCCCTTCCTGTTAATGCCACAGACTTCGCCTTTACAGGGCACACGTTTTCTATCTTCCCCGCTTCAGCCCATGAAATATTGAGCTTCAAATGTGTTGTTAACGTGGTGTAAAAAAGTTGCTCACAGCTGTTCTAGGAACACATTGTGAAATCGCGTATATCTTTGCTTCTACACATAGCAATGTATTGTGCTTTGCTTTACACACTATTCTACAGTCAAGAGGAGAGAATTCATCAAGTTTAATAAGCAAAAACACTGTATAAGTCGAATTTCAGCATTTTTGTGTGACCGGGAAAACCACAGTCACAAGCCGAGATGCAGTTCCATAGAAACTTGCCATTTTACCGCTGAACCTAAAAATGGGTAGAAAGTACTTTTTCTCCCTTCCTGTTAATGCCACAGACTTCGCCTTTACAGGGCACACGTTTTCTATCTTCCCCGCTTCAGCCCATGAAATATTGAGCTTCAAATGTGTTGTTAACGTGGTGTAAAAAAGTTGCTCACAGCTGTTCTAGGAACACATTGTGAAATCGCGTATATCTTTGCTTCTACACATAGCAATGTATTGTGCTTTGCTTTACACACTATTCTACAGTCAAGAGGAGAGAATTCATCAAGTTTAATAAGCAAAAACACTGTATAAGTCGAATTTCAGCATTTTTGTGTGACCGGGAAAACCACAGTCACAAGCCGAGATGCAGTTCCATAGAAACTTGCCATTTTACCGCTGAACCTAAAAATGGATAGAAAGTACTTTTTCTCCCTTCCTGTTAATGCCACAGACTTCGCCTTTACAGGGCACACGTTTTCTATCTTCCCCGCTTCAGCCCATGAAATATTGAGCTTCAAATGTGTTGTTAACGTGGTGTAAAAAAGTTGCTCACAGCTGTTTTGGGAACACATTGTGAAATCGCGTATATCTTTGCTTCTACACATAGGAATGTATTGTGCTTTGCTTTACACACTATTCTACAGTCAAGAGGAGAGAATTCATCAAGTTTAATAAGCAAAAACACTGTATAAGTCGAATTTCAGCATTTTTGTGTGACCGGGAAAACCACAGTCACAAGACGAGATGCAGTTCCATAGAAACTTGCCGTTTTACCGCTGAACCTAAAAATGGGTAGAAAGTACTTTTTCTCCCTTCCTGTTAATGCCACAGACTTCGCCTTTACAGGGCACACGTTTTCTATCTTCCCCGCTTCAGCCCATGAAATATTGAGCTTCAAATGTGTTGTTAACGTGGTGTAAAAAAGTTGCTCACAGCTGTTCTAGGAACACATTGTGAAATCGCGTATATTTTTGCTTCTGCACATAGCAATGTATTGTGCTTTGCTTTACACACTATTCTACAGTCAAGAGGAGAGAATTCATCAAGTTTAATAAGCACAAACACTGTATAAGTCGAATTTCAGCATTTTTGTGTGACCGGGAAAACCACAGTCACAAGACGAGATGCAGTTCCATAGAAACTTGCCATTTTACCGCTGAACCTAAAAATGGGTAGAAAGTACTTTTTCTCCCTTCCTGTTAATGCCACAGACTTCGCCTTTACAGGGCACACGTTTTCTATCTTCCCCGCTTCAGCCCATGAAATATTGAGCTTCAAATGTGTTGTTAACTTTGTGTAAAAAAGTTGCTCACAGCTGTTCTAGGAACACATTGTGAAATCGCGTATATCTTTGCTTCTACACATAGCAATGTATTGTGCTTTGCTTTACACACTATTCTACAGTCAAGAGGAGAGAATTCATCAAGTTTAATAAGCAAAAACACTGTATAAGTCGAATTTCAGCATTTTTGTGTGACCGGGAAAACCACAGTCACAAGCCGAGATGCAGTTCCATAGAAACTTGCCATTTTACCGCTGAACCTAAAAATGGGTAGAAAGTACTTTTTCTCCCTTCCTGTTAATGCCACAGACTTCGCCTTTACAGGGCACACGTTTTCTATCTTCCCCGCTTCAGCCCATGAAATATTGAGCTTCAAATGTGTTGTTAACGTGGTGTAAAAAAGTTGCTCACAGCTGTTCTAGGAACACATTGTGAAATCGCGTATATCTTTGCTTCTACACATAGCAATGTATTGTGCTTTGCTTTACACACTATTCTACAGTCAAGAGGAGAGAATTCATCAAGTTTAATAAGCAAAAACACTGTATAAGTCGAATTTCAGCATTTTTGTGTGACCGGGAAAACCACAGTCACAAGCCGAGATGCAGTTCCATAGAAACTTGCCATTTTACCGCTGAACCTAAAAATGGGTAGAAAGTACTTTTTCTCCCTTCCTGTTAATGCCACAGACTTCGCCTTTACAGGGCACACGTTTTCTATCTTCCCCGCTTCAGCCCATGAAATATTGAGCTTCAAATGTGTTGTTAACGTGGTGTAAAAAAGTTGCTCACAGCTGTTTTGGGAACACATTGTGAAATCGCGTATATCTTTGCTTCTACACATAGGAATGTATTGTGCTTTGCTTTACACACTATTCTACAGTCAAGAGGAGAGAATTCATCAAGTTTAATAAGCAAAAACACTGTATAAGTCGAATTTCAGCATTTTTGTGTGACCGGGAAAACCACAGTCACAAGACGAGATGCAGTTCCATAGAAACTTGCCGTTTTACCTCTGAACCTAAAAATGGGTAGAAAGTACTTTTTCTCCCTTCCTGTTAATGCCACAGACTTCGCCTTTACAGGGCACACGTTTTCTATCTTCCCCGCTTCAGCCCATGAAATATTGAGCTTCAAATGTGTTGTTAACGTGGTGTAAAAAAGTTGCTCACAGCTGTTCTAGGAACACATTGTGAAATCGCGTATATTTTTGCTTCTGCACATAGCAATGTATTGTGCTTTGCTTTACACACTATTCTACAGTCAAGAGGAGAGAATTCATCAAGTTTAATAAGCACAAACACTGTATAAGTCGAATTTCAGCATTTTTGTGTGACCGGGAAAACCACAGTCACAAGACGAGATGCAGTTCCATAGAAACTTGCCATTTTACCGCTGAACCTAAAAATGGGTAGAAAGTACTTTTTCTCCCTTCCTGTTAATGCCACAGACTTCGCCTTTACAGGGCACACGTTTTCTATCTTCCCCGCTTCAGCCCATGAAATATTGAGCTTCAAATGTGTTGTTAACTTTGTGTAAAAAAGTTGCTCACAGCTGTTCTAGGAACACATTGTGAAATCGCGTATATCTTTGCTTCTACACATAGCAATGTATTGTGCTTTGCTTTACACACTATTCTACAGTCAAGAGGAGAGAATTCATCAAGTTTAATAAGCAAAAACACTGTATAAGTCGAATTTCAGCATTTTTGTGTGACCGGGAAAACCACAGTCACAAGCCGAGATGCAGTTCCATAGAAACTTGCCATTTTACCGCTGAACCTAAAAATGGGTAGAAAGTACTTTTTCTCCCTTCCTGTTAATGCCACAGACTTCGCCTTTACAGGGCACACGTTTTCTATCTTCCCCGCTTCAGCCCATGAAATATTGAGCTTCAAATGTGTTGTTAACGTTGTGTAAAAAAGTTGCTCACAGCTGTTCTAGGAACACATTGTGAAATCGCGTATATCTTTGCTTCTACACATAGCAATGTATTGTGCTTTGCTTTACACACTATTCTACAGTCAAGAGGAGAGAATCCATCAAGTTTAATAAGCAAAAACACTGTATAAGTCGAATTTCAGCATTTTTGTGTGACCGGGAAAACCACAGTCACAAGCCGAGATGCAGTTCCATAGAAACTTGCCATTTTACCGCTGAACCTAAAAATGGATAGAAAGTACTTTTTCTCCCTTCCTGTTAATGCCACAGACTTCGCCTTTACAGGGCACACGTTTTCTATCTTCCCCGCTTCAGCCCATGAAATATTGAGCTTCAAATGTGTTGTTAACGTTGTGTAAAAAAGTTGCTCACAGCTGTTTTGGGAACACATTGTGAAATCGCGTATATCTTTGCTTCTACACATAGGAATGTATTGTGCTTTGCTTTACACACTATTCTACAGTCAAGAGGAGAGAATTCATCAAGTTTAATAAGCAAAAACACTGTATAAGTCGAATTTCAGCATTTTTGTGTGACCGGGAAAACCACAGTCACAAGCCGAGATGCAGTTCCATAGAAACTTGCCATTTTACCGCTGAACCTAAAAATGGGTAGAAAGTACTTTTTCTCCCTTCCTGTTAATGCCACAGACTTCGCCTTTACAGGGCACACGTTTTCTATCTTCCCCGCTTCAGCCCATGAAATATTGAGCTTCAAATGTGTTGTTAACGTGGTGTAAAAAAGTTGCTCACAGCTGTTCTAGGAACACATTGTGAAATCGCGTATATCTTTGCTTCTACACATAGCAATGTATTGTGCTTTGCTTTACACACTATTCTACAGTCAAGAGGAGAGAATTCATCAAGTTTAATAAGCAAAAACACTGTATAAGTCGAATTTCAGCATTTTTGTGTGACCGGGAAAACCACAGTCACAAGCCGAGATGCAGTTCCATAGAAACTTGCCATTTTACCGCTGAACCTAAAAATGGGTAGAAAGTACTTTTTCTCCCTTCCTGTTAATGCCACAGACTTCGCCTTTACAGGGCACACGTTTTCTATCTTCCCCGCTTCAGCCCATGAAATATTGAGCTTCAAATGTGTTGTTAACGTGGTGTAAAAAAGTTGCTCACAGCTGTTCTAGGAACACATTGTGAAATCGCGTATATCTTTGCTTCTACACATAGCAATGTATTGTGCTTTGCTTTACACACTATTCTACAGTCAAGAGGAGAGAATTTATCAAGTTTAATAAGCAAAAACACTGTATAAGTCGAATTTCAGCATTTTTGTGTGACCGGGAAAACCACAGTCACAAGCCGAGATGCAGTTCCATAGAAACTTGCCATTTTACCGCTGAACCTAAAAATGGGTAGAAAGTACTTTTTCTCCCTACCTGTTAATGCCACAGACTTCGCCTTTACAGGGCACACGTTTTCTATCTTCCCCGCTTCAGCCCATGAAATATTGAGCTTCAAATGTGTTGTTAACGTTGTGTAAAAAAGTTGCTCACAGCTGTTTTGGGAACACATTGTGAAATCGCGTATATCTTTGCTTCTACACATAGGAATGTATTGTGCTTTGCTTTACACACTATTCTACAGTCAAGAGGAGAGAATTCATCAAGTTTAATAAGCAAAAACACTGTATAAGTCGAATTTCAGCATTTTTGTGTGACCGGGAAAACCACAGTCACAAGACGAGATGCAGTTCCATAGAAACTTGCCGTTTTACCGCTGAACCTAAAAATGGGTAGAAAGTACTTTTTCTCCCTTCCTGTTAATGCCACAGACTTCGCCTTTACAGGGCACACGTTTTCTATCTTCCCCGCTTCAGCCCATGAAATATTGAGCTTCAAATGTGTTGTTAACGTGGTGTAAAAAAGTTGCTCACAGCTGTTCTAGGAACACATTGTGAAATCGCGTATATTTTTGCTTCTGCACATAGCAATGTATTGTGCTTTGCTTTACACACTATTCTACAGTCAAGAGGAGAGAATTCATCAAGTTTAATAAGCACAAACACTGTATAAGTCGAATTTCAGCATTTTTGTGTGACCGGGAAAACCACAGTCACAAGACGAGATGCAGTTCCATAGAAACTTGCCATTTTACCGCTGAACCTAAAAATGGGTAGAAAGTACTTTTTCTCCCTTCCTGTTAATGCCACAGACTTCGCCTTTACAGGGCACACGTTTTCTATCTTCCCCGCTTCAGCCCATGAAATATTGAGCTTCAAATGTGTTGTTAACTTTGTGTAAAAAAGTTGCTCACAGCTGTTCTAGGAACACATTGTGAAATCGCGTATATCTTTGCTTCTACACATAGGAATGTATTGTGCTTTGCTTTACACACTATTCTACAGTCAAGAGGAGAGAATTCATCAAGTTTAATAAGCAAAAACACTGTATAAGTCGAATTTCAGCATTTTTGTGTGACCGGGAAAACCACAGTCACAAGCCGAGATGCAGTTCCATAGAAACTTGCCATTTTACCGCTGAACCTAAAAATGGGTAGAAAGTACTTTTTCTCCCTTCCTGTTAATGCCACAGACTTCGCCTTTACAGGGCACACGTTTTCTATCTTCCCCGCTTCAGCCCATGAAATATTGAGCTTCAAATGTGTTGTTAACGTTGTGTAAAAAAGTTGCTCACAGCTGTTCTAGGAACACATTGTGAAATCGCGTATATCTTTGCTTCTACACATAGCAATGTATTGTGCTTTGCTTTACACACTATTCTACAGTCAAGAGGAGAGAATCCATCAAGTTTAATAAGCAAAAACTCTGTATAAGTCGAATTTCAGCATTTTTGTGTGACCAGGAAAACCACAGTCACAAGCCGAGATTCAGTTCCATAGGAACTTGCCATTTTACCGCTGAACCTAAAAATGGGTAGAAAGTACTTTTTCTCCCTTCCTGTTAATGCCACAGACTTCGCCTTTACAGGGCACACGTTTTCTATCTTCCCCGCTTCAGCCCATGAAATATTGAGCTTCACATGTGTTGTTAACGTTGTGTAAAAAAGTTGCTCACAGCTGTTTTGGGAACACATTGTGAAATCGCGTATATCTTTGCTTCTACACATAGGAATGTATTGTGCTTTGCTTTACACACTATTCTACAGTCAAGAGGAGAGAATTCATCAAGTTTAATAAGCAAAAACACTGTATAAGTCGAATTTCAGCATTTTTGTGTGACCGGGAAAACCACAGTCACAAGCCGAGATGCAGTTCCATAGAAACTTGCCATTTTACCGCTGAACCTAAAAATGGGTAGAAAGTACTTTTTCTCCCTTCCTGTTAATGCCACAGACTTCGCCTTTACAGGGCACACGTTTTCTATCTTCCCCGCTTCAGCCCATGAAATATTGAGCTTCAAATGTGTTGTTAACGTTGTGTAAAAAAGTTGCTCACAGATGTTTTGGGAACACATTGTGAAATCGCGTATATCTTTGCTTCTACACATAGAAATGTATTGTGCTTTGCTTTACACACTATTCTACAGTCAAGAGGAGAGAATTCATCAAGTTTAATAAGCAAAAACACTGTATAAGTCGAATTTCAGCATTTTTGTGTGACCGGGAAAACCACAGTCACAAGCCGAGATGCAGTTCCATAGAAACTTGCCGTTTTACCGCTGAACCTAAAAATGGGTAGAAAGTACTTTTTCTCCCTTCCTGTTAATGCCACAGACTTCGCCTTTACAGGGCACACGTTTTCTATCTTCCCCGCTTCAGCCCATGAAATATTGAGCTTCAAATGTGTTGTTAACGTTGTGTAAAAAAGTTGCTCACAGCTGTTCTAGGAACACATTGTGAAATCGCGTATATCTTTGCTTCTACACATAGGAATGTATTGTACTTTGCTTTACACACTATTCTACAGTCAAGAGGTGAGAATTCATCAAGTTTAATAAGCAAAAACACTGTATAAGTCGATTTTCAGCATTTTTGTGTGACCGGGAAAACCACAGTCACAAGCCGAGATGCAGTTCCATAGAAACTTGCCGTTTTACCGCTGAACCTAAAAATGGGTAGAAAGTACTTTTTCTCCCTTCCTGTTAATGCCACAGACTTCGCCTTTACAGGGCACACGTTTTCTATCTTCCCCGCTTCAGCCCATGAAATATTGAGCTTCAAATGTGTTGTTAACGTTGTGTAAAAAAGTTGCTCACAGCTGTTCTAGGAACACATTGTGAAATCGCGTATATCTTTGCTTCTACACATAGGAATGTATTGTACTTTGCTTTACACACTATTCTACAGTCAAGAGGAGAGAATTCATCAAGTTTAATAAGCAAAAACACTGTATAAGTCGAATTTCAGCATTTTTGTGTGACCGGGAAAACCACAGTCACAATCCGAGATGCAGTTCCATAGAAACTTGCCATTTTACCGCTGAACCTAAAAATGGGTAGAAAGTACTTTTTCTCCCTTCCTGTTAATGCCACAGACTTCGCCTTTACAGGGCACACGTTTTCTATCTTCCCCGCTTCAGCCCATGAAATATTGAGCTTCAAATGTGTTGTTAACATTGTGTAAAAAAGTTGCTCACAGCTGTTCTAGGAACACATTGTGAAATCGCGTATATCTTTGCTTCTACACATAGCAATGTATTGTGCTTTGCTTTACACACTATTCTACAGTCAAGAGGAGAGAATTCATCAAGTTTAATAAGCAAAAACACTGTATAAGTCGAATTTCAGCATTTTTGTGTGACCGGGAAAACCACAGTCACAAGCCGAGATGCAGTTCCATAGAAACTTGCCGTTTTACCGCTGAACCTAAAAATGGGTAGAAAGTACTTTTTCTCCCTTCCTGTTAATGCCACAGACTTCGCCTTTACAGGGCACACGTTTTCTATCTTCCCCGCTTCAGCCCATGAAATATTGAGCTTCCAATGTGTTGTTAACATTGTGTAAAAAAGTTGCTCACAGATGTTTTGGGAACACATTGTGAAATCGCGTATATCTTTGCTTCTACACATAGAAATGTATTGTGCTTTGCTTTACACACTATTCTACAGTCAAGAGGAGAGAATTCATCAAGTTTAATAAGCAAAAACACTGTATAAGTCGAATTTCAGCATTTTTGTGTGACCGGGAAAACCACAGTCACAATCCGAGATGCAGTTCCATAGAAACTTGCCATTTTACCGCTGAACCTAAAAATGGGTAGAAAGTACTTTTTCTCCCTTCCTGTTAATGCCACAGACTTCGCCTTTACAGGGCACACGTTTTCTATCTTCCCCGCTTCAGCCCATGAAATATTGAGCTTCAAATGTGTTGTTAACATTGTGTAAAAAAGTTGCTCACAGCTGTTCTAGGAACACATTGTGAAATCGCGTATATCTTTGCTTCTACACATAGCAATGTATTGTGCTTTGCTTTACACACTATTCTACAGTCAAGAGGAGAGAATTCATCAAGTTTAATAAGCAAAAACACTGTATAAGTCGAATTTCAGCATTTTTGTGTGACCGGGAAAACCACAGTCACAAGCCGAGATGCAGTTCCATAGAAACTTGCCGTTTTACCGCTGAACCTAAAAATGGGTAGAAAGTACTTTTTTTCCCTTCCTGTTAATGCCACAGACTTCGCCTTTACAGGGCACACGTTTTCTATCTTCCCCGCTTCAGCCCATGAAATATTGAGCTTCCAATGTGTTGTTAACATTGTGTAAAAAAGTTGCTCACAGATGTTTTGGGAACACATTGTGAAATCGCGTATATCTTTGCTTCTACACATAGAAATGTATTGTGCTTTGCTTTACACACTATTCTACAGTCAAGAGGAGAGAATTCATCAAGTTTAATAAGCAAAAACACTGTATAAGTCGAATTTCAGCATTTTTGTGTGACCGGGAAAACCACAGTCACAAGCCGAGATGCAGTTCCATAGAAACTTGCCGTTTTACCGCTGAACCTAAAAATGGGTAGAAAGTACTTTTTCTCCCTTCCTGTTAATGCCACAGACTTCGCCTTTACAGGGCACACGTTTTCTATCTTCCCCGCTTCAGCCCATGAAATATTGAGCTTCAAATGTGTTGTTAACGTTGTGTAAAAAAGTTGCTCACAGCTGTTCTAGGAACACATTGTGAAATCGCGTATATCTTTGCTTCTACACATAGGAATGTATTGTACTTTGCTTTACACACTATTCTACAGTCAAGAGGTGAGAATTCATCAAGTTTAATACGCAAAAACACTGTATAAGTCGATTTTCAGCATTTTTGTGTGACCGGGAAAACCACAGTCACAAGCCGAGATGCAGTTCCATAGAAACTTGCCATTTTACCGCTGAACCTAAAAATGGGTAGAAAGTACTTTTTCTCCCTTCCTGTTAATGCCACAGACTTCGCCTTTACAGGGCACACGTTTTCTATCTTCCCCGCTTCAGCCCATGAAATATTGAGCTTCAAATGTGTTGTTAACATTGTGTAAAAAAAGTTGCTCACAGCTGTTCTAGGAACACATTGTGAAATCGCGTATATCTTTGCTTCTACACATAGGAATGTATTGTGCTTTGCTTTACACACCATTCTACAGTCAAGAGGAGAGAATTCATCAAGTTTAATAAGCAAAAACACTGTATAAGTCGAATTTCAGCATTTTTGTGTGACCGGGAAAACCACAGTCACAAGCCGAGATGCAGTTCCATAGAAACTTGCCGTTTTACCGCTGAACCTAAAAATGGGTAGAAAGTACTTTTTCTCCCTTCCTGTTAATGCCACAGACTTCGCCTTTACAGGGCACACGTTTTCTATCTTCCCCGCTTCAGCCCATGAAATATTGAGCTTCAAATGTGTTGTTAACGTTGTGTAAAAAAGTTGCTCACAGCTGTTTTGGGAACACATTGTGAAATCGCGTATATCTTTGCTTCTACACATAGCAATGTATTGTGCTTTGCTTTACACACTATTCTACAGTCAAGAGGAGAGAATTCATCAAGTTTAATAAGCAAAAACACTGTATAAGTCGAATTTCAGCATTTTTGTGTGACCGGGAAAACCACAGTCACAAGCCGAGATGCAGTTCCATAGAAACTTGCCGTTTTACCGCTGAACCTAAAAATGGGTAGAAAGTACTTTTTCTCCCTTCCTGTTAATGCCACAGACTTCGCCTTTACAGGGCACACGTTTTCTATCTTCCCCGCTTCAGCCCATGAAATATTGAGCTTCAAATGTGTTGTTAACATTGTGTAAAAAAGTTGCTCACAGCTGTTCTAGGAACACATTGTGAAATCGCGTATATCTTTGCTTCTACACATAGGAATGTATTGTACTTTGCTTTACACACTATTCTACAGTCAAGAGGTGAGAATTCATCAAGTTTAATACGCAAAAACACTGTATAAGTCGATTTTCAGCATTTTTGTGTGACCGGGAAAACCACAGTCACAAGCCGAGATGCAGTTCCATAGAAACTTGCCATTTTACCGCTGAACCTAAAAATGGGTAGAAAGTACTTTTTCTCCCTTCCTGTTAATGCCACAGACTTCGCCTTTACAGGGCACACGTTTTCTATCTTCCCCGCTTCAGCCCATGAAATATTGAGCTTCAAATGTGTTGTTAACGTTGTGTAAAAAAGTTGCTCACAGCTGTTTTGGGAACACATTGTGAAATCGCGTATATCTTTGCTTCTACACATAGCAATGTATTGTGCTTTGCTTTACACACTATTCTACAGTCAAGAGGAGAGAATTCATCAAGTTTAATAAGCAAAAACACTGTATAAGTCGAATTTCAGCATTTTTGTGTGACCGGGAAAACCACAGTCACAAGCCGAGATGCAGTTCCATAGAAACTTGCCGTTTTACCGCTGAACCTAAAAATGGGTAGAAAGTACTTTTTCTCCCTTCCTGTTAATGCCACAGACTTCGCCTTTACAGGGCACACGTTTTCTATCTTCCCCGCTTCAGCCCATGAAATATTGAGCTTCAAATGTGTTGTTAACATTGTGTAAAAAAAGTTGCTCACAGCTGTTCTAGGAACACATTGTGAAATCGCGTATATCTTTGCTTCTACACATAGGAATGTATTGTGCTTTGCTTTACACACCATTCTACAGTCAAGAGGAGAGAATTCATCAAGTTTAATAAGCAAAAACACTGTATAAGTCGAATTTCAGCATTTTTGTGTGACCGGGAAAACCACAGTCACAAGCCGAGATGCAGTTCCATAGAAACTTGCCGTTTTACCGCTGAACCTAAAAATGGGTAGAAAGTACTTTTTCTCCCTTCCTGTTAATGCCACAGACTTCGCCTTTACAGGGCACACGTTTTCTATCTTCCCCGCTTCAGCCCATGAAATATTGAGCTTCAAATGTGTTGTTAACGTTGTGTAAAAAAGTTGCTCACAGCTGTTTTGGGAACACATTGTGAAATCGCGTATATCTTTGCTTCTACACATAGCAATGTATTGTGCTTTGCTTTACACACTATTCTACAGTCAAGAGGAGAGAATTCATCAAGTTTAATAAGCAAAAACACTGTATAAGTCGAATTTCAGCATTTTTGTGTGACCGGGAAAACCACAGTCACAAGCCGAGATGCAGTTCCATAGAAACTTGCCGTTTTACCGCTGAACCTAAAAATGGGTAGAAAGTACTTTTTCTCCCTTCCTGTTAATGCCACAGACTTCGCCTTTACAGGGCACACGTTTTCTATCTTCCCCGCTTCAGCCCATGAAATATTGAGCTTCAAATGTGTTGTTAACATTGTGTAAAAAAAGTTGCTCACAGCTGTTCTAGGAACACATTGTGAAATCGCGTATATCTTTGCTTCTACACATAGGAATGTATTGTGCTTTGCTTTACACACCATTCTACAGTCAAGAGGAGAGAATTCATCAAGTTTAATAAGCAAAAACACTGTATAAGTCGAATTTCAGCATTTTTGTGTGACCGGGAAAACCACAGTCACAAGCCGAGATGCAGTTCCATAGAAACTTGCCGTTTTACCGCTGAACCTAAAAATGGGTAGAAAGTACTTTTTCTCCCTTCCTGTTAATGCCACAGACTTCGCCTTTACAGGGCACACGTTTTCTATCTTCCCCGCTTCAGCCCATGAAATATTGAGCTTCAAATGTGTTGTTAACATTGTGTAAAAAAAGTTGCTCACAGGTGTTCTAGGAACACATTGTGAAATCGCGTTTATCTTTGCTTCTACACATACTGTAGGAATGTATTGTGCTTTGCTTTACACGCCATTCTACAGTCAAGAGGAGAGAATTCATCAAGTTTAATAAGCAAAAACACTGTATAAGTCGAATTTCATCATTTTTGTGTGACCGGGAAAACCACAGTCACAATCCGAGATGCAGTTCCATAGAAACTTGCCATTTTACCGCTGAACCTAAAAATGGGTAGAAAGTACTTTTTCTCCCTTCCTGTTAATGCCACAGACTTCGCCTTTACAGGGCACACGTTTTCTATCTTCCCCGCTTCAGCCCATGAAATATTGAGCTTCAAATGTGTTGTTAACATTGTGTAAAAAAGTTGCTCACAGCTGTTCTAGGAACACATTGTGAAATCGCGTATATCTTTGCTTCTACACATAGCAATGTATTGTGCTTTGCTTTACACACTATTCTACAGTCAAGAGGAGAGAATTCATCAAGTTTAATAAGCAAAAACACTGTATAAGTCGAATTTCAGCATTTTTGTGTGACCGGGAAAACCACAGTAACAAGTCGAGATGCAGTTCCATAGAAACTTGCCATTTTACCGCTGAACCTAAAAATGGGTAGAAAGTACTTTTTCTCCCTTCCTGTTAATGCCACAGACTTCGCCTTTACAGGGCACACGTTTTCTATCTTCCCCGCTTCAGCCCATGAAATATTGAGCTTCAAATGTGTTGTTAACGTGGTGTAAAAAAGTTGCTCACAGCTGTTCTAGGAACACATTGTGAAATCGCATATATCTTTGCTTCTACAAATAGCAGTGTATTGTGCTTTGCTTTACACACTATTCTACAGTCAAGAGATGAGAATTCATCAAGTTTAATAAGCAAAAACACTGTATAAGTCGAATTTCAGCATTTTTGTGTGACCGGGAAAACCACAGTCACAAGCCGAGATGCAGTTCCATAGAAACTTGCCATTTTACCGCTGAACCTAAAAATGGGTAGAAAGTACTTTTTCTCCCTTCCTGTTAATGCCACAGACTTCGCCTTTACAGGGCACACGTTTTCTATCTTCCCCGCTTCAGCCCATGAAATATTGAGCTTCAAATGTGTTGTTAACGTTGTGTAAAAAAGTTGCTCACAGCTGTTTTGGGAACACATTGTGAAATCGCGTATATCTTTGCTTCTACACATAGCAATGTATTGTGCTTTGCTTTACACACTATTCTACAGTCAAGAGGAGAGAATTCATCAAGTTTAATAAGCAAAAACACTGTATAAGTCGAATTTCAGCATTTTTGTGTGACCGGGAAAACCACAGTCACAAGCCGAGATGCAGTTCCATAGAACCTTGCCGTTTTACCGCTGAACCTAAAAATGGGTAGAAAGTACTTTTTCTCCCTTCCTGTTAATGCCACAGACTTCGCCTTTACAGGGCACACGTTTTCTATCTTCCCCGCTTCAGCCCATGAAATATTGAGCTTCAAATGTGTTGTTAACATTGTGTAAAAAAAGTTGCTCACAGCTGTTCTAGGAACACATTGTGAAATCGCGTATATCTTTGCTTCTACACATAGGAATGTATTGTGCTTTGCTTTACACACCATTCTACAGTCAAGAGGAGAGAATTCATCAAGTTTAATAAGCAAAAACACTGTATAAGTCGAATTTCAGCATTTTTGTGTGACCGGGAAAACCACAGTCACAAGCCGAGATGCAGTTCCATAGAAACTTGCCGTTTTACCGCTGAACCTAAAAATGGGTAGAAAGTACTTTTTCTCCCTTCCTGTTAATGCCACAGACTTCGCCTTTACAGGGCACACGTTTTCTATCTTCCCCGCTTCAGCCCATGAAATATTGAGCTTCAAATGTGTTGTTAACATTGTGTAAAAAAAGTTGCTCACAGGTGTTCTAGGAACACATTGTGAAATCGCGTTTATCTTTGCTTCTACACATAGGAATGTATTGTGCTTTGCTTTACACACCATTCTACAGTCAAGAGGAGAGAATTCATCAAGTTTAATAAGCAAAAACACTGTATAAGTTGAATTTCATCATTTTTGTGTGACCGGGAAAACCACAGTCACAATCCGAGATGCAGTTCCATAGAAACTTGCCATTTTACCGCTGAACCTAAAAATGGGTAGAAAGTACTTTTTCTCCCTTCCTGTTAATGCCACAGACTTCGCCTTTACAGGGCACACGTTTTCTATCTTCCCCGCTTCAGCCCATGAAATATTGAGCTTCAAATGTGTTGTTAACATTGTGTAAAAAAGTTGCTCACAGCTGTTCTAGGAACACATTGTGAAATCGCGTATATCTTTGCTTCTACACATAGCAATGTATTGTGCTTTGCTTTACACACTATTCTACAGTCAAGAGGAGAGAATTCATCAAGTTTAATAAGCAAAAACACTGTATAAGTCGAATTTCAGCATTTTTGTGTGACCGGGAAAACCACAGTAACAAGACGAGATGCAGTTCCATAGAAACTTGCCATTTTACCGCTGAACCTAAAAATGGGTAGAAAGTACTTTTTCTCCCTTCCTGTTAATGCCACAGACTTCGCCTTTACAGGGCACACGTTTTCTATCTTCCCCGCTTCAGCCCATGAAATATTGAGCTTCAAATGTGTTGTTAACGTGGTGTAAAAAAGTTGCTCACAGCTGTTCTAGGAACACATTGTGAAATCGCATATATCTTTGCTTCTACAAATAGCAGTGTATTGTGCTTTGCTTTACACACTATTCTACAGTCAAGAGATGAGAATTCATCAAGTTTAATAAGCAAAAACACTGTATAAGTCGAATTTCAGCATTTTTGTGTGACCGGGAAAACCACAGTCACAAGCCGAGATGCAGTTCCATAGAAACTTGCCATTTTACCGCTGAACCTAAAAATGGGTAGAAAGTACTTTTTCTCCCTTCCTGTTAATGCCACAGACTTCGCCTTTACAGGGCACACGTTTTCTATCTTCCCCGCTTCAGCCCATGAAATATTGAGCTTCAAATGTGTTGTTAACGTGGTGTAAAAAAGTTGCTCACAGCTGTTCTAGGAACACATTGTGAAATCGCGTATATCTTTGCTTCTACACATAGCAATGTATTGTGCTTTGCTTTACACACTATTCTACAGTCAAGAGATGAGAATTCATCAAGTTTAATAAGCAAAAACACTGTATAAGTCGAATTTCAGCATTTTTGTGTGACCGGGAAAACCACAGTCACAAGCCGAGATGCAGTTCCATAGAAACTTGCCGTTTTACCGCTGAACCTAAAAATGGGTAGAAAGTACTTTTTCTCCCTTCCTGTTAATGCCACAGACTTCGCCTTTACAGGGCACACGTTTTCTATCTTCCCCGCTTCAGCCCATGAAATATTGAGCTTCAAATGTGTTGTTAACATTGTGTAAAAAAAGTTGCTCACAGCTGTTCTAGGAACACATTGTGAAATCGCGTATATCTTTGCTTCTACACATAGGAATGTATTGTGCTTTGCTTTACACACCATTCTACAGTCAAGAGGAGAGAATTCATCAAGTTTAATAAGCAAAAACACTGTATAAGTCGAATTTCAGCATTTTTGTGTGACCGGGAAAACCACAGTCACAAGCCGAGATGCAGTTCCATAGAAACTTGCCGTTTTACCGCTGAACCTAAAAATGGGTAGAAAGTACTTTTTCTCCCTTCCTGTTAATGCCACAGACTTCGCCTTTACAGGGCACACGTTTTCTATCTTCCCCGCTTCAGCCCATGAAATATTGAGCTTCAAATGTGTTGTTAACATTGTGTAAAAAAGTTGCTCACAGCTGTTCTAGGAACACATTGTGAAATCGCGTATATCTTTGCTTCTACACATAGCAATGTATTGTGCTTTGCTTTACACACTATTCTACAGTCAAGAGGAGAGAATTCATCAAGTTTAATAAGCAAAAACACTGTATAAGTCGAATTTCAGCATTTTTGTGTGACCGGGAAAACCACAGTCACAAGCCGAGATGCAGTTCCATAGAAACTTGCCATTTTACCGCTGAACCTAAAAATGGGTAGAAAGTACTTTTTCTCCCTTCCTGTTAATGCCACAGACTTCGCCTTTACAGGGCACACGTTTTCTATCTTCCCCGCTTCAGCCCATGAAATATTGAGCTTCAAATGTGTTGTTAACGTGGTGTAAAAAAGTTGCTCACAGCTGTTCTAGGAACACATTGTGAAATCGCATATATCTTTGCTTCTACAAATAGCAGTGTATTGTGCTTTGCTTTACACACTATTCTACAGTCAAGAGATGAGAATTCATCAAGTTTAATAAGCAAAAACACTGTATAAGTCGAATTTCAGCATTTTTGTGTGACCGGGAAAACCACAGTCACAAGCCGAGATGCAGTTCCATAGAAACTTGCCATTTTACCGCTGAACCTAAAAATGGGTAGAAAGTACTTTTTCTCCCTTCCTGTTAATGCCACAGACTTCGCCTTTACAGGGCACACGTTTTCTATCTTCCCCGCTTCAGCCCATGAAATATTGAGCTTCAAATGTGTTGTTAACGTGGTGTAAAAAAGTTGCTCACAGCTGTTCTAGGAACACATTGTGAAATCGCGTATATCTTTGCTTCTACACATAGCAATGTATTGTGCTTTGCTTTACACACTATTCTACAGTCAAGAGATGAGAATTCATCAAGTTTAATAAGCAAAAACACTGTATAAGTCGAATTTCAGCATTTTTGTGTGACCGGGAAAACCACAGTCACAAGCCGAGATGCAGTTCCATAGAAACTTGCCGTTTTACCGCTGAACCTAAAAATGGGTAGAAAGTACTTTTTCTCCCTTCCTGTTAATGCCACAGACTTCGCCTTTACAGGGCACACGTTTTCTATCTTCCCCGCTTCAGCCCATGAAATATTGAGCTTCAAATGTGTTGTTAACATTGTGTAAAAAAAGTTGCTCACAGCTGTTCTAGGAACACATTGTGAAATCGCGTATATCTTTGCTTCTACACATAGGAATGTATTGTGCTTTGCTTTACACACCATTCTACAGTCAAGAGGAGAGAATTCATCAAGTTTAATAAGCAAAAACACTGTATAAGTCGAATTTCAGCATTTTTGTGTGACCGGGAAAACCACAGTCACAAGCCGAGATGCAGTTCCATAGAAACTTGCCGTTTTACCGCTGAACCTAAAAATGGGTAGAAAGTACTTTTTCTCCCTTCCTGTTAATGCCACAGACTTCGCCTTTACAGGGCACACGTTTTCTATCTTCCCCGCTTCAGCCCATGAAATATTGAGCTTCAAATGTGTTGTTAACATTGTGTAAAAAAAGTTGCTCACAGGTGTTCTAGGAACACATTGTGAAATCGCGTTTATCTTTGCTTCTACACATAGGAATGTATTGTGCTTTGCTTTACACACCATTCTACAGTCAAGAGGAGAGAATTCATCAAGTTTAATAAGCAAAAACACTGTATAAGTCGAATTTCATCATTTTTGTGTGACCGGGAAAACCACAGTCACAATCCGAGATGCAGTTCCATAGAAACTTGCCATTTTACCGCTGAACCTAAAAATGGGTAGAAAGTACTTTTTCTCCCTTCCTGTTAATGCCACAGACTTCGCCTTTACAGGGCACACGTTTTCTATCTTCCCCGCTTCAGCCCATGAAATATTGAGCTTCAAATGTGTTGTTAACATTGTGTAAAAAAGTTGCTCACAGCTGTTCTAGGAACACATTGTGAAATCGCGTATATCTTTGCTTCTACACATAGCAATGTATTGTGCTTTGCTTTACACACTATTCTACAGTCAAGAGGAGAGAATTCATCAAGTTTAATAAGCAAAAACACTGTATAAGTCGAATTTCAGCATTTTTGTGTGACCGGGAAAACCACAGTCACAAGCCGAGATGCAGTTCCATAGAAACTTGCCATTTTACCGCTGAACCTAAAAATGGGTAGAAAGTACTTTTTCTCCCTTCCTGTTAATGCCACAGACTTCGCCTTTACAGGGCACACGTTTTCTATCTTCCCCGCTTCAGCCCATGAAATATTGAGCTTCAAATGTGTTGTTAACGTGGTGTAAAAAAGTTGCTCACAGCTGTTCTAGGAACACATTGTGAAATCGCATATATCTTTGCTTCTACAAATAGCAGTGTATTGTGCTTTGCTTTACACACTATTCTACAGTCAAGAGATGAGAATTCATCAAGTTTAATAAGCAAAAACACTGTATAAGTCGAATTTCAGCATTTTTGTGTGACCGGGAAAACCACAGTCACAATCCGAGATGCAGTTCCATAGAAACTTGCCATTTTACCGCTGAACCTAAAAATGGGTAGAAAGTACTTTTTCTCCCTTCCTGTTAATGCCACAGACTTCGCCTTTACAGGGCACACGTTTTCTATCTTGCCCGCTTCAGCCCATGAAATATTGAGCTTCAAATGTGTTGTTAACATTGTGTAAAAAAGTTGCTCACAGCTGTTCTAGGAACACATTGTGAAATCGCGTATATCTTTGCTTCTACACATAGCAATGTATTGTACTTTGCTTTACACACTATTCTACAGTCAAGAGGTGAGAATTCATCAAGTTTAATAAGCAAAAACACTGTATAAGTCGATTTTCAGCATTTTTGTGTGACCGGGAAAACCACAGTCACAAGCCGAGATGCAGTTCCATAGAAACTTGCCATTTTACCGCTGAACCTAAAAATGGGTAGAAAGTACTTTTTCTCCCTTCCTGTTAATGCCACAGACTTCGCCTTTACAGGGCACACGTTTTCTATCTTCCCCGCTTCAGCCCATGAAATATTGAGCTTCAAATGTGTTGTTAACGTTGTGTAAAAAAGTTGCTCACAGCTGTTTTGGGAACACATTGTGAAATCGCGTATATCTTTGCTTCTACACATAGAAATTTATTGTGCTTTGCTTTACACACTATTCTACAGTCAAGAGGAGAGAATTCATCAAGTTTAATAAGCAAAAACACTGTATAAGTCGAATTTCAGCATTTTTGTGTGACCGGGAAAACCACAGTCACAAGCCGAGATGCAGTTCCATAGAAACTTGCCGTTTTACCGCTGAACCTAAAAATGGGTAGAAAGTACTTTTTCTCCCTTCCTGTTAATGCCACAGACTTCGCCTTTACAGGGCACACGTTTTCTATCTTCCCCGCTTCAGCCCATGAAATATTGAGCTTCAAATGTGTTGTTAACATTGTGTAAAAAAAGTTGCTCACAGCTGTTCTAGGAACACATTGTGAAATCGCGTATATCTTTGCTTCTACACATAGGAATGTATTGTGCTTTGCTTTACACACCATTCTACAGTCAAGAGGAGAGAATTCATCAAGTTTAATAAGCAAAAACACTGTATAAGTCGAATTTCAGCATTTTTGTGTGACCGGGAAAACCACAGTCACAAGCCGAGATGCAGTTCCATAGAAACTTGCCGTTTTACCGCTGAACCTAAAAATGGGTAGAAAGTACTTTTTCTCCCTTCCTGTTAATGCCACAGACTTCGCCTTTACAGGGCACACGTTTTCTATCTTCCCCGCTTCAGCCCATGAAATATTGAGCTTCAAATGTGTTGTTAACATTGTGTAAAAAAGTTGCTCACAGCTGTTCTAGGAACACATTGTGAAATCGCGTATATCTTTGCTTCTACACATAGCAATGTATTGTGCTTTGCTTTACACACTATTCTACAGTCAAGAGGAGAGAATTCATCAAGTTTAATAAGCAAAAACACTGTATAAGTCGAATTTCAGCATTTTTGTGTGACCGGGAAAACCACAGTCACAAGCCGAGATGCAGTTCCATAGAAACTTGCCATTTTACCGCTGAACCTAAAAATGGGTAGAAAGTACTTTTTCTCCCTTCCTGTTAATGCCACAGACTTCGCCTTTACAGGGCACACGTTTTCTATCTTCCCCGCTTCAGCCCATGAAATATTGAGCTTCAAATGTGTTGTTAACGTGGTGTAAAAAAGTTGCTCACAGCTGTTCTAGGAACACATTGTGAAATCGCATATATCTTTGCTTCTACAAATAGCAGTGTATTGTGCTTTGCTTTACACACTATTCTACAGTCAAGAGATGAGAATTCATCAAGTTTAATAAGCAAAAACACTGTATAAGTCGAATTTCAGCATTTTTGTGTGACCGGGAAAACCACAGTCACAAGCCGAGATGCAGTTCCATAGAAACTTGCCATTTTACCGCTGAACCTAAAAATGGGTAGAAAGTACTTTTTCTCCCTTCCTGTTAATGCCACAGACTTCGCCTTTACAGGGCACACGTTTTCTATCTTCCCCGCTTCAGCCCATGAAATATTGAGCTTCAAATGTGTTGTTAACGTGGTGTAAAAAAGTTGCTCACAGCTGTTCTAGGAACACATTGTGAAATCGCGTATATCTTTGCTTCTACACATAGCAATGTATTGTGCTTTGCTTTACACACTATTCTACAGTCAAGAGATGAGAATTCATCAAGTTTAATAAGCAAAAACACTGTATAAGTCGAATTTCAGCATTTTTGTGTGACCGGGAAAACCACAGTCACAATCCGAGATGCAGTTCCATAGAAACTTGCCATTTTACCGCTGAACCTAAAAATGGGTAGAAAGTACTTTTTCTCCCTTCCTGTTAATGCCACAGACTTCGCCTTTACAGGGCACACGTTTTCTATCTTCCCCGCTTCAGCCCATGAAATATTGAGCTTCAAATGTGTTGTTAACATTGTGTAAAAAAGTTGCTCACAGCTGTTCTAGGAACACATTGTGAAATCGCGTATATCTTTGCTTCTACACATAGCAATGTATTGTGCTTTGCTTTACACACTATTCTACAGTCAAGAGGAGAGAATTCATCAAGTTTAATAAGCAAAAACACTGTATAAGTCGAATTTCAGCATTTTTGTGTGACCGGGAAAACCACAGTCACAAGCCGAGATGCAGTTCCATAGAAACTTGCCATTTTACCGCTGAACCTAAAAATGGGTAGAAAGTACTTTTTCTCCCTTCCTGTTAATGCCACAGACTTCGCCTTTACAGGGCACACGTTTTCTATCTTCCCCGCTTCAGCCCATGAAATATTGAGCTTCAAATGTGTTGTTAACGTGGTGTAAAAAAGTTGCTCACAGCTGTTCTAGGAACACATTGTGAAATCGCATATATCTTTGCTTCTACAAATAGCAGTGTATTGTGCTTTGCTTTACACACTATTCTACAGTCAAGAGATGAGAATTCATCAAGTTTAATAAGCAAAAACACTGTATAAGTCGAATTTCAGCATTTTTGTGTGACCGGGAAAACCACAGTCACAAGCCGAGATGCAGTTCCATAGAAACTTGCCATTTTACCGCTGAACCTAAAAATGGGTAGAAAGTACTTTTTCTCCCTTCCTGTTAATGCCACAGACTTCGCCTTTACAGGGCACACGTTTTCTATCTTCCCCGCTTCAGCCCATGAAATATTGAGCTTCAAATGTGTTGTTAACGTGGTGTAAAAAAGTTGCTCACAGCTGTTCTAGGAACACATTGTGAAATCGCGTATATCTTTGCTTCTACACATAGCAATGTATTGTGCTTTGCTTTACACACTATTCTACAGTCAAGAGATGAGAATTCATCAAGTTTAATAAGCAAAAACACTGTATAAGTCGAATTTCAGCATTTTTGTGTGACCGGGAAAACCACAGTCACAATCCGAGATGCAGTTCCATAGAAACTTGCCATTTTACCGCTGAACCTAAAAATGGGTAGAAAGTACTTTTTCTCCCTTCCTGTTAATGCCACAGACTTCGCCTTTACAGGGCACACGTTTTCTATCTTCCCCGCTTCAGCCCATGAAATATTGAGCTTCAAATGTGTTGTTAACATTGTGTAAAAAAGTTGCTCACAGCTGTTCTAGGAACACATTGTGAAATCGCGTATATCTTTGCTTCTACACATAGCAATGTATTGTGCTTTGCTTTACACACTATTCTACAGTCAAGAGGAGAGAATTCATCAAGTTTAATAAGCAAAAACACTGTATAAGTCGAATTTCAGCATTTTTGTGTGACCGGGAAAACCACAGTCACAAGCCGAGATGCAGTTCCATAGAAACTTGCCATTTTACCGCTGAACCTAAAAATGGGTAGAAAGTACTTTTTCTCCCTTCCTGTTAATGCCACAGACTTCGCCTTTACAGGGCACACGTTTTCTATCTTCCCCGCTTCAGCCCATGAAATATTGAGCTTCAAATGTGTTGTTAACGTGGTGTAAAAAAGTTGCTCACAGCTGTTCTAGGAACACATTGTGAAATCGCATATATCTTTGCTTCTACAAATAGCAGTGTATTGTGCTTTGCTTTACACACTATTCTACAGTCAAGAGATGAGAATTCATCAAGTTTAATAAGCAAAAACACTGTATAAGTCGAATTTCAGCATTTTTGTGTGACCGGGAAAACCACAGTCACAAGCCGAGATGCAGTTCCATAGAAACTTGCCATTTTACCGCTGAACCTAAAAATGGGTAGAAAGTACTTTTTCTCCCTTCCTGTTAATGCCACAGACTTCGCCTTTACAGGGCACACGTTTTCTATCTTCCCCGCTTCAGCCCATGAAATATTGAGCTTCAAATGTGTTGTTAACGTGGTGTAAAAAAGTTGCTCACAGCTGTTCTAGGAACACATTGTGAAATCGCGTATATCTTTGCTTCTACACATAGCAATGTATTGTGCTTTGCTTTACACACTATTCTACAGTCAAGAGATGAGAATTCATCAAGTTTAATAAGCAAAAACACTGTATAAGTCGAATTTCAGCATTTTTGTGTGACCGGGAAAACCACAGTCACAATCCGAGATGCAGTTCCATAGAAACTTGCCATTTTACCGCTGAACCTAAAAATGGGTAGAAAGTACTTTTTCTCCCTTCCTGTTAATGCCACAGACTTCGCCTTTACAGGGCACACGTTTTCTATCTTCCCCGCTTCAGCCCATGAAATATTGAGCTTCAAATATGTTGTTAACATTGTGTAAAAAAGTTGCTCACAGCTGTTCTAGGAACACATTGTGAAATCGCGTATATCTTTGCTTCTACACATAGCAATGTATTGTGCTTTGCTTTACACACTATTCTACAGTCAAGAGGAGAGAATTCATCAAGTTTAATAAGCAAAAACACTGTATAAGTCGAATTTCAGCATTTTTGTGTGACCGGGAAAACCACAGTCACAAGCCGAGATGCAGTTCCATAGAAACTTTCCATTTTACCGCTGAACCTAAAAATGGGTAGAAAGTACTTTTTCTCCCTTCCTGTTAATGCCACAGACTTCGCCTTTACAGGGCACACGTTTTCTATCTTCCCCGCTTCAGCCCATGAAATATTGAGCTTCAAATGTGTTGTTAACGTGGTGTAAAAAAGTTGCTCACAGCTGTTCTAGGAACACATTGTGAAATCGCGTATATCTTTGCTTCTACACATAGCAATGTATTGTGCTTTGCTTTACACACTATTCTACAGTCAAGAGGAGAGAATTCATCAAGTTTAATAAGCAAAAACACTGTATAAGTCGAATTTCAGCATTTTTGTGTGACCGGGAAAACCACAGTCACAAGCCGAGATGCAGTTCCATAGAAACTTGCCATTTTACCGCTGAACCTAAAAATGGGTAGAAAGTACTTTTTCTCCCTTCCTGTTAATGCCACAGACTTCGCCTTTACAGGGCACACGTTTTCTATCTTCCCCGCTTCAGCCCATGAAATATTGAGCTTCAAATGTGTTGTTAACGTTGTGTAAAAAAGTTGCTCACAGCTGTTTTGGGAACACATTGTGAAATCGCGTATATCTTTGCTTCTACACATAGGAATGTATTGTGCTTTGCTTTACACACTATTCTACAGTCAAGAGGAGAGAATTCATCAAGTTTAATAAGCACAAACACTGTATAAGTCGAATTTCAGCATTTTTGTGTGACCGGGAAAACCACAGTCACAAGCCGAGATGCAGTTCCATAGAAACTTGCCATTTTACCGCTGAACCTAAAAATGGGTAGAAAGTACTTTTTCTCCCTTCCTGTTAATGCCACAGACTTCGCCTTTACAGGGCACACGTTTTCTATCTTCCCCGCTTCAGCCCATGAAATATTGAGCTTCAAATGTGTTGTTAACGTTGTGTAAAAAAGTTGCTCACAGCTGTTTTGGGAACACATTGTGAAATCGCGTATATCTTTGCTTCTACACATAGGAATGTATTGTGCTTTGCTTTACACACTATTCTACAGTCAAGAGGAGAGAATTCATCAAGTTTAATAAGCAAAAACACTGTATAAGTCGAATTTCAGCATTTTTGTGTGACCGGGAAAACCACAGTCACAAGCCGAGATGCAGTTCCATAGAAACTTGCCGTTTTACCGCTGAACCTAAAAATGGGTAGAAAGTACTTTTTCTCCCTTCCTGTTAATGCCACAGACTTCGCCTTTACAGGGCACACGTTTTCTATCTTCCCCGCTTCAGCCCATGAAATATTGAGCTTCAAATGTGTTGTTAACTTTGTGTAAAAAAGTTGCTCACAGCTGTTCTAGGAACACATTGTGAAATCGCGTATATCTTTTCTTCTACACATAGGAATGTATTGTGCTTTGCTTTACACACTATTCTACAGTCAAGAGGAGAGAATTCATCAAGTTTAATAAGCAAAAACACTGTATAAGTCGAATTTCAGCATTTTTGTGTGACCGGGAAAACCACAGTCACAAGCCGAGATGCAGTTCCATAGAAACTTTCCATTTTACCGCTGAACCTAAAAATGGGTAGAAAGTACTTTTTCTCCCTTCCTGTTAATGCCACAGACTTCGCCTTTACAGGGCACACGTTTTCTATCTTCCCCGCTTCAGCCCATGAAATATTGAGCTTCAAATGTGTTGTTAACGTGGTGTAAAAAAGTTGCTCACAGCTGTTCTAGGAACACATTGTGAAATCGCGTATATCTTTGCTTCTACACATAGGAATGTATTGTGCTTTGCTTTACACACTATTCTACAGTCAAGAGGAGAGAATTTATCAAGTTTAATAAGCAAAAACACTGTATAAGTCGAATTTCAGCATTTTTGTGTGACCAGGAAAACCACAGTCACAAGCCGAGATGCAGTTCCATAGAAACTTGCCATTTTACCGCTGAACCTAAAAATGGGTAGAAAGTACTTTTTCTCCCTTCCTGTTAATGCCACAGACTTCGCCTTTACAGGGCACACGTTTTCTATCTTCCCCGCTTCAGCCCATGAAATATTGAGCTTCAAATGTGTTGTTAACGTTGTGTAAAAAAGTTGCTCACAGCTGTTTTGGGAACACATTGTGAAATCGCGTATATCTTTGCTTCTACACATAGGAATGTATTGTGCTTTGCTTTACACACTATTCTACAGTCAAGAGGAGAGAATTCATCAAGTTTAATAAGCACAAACACTGTATAAGTCGAATTTCAGCATTTTTGTGTGACCGGGAAAACCACAGTCACAAGCCGAGATGCAGTTCCATAGAAACTTGCCATTTTACCGCTGAACCTAAAAATGGGTAGAAAGTACTTTTTCTCCCTTCCTGTTAATGCCACAGACTTCGCCTTTACAGGGCACACGTTTTCTATCTTCCCCGCTTCAGCCCATGAAATATTGAGCTTCAAATGTGTTGTTAACGTTGTGTAAAAAAGTTGCTCACAGCTGTTTTGGGAACACATTGTGAAATCGCGTATATCTTTGCTTCTACACATAGGAATGTATTGTGCTTTGCTTTACACACTATTCTACAGTCAAGAGGAGAGAATTCATCAAGTTTAATAAGCAAAAACACTGTATAAGTCGAATTTCAGCATTTTTGTGTGACCGGGAAAACCACAGTCACAAGCCGAGATGCAGTTCCATAGAAACTTGCCGTTTTACCGCTGAACCTAAAAATGGGTAGAAAGTACTTTTTCTCCCTTCCTGTTAATGCCACAGACTTCGCCTTTACAGGGCACACGTTTTCTATCTTCCCCGCTTCAGCCCATGAAATATTGAGCTTCAAATGTGTTGTTAACTTTGTGTAAAAAAGTTGCTCACAGCTGTTCTAGGAACACATTGTGAAATCGCGTATATCTTTTCTTCTACACATAGGAATGTATTGTGCTTTGCTTTACACACTATTCTACAGTCAAGAGGAGAGAATTCATCAAGTTTAATAAGCACAAACACTGTATAAGTCGAATTTCAGCATTTTTGTGTGACCGGGAAAACCACAGTCACAAGACGAGATGCAGTTCCATAGAAACTTGCCATTTTACCGCTGAACCTAAAAATGGGTAGAAAGTACTTTTTCTCCCTTCCTGTTAATGCCACAGACTTCGCCTTTACAGGGCACACGTTTTCTATCTTCCCCGCTTCAGCCCATGAAATATTGAGCTTCAAATGTGTTGTTAACGTTGTGTAAAAAAGTTGCTCACAGCTGTTCTAGGAACACATTGTGAAATCGCGTATATCTTTGCTTCTACACATAGCAATGTATTGTGCTTTGCTTTACACACTATTCTACAGTCAAGAGGAGAGAATCCATCAAGTTTAATAAGCAAAAACACTGTATAAGTCGAATTTTAGCATTTTTGTGTGACCGGGAAAACCACAGTCACAAGCCGAGATGCAGTTCCATAGAAACTTGCCATTTTACCGCTGAACCTAAAAATGGGTAGAAAGTACTTTTTCTCCCTTCCTGTTAATGCCACAGACTTCGCCTTTACAGGGCACACGTTTTCTATCTTCCCCACTTCAGCCCATGAAATATTGAGCTTCAAATGTGTTGTTAACGTTGTGTAAAAAAGTTGCTCACAGCTGTTTTGGGAACACATTGTGAAATCGCGTATATCTTTGCTTCTACACATACTGCACCGACACACTTTATTCGAGCAAATACCCGGTATGTACCTGGCAGATACCTGGAATGCGCCGCTCCTCACCTCTGACAAGCCCCGTTGCATTTGCCTTCCCAGCCTGGGTTCATGCCTGGCTGATGGGCGGCTGATCTGTTAAATGATAATGATTAGGATTTAATAGGCTGCAATGCTTCGCGTGTCTACCAGATGGCATAAATTCATGAATTGTAATGCAGTATATATATATATACTGTGCAGTATTGCAGCCAGCGGGAATAAAATGCTTCAATCCCTGCCGGAAAATAACTCAATGCACTCGGGCAGAAAACAGTCACAAACCTCAATACACCCGGGTATACCCGAATTCGTGGGACTAGTCGAGCTCGAATAAAGTGTGTCGCCAGTGTAGGAATGTATTGTGCTTTGCTTTACACACTATTCTACAGTCAAGAGGAGAGAATTCATCAAGTTTAATAAGCAAAAACACTGTATAAGTCGAATTTCAGCATTTTTGTGTGACCGGGAAAACCACAGTCACAAGCCGAGATGCAGTTCCATACTGTAGAAACTTGCCATTTTACCGCTGAACCTAAAAATGGGTAGAAAGTACTTTTTCTCCCTTCCTGTTAATGCCACAGACTTCGCCTTTACAGGGCACACGTTTTCTATCTTCCCCGCTTCAGCCCATGAAATATTGAGCTTCCAATGTGTTGTTAACATTGTGTAAAAAAGTTGCTCACAGATGTTTTGGGAACACATTGTGAAATCGCGTATATCTTTGCTTCTACACATAGAAATGTATTGTGCTTTGCTTTACACACTATTCTACAGTCAAGAGGAGAGAATTTATCAAGTTTAATAAGCAAAAACACTGTATAAGTCGAATTTCAGCATTTTTGTGTGACCGGGAAAACCACAGTCACAAGCCGAGATGCAGTTCCATAGAAACTTGCCATTTTACCGCTGAACCTAAAAATGGGTAGAAAGTACTTTTTCTCCCTTCCTGTTAATGCCACAGACTTCGCCTTTACAGGGCACACGTTTTCTATCTTCCCCGCTTCAGCCCATGAAATATTGAGCTTCAAATGTGTTGTTAACGTTGTGTAAAAAAGTTGCTCACAGCTGTTTTGGGAACACATTGTGAAATCGCGTATATCTTTGCTTCTACACATAGGAATGTATTGTGCTTTGCTTTACACACTATTCTACAGTCAAGAGGAGAGAATTCATCAAGTTTAATAAGCACAAACACTGTATAAGTCGAATTTCAGCATTTTTGTGTGACCGGGAAAACCACAGTCACAAGCCGAGATGCAGTTCCATAGAAACTTGCCATTTTACCGCTGAACCTAAAAATGGGTAGAAAGTACTTTTTCTCCCTTCCTGTTAATGCCACAGACTTCGCCTTTACAGGGCACACGTTTTCTATCTTCCCCGCTTCAGCCCATGAAATATTGAGCTTCAAATGTGTTGTTAACGTTGTGTAAAAAAGTTGCTCACAGCTGTTTTGGGAACACATTGTGAAATCGCGTATATCTTTGCTTCTACACATAGGAATGTATTGTGCTTTGCTTTACACACTATTCTACAGTCAAGAGGAGAGAATTCATCAAGTTTAATAAGCAAAAACACTGTATAAGTCGAATTTCAGCATTTTTGTGTGACCGGGAAAACCACAGTCACAAGCCGAGATGCAGTTCCATAGAAACTTGCCGTTTTACCGCTGAACCTAAAAATGGGTAGAAAGTACTTTTTCTCCCTTCCTGTTAATGCCACAGACTTCGCCTTTACAGGGCACACGTTTTCTATCTTCCCCGCTTCAGCCCATGAAATATTGAGCTTCAAATGTGTTGTTAACTTTGTGTAAAAAAGTTGCTCACAGCTGTTCTAGGAACACATTGTGAAATCGCGTATATCTTTTCTTCTACACATAGCAATGTATTGTGCTTTGCTTTACACACTATTCTACAGTCAAGAGGAGAGAATCCATCAAGTTTAATAAGCAAAAACACTGTATAAGTCGAATTTTAGCATTTTTGTGTGACCGGGAAAACCACAGTCACAAGCCGAGATGCAGTTCCATAGAAACTTGCCATTTTACCGCTGAACCTAAAAATGGGTAGAAAGTACTTTTTCTCCCTTCCTGTTAATGCCACAGACTTCGCCTTTACAGGGCACACGTTTTCTATCTTCCCCACTTCAGCCCATGAAATATTGAGCTTCAAATGTGTTGTTAACGTTGTGTAAAAAAGTTGCTCACAGCTGTTTTGGGAACACATTGTGAAATCGCGTATATCTTTGCTTCTACACATAGGAATGTATTGTGCTTTGCTTTACACACTATTCTACAGTCAAGAGGAGAGAATTCATCAAGTTTAATAAGCAAAAACACTGTATAAGTCGAATTTCAGCATTTTTGTGTGACCGGGAAAACCACAGTCACAAGCCGAGATGCAGTTCCATACTGTAGAAACTTGCCATTTTACCGCTGAACCTAAAAATGGGTAGAAAGTACTTTTTCTCCCTTCCTGTTAATGCCACAGACTTCGCCTTTACAGGGCACACGTTTTCTATCTTCCCCGCTTCAGCCCATGAAATATTGAGCTTCCAATGTGTTGTTAACATTGTGTAAAAAAGTTGCTCACAGATGTTTTGGGAACACATTGTGAAATCGCGTATATCTTTGCTTCTACACATAGAAATGTATTGTGCTTTGCTTTACACACTATTCTACAGTCAAGAGGAGAGAATTTATCAAGTTTAATAAGCAAAAACACTGTATAAGTCGAATTTCAGCATTTTTGTGTGACCGGGAAAACCACAGTCACAAGCCGAGATGCAGTTCCATAGAAACTTGCCATTTTACCGCTGAACCTAAAAATGGGTAGAAAGTACTTTTTCTCCCTTCCTGTTAATGCCACAGACTTCGCCTTTACAGGGCACACGTTTTCTATCTTCCCCACTTCAGCCCATGAAATATTGAGCTTCAAATGTGTTGTTAACGTTGTGTAAAAAAGTTGCTCACAGCTGTTTTGGGAACACATTGTGAAATCGCGTATATCTTTGCTTCTACACATAGGAATGTATTGTGCTTTGCTTTACACACTATTCTACAGTCAAGAGGAGAGAATTCATCAAGTTTAATAAGCACAAACACTGTATAAGTCGAATTTCAGCATTTTTGTGTGACCGGGAAAACCACAGTCACAAGCCGAGATGCAGTTCCATAGAAACTTGCCATTTTACCGCTGAACCTAAAAATGGGTAGAAAGTACTTTTTCTCCCTTCCTGTTAATGCCACAGACTTCGCCTTTACAGGGCACACGTTTTCTATCTTGCCCGCTTCAGCCCATGAAATATTGAGCTTCAAATGTGTTGTTAACATTGTGTAAAAAAGTTGCTCACAGCTGTTCTAGGAACACATTGTGAAATCGCGTATATCTTTGCTTCTACACATAGCAATGTATTGTGCTTTGCTTTACACACTATTCTACAGTCAAGAGGAGAGAATTCATCAAGTTTAATAAGCAAAAACACTGTATAAGTCGAATTTCAGCATTTTTGTGTGACCGGGAAAACCACAGTCACAAGCCGAGATGCAGTTCCATAGAAACTTTCCATTTTACCGCTGAACCTAAAAATGGGTAGAAAGTACTTTTTCTCCCTTCCTGTTAATGCCACAGACTTCGCCTTTACAGGGCACACGTTTTCTATCTTCCCCGCTTCAGCCCATGAAATATTGAGCTTCAAATGTGTTGTTAACGTGGTGTAAAAAAGTTGCTCACAGCTGTTCTAGGAACACATTGTGAAATCGCGTATATCTTTGCTTCTACACATAGCAATGTATTGTGCTTTGCTTTACACACTATTCTACAGTCAAGAGGAGAGAATTCATCAAGTTTAATAAGCAAAAACACTGTATAAGTCGAATTTCAGCATTTTTGTGTGACCGGGAAAACCACAGTCACAAGCCGAGATGCAGTTCCATAGAAACTTTCCATTTTACCGCTGAACCTAAAAATGGGTAGAAAGTACTTTTTCTCCCTTCCTGTTAATGCCACAGACTTCGCCTTTACAGGGCACACGTTTTCTATCTTCCCCGCTTCAGCCCATGAAATATTGAGCTTCAAATGTGTTGTTAACGTGGTGTAAAAAAGTTGCTCACAGCTGTTCTAGGAACACATTGTGAAATCGCGTATATCTTTGCTTCTACACATAGCAATGTATTGTGCTTTGCTTTACACACTATTCTACAGTCAAGAGGAGAGAATTCATCAAGTTTAATAAGCAAAAACACTGTATAAGTCGAATTTTAGCATTTTTGTGTGACCGGGAAAACCACAGTCACAAGCCGAGATGCAGTTCCATAGAAACTTGCCATTTTACCGCTGAACCTAAAAATGGGTAGAAAGTACTTTTTCTCCCTTCCTGTTAATGCCACAGACTTCGCCTTTACAGGGCACACGTTTTCTATCTTCCCCACTTCAGCCCATGAAATATTGAGCTTCAAATGTGTTGTTAACGTTGTGTAAAAAAGTTGCTCACAGCTGTTTTGGGAACACATTGTGAAATCGCGTATATCTTTGCTTCTACACATAGGAATGTATTGTGCTTTGCTTTACACACTATTCTACAGTCAAGAGGAGAGAATTCATCAAGTTTAATAAGCAAAAACACTGTATAAGTCGAATTTCAGCATTTTTGTGTGACCGGGAAAACCACAGTCACAAGCCGAGATGCAGTTCCATACTGTAGAAACTTGCCATTTTACCGCTGAACCTAAAAATGGGTAGAAAGTACTTTTTCTCCCTTCCTGTTAATGCCACAGACTTCGCCTTTACAGGGCACACGTTTTCTATCTTCCCCGCTTCAGCCCATGAAATATTGAGCTTCCAATGTGTTGTTAACATTGTGTAAAAAAGTTGCTCACAGATGTTTTGGGAACACATTGTGAAATCGCGTATATCTTTGCTTCTACACATAGAAATGTATTGTGCTTTGCTTTACACACTATTCTACAGTCAAGAGGAGAGAATTTATCAAGTTTAATAAGCAAAAACACTGTATAAGTCGAATTTCAGCATTTTTGTGTGACCGGGAAAACCACAGTCACAAGCCGAGATGCAGTTCCATAGAAACTTGCCATTTTACCGCTGAACCTAAAAATGGGTAGAAAGTACTTTTTCTCCCTTCCTGTTAATGCCACAGACTTCGCCTTTACAGGGCACACGTTTTCTATCTTCCCCACTTCAGCCCATGAAATATTGAGCTTCAAATGTGTTGTTAACGTTGTGTAAAAAAGTTGCTCACAGCTGTTTTGGGAACACATTGTGAAATCGCGTATATCTTTGCTTCTACACATAGGAATGTATTGTGCTTTGCTTTACACACTATTCTACAGTCAAGAAGAGAGAATTCATCAAGTTTAATAAGCACAAACACTGTATAAGTCGAATTTCAGCATTTTTGTGTGACCGGGAAAACCACAGTCACAAGCCGAGATGCAGTTCCATAGAAACTTGCCATTTTACCGCTGAACCTAAAAATGGGTAGAAAGTACTTTTTCTCCCTTCCTGTTAATGCCACAGACTTCGCCTTTACAGGGCACACGTTTTCTATCTTGCCCGCTTCAGCCCATGAAATATTGAGCTTCAAATGTGTTGTTAACATTGTGTAAAAAAGTTGCTCACAGCTGTTCTAGGAACACATTGTGAAATCGCGTATATCTTTGCTTCTACACATAGCAATGTATTGTGCTTTGCTTTACACACTATTCTACAGTCAAGAGGAGAGAATTCATCAAGTTTAATAAGCAAAAACACTGTATAAGTCGAATTTCAGCATTTTTGTGTGACCGGGAAAACCACAGTCACAAGCCGAGATGCAGTTCCATAGAAACTTTCCATTTTACCGCTGAACCTAAAAATGGGTAGAAAGTACTTTTTCTCCCTTCCTGTTAATGCCACAGACTTCGCCTTTACAGGGCACACGTTTTCTATCTTCCCCGCTTCAGCCCATGAAATATTGAGCTTCAAATGTGTTGTTAACGTGGTGTAAAAAAGTTGCTCACAGCTGTTCTAGGAACACATTGTGAAATCGCGTATATCTTTGCTTCTACACATAGCAATGTATTGTGCTTTGCTTTACACACTATTCTACAGTCAAGAGGAGAGAATTCATCAAGTTTAATAAGCAAAAACACTGTATAAGTCGAATTTCAGCATTTTTGTGTGACCGGGAAAACCACAGTCACAAGCCGAGATGCAGTTCCATACTGTAGAAACTTGCCATTTTACCGCTGAACCTAAAAATGGGTAGAAAGTACTTTTTCTCCCTTCCTGTTAATGCCACAGACTTCGCCTTTACAGGGCACACGTTTTCTATCTTCCCCGCTTCAGCCCATGAAATATTGAGCTTCAAATGTGTTGTTAACGTGGTGTAAAAAAGTTGCTCACAGCTGTTCTAGGAACACATTGTGAAATCGCGTATATCTTTGCTTCTACCCATAGGAATGTATTGTGCTTTGCTTTACACACTATTCTACAGTCAAGAGGAGAGAATTTATCAAGTTTAATAAGCAAAAACACTGTATAAGTCGAATTTCAGCATTTTTGTGTGACCGGGAAAACCACAGTCACAAGCCGAGATGCAGTTCCATAGAAACTTGCCATTTTACCGCTGAACCTAAAAATGGGTAGAAAGTACTTTTTCTCCCTTCCTGTTAATGCCACAGACTTCGCCTTTACAGGGCACACGTTTTCTATCTTCCCCGCTTCAGCCCATGAAATATTGAGCTTCAAATGTGTTGTTAACGTTGTGTAAAAAAGTTGCTCACAGCTGTTTTGGGAACACATTGTGAAATCGCGTATATCTTTGCTTCTACACATAGGAATGTATTGTGCTTTGCTTTACACACTATTCTACAGTCAAGAGGAGAGAATTCATCAAGTTTAATAAGCACAAACACTGTATAAGTCGAATTTCAGCATTTTTGTGTGACCGGGAAAACCACAGTCACAAGCCGAGATGCAGTTCCATAGAAACTTGCCATTTTACCGCTGAACCTAAAAATGGGTAGAAAGTACTTTTTCTCCCTTCCTGTTAATGCCACAGACTTCGCCTTTACAGGGCACACGTTTTCTATCTTCCCCGCTTCAGCCCATGAAATATTGAGCTTCAAATGTGTTGTTAACGTTGTGTAAAAAAGTTGCTCACAGCTGTTTTGGGAACACATTGTGAAATCGCGTATATCTTTGCTTCTACACATAGGAATGTATTGTGCTTTGCTTTACACACTATTCTACAGTCAAGAGGAGAGAATTCATCAAGTTTAATAAGCAAAAACACTGTATAAGTCGAATTTCAGCATTTTTGTGTGACCGGGAAAACCACAGTCACAAGCCGAGATGCAGTTCCATAGAAACTTGCCGTTTTACCGCTGAACCTAAAAATGGGTAGAAAGTACTTTTTCTCCCTTCCTGTTAATGCCACAGACTTCGCCTTTACAGGGCACACGTTTTCTATCTTCCCCGCTTCAGCCCATGAAATATTGAGCTTCAAATGTGTTGTTAACTTTGTGTAAAAAAGTTGCTCACAGCTGTTCTAGGAACACATTGTGAAATCGCGTATATCTTTTCTTCTACACATAGGAATGTATTGTGCTTTGCTTTACACACTATTCTACAGTCAAGAGGAGAGAATTCATCAAGTTTAATAAGCACAAACACTGTATAAGTCGAATTTCAGCATTTTTGTGTGACCGGGAAAACCACAGTCACAAGACGAGATGCAGTTCCATAGAAACTTGCCATTTTACCGCTGAACCTAAAAATGGGTAGAAAGTACTTTTTCTCCCTTCCTGTTAATGCCACAGACTTCGCCTTTACAGGGCACACGTTTTCTATCTTCCCCGCTTCAGCCCATGAAATATTGAGCTTCAAATGTGTTGTTAACGTTGTGTAAAAAAGTTGCTCACAGCTGTTCTAGGAACACATTGTGAAATCGCGTATATCTTTGCTTCTACACATAGCAATGTATTGTGCTTTGCTTTACACACTATTCTACAGTCAAGAGGAGAGAATCCATCAAGTTTAATAAGCAAAAACACTGTATAAGTCGAATTTCAGCATTTTTGTGTGACCGGGAAAACCACAGTCACAAGCCGAGATGCAGTTCCATAGAAACTTGCCATTTTACCGCTGAACCTAAAAATGGGTAGAAAGTACTTTTTCTCCCTTCCTGTTAATGCCACAGACTTCGCCTTTACAGGGCACACGTTTTCTATCTTCCCCGATTCAGCCCATGAAATATTGAGCTTCAAATGTGTTGTTAACGTTGTGTAAAAAAGTTGCTCACAGCTGTTCTAGGAACACATTGTGAAATCGCGTATATCTTTGCTTCTACACATAGGAATGTATTGTGCTTTGCTTTACACACTATTCTACAGTCAAGAGGAGAGAATTTATCAAGTTTAATAAGCAAAAACACTGTATAAGTCGAATTTCAGCATTTTTGTGTGACCGGGAAAACCACAGTCACAAGCCGAGATGCAGTTCCATACTGTAGAAACTTGCCATTTTACCGCTGAACCTAAAAATGGGTAGAAAGTACTTTTTCTCCCTTCCTGTTAATGCCACAGACTTCGCCTTTACAGGGCACACGTTTTCTATCTTCCCCGCTTCAGCCCATGAAATATTGAGCTTCAAATGTGTTGTTAACGTGGTGTAAAAAAGTTGCTCACAGCTGTTCTAGGAACACATTGTGAAATCGCGTATATCTTTGCTTCTACACATAGGAATGTATTGTGCTTTGCTTTACACACTATTCTACAGTCAAGAGGAGAGAATTTATCAAGTTTAATAAGCAAAAACACTGTATAAGTCGAATTTCAGCATTTTTGTGTGACCGGGAAAACCACAGTCACAAGCCGAGATGCAGTTCCATAGAAACTTGCCATTTTACCGCTGAACCTAAAAATGGGTAGAAAGTACTTTTTCTCCCTTCCTGTTAATGCCACAGACTTCGCCTTTACAGGGCACACGTTTTCTATCTTCCCCGCTTCAGCCCATGAAATATTGAGCTTCAAATGTGTTGTTAACGTTGTGTAAAAAAGTTGCTCACAGCTGTTTTGGGAACACATTGTGAAATCGCGTATATCTTTGCTTCTACACATAGGAATGTATTGTGCTTTGCTTTACACACTATTCTACAGTCAAGAGGAGAGAATTCATCAAGTTTAATAAGCACAAACACTGTATAAGTCGAATTTCAGCATTTTTGTGTGACCGGGAAAACCACAGTCACAAGCCGAGATGCAGTTCCATAGAAACTTGCCATTTTACCGCTGAACCTAAAAATGGGTAGACAGTACTTTTTCTCCCTTCCTGTTAATGCCACAGACTTCGCCTTTACAGGGCACACGTTTTCTATCTTCCCCGCTTCAGCCCATGAAGTATTGAGCTTCAAATGTGTTGTTAACGTTGTGTAAAAAAGTTGCTCACAGCTGTTTTGGGAACACATTGTGAAATCGCGTATATCTTTGCTTCTACACATAGGAATGTATTGTGCTTTGCTTTACACACTATTCTACAGTCAAGAGGAGAGAATTCATCAAGTTTAATAAGCAAAAACACTGTATAAGTCGAATTTCAGCATTTTTGTGTGACCGGGAAAACCACAGTCACAAGCCGAGATGCAGTTCCATAGAAACTTGCCGTTTTACCGCTGAACCTAAAAATGGGTAGAAAGTACTTTTTCTCCCTTCCTGTTAATGCCACAGACTTCGCCTTTACAGGGCACACGTTTTCTATCTTCCCCGCTTCAGCCCATGAAATATTAAGCTTCAAATGTGTTGTTAACTTTGTGTAAAAAAGTTGCTCACAGCTGTTCTAGGAACACATTGTGAAATCGCGTATATCTTTTCTTCTACACATAGGAATGTATTGTGCTTTGCTTTACACACTATTCTACAGTCAAGAGGAGAGAATTCATCAAGTTTAATAAGCACAAACACTGTATAAGTCGAATTTCAGCATTTTTGTGTGACCGGGAAAACCACAGTCACAAGACGAGATGCAGTTCCATAGAAACTTGCCATTTTACCGCTGAACCTAAAAATGGGTAGAAAGTACTTTTTCTCCCTTCCTGTTAATGCCACAGACTTCGCCTTTACAGGGCACACGTTTTCTATCTTCCCCGCTTCAGCCTATGAAATATTGAGCTTCAAATGTGTTGTTAACGTTGTGTAAAAAAGTTGCTCACAGCTGTTCTAGGAACACATTGTGAAATCGCGTATATCTTTGCTTCTACACATAGCAATGTATTGTGCTTTGCTTTACACACTATTCTACAGTCAAGAGGAGAGAATCCATCAAGTTTAATAAGCAAAAACACTGTATAAGTCGAATTTCAGCATTTTTGTGTGACCGGGAAAACCACAGTCACAAGCCGAGATGCAGTTCCATAGAAACTTGCCATTTTACCGCTGAACCTAAAAATGGGTAGAAAGTACTTTTTCTCCCTTCCTGTTAATGCCACAGACTTCGCCTTTACAGGGCACACGTTTTCTATCTTCCCCGATTCAGCCCATGAAATATTGAGCTTCAAATGTGTTGTTAACGTTGTGTAAAAAAGTTGCTCACAGCTGTTCTAGGAACACATTGTGAAATCGCGTATATCTTTGCTTCTACACATAGCAATGTATTGTGCTTTGCTTTACACACTATTCTACAGTCAAGAGGAGAGAATTTATCAAGTTTAATAAGCAAAAACACTGTATAAGTCGAATTTCAGCATTTTTGTGTGACCGGGAAAACCACAGTCACAAGCCGAGATGCAGTTCCATAGAAACTTTCCATTTTACCGCTGAACCTAAAAATGGGTAGAAAGTATTTTTTCTCCCTTCCTGTTAATGCCACAGACTTCGCCTTTACAGGGCACACGTTTTCTATCTTCCCCGCTTCAGCCCATGAAGTATTGAGCTTCAAATGTGTTGTTAACGTTGTGTAAAAAAGTTGCTCACAGCTGTTTTGGGAACACATTGTGAAATCGCGTATATCTTTGCTTCTACACATAGGAATGTATTGTGCTTTGCTTTACACACTATTCTACAGTCAAGAGGAGAGAATTCATCAAGTTTAATAAGCAAAAACACTGTATAAGTCGAATTTCAGCATTTTTGTGTGACCGGGAAAACCACAGTCACAAGCCGAGATGCAGTTCCATAGAAACTTGCCGTTTTACCGCTGAACCTAAAAATGGGTAGAAAGTACTTTTTCTCCCTTCCTGTTAATGCCACAGACTTCGCCTTTACAGGGCACACGTTTTCTATCTTCCCCGCTTCAGCCCATGAAATATTGAGCTTCAAATGTGTTGTTAACTTTGTGTAAAAAAGTTGCTCACAGCTGTTCTAGGAACACATTGTGAAATCGCGTATATCTTTTCTTCTACACATAGGAATGTATTGTGCTTTGCTTTACACACTATTCTACAGTCAAGAGGAGAGAATTCATCAAGTTTAATAAGCACAAACACTGTATAAGTCGAATTTCAGCATTTTTGTGTGACCGGGAAAACCACAGTCACAAGACGAGATGCAGTTCCATAGAAACTTGCCATTTTACCGCTGAACCTAAAAATGGGTAGAAAGTACTTTTTCTCCCTTCCTGTTAATGCCACAGACTTCGCCTTTACAGGGCACACGTTTTCTATCTTCCCCGCTTCAGCCTATGAAATATTGAGCTTCAAATGTGTTGTTAACGTTGTGTAAAAAAGTTGCTCACAGCTGTTCTAGGAACACATTGTGAAATCGCGTATATCTTTGCTTCTACACATAGCAATGTATTGTGCTTTGCTTTACACACTATTCTACAGTCAAGAGGAGAGAATCCATCAAGTTTAATAAGCAAAAACACTGTATAAGTCGAATTTCAGCATTTTTGTGTGACCGGGAAAACCACAGTCACAAGCCGAGATGCAGTTCCATAGAAACTTGCCATTTTACCGCTGAACCTAAAAATGGGTAGAAAGTACTTTTTCTCCCTTCCTGTTAATGCCACAGACTTCGCCTTTACAGGGCACACGTTTTCTATCTTCCCCGATTCAGCCCATGAAATATTGAGCTTCAAATGTGTTGTTAACGTTGTGTAAAAAAGTTGCTCACAGCTGTTCTAGGAACACATTGTGAAATCGCGTATATCTTTGCTTCTACACATAGCAATGTATTGTGCTTTGCTTTACACACTATTCTACAGTCAAGAGGAGAGAATTTATCAAGTTTAATAAGCAAAAACACTGTATAAGTCGAATTTCAGCATTTTTGTGTGACCGGGAAAACCACAGTCACAAGCCGAGATGCAGTTCCATAGAAACTTTCCATTTTACCGCTGAACCTAAAAATGGGTAGAAAGTATTTTTTCTCCCTTCCTGTTAATGCCACAGACTTCGCCTTTACAGGGCACACGTTTTCTATCTTCCCCGCTTCAGCCCATGAAATATTGAGCTTCAAATGTGTTGTTAACGTTGTGTAAAAAAGTTGCTCACAGCTGTTCTAGGAACACATTGTGAAATCGCGTATATCTTTGCTTCTACACATAGCAATGTATTGTGCTTTGCTTTACACACTATTCTACAGTCAAGAGGAGAGAATCCATCAAGTTTAATAAGCAAAAACACTGTATAAGTCGAATTTCAGCATTTTTGTGTGACCGGGAAAACCACAGTCACAAGCCGAGATGCAGTTCCATAGAAACTTGCCATTTTACCGCTGAACCTAAAAATGGGTAGAAAGTACTTTTTCTCCCTTCCTGTTAATGCCACAGACTTCGCCTTTACAGGGCACACGTTTTCTATCTTCCCCGCTTCAGCCCATGAAATATTGAGCTTCAAATGTGTTGTTAACGTTGTGTAAAAAAGTTGCTCACAGCTGTTTTGGGAACACATTGTGAAATCGCGTATATCTTTGCTTCTACACATAGGAATGTATTGTGCTTTGCTTTACACACTATTCTACAGTCAAGAGGAGAGAATTCATCAAGTTTAATAAGCAAAAACACTGTATAAGTCGAATTTCAGCATTTTTGTGTGACCGGGAAAACCACAGTCACAAGCCGAGATGCAGTTCCATAGAAACTTGCCATTTTACCGCTGAACCTAAAAATGGGTAGAAAGTACTTTTTCTCCCTTCCTGTTAATGCCACAGACTTCGCCTTTACAGGGCACACGTTTTCTATCTTCCCCGCTTCAGCCCATGAAATATTGAGCTTCAAATGTGTTGTCAACGTGGTGTAAAAAAGTTGCTCACAGCTGTTCTAGGAACACATTGTGAAATCGCGTATATCTTTGCTTCTACACATAGGAATGTATTGTGCTTTGCTTTACACACTATTCTACAGTCAAGAGGAGAGAATTTATCAAGTTTAATAAGCAAAAACACTGTATAAGTCGAATTTCAGCATTTTTGTGTGACCGGGAAAACCACAGTCACAAGCCGAGATGCAGTTCCATAGAAACTTGCCATTTTACCGCTGAACCTAAAAATGGGTAGAAAGTACTTTTTCTCCCTTCCTGTTAATGCCACAGACTTCGCCTTTACAGGGCACACGTTTTCTATCTTCCCCGCTTCAGCCCATGAAATATTGAGCTTCAAATGTGTTGTTAACGTTGTGTAAAAAAGTTGCTCACAGCTGTTTTGGGAACACATTGTGAAATCGCGTATATCTTTGCTTCTACACATAGGAATGTATTGTGCTTTGCTTTACACACTATTCTACAGTCAAGAGGAGAGAATTCATCAAGTTTAATAAGCAAAAACACTGTATAAGTCGAATTTCAGCATTTTTGTGTGACCGGGAAAACCACAGTCACAAGCCGAGATGCAGTTCCATAGAAACTTGCCGTTTTACCGCTGAACCTAAAAATGGGTAGAAAGTACTTTTTCTCCCTTCCTGTTAATGCCACAGACTTCGCCTTTACAGGGCACACGTTTTCTATCTTCCCCGCTTCAGCCCATGAAATATTGAGCTTCAAATGTGTTGTTAACTTTGTGTAAAAAAGTTGCTCACAGCTGTTCTAGGAACACATTGTGAAATCGCGTATATCTTTTCTTCTACACATAGGAATGTATTGTGCTTTGCTTTACACACTATTCTACAGTCAAGAGGAGAGAATTCATCAAGTTTAATAAGCACAAACACTGTATAAGTCGAATTTCAGCATTTTTGTGTGACCGGGAAAACCACAGTCACAAGACGAGATGCAGTTCCATAGAAACTTGCCATTTTACCGCTGAACCTAAAAATGGGTAGAAAGTACTTTTTCTCCCTTCCTGTTAATGCCACAGACTTCGCCTTTACAGGGCACACGTTTTCTATCTTCCCCGCTTCAGCCCATGAAATATTGAGCTTCAAATGTGTTGTTAACTTTGTGTAAAAAAGTTGCTCACAGCTGTTCTAGGAACACATTGTGAAATCGCGTATATCTTTTCTTCTACACATAGGAATGTATTGTGCTTTGCTTTACACACTATTCTACAGTCAAGAGGAGAGAATTCATCAAGTTTAATAAGCAAAAACACTGTATAAGTCGAATTTCAGCATTTTTGTGTGACCGGGAAAACCACAGTCACAAGCCGAGATGCAGTTCCATAGAAACTTGCCATTTTACCGCTGAACCTAAAAATGGGTAGAAAGTACTTTTTCTCCCTTCCTGTTAATGCCACAGACTTCGCCTTTACAGGGCACACGTTTTCTATCTTCCCCGCTTCAGCCCATGAAATATTGAGCTTCAAATGTGTTGTTAACGTTGTGTAAAAAAGTTGCTCACAGCTGTTCTAGGAACACATTGTGAAATCGCGTATATCTTTGCTTCTACACATAGCAATGTATTGTGCTTTGCTTTACACACTATTCTACAGTCAAGAGGAGAGAATCCATCAAGTTTAATAAGCAAAAACACTGTATAAGTCGAATTTCAGCATTTTTGTGTGACCGGGAAAACCACAGTCACAAGCCGAGATGCAGTTCCATAGAAACTTGCCATTTTACCGCTGAACCTAAAAATGGGTAGAAAGTACTTTTTCTCCCTTCCTGTTAATGCCACAGACTTCGCCTTTACAGGGCACACGTTTTCTATCTTCCCCGCTTCAGCCCATGAAATATTGAGCTTCAAATGTGTTGTTAACGTTGTGTAAAAAAGTTGCTCACAGCTGTTCTAGGAACACATTGTGAAATCGCTTATATCTTTGCTTCTACACATAGGAATGTATTGTGCTTTGCTTTACACACTATTCTACAGTCAAGAGGAGAGAATTTATCAAGTTTAATAAGCAAAAACACTGTATAAGTCGAATTTCAGCATTTTTGTGTGACCGGGAAAACCACAGTCACAAGCCGAGATGCAGTTCCATAGAAACTTTCCATTTTACCGCTGAACCTAAAAATGGGTAGAAAGTACTTTTTCTCCCTTCCTGTTAATGCCACAGACTTCGCCTTTACAGGGCACACGTTTTCTATCTTCCCCGCTTCAGCCCATGAAATATTGAGCTTCAAATGTGTTGTTAACGTTGTGTAAAAAAGTTGCTCACAGCTGTTTTGGGAACACATTGTGAAATCGCGTATATCTTTGCTTCTACACATAGGAATGTATTGTGCTTTGCTTTACACACTATTCTACAGTCAAGAGGAGAGAATTCATCAAGTTTAATAAGCAAAAACACTGTATAAGTCGAATTTCAGCATTTTTGTGTGACCGGGAAAACCACAGTCACAAGCCGAGATGCAGTTCCATAGAAACTTGCCGTTTTACCGCTGAACCTAAAAATGGGTAGAAAGTACTTTTTCTCCCTTCCTGTTAATGCCACAGACTTCGCCTTTACAGGGCACACGTTTTCTATCTTCACCGCTTCAGCCCATGAAATATTGAGCTTCAAATGTGTTGTTAACGTTGTGTAAAAAAGTTGCTCACAGCTGTTTTGGGAACACATTGTGAAATCGCGTATATCTTTGCTTCTACACATAGAAATGTATTGTGCTTTGCTTTACACACTATTCTACAGTCAAGAGGAGAGAATTCATCAAGTTTAATAAGCAAAAACACTGTATAAGTCGAATTTCAGCATTTTTGTGTGACCGGGAAAACCACAGTCACAAGCCGAGATGCAATTCCATAGAAACTTGCCGTTTTACCGCTGAACCTAAAAATGGGTAGAAAGTACTTTTTCTCCCTTCCTGTTAATGCCACAGACTTCGCCTTTACAGGGCACACGTTTTCTATCTTCCCCACTTCAGCCCATGAAATATTGAGCTTCAAATGTGTTGTTAACATTGTGTAAAAAAGTTGCTCACAGCTGTTCTAGGAACACATTGTGAAATCGCGTATATCTTTGCTTCTACACATAGCAATGTATTGTGCTTTGCTTTACACACTATTCTACAGTCAAGAGGAGAGAATTCATCAAGTTTAATAAGCAAAAACACTGTATAAGTCGAATTTCAGCATTTTTGTGTGACCGGGAAAACCACAGTCACAAGACGAGATGCAGTTCCATAGAAACTTGCCATTTTACCGCTGAACCTAAAAATGGGTAGAAAGTACTTTTTCTCCCTTCCTGTTAATGCCACAGACTTCGCCTTTACAGGGCACACGTTTTCTATCTTCCCCGCTTCAGCCCATGAAATATTGAGCTTCAAATGTGTTGTTAACATTGTGTAAAAAAGTTGCTCACAGCTGTTCTAGGAACACATTTTGAAATCGCGTATATCTTTGCTTCTACACATAGCAATGTATTGTGCTTTGCTTTACACACTATTCTACAGTCAAGAGGAGAGAATTCATCAAGTTTAATAAGCAAAAACACTGTATAAGTCGAATTTCAGCATTTTTGTGTGACCGGGAAAACCACAGTCACAAGCCGAGATGCAGTTCCATAGAAACTTGCCATTTTACCGCTGAACCTAAAAATGGGTAGAAAGTACTTTTTCTCCCTTCCTGTTAATGTCACAGACTTCGCCTTTACAGGGCACACGTTTTCTATCTTCCCCGCTTCAGCCCATGAAATATTGAGCTTCAAATGTGTTGTTAACGTGGTGTAAAAAAGTTGCTCACAGCTGTTCTAGGAACACATTGTGAAATCGCATATATCTTTGCTTCTACAAATAGCAGTGTATTGTGCTTTGCTTTACACACTATTCTACAGTCAAGAGATGAGAATTCATCAAGTTTAATAAGCAAAAACACTGTATAAGTCGAATTTCAGCATTTTTGTGTGACCGGGAAAACCACAGTCACAAGACGAGATGCAGTTCCATAGAAACTTCCCATTTTACCGCTGAACCTAAAAATGGGTAGAAAGTACTGTACTTTTTCTCCCTTCCTGTTAATGCCACAGACTTCGCCTTTACAGGGCACACGTTTTCTATCTTGCCCGCTTCAGCCCATGAAATATTGAGCTTCAAATGTGTTGTTAACATTGTGTAAAAAAAGTTGCTCACAGCTGTTCTAGGAACACATTGTGAAATCGCGTATATCTTTGCTTCAACACATAGGAATGTATTGTGCTTTGCTTTACACACTATTCTACAGTCAAGAGGAGAGAATTCATCAAGTTTAATAAGCAAAAACACTGTATAAGTCGAATTTCAGCATTTTTGTGTGACCGGGAAAACCACAGTCACAAGCCGAGATGCAGTTCCATAGAAACTTGCCGTTTTACCGCTGAACCTAAAAATGGGTAGAAAGTACTTTTTCTCCCTTCCTGTTAATGCCACAGACTTCGCCTTTACAGGGCACACGTTTTCTATCTTCCCCGCTTCAGCCCATGAAATATTGAGCTTCAAATGTGTTGTTAACATTGTGTAAAAAAAGTTGCTCACAGGTGTTCTAGGAACACATTGTGAAATCGCGTTTATCTTTGCTTCTACACATTGGAATGTATTGTGCTTTGCTTTACACACCATTCTACAGTCAAGAGGAGAGAATTCATCAAGTTTAATAAGCAAAAACACTGTATAAGTCGAATTTCAGCATTTTTGTGTGACCGGGAAAACCACAGTCACAAGCCGAGATGCAGTTCCATAGAAACTTGCCATTTTACCGCTGAACCTAAAAATGGGTAGAAAGTACTTTTTCTCCCTTCCTGTTAATGCCACAGACTTCGCCTTTACAGGGCACACGTTTTCTATCTTCCCCGCTTCAGCCCATGAAATATTGAGCTTCAAATGTGTTGTTAACATTGTGTAAAAAAGTTGCTCACAGCTGTTCTAGGAACACATTGTGAAATCGCGTATATCTTTGCTTCTACACATAGGAATGTATTGTGCTTTGCTTTACACACTATTCTACAGTCAAGAGGAGAGAATTCATCAAGTTTAATAAGCAAAAACACTGTATAAGTCGAATTTCAGCATTTTTGTGTGACCGGGAAAACCACAGTCACAAGCCGAGATGCAGTTCCATAGAAACTTGCCATTTTACCGCTGAACCTAAAAATGGGTAGAAAGTACTTTTTCTCCCTTCCTGTTAATGCCACAGACTTCGCCTTTACAGGGCACACGTTTTCTATCTTCCCCGCTTCAGCCCATGAAATATTGAGCTTCAAATGTGTTGTTAACGTGGTGTAAAAAAGTTGCTCACAGCTGTTCTAGGAACACATTGTGAAATCGCGTATATCTTTGCTTCTACACATAGCAATGTATTGTGCTTTGCTTTACACACTATTCTACAGTCAAGAGGAGAGAATTCATCAAGTTTAATAAGCAAAAACACTGTATAAGTCGAATTTCAGCATTTTTGTGTGTCCGGGAAAACCACAGTCACAAGCCGAGATGCAGTTCCATAGAAACTTGCCATTTTACCGCTGAACCTAAAAATGGGTAGAAAGTACTTTTTCTCCCTTCCTGTTAATTCCACAGACTTCGCCTTTACAGGGCACACGTTTTCTATCTTCCCCGCTTCAGCCCATGAAATATTGAGCTTCAAATGTGTTGTTAACATTGTGTAAAAAAGTTGCTCACAGCTGTTCTAGGAACACATTGTGAAATCGCGTATATCTTTGCTTCTACACATAGCAATGTATTGTGCTTTGCTTTACACACTATTCTACAGTCAAGAGGAGAGAATTCATCAAGTTTAATAAGCAAAAACACTGTATAAGTCGAATTTCAGCATTTTTGTGTGACCGGGAAAACCACAGTCACAAGCCGAGATGCAGTTCCATAGAAACTTGCCATTTTACCGCTGAACCTAAAAATGGGTAGAAAGTACTTTTTCTCCCTTCCTGTTAATGTCACAGACTTCGCCTTTACATGGCACACGTTTTCTATCTTCCCCGCTTCAGCCCATGAAATATTGAGCTTCAAATGTGTTGTTAACGTGGTGTAAAAAAGTTGCTCACAGCTGTTCTAGGAACACATTGTGAAATCGCATATATCTTTGCTTCTACAAATAGCAGTGTATTGTGCTTTGCTTTACACACTATTCTACAGTCAAGAGATGAGAATTCATCAAGTTTAATAAGCAAAATCACTGTATAAGTCGAATTTCAGCATTTTTGTGTGACCGGGAAAACCACAGTCACAAGACGAGATGCAGTTCCATAGAAACTTCCCATTTTACCGCTGAACCTAAAAATGGGTAGAAAGTACTGTACTTTTTCTCCCTTCCTGTTAATGCCACAGACTTCGCCTTTACAGGGCACACGTTTTCTATCTTGCCCGCTTCAGCCCATGAAATATTGAGCTTCAAATGTGTTGTTAACATTGTGTAAAAAAAGTTGCTCACAGCTGTTCTAGGAACACATTGTGAAATCGCGTATATCTTTGCTTCTACACATAGGAATGTATTGTGCTTTGCTTTACACACTATTCTACAGTCAAGAGGAGAGAATTCATCAAGTTTAATAAGCAAAAACACTGTATAAGTCGAATTTCAGCATTTTTGTGTGACCGGGAAAACCACAGTCACAAGCCGAGATGCAGTTCCATAGAAACTTGCCGTTTTACCGCTGAACCTAAAAATGGGTAGAAAGTACTTTTTCTCCCTTCCTGTTAATGCCACGGACTTCGCCTTTACAGGGCACACGTTTTCTATCTTCCCCGCTTCAGCCCATGAAATATTGAGCTTCAAATGTGTTGTTAACGTTGTGTAAAAAAGTTGCTCACAGCTGTTTTGGGAACACATTGTGAAATCGCGTATATCTTTGCTTCTACACATAGAAATGTATTGTGCTTTGCTTTACACACTATTCTACAGTCAAGAGGAGAGAATTCATCAAGTTTAATAAGCAAAAACACTGTATAAGTCGAATTTCAGCATTTTTGTGTGACCGGGAAAACCACAGTCACAAGCCGAGATGCAGTTCCATAGAAACTTGCCGTTTTACCGCTGAACCTAAAAATGGGTAGAAAGTACTTTTTCTCCCTTCCTGTTAATGCCACAGACTTCGCCTTTACAGGGCACACGTTTTCTATCTTCCCCGCTTCAGCCCATGAAATATTGAGCTTCAAATGTGTTGTTAACATTGTGTAAAAAAGTTGCTCACAGCTGTTCTAGGAACACATTGTGAAATCGCGTATATCTTTGCTTCTACACATAGCAATGTATTGTGCTTTGCTTTACACACTATTCTACAGTCAAGAGGAGAGAATTCATCAAGTTTAATAAGCAAAAACACTGTATAAGTCGAATTTCAGCATTTTTGTGTGACCGGGAAAACCACAGTCACAAGCCGAGATGCAGTTCCATAGAAACTTGCCATTTTACCGCTGAACCTAAAAATGGGTAGAAAGTACTTTTTCTCCCTTCCTGTTAATGCCACAGACTTCGCCTTTACAGGGCACACGTTTTCTATCTTCCCCGCTTCAGCCCATGAAATATTGAGCTTCAAATGTGTTGTTAACGTGGTGTAAAAAAGTTGCTCACAGCTGTTCTAGGAACACATTGTGAAATCGCGTATATCTTTGCTTCTACACATAGCAATGTATTGTGCTTTGCTTTACACACTATTCTACAGTCAAGAGGAGAGAATTCATCAAGTTTAATAAGCAAAAACACTGTATAAGTCGAATTTCAGCATTTTTGTGTGACCGGGAAAACCACAGTCACAAGCCGAGATGCAGTTCCATAGAAACTTGCCATTTTACCGCTGAACCTAAAAATGGGTAGAAAGTACTTTTTCTCCCTTCCTGTTAATGCCACAGACTTCGCCTTTACAGGGCACACGTTTTCTATCTTGCCCGCTTCAGCCCATGAAATATTGAGCTTCAAATGTGTTGTTAACATTGTGTAAAAAAGTTGCTCACAGCTGTTCTAGGAACACATTGTGAAATCGCGTATATCTTTGCTTCTACACATAGGAATGTATTGTGCTTTGCTTTACACACTATTCTACAGTCAAGAGGAGAGAATTCATCAAGTTTAATAAGCAAAAACACTGTATAAGTCGAATTTCAGCATTTTTGTGTGACCGGGAAAACCACAGTCACAAGCCGAGATGCAGTTCCATAGAAACTTGCCATTTTACCGCTGAACCTAAAAATGGGTAGAAAGTACTTTTTCTCCCTTCCTGTTAATGCCACAGACTTCGCCTTTACAGGGCACACGTTTTCTATCTTCCCCGCTTCAGCCCATGAAATATTGAGCTTCAAATGTGTTGTTAACGTGGTGTAAAAAAGTTGCTCACAGCTGTTCTAGGAACACATTGTGAAATCGCGTATATCTTTGCTTCTACACATAGCAATGTATTGTGCTTTGCTTTACACACTATTCTACAGTCAAGAGGAGAGAATTCATCAAGTTTAATAAGCAAAAACACTGTATAAGTCGAATTTCAGCATTTTTGTGTGACCGGGAAAACCACAGTCACAAGCCGAGATGCAGTTCCATAGAAACTTGCCATTTTACCGCTGAACCTAAAAATGGGTAGAAAGTACTTTTTCTCCCTTCCTGTTAATGCGACAGACTTCGCCTTTACAGGGCACACGTTTTCTATCTTCCCCGCTTCAGCCCATGAAATATTGAGCTTCAAATGTGTTGTTAACGTGGTGTAAAAAAGTTGCTCACAGCTGTTCTAGGAACACATTGTGAAATCGCGTATATCTTTGCTTCTACACATAGCAATGTATTGTGCTTTGCTTTACACACTATTCTACAGTCAAGAGGAGAGAATTCATCAAGTTTAATAAGCAAAAACACTGTATAAGTCGAATTTCAGCATTTTTGTGTGACCGGGAAAACCACAGTCACAAGCCGAGATGCAGTTCCATAGAAACTTGCCATTTTACCGCTGAACCTAAAAATGGGTAGAAAGTACTTTTTCTCCCTTCCTGTTAATGCCACAGACTTCGCCTTTACAGGGCACACGTTTTCTATCTTCCCCGCTTCAGCCCATGAAATATTGAGCTTCAAATGTGTTGTTAACATTGTGTAAAAAAGTTGCTCACAGCTGTTCTAGGAACACATTGTGAAATCGCGTATATCTTTGCTTCTACACATAGCAATGTATTGTGCTTTGCTTTACACACTATTCTACAGTCAAGAGGAGAGAATTCATCAAGTTTAATAAGCAAAAACACTGTATAAGTCGAATTTCAGCATTTTTGTGTGACCGGGAAAACCACAGTCACAAGCCGAGATGCAGTTCCATAGAAACTTGCCATTTTACCGCTGAACCTAAAAATGGGTAGAAAGTACTTTTTCTCCCTTCCTGTTAATGCCACAGACTTCGCCTTTACAGGGCACACGTTTTCTATCTTCCCCGCTTCAGCCCATGAAATATTGAGCTTCAAATGTGTTGTTAACGTGGTGTAAAAAAGTTGCTCACAGCTGTTCTAGGAACACATTGTGAAATCGCGTATATCTTTGCTTCTACACATAGCAATGTATTGTGCTTTGCTTTACACACTATTCTACAGTCAAGAGGAGAGAATTCATCAAGTTTAATAAGCAAAAACACTGTATAAGTCGAATTTCAGCATTTTTGTGTGACCGGGAAAACCACAGTCACAAGCCGAGATGCAGTTCCATAGAAACTTGCCATTTTACCGCTGAACCTAAAAATGGGTAGAAAGTACTTTTTCTCCCTTCCTGTTAATGCCACAGACTTCGCCTTTACAGGGCACACGTTTTCTATCTTCCCCGCTTCAGCCCATGAATTATTGAGCTTCAAATGTGTTGTTAACGTTGTGTAAAAAAGTTGCTCACAGCTGTTCTAGGAACACATTGTGAAATCGCGTATATCTTTGCTTCTACACATAGCAATGTATTGTGCTTTGCTTTACACACTATTCTACAGTCAAGAGGAGAGAATTCATCAAGTTTAATAAGCAAAAACACTGTATAGGTCGAATTTCAGCATTTTTGTGTGACCGGGAAAACCACAGTCACAAGCCGAGATGCAGTTCCATAGAAACTTGCCATTTTACCGCTGAACCTAAAAATGGGTAGAAAGTACTTTTTCTCCCTTCCTGTTAATGCCACAGACTTCGCCTTTACAGGGCACACGTTTTCTATCTTCCCCGCTTCAGCCCATGAAATATTGAGCTTCAAATGTGTTGTTAACATTGTGTAAAAAAGTTGCTCACAGCTGTTCTAGGAACACATTGTGAAATCGCGTATATCTTTGCTTCTACACATAGCAATGTATTGTGCTTTGCTTTACACACTATTCTACAGTCAAGAGGAGAGAATTCATCAAGTTTAATAAGCAAAAACACTGTATAAGTCGAATTTCAGCATTTTTGTGTGACCGGGAAAACCACAGTCACAAGACGAGATGCAGTTCCATAGAAACTTGCCATTTTACCGCTGAACCTAAAAATGGGTAGAAAGTACTTTTTCTCCCTTCCTGTTAATGTCACAGACTTCGCCTTTACAGGGCACACGTTTTCTATCTTCCCCGCTTCAGCCCATGAAATATTGAGCTTCAAATGTGTTGTTAACGTGGTGTAAAAAAGTTGCTCACAGCTGTTCTAGGAACACATTGTGAAATCGCATATATCTTTGCTTCTACAAATAGCAATGTATTGTGCTTTGCTTTACACACTATTCTACAGTCAAGAGATGAGAATTCATCAAGTTTAATAAGCAAAAACGCTGTATAAGTCGAATTTCAGCATTTTTGTGTGACCGGGAAAACCACAGTCACAAGCCGAGATGCAGTTCCATAGAAACTTGCCATTTTACCGCTGAACCTAAAAATGGGTAGAAAGTACTTTTTCTCCCTTCCTGTTAATGCCACAGACTTCGCCTTTACAGGGCACACGTTTTCTATCTTCCCCGCTTCAGCCCATGAAATATTGAGCTTCAAATGTGTTGTTAACGTGGTGTAAAAAAGTTGCTCACAGCTGTTCTAGGAACACATTGTGAAATCGCGTATATCTTTGCTTCTACACATAGCAATGTATTGTGCTTTGCTTTACACACTATTCTACAGTCAAGAGGAGAGAATTCATCAAGTTTAATAAGCAAAAACACTGTATAAGTCGAATTTCAGCATTTTTGTGTGACCGGGAAAACCACAGTCACAAGCCGAGATGCAGTTCCATAGAAACTTGCCATTTTACCGCTGAACCTAAAAATGGGTAGAAAGTACTTTTTCTCCCTTCCTGTTAATGCCACAGACTTCGCCTTTACAGGGCACACGTTTTCTATCTTCCCCGCTTCAGCCCATGAAATATTGAGCTTCAAATGTGTTGTTAACATTGTGTAAAAAAGTTGCTCACAGCTGTTCTAGGAACACATTGTGAAATCGCGTATATCTTTGCTTCTACACATAGCAATGTATTGTGCTTTGCTTTACACACCATTCTACAGTCAAGAGGAGAGAATTCATCAAGTTTAATAAGCAAAAACACTGTATAAGTCGAATTTCAGCATTTTTGTGTGACCGGTAAAACCACAGTCACAAGCCGAGATGCAGTTCCATAGAAACTTGCCATTTTACCGCTGAACCTAAAAATGGGTAGAAAGTACTTTTTCTCCCTTCCTGTTAATGCCACAGACTTCGCCTTTACAGGGCACACGTTTTCTATCTTCCCCGCTTCAGCCCATGAAATATTGAGCTTCAAATGTGTTGTTAACGTGGTGTAAAAAAGTTGCTCACAGCTGTTCTAGGAACACATTGTGAAATCGCATATATCTTTGCTTCTACAAATAGCAATGTATTGTGCTTTGCTTTACACACTATTCTACAGTCAAGAGATGAGAATTCATCAAGTTTAATAAGCAAAAACACTGTATAAGTCGAATTTCAGCATTTTTGTGTGACCGGGAAAACCACAGTCACAAGCCGAGATACAGTTCCATAGAAACTTGCCATTTTACCGCTGAACCTAAAAATGGGTAGAAAGTACTTTTTCTCCCTTCCTGTTAATGCCACAGACTTCGCCTTTACAGGGCACACGTTTTCTATCTTCCGCGCTTCAGCCCATGAAATATTGAGCTTCAAATGTGTTGTTAACGTGGTGTAAAAAAGTTGCTCACAGCTGTTCTAGGAACACATTGTGAAATCGCGTATATCTTTGCTTCTACACATAGCAATGTATTGTGCTTTGCTTTACACACTCTTCTACAGTCAAGAGGAGAGAATTCATCAAGTTTAATAAGCAAAAACACTGTATAAGTCGAATTTCAGCATTTTTGTGTGACCGGTAAAACCACAGTCACAAGCCGAGATGCAGTTCCATAGAAACTTGCCATTTTACCGCTGAACCTAAAAATGGGTAGAAAGTACTTTTTCTCCCTTCCTGTTAATGCCACAGACTTCGCCTTTACAGGGCACACGTTTTCTATCTTCCCCGCTTCAGCCCATGAAATATTGAGCTTCAAATGTGTTGTTAACATTGTGTAAAAAAGTTGCTCACAGCTGTTCTAGGAACACATTGTGAAATCGCGTATATCTTTGCTTCTACACATAGCAATGTATTGTGCTTTGCTTTACACACCATTCTACAGTCAAGAGGAGAGAATTCATCAAGTTTAATAAGCAAAAACACTGTATAAGTCGAATTTCAGCATTTTTGTGTGACCGGGAAAACCACAGTCACAAGACGAGATGCAGTTCCATAGAGACTTGCCATTTTACCGCTGAACCTAAAAATGGGTAGAAAGTACTTTTTCTCCCTTCCTGTTAATGCCACAGACTTCGCCTTTACAGGGCACACGTTTTCTATCTTCCCCGCTTCAGCCCATGAAATATTGAGCTTCAAATGTGTTGTTAACATTGTGTAAAAAAGTTGCTCACAGCTGTTCTAGGAACACATTGTGAAATCGCGTATATCTTTGCTTCTACACATAGCAATGTATTGTGCTTTGCTTTACACACCATTCTAAAGTCAAGAGGAGAGAATTCATCAAGTTTAATAAGCAAAAACACTGTATAAGTCGAATTTCAGCATTTTTGTGTGACCGGTAAAACCACAGTCACAAGCCGAGATGCAGTTCCATAGAAACTTGCCATTTTACCGCTGAACCTAAAAATGGGTAGAAAGTACTTTTTCTCCCTTCCTGTTAATGCCACAGACTTCGCCTTTACAGGGCACACGTTTTCTATCTTCCCCGCTTCAGCCCATGAAATATTGAGCTTCAAATGTGTTGTTAACGTGGTGTAAAAAAGTTGCTCACAGCTGTTCTAGGAACACATTGTGAAATCGCATATATCTTTGCTTCTACAAATAGCAATGTATTGTGCTTTGCTTTACACACTATTCTACAGTCAAGAGATGAGAATTCATCAAGTTTAATAAGCAAAAACACTGTATAAGTCGAATTTCAGCATTTTTGTGTGACCGGGAAAACCACAGTCACAAGCCGAGATACAGTTCCGTAGAAACTTGCCATTTTACCGCTGAACCTAAAAATGGGTAGAAAGTACTTTTTCTCCCTTCCTGTTAATGCCACAGACTTCGCCTTTACAGGGCACACGTTTTCTATCTTCCGCGCTTCAGCCCATGAAATATTGAGCTTCAAATGTGTTGTTAACGTGGTGTAAAAAAGTTGCTCACAGCTGTTCTAGGAACACATTGTGAAATCGCGTATATCTTTGCTTCTACACATAGGAATGTATTGTGCTTTGCTTTACACACTCTTCTACAGTCAAGAGGAGAGAATTCATCAAGTTTAATAAGCAAAAACACTGTATAAGTCGAATTTCAGCATTTTTGTGTGACCGGTAAAACCACAGTCACAAGCCGAGATGCAGTTCCATAGAAACTTGCCATTTTACCGCTGAACCTAAAAATGGGTAGAAAGTACTTTTTCTCCCTTCCTGTTAATGCCACAGACTTCGCCTTTACAGGGCACACGTTTTCTATCTTCCCCGCTTCAGCCCATGAAATATTGAGCTTCAAATGTGTTGTTAACATTGTGTAAAAAAGTTGCTCACAGCTGTTCTAGGAACACATTGTGAAATCGCGTATATCTTTGCTTCTACACATAGCAATGTATTGTGCTTTGCTTTACACACCATTCTACAGTCAAGAGGAGAGAATTCATCAAGTTTAATAAGCAAAAACACTGTATAAGTCGAATTTCAGCATTTTTGTGTGACCGGGAAAACCACAGTCACAAGACGAGATGCAGTTCCATAGAGACTTGCCATTTTACCGCTGAACCTAAAAATGGGTAGAAAGTACTTTTTCTCCCTTCCTGTTAATGCCACAGACTTCGCCTTTACAGGGCACACGTTTTCTATCTTCCCCGCTTCAGCCCATGAAATATTGAGCTTCAAATGTGTTGTTAACATTGTGTAAAAAAGTTGCTCACAGCTGTTCTAGGAACACATTGTGAAATCGCGTATATCTTTGCTTCTACACATAGCAATGTATTGTGCTTTGCTTTACACACCATTCTACAGTCAAGAGGAGAGAATTCATCAAGTTTAATAAGCAAAAACACTGTATAAGTCGAATTTCAGCATTTTTGTGTGACCGGTAAAACCACAGTCACAAGCCGAGATGCAGTTCCATAGAAACTTGCCATTTTACCGCTGAACCTAAAAATGGGTAGAAAGTACTTTTTCTCCCTTCCTGTTAATGCCACAGACTTCGCCTTTACAGGGCACACGTTTTCTATCTTCCGCGCTTCAGCCCATGAAATATTGAGCTTCAAATGTGTTGTTAACGTGGTGTAAAAAAGTTGCTCACAGCTGTTCTAGGAACACATTGTGAAATCGCGTATATCTTTGCTTCTACACATAGGAATGTATTGTGCTTTGCTTTACACACTCTTCTACAGTCAAGAGGAGAGAATTCATCAAGTTTAATAAGCAAAAACACTGTATAAGTCGAATTTCAGCATTTTTGTGTGACCGGTAAAACCACAGTCACAAGCCGAGATGCAGTTCCATAGAAACTTGCCATTTTACCGCTGAACCTAAAAATGGGTAGAAAGTACTTTTTCTCCCTTCCTGTTAATGCCACAGACTTCGCCTTTACAGGGCACACGTTTTCTATCTTCCCCGCTTCAGCCCATGAAATATTGAGCTTCAAATGTGTTGTTAACATTGTGTAAAAAAGTTGCTCACAGCTGTTCTAGGAACACATTGTGAAATCGCGTATATCTTTGCTTCTACACATAGCAATGTATTGTGCTTTGCTTTACACACCATTCTACAGTCAAGAGGAGAGAATTCATCAAGTTTAATAAGCAAAAACACTGTATAAGTCGAATTTCAGCATTTTTGTGTGACCGGGAAAACCACAGTCACAAGACGAGATGCAGTTCCATAGAGACTTGCCATTTTACCGCTGAACCTAAAAATGGGTAGAAAGTACTTTTTCTCCCTTCCTGTTAATGCCACAGACTTCGCCTTTACAGGGCACACGTTTTCTATCTTCCCCGCTTCAGCCCATGAAATATTGAGCTTCAAATGTGTTGTTAACATTGTGTAAAAAAGTTGCTCACAGCTGTTCTAGGAACACATTGTGAAATCGCGTATATCTTTGCTTCTACACATAGCAATGTATTGTGCTTTGCTTTACACACCATTCTACAGTCAAGAGGAGAGAATTCATCAAGTTTAATAAGCAAAAACACTGTATAAGTCGAATTTCAGCATTTTTGTGTGACCGGTAAAACCACAGTCACAAGCCGAGATGCAGTTCCATAGAAACTTGCCATTTTACCGCTGAACCTAAAAATGGGTAGAAAGTACTTTTTCTCCCTTCCTGTTAATGCCACAGACTTCGCCTTTACAGGGCACACGTTTTCTATCTTCCCCGCTTCAGCCCATGAAATATTGAGCTTCAAATGTGTTGTTAACATTGTGTAAAAAAGTTGCTCACAGCTGTTCTAGGAACACATTGTGAAATCGCGTATATCTTTGCTTCTACACATAGCAATGTATTGTGCTTTGCTTTACACACTATTCTACAGTCAAGAGGAGAGAATTCATCAAGTTTAATAAGCAAAAACACTGTATAAGTCGAATTTCAGCATTTTTGTGTGACCGGGAAAACCACAGTCACAAGACGAGATGCAGTTCCATAGAGACTTGCCATTTTACCGCTGAACCTTAAAATGGGTAGAAAGTACTTTTTCTCCCTTCCTGTTAATGCCACAGACTTCGCCTGTACAGGGCACACGTTTTCTATCTTCCCCGCTTCAGCCCATGAAATATTGAGCTTCAAATGTGTTGTTAACGTTGTGTAAAAAAGTTGCTCACAGCTGTTCTAGGAACACATTGTGAAATCGCGTATATCTTTGCTTCTACACATAGCAATGTATTGTGCTTTGCTTTACACACTATTCTACAGTCAAGAGGAGAGAATTCATCAAGTTTAATAAGCAAAAACACTGTATAAGTCGAATTTCAGCATTTTTGTGTGACCGGTAAAACCACAGTCACAAGCCGAGATGCAGTTCCATAGAAACTTGCCATTTTACCGCTGAACCTAAAAATGGGTAGAAAGTACTTTTTCTCCCTTCCTGTTAATGCCACAGACTTCGCCTTTACAGGGAACACGTTTTCTATCTTCCCCGCTTCAGCCCATGAAATATTGAGCTTCAAATGTGTTGTTAACGTTGTGTAAAAAAGTTGCTCACAGCTGTTCTAGGAACACATTGTGAAATCGCGTATATCTTTGCTTCTACACATAGCAATGTATTGTGCTTTGCTTTACACACTATTCTACAGTCAAGAGGAGAGAATTCATCAAGTTTAATAAGCAAAAACACTGTATAAGTCGAATTTCAGCATTTTTGTGTGACCGGGAAAACCACAGTCACAAGCCGAGATGCAGTTCCATAGAAACTTGCCATTTTACCGCTGAACCTAAAAATGGGTAGAAAGTACTTTTTCTCCCTTCCTGTTAATGTCACAGACTTCGCCTTTACAGGGCACACGTTTTCTATCTTCCCCGCTTCAGCCCATGAAATATTGAGCTTCAAATGTGTTGTTAACGTGGTGTAAAAAAGTTGCTCACAGCTGTTCTAGGAACACATTGTGAAATCGCATATATCTTTGCTTCTACACATAGCAATGTATTGTGCTTTGCTTTACACACTATTCTACAGTCAAGAGATGAGAATTCATCAAGTTTAATAAGCAAAAACACTGTATAAGTCAAATTTCAGCATTTTTGTGTGACCGGTAAAACCACAGTCACAAGCCGAGATGCAGTTCCATAGAAACTTGCCATTTTACCGCTGAACCTAAAAATGGGTAGAAAGTACTTTTTCTCCCTTCCTGTTAATGCCACAGACTTCGCCTTTACAGGGCACACGTTTTCTATCTTCCGCGCTTCAGCCCATGAAATATTGAGCTTCAAATGTGTTGTTAACGTGGTGTAAAAAAGTTGCTCACAGCTGTTCTAGGAACACATTGTGAAATCGCGTATATCTTTGCTTCTACACATAGGAATGTATTGTGCTTTGCTTTACACACTCTTCTACAGTCAAGAGGAGAGAATTCATCAAGTTTAATAAGCAAAAACACTGTATAAGTCGAATTTCAGCATTTTTGTGTGACCGGTAAAACCACAGTCACAAGCCGAGATGCAGTTCCATAGAAACTTGCCATTTTACCGCTGAACCTAAAAATGGGTAGAAAGTACTTTTTCTCCCTTCCTGTTAATGCCACAGACTTCGCCTTTACAGGGCACACGTTTTCTATCTTCCCCGCTTCAGCCCATGAAATATTGAGCTTCAAATGTGTTGTTAACATTGTGTAAAAAAGTTGCTCACAGCTGTTCTAGGAACACATTGTGAAATCGCGTATATCTTTGCTTCTACACATAGCAATGTATTGTGCTTTGCTTTACACACCATTCTACAGTCAAGAGGAGAGAATTCATCAAGTTTAATAAGCAAAAACACTGTATAAGTCGAATTTCAGCATTTTTGTGTGACCGGTAAAACCACAGTCACAAGCCGAGATGCAGTTCCATAGAAACTTGCCATTTTACCGCTGAACCTAAAAATGGGTAGAAAGTACTTTTTCTCCCTTCCTGTTAATGCCACAGACTTCGCCTTTACAGGGCACACGTTTTCTATCTTCCGCGCTTCAGCCCATGAAATATTGAGCTTCAAATGTGTTGTTAACGTGGTGTAAAAAAGTTGCTCACAGCTGTTCTAGGAACACATTGTGAAATCGCGTATATCTTTGCTTCTACACATAGGAATGTATTGTGCTTTGCTTTACACACTCTTCTACAGTCAAGAGGAGAGAATTCATCAAGTTTAATAAGCAAAAACACTGTATAAGTCGAATTTCAGCATTTTTGTGTGACCGGTAAAACCACAGTCACAAGCCGAGATGCAGTTCCATAGAAACTTGCCATTTTACCGCTGAACCTAAAAATGGGTAGAAAGTACTTTTTCTCCCTTCCTGTTAATGCCACAGACTTCGCCTTTACAGGGCACACGTTTTCTATCTTCCCCGCTTCAGCCCATGAAATATTGAGCTTCAAATGTGTTGTTAACATTGTGTAAAAAAGTTGCTCACAGCTGTTCTAGGAACACATTGTGAAATCGCGTATATCTTTGCTTCTACACATAGCAATGTATTGTGCTTTGCTTTACACACCATTCTACAGTCAAGAGGAGAGAATTCATCAAGTTTAATAAGCAAAAACACTGTATAAGTCGAATTTCAGCATTTTTGTGTGACCGGGAAAACCACAGTCACAAGACGAGATGCAGTTCCATAGAGACTTGCCATTTTACCGCTGAACCTAAAAATGGGTAGAAAGTACTTTTTCTCCCTTCCTGTTAATGCCACAGACTTCGCCTTTACAGGGCACACGTTTTCTATCTTCCCCGCTTCAGCCCATGAAATATTGAGCTTCAAATGTGTTGTTAACATTGTGTAAAAAAGTTGCTCACAGCTGTTCTAGGAACACATTGTGAAATCGCGTATATCTTTGCTTCTACACATAGCAATGTATTGTGCTTTGCTTTACACACCATTCTACAGTCAAGAGGAGAGAATTCATCAAGTTTAATAAGCAAAAACACTGTATAAGTCGAATTTCAGCATTTTTGTGTGACCGGTAAAACCACAGTCACAAGCCGAGATGCAGTTCCATAGAAACTTGCCATTTTACCGCTGAACCTAAAAATGGGTAGAAAGTACTTTTTCTCCCTTCCTGTTAATGCCACAGACTTCGCCTTTACAGGGCACACGTTTTCTATCTTCCCCGCTTCAGCCCATGAAATATTGAGCTTCAAATGTGTTGTTAACATTGTGTAAAAAAGTTGCTCACAGCTGTTCTAGGAACACATTGTGAAATCGCGTATATCTTTGCTTCTACACATAGCAATGTATTGTGCTTTGCTTTACACACTATTCTACAGTCAAGAGGAGAGAATTCATCAAGTTTAATAAGCAAAAACACTGTATAAGTCGAATTTCAGCATTTTTGTGTGACCGGGAAAACCACAGTCACAAGACGAGATGCAGTTCCATAGAGACTTGCCATTTTACCGCTGAACCTTAAAATGGGTAGAAAGTACTTTTTCTCCCTTCCTGTTAATGCCACAGACTTCGCCTGTACAGGGCACACGTTTTCTATCTTCCCCGCTTCAGCCCATGAAATATTGAGCTTCAAATGTGTTGTTAACGTTGTGTAAAAAAGTTGCTCACAGCTGTTCTAGGAACACATTGTGAAATCGCGTATATCTTTGCTTCTACACATAGCAATGTATTGTGCTTTGCTTTACACACTATTCTACAGTCAAGAGGAGAGAATTCATCAAGTTTAATAAGCAAAAACACTGTATAAGTCGAATTTCAGCATTTTTGTGTGACCGGTAAAACCACAGTCACAAGCCGAGATGCAGTTCCATAGAAACTTGCCATTTTACCGCTGAACCTAAAAATGGGTAGAAAGTACTTTTTCTCCCTTCCTGTTAATGCCACAGACTTCGCCTTTACAGGGAACACGTTTTCTATCTTCCCCGCTTCAGCCCATGAAATATTGAGCTTCAAATGTGTTGTTAACGTTGTGTAAAAAAGTTGCTCACAGCTGTTCTAGGAACACATTGTGAAATCGCGTATATCTTTGCTTCTACACATAGCAATGTATTGTGCTTTGCTTTACACACTATTCTACAGTCAAGAGGAGAGAATTCATCAAGTTTAATAAGCAAAAACACTGTATAAGTCGAATTTCAGCATTTTTGTGTGACCGGGAAAACCACAGTCACAAGCCGAGATGCAGTTCCATAGAAACTTGCCATTTTACCGCTGAACCTAAAAATGGGTAGAAAGTACTTTTTCTCCCTTCCTGTTAATGTCACAGACTTCGCCTTTACAGGGCACACGTTTTCTATCTTCCCCGCTTCAGCCCATGAAATATTGAGCTTCAAATGTGTTGTTAACGTGGTGTAAAAAAGTTGCTCACAGCTGTTCTAGGAACACATTGTGAAATCGCATATATCTTTGCTTCTACACATAGCAATGTATTGTGCTTTGCTTTACACACTATTCTACAGTCAAGAGATGAGAATTCATCAAGTTTAATAAGCAAAAACACTGTATAAGTCAAATTTCAGCATTTTTGTGTGACCGGTAAAACCACAGTCACAAGCCGAGATGCAGTTCCATAGAAACTTGCCATTTTACCGCTGAACCTAAAAATGGGTAGAAAGTACTTTTTCTCCCTTCCTGTTAATGCCACAGACTTCGCCTTTACAGGGCACACGTTTTCTATCTTCCGCGCTTCAGCCCATGAAATATTGAGCTTCAAATGTGTTGTTAACGTGGTGTAAAAAAGTTGCTCACAGCTGTTCTAGGAACACATTGTGAAATCGCGTATATCTTTGCTTCTACACATAGGAATGTATTGTGCTTTGCTTTACACACTCTTCTACAGTCAAGAGGAGAGAATTCATCAAGTTTAATAAGCAAAAACACTGTATAAGTCGAATTTCAGCATTTTTGTGTGACCGGTAAAACCACAGTCACAAGCCGAGATGCAGTTCCATAGAAACTTGCCATTTTACCGCTGAACCTAAAAATGGGTAGAAAGTACTTTTTCTCCCTTCCTGTTAATGCCACAGACTTCGCCTTTACAGGGCACACGTTTTCTATCTTCCCCGCTTCAGCCCATGAAATATTGAGCTTCAAATGTGTTGTTAACATTGTGTAAAAAAGTTGCTCACAGCTGTTCTAGGAACACATTGTGAAATCGCGTATATCTTTGCTTCTACACATAGCAATGTATTGTGCTTTGCTTTACACACCATTCTACAGTCAAGAGGAGAGAATTCATCAAGTTTAATAAGCAAAAACACTGTATAAGTCGAATTTCAGCATTTTTGTGTGACCGGGAAAACCACAGTCACAAGACGAGATGCAGTTCCATAGAGACTTGCCATTTTACCGCTGAACCTAAAAATGGGTAGAAAGTACTTTTTCTCCCTTCCTGTTAATGCCACAGACTTCGCCTTTACAGGGCACACGTTTTCTATCTTCCCCGCTTCAGCCCATGAAATATTGAGCTTCAAATGTGTTGTTAACATTGTGTAAAAAAGTTGCTCACAGCTGTTCTAGGAACACATTGTGAAATCGCGTATATCTTTGCTTCTACACATAGCAATGTATTGTGCTTTGCTTTACACACTATTCTACAGTCAAGAGGAGAGAATTCATCAAGTTTAATAAGCAAAAACACTGTATAAGTCGAATTTCAGCATTTTTGTGTGACCGGTAAAACCACAGTCACAAGCCGAGATGCAGTTCCATAGAAACTTGCCATTTTACCGCTGAACCTAAAAATGGGTAGAAAGTACTTTTTCTCCCTTCCTGTTAATGCCACAGACTTCGCCTTTACAGGGAACACGTTTTCTATCTTCCCCGCTTCAGCCCATGAAATATTGAGCTTCAAATGTGTTGTTAACGTTGTGTAAAAAAGTTGCTCACAGCTGTTCTAGGAACACATTGTGAAATCGCGTATATCTTTGCTTCTACACATAGCAATGTATTGTGCTTTGCTTTACACACTATTCTACAGTCAAGAGGAGAGAATTCATCAAGTTTAATAAGCAAAAACACTGTATAAGTCGAATTTCAGCATTTTTGTGTGACCGGGAAAACCACAGTCACAAGCCGAGATGCAGTTCCATAGAAACTTGCCATTTTACCGCTGAACCTAAAAATGGGTAGAAAGTACTTTTTCTCCCTTCCTGTTAATGTCACAGACTTCGCCTTTACAGGGCACACGTTTTCTATCTTCCCCGCTTCAGCCCATGAAATATTGAGCTTCAAATGTGTTGTTAACGTGGTGTAAAAAAGTTGCTCACAGCTGTTCTAGGAACACATTGTGAAATCGCATATATCTTTGCTTCTACACATAGCAATGTATTGTGCTTTGCTTTACACACTATTCTACAGTCAAGAGATGAGAATTCATCAAGTTTAATAAGCAAAAACACTGTATAAGTCAAATTTCAGCATTTTTGTGTGACCGGTAAAACCACAGTCACAAGCCGAGATGCAGTTCCATAGAAACTTGCCATTTTACCGCTGAACCTAAAAATGGGTAGAAAGTACTTTTTCTCCCTTCCTGTTAATGCCACAGACTTCGCCTTTACAGGGCACACGTTTTCTATCTTCCGCGCTTCAGCCCATGAAATATTGAGCTTCAAATGTGTTGTTAACGTGGTGTAAAAAAGTTGCTCACAGCTGTTCTAGGAACACATTGTGAAATCGCGTATATCTTTGCTTCTACACATAGGAATGTATTGTGCTTTGCTTTACACACTCTTCTACAGTCAAGAGGAGAGAATTCATCAAGTTTAATAAGCAAAAACACTGTATAAGTCGAATTTCAGCATTTTTGTGTGACCGGTAAAACCACAGTCACAAGCCGAGATGCAGTTCCATAGAAACTTGCCATTTTACCGCTGAACCTAAAAATGGGTAGAAAGTACTTTTTCTCCCTTCCTGTTAATGCCACAGACTTCGCCTTTACAGGGCACACGTTTTCTATCTTCCCCGCTTCAGCCCATGAAATATTGAGCTTCAAATGTGTTGTTAACATTGTGTAAAAAAGTTGCTCACAGCTGTTCTAGGAACACATTGTGAAATCGCGTATATCTTTGCTTCTACACATAGCAATGTATTGTGCTTTGCTTTACACACCATTCTACAGTCAAGAGGAGAGAATTCATCAAGTTTAATAAGCAAAAACACTGTATAAGTCGAATTTCAGCATTTTTGTGTGACCGGGAAAACCACAGTCACAAGACGAGATGCAGTTCCATAGAGACTTGCCATTTTACCGCTGAACCTAAAAATGGGTAGAAAGTACTTTTTCTCCCTTCCTGTTAATGCCACAGACTTCGCCTTTACAGGGCACACGTTTTCTATCTTCCCCGCTTCAGCCCATGAAATATTGAGCTTCAAATGTGTTGTTAACATTGTGTAAAAAAGTTGCTCACAGCTGTTCTAGGAACACATTGTGAAATCGCGTATATCTTTGCTTCTACACATAGCAATGTATTGTGCTTTGCTTTACACACCATTCTACAGTCAAGAGGAGAGAATTCATCAAGTTTAATAAGCAAAAACACTGTATAAGTCGAATTTCAGCATTTTTGTGTGACCGGTAAAACCACAGTCACAAGCCGAGATGCAGTTCCATAGAAACTTGCCATTTTACCGCTGAACCTAAAAATGGGTAGAAAGTACTTTTTCTCCCTTCCTGTTAATGCCACAGACTTCGCCTTTACAGGGCACACGTTTTCTATCTTCCCCGCTTCAGCCCATGAAATATTGAGCTTCAAATGTGTTGTTAACATTGTGTAAAAAAGTTGCTCACAGCTGTTCTAGGAACACATTGTGAAATCGCGTATATCTTTGCTTCTACACATAGCAATGTATTGTGCTTTGCTTTACACACTATTCTACAGTCAAGAGGAGAGAATTCATCAAGTTTAATAAGCAAAAACACTGTATAAGTCGAATTTCAGCATTTTTGTGTGACCGGGAAAACCACAGTCACAAGACGAGATGCAGTTCCATAGAGACTTGCCATTTTACCGCTGAACCTTAAAATGGGTAGAAAGTACTTTTTCTCCCTTCCTGTTAATGCCACAGACTTCGCCTGTACAGGGCACACGTTTTCTATCTTCCCCGCTTCAGCCCATGAAATATTGAGCTTCAAATGTGTTGTTAACGTTGTGTAAAAAAGTTGCTCACAGCTGTTCTAGGAACACATTGTGAAATCGCGTATATCTTTGCTTCTACACATAGCAATGTATTGTGCTTTGCTTTACACACTATTCTACAGTCAAGAGGAGAGAATTCATCAAGTTTAATAAGCAAAAACACTGTATAAGTCGAATTTCAGCATTTTTGTGTGACCGGTAAAACCACAGTCACAAGCCGAGATGCAGTTCCATAGAAACTTGCCATTTTACCGCTGAACCTAAAAATGGGTAGAAAGTACTTTTTCTCCCTTCCTGTTAATGCCACAGACTTCGCCTTTACAGGGAACACGTTTTCTATCTTCCCCGCTTCAGCCCATGAAATATTGAGCTTCAAATGTGTTGTTAACGTTGTGTAAAAAAGTTGCTCACAGCTGTTCTAGGAACACATTGTGAAATCGCGTATATCTTTGCTTCTACACATAGCAATGTATTGTGCTTTGCTTTACACACTATTCTACAGTCAAGAGGAGAGAATTCATCAAGTTTAATAAGCAAAAACACTGTATAAGTCGAATTTCAGCATTTTTGTGTGACCGGGAAAACCACAGTCACAAGCCGAGATGCAGTTCCATAGAAACTTGCCATTTTACCGCTGAACCTAAAAATGGGTAGAAAGTACTTTTTCTCCCTTCCTGTTAATGTCACAGACTTCGCCTTTACAGGGCACACGTTTTCTATCTTCCCCGCTTCAGCCCATGAAATATTGAGCTTCAAATGTGTTGTTAACGTGGTGTAAAAAAGTTGCTCACAGCTGTTCTAGGAACACATTGTGAAATCGCATATATCTTTGCTTCTACACATAGCAATGTATTGTGCTTTGCTTTACACACTATTCTACAGTCAAGAGATGAGAATTCATCAAGTTTAATAAGCAAAAACACTGTATAAGTCAAATTTCAGCATTTTTGTGTGACCGGTAAAACCACAGTCACAAGCCGAGATGCAGTTCCATAGAAACTTGCCATTTTACCGCTGAACCTAAAAATGGGTAGAAAGTACTTTTTCTCCCTTCCTGTTAATGCCACAGACTTCGCCTTTACAGGGCACACGTTTTCTATCTTCCGCGCTTCAGCCCATGAAATATTGAGCTTCAAATGTGTTGTTAACGTGGTGTAAAAAAGTTGCTCACAGCTGTTCTAGGAACACATTGTGAAATCGCGTATATCTTTGCTTCTACACATAGGAATGTATTGTGCTTTGCTTTACACACTCTTCTACAGTCAAGAGGAGAGAATTCATCAAGTTTAATAAGCAAAAACACTGTATAAGTCGAATTTCAGCATTTTTGTGTGACCGGTAAAACCACAGTCACAAGCCGAGATGCAGTTCCATAGAAACTTGCCATTTTACCGCTGAACCTAAAAATGGGTAGAAAGTACTTTTTCTCCCTTCCTGTTAATGCCACAGACTTCGCCTTTACAGGGCACACGTTTTCTATCTTCCCCGCTTCAGCCCATGAAATATTGAGCTTCAAATGTGTTGTTAACATTGTGTAAAAAAGTTGCTCACAGCTGTTCTAGGAACACATTGTGAAATCGCGTATATCTTTGCTTCTACACATAGCAATGTATTGTGCTTTGCTTTACACACCATTCTACAGTCAAGAGGAGAGAATTCATCAAGTTTAATAAGCAAAAACACTGTATAAGTCGAATTTCAGCATTTTTGTGTGACCGGGAAAACCACAGTCACAAGACGAGATGCAGTTCCATAGAGACTTGCCATTTTACCGCTGAACCTAAAAATGGGTAGAAAGTACTTTTTCTCCCTTCCTGTTAATGCCACAGACTTCGCCTTTACAGGGCACACGTTTTCTATCTTCCCCGCTTCAGCCCATGAAATATTGAGCTTCAAATGTGTTGTTAACATTGTGTAAAAAAGTTGCTCACAGCTGTTCTAGGAACACATTGTGAAATCGCGTATATCTTTGCTTCTACACATAGCAATGTATTGTGCTTTGCTTTACACACCATTCTACAGTCAAGAGGAGAGAATTCATCAAGTTTAATAAGCAAAAACACTGTATAAGTCGAATTTCAGCATTTTTGTGTGACCGGTAAAACCACAGTCACAAGCCGAGATGCAGTTCCATAGAAACTTGCCATTTTACCGCTGAACCTAAAAATGGGTAGAAAGTACTTTTTCTCCCTTCCTGTTAATGCCACAGACTTCGCCTTTACAGGGCACACGTTTTCTATCTTCCCCGCTTCAGCCCATGAAATATTGAGCTTCAAATGTGTTGTTAACATTGTGTAAAAAAGTTGCTCACAGCTGTTCTAGGAACACATTGTGAAATCGCGTATATCTTTGCTTCTACACATAGCAATGTATTGTGCTTTGCTTTACACACTATTCTACAGTCAAGAGGAGAGAATTCATCAAGTTTAATAAGCAAAAACACTGTATAAGTCGAATTTCAGCATTTTTGTGTGACCGGGAAAACCACAGTCACAAGACGAGATGCAGTTCCATAGAGACTTGCCATTTTACCGCTGAACCTTAAAATGGGTAGAAAGTACTTTTTCTCCCTTCCTGTTAATGCCACAGACTTCGCCTGTACAGGGCACACGTTTTCTATCTTCCCCGCTTCAGCCCATGAAATATTGAGCTTCAAATGTGTTGTTAACGTTGTGTAAAAAAGTTGCTCACAGCTGTTCTAGGAACACATTGTGAAATCGCGTATATCTTTGCTTCTACACATAGCAATGTATTGTGCTTTGCTTTACACACTATTCTACAGTCAAGAGGAGAGAATTCATCAAGTTTAATAAGCAAAAACACTGTATAAGTCGAATTTCAGCATTTTTGTGTGACCGGTAAAACCACAGTCACAAGCCGAGATGCAGTTCCATAGAAACTTGCCATTTTACCGCTGAACCTAAAAATGGGTAGAAAGTACTTTTTCTCCCTTCCTGTTAATGCCACAGACTTCGCCTTTACAGGGCACACGTTTTCTATCTTCCCCGCTTCAGCCCATGAAATATTGAGCTTCAAATGTGTTGTTAACGTTGTGTAAAAAAGTTGCTCACAGCTGTTCTAGGAACACATTGTGAAATCGCGTATATCTTTGCTTCTACACATAGCAATGTATTGTGCTTTGCTTTACACACTATTCTACAGTCAAGAGGAGAGAATTCATCAAGTTTAATAAGCAAAAACACTGTATAAGTCGAATTTCAGCATTTTTGTGTGACCGGGAAAACCACAGTCACAAGCCGAGATGCAGTTCCATAGAAACTTGCCATTTTACCGCTGAACCTAAAAATGGGTAGAAAGTACTTTTTCTCCCTTCCTGTTAATGTCACAGACTTCGCCTTTACAGGGCACACGTTTTCTATCTTCCCCGCTTCAGCCCATGAAATATTGAGCTTCAAATGTGTTGTTAACGTGGTGTAAAAAAGTTGCTCACAGCTGTTCTAGGAACACATTGTGAAATCGCATATATCTTTGCTTCTACACATAGCAATGTATTGTGCTTTGCTTTACACACTATTCTACAGTCAAGAGATGAGAATTCATCAAGTTTAATAAGCAAAAACACTGTATAAGTCAAATTTCAGCATTTTTGTGTGACCGGGAAAACCACAGTCACAAGCCGAGATGCAGTTCCATAGAAACTTGCCATTTTACCGCTGAACCTAAAAATGGGTAGAAAGTACTTTTTCTCCCTTCCTGTTAATGCCACAGACTTCGCCTTTACAGGGCACACGTTTTCTATCTTCCCCGCTTCAGCCCATGAAATATTGAGCTTCAAATGTGTTGTTAACATTGTGTAAAAAAGTTGCTCACAGCTGTTCTAGGAACACATTGTGAAATCGCGTATATCTTTGCTTCTACACATAGCAATGTATTGTGCTTTGCTTTACACACTATTCTACAATCAAGAGGAGAGAATTCATCAAGTTTAATAAGCAAAAACACTGTATAAGTCGAATTTCAGCATTTTTGTGTGACCGGGAAAACCACAGTCACAAGCCGAGATGCAGTTCCATAGAAACTTGCCATTTTACCGCTGAACCTAAAAATGGGTAGAAAGTACTTTTTCTCCCTTCCTGTTAATGTCACAGACTTCGCCTTTACAGGGCACACGTTTTCTATCTTCCCCGCTTCAGCCCATGAAATATTGAGCTTCAAATGTGTTGTTAACGTTGTTTAAAAAAGTTGCTCACAGCTGTTCTAGGAACACATTGTGAAATCGCGTATATCTTTGCTTCTACACATAGCAATGTATTGTGCTTTGCTTTACACACTATTCTACAGTCAAGAGGAGAGAATTCATCAAGTTTAATAAGCAAAAACACTGTATAAGTCGAATTTCAGCATTTTTGTGTGACCGGGAAAACCACAGTCACAAGACGAGATGCAGTTCCATAGAGACTTGCCATTTTACCGCTGAACCTAAAAATGGGTAGAAAGTACTTTTTCTCCCTTCCTGTTAATGCCACAGACTTCGCCTTTACAGGGCACACGTTTTCTATCTTCCCCGCTTCAGCCCATGAAATATTGAGCTTCAAATGTGTTGTTAACGTGGTGTAAAAAAGTTGCTCACAGCTGTTCTAGGAACACATTGTGAAATCGCGTATATCTTTGCTTCTACACATAGCAATGTATTGTGCTTTGCTTTACACACCATTCTACAGTCAAGAGGAGAGAATTCATCAAGTTTAATAAGCAAAAACACTGTATAAGTCGAATTTCAGCATTTTTGTGTGACCGGTAAAACCACAGTCACAAGCCGAGATGCAGTTCCATAGAAACTTGCCATTTTACCGCTGAACCTAAAAATGGGTAGAAAGTACTTTTTCTCCCTTCCTGTTAATGCCACAGACTTCGCCTTTACAGGGCACACGTTTTCTATCTTCCCCGCTTCAGCCCATGAAATATTGAGCTTCAAATGTGTTGTTAACATTGTGTAAAAAAGTTGCTCACAGCTGTTCTAGGAACACATTGTGAAATCGCGTATATCTTTGCTTCTACACATAGCAATGTATTGTGCTTTGCTTTACACACTATTCTACAGTCAAGAGGAGAGAATTCATCAAGTTTAATAAGCAAAAACACTGTATAAGTCGAATTTCAGCATTTTTGTGTGACCGGGAAAACCACAGTCACAAGCCGAGATGCAGTTCCATAGAAACTTGCCATTTTACCGCTGAACCTAAAAATGGGTAGAAAGTACTTTTTCTCCCTTCCTGTTAATGCCACAGACTTCGCCTTTACAGGGCACACGTTTTCTATCTTCCCCGCTTCAGCCCATGAAATATTGAGCTTCAAATGTGTTGTTAACGTTGTTTAAAAAAGTTGCTCACAGCTGTTCTAGGAACACATTGTGAAATCGCGTATATCTTTGCTTCTACACATAGCAATGTATTGTGCTTTGCTTTACACACTATTCTACAGTCAAGAGGAGAGAATTCATCAAGTTTAATAAGCAAAAACACTGTATAAGTCGAATTTCAGCATTTTTGTGTGACCGGGAAAACCACAGTCACAAGACGAGATGCAGTTCCATAGAAACTTGCCATTTTACCGCTGAACCTAAAAATGGGTAGAAAGTACTTTTTCTCCCTTCCTGTTAATGCCACAGACTTCGCCTTTACAGGGCACACGTTTTCTATCTTCCCCGCTTCAGCCCATGAAATATTGAGCTTCAAATGTGTTGTTAACGTGGTGTAAAAAAGTTGCTCACAGCTGTTCTAGGAACACATTGTGAAATCGCATATATCTTTGCTTCTACAAATAGCAATGTATTGTGCTTTGCTTTACACACTATTCTACAGTCAAGAGATGAGAATTCATCAAGTTTAATAAGCAAAAACACTGTATAAGTCGAATTTCAGCATTTTTGTGTGACCGGGAAAACCACAGTCACAAGCCGAGATGCAGTTCCATAGAAACTTGCCATTTTACCGCTGAACCTAAAAATGGGTAGAAAGTACTTTTTCTCCCTTCCTGTTAATGCCACAGACTTCGCCTTTACAGGGCACACGTTTTCTATCTTCCCCGCTTCAGCCCATGAAATATTGAGCTTCAAATGTGTTGTTAACGTGGTGTAAAAAAGTTGCTCACAGCTGTTCTAGGAACACATTGTGAAATCGCGTATATCTTTGCTTCTACACATAGCAATGTATTGTGCTTTGCTTTACACACTATTCTACAGTCAAGAGATGAGAAGTCATCAAGTTTAATAAGCAAAAACACTGTATAAGTCGAATTTCAGCATTTTTGTGTGACCGGGAAAACCACAGTCACAAGACGAGATGCAGTTCCATAGAAACTTGCCATTTTACCGCTGAACCTAAAAATGGGTAGAAAGTACTTTTTCTCCCTTCCTGTTAATGCCACAGACTTCGCCTTTACAGGGCACACGTTTTCTATCTTCCCCGCTTCAGCCCATGAAATATTGAGCTTCAAATGTGTTGTTAACATTGTGTAAAAAAGTTGCTCACAGCTGTTCTAGGAACACATTGTGAAATCGCGTATATCTTTGCTTCTACACATAGCAATGTATTGTGCTTTGCTTTACACACTATTCTACAGTCAAGAGGAGAGAATTCATCAAGTTTAATAAGCAAAAACACTGTATAAGTCGAATTTCAGCATTTTTGTGTGACCGGGAAAACCACAGTCACAAGCCGAGATGCAGTTCCATAGAAACTTGCCATTTTACCGCTGAACCTAAAAATGGGTAGAAAGTACTTTTTCTCCCTTCCTGTTAATGCCACAGACTTCGCCTTTACAGGGCACACGTTTTCTATCTTCCCCGCTTCAGCCCATGAAATATTGAGCTTCAAATGTGTTGTTAACATTGTGTAAAAAAGTTGCTCAAAGCTGTTCTAGGAACACATTGTGAAATCGCGTATATCTTTGCTTCTACACATAGCAATGTATTGTGCTTTGCTTTACACACTATTCTACAGTCAAGAGGAGAGAATTCATCAAGTTTAATAAGCAAAAACACTGTATAAGTCGAATTTCAGCATTTTTGTGTGACCGGGAAAACCACAGTCACAAGCCGAGATGCAGTTCCATAGAAACTTGCCATTTTACCGCTGAACCTAAAAATGGGTAGAAAGTACTTTTTCTCCCTTCCTGTTAATGTCACAGACTTCGCCTTTACAGGGCACACGTTTTCTATCTTCCCCGCTTCAGCCCATGAAATATTGAGCTTCAAATGTGTTGTTAACGTGGTGTAAAAAAGTTGCTCACAGCTGTTCTAGGAACACATTGTGAAATCGCATATATCTTTGCTTCTACAAATAGCAATGTATTGTGCTTTGCTTTACACACTATTCTACAGTCAAGAGATGAGAATTCATCAAGTTTAATAAGCAAAAACACTGTATAAGTCGAATTTCAGCATTTTTGTGTGACCGGGAAAACCACAGTCACAAGACGAGATGCAGTTCCATAGAAACTTGCCATTTTACCGCTGAACCTAAAAATGGGTAGAAAGTACTTTTTCTCCCTTCCTGTTAATGCCACAGACTTCGCCTTTACAGGGCACACGTTTTCTATCTTCCCCGCTTCAGCCCATGAAATATTGAGCTTCAAATGTGTTGTTAACATTGTGTAAAAAAGTTGCTCACAGCTGTTCTAGGAACACATTGTGAAATCGCGTATATCTTTGCTTCTACACATAGCAATGTATTGTGCTTTTCTTTACACACTATTCTACAGTCAAGAGGAGAGAATTCATCAAGTTTAATAAGCAAAAACACTGTATAAGTCGAATTTCAGCATTTTTGTGTGACCGGGAAAACCACAGTCACAAGCCGAGATGCAGTTCCATAGAAACTTGCCATTTTACCGCTGAACCTAAAAATGGGTAGAAAGTACTTTTTCTCCCTTCCTGTTAATGCCACAGACTTCGCCTTTACAGGGCACACGTTTTCTATCTTCCCCGCTTCAGCCCATGAAATATTGAGCTTCAAATGTGTTGTTAACATTGTGTAAAAAAGTTGCTCACAGCTGTTCTAGGAACACATTGTGAAATCGCGTATATCTTTGCTTCTACACATAGCAATGTATTGTGCTTTGCTTTACACACTATTCTACAGTCAAGAGGAGAGAATTCATCAAGTTTAATAAGCAAAAACACTGTATAAGTCGAATTTCAGCATTTTTGTGTGACCGGGAAAACCACAGTCACAAGACGAGATGCAGTTCCATAGAAACTTGCCATTTTACCGCTGAACCTAAAAATGGGTAGAAAGTACTTTTTCTCCCTTCCTGTTAATGCCACAGACTTCGCCTTTACAGGGCACACGTTTTCTATCTTCCCCGCTTCAGCCCATGAAATATTGAGCTTCAAATGTGTTGTTAACGTTGTGTAAAAAAGTTGCTCACAGCTGTTCTAGGAACACATTGTGAAATCGCGTATATCTTTGCTTCTACACATAGCAATGTATTGTGCTTTGCTTTACACACTATTCTACAGTCAAGAGGAGAGAATTCATCAAGTTTAATAAGCAAAAACACTGTATAAGTCGAATTTCAGCATTTTTGTGTGACCGGGAAAACCACAGTCACAAGAAGAGATGCAGTTCCATAGAAACTTGCCATTTTACCGCTGAACCTAAAAATGGGTAGAAAGTACTTTTTCTCCCTTCCTGTTAATGTCACAGACTTCGCCTTTACAGGGCACACGTTTTCTATCTTCCCCGCTTCAGCCCATGAAATATTGAGCTTCAAATGTGTTGTTAACGTGGTGTAAAAAAGTTGCTCACAGCTGTTCTAGGAACACATTGTGAAATCGCATATATCTTTGCTTCTACAAATAGCAATGTATTGTGCTTTGCTTTACACACTATTCTACAGTCAAGAGATGAGAATTCATCAAGTTTAATAAGCAAAAACACTGTATAAGTCGAATTTCAGCATTTTTGTGTGACCGGGAAAACCACAGTCACAAGCCGAGATGCAGTTCCATAGAAACTTGCCATTTTACCGCTGAACCTAAAAATGGGTAGAAAGTACTTTTTCTCCCTTCCTGTTAATGCCACAGACTTCGCCTTTACAGGGCACACGTTTTCTATCTTCCCCGCTTCAGCCCATGAAATATTGAGCTTCAAATGTGTTGTTAACGTGGTGTAAAAAAGTTGCTCACAGCTGTTCTAGGAACACATTGTGAAATCGCGTATATCTTTGCTTCTACACATAGGAATGTAATGTGCTTTGCTTTACACACTCTTCTACAGTCAAGAGGAGAGAATTCATCAAGTTTAATAAGCACAAACACTGTATAAGTCGAATTTCAGCATTTTTGTGTGACCGGGAAAACCACAGTCACAAGACGAGATGCAGTTCCATAGAGACTTGCCATTTAACCGCTGAACCTAAAAATGGGTAGAAAGTACTTTTTCTCCCTTCCTGTTAATGCCACAGACTTCGCCTTTACAGGGCACACGTTTTCTATCTTCCCCGCTTCAGCCCATGAAATATTGAGCTTCAAATGTGTTGTTAACATTGTGTAAAAAAGTTGCTCACAGCTGTTCTAGGAACACATTGTGAAATCGCGTATATCTTTGCTTCTACACATAGCAATGTATTGTGCTTTGCTTTACACACCATTCTACAGTCAAGAGGAGAGAATTCATCAAGTTTAATAAGCAAAAACACTGTATAAGTCGAATTTCAGCATTTTTGTGTGACCGGTAAAACCACAGTCACAAGCCGAGATGCAGTTCCATAGAAACTTGCCATTTTACCGCTGAACCTAAAAATGGGTAGAAAGTACTTTTTCTCCCTTCCTGTTAATGCCACAGACTTCGCCTTTACAGGGCACACGTTTTCTATCTTCCCCGCTTCAGCCCATGAAATATTGAGCTTCAAATGTGTTGTTAACATTGTGTAAAAAAGTTGCTCACAGCTGTTCTAGGAACACATTGTGAAATCGCGTATATCTTTGCTTCTACACATAGCAATGTATTGTGCTTTGCTTTACACACTATTCTACAGTCAAGAGGAGAGAATTCAACAAGTTTAATAAGCAAAAACACTGTATAAGTCGAATTTCAGCATTTTTGTGTGACCGGGAAAACCACAGTCACAAGCCGAGATGCAGTTCCATAGAAACTTGCCATTTTACCGCTGAACCTAAAAATGGGTAGAAAGTACTTTTTCTCCCTTCCTGTTAATGCCACAGACTTCGCCTTTACAGGGCACACGTTTTCTATCTTCCCCGCTTCAGCCCATGAAATATTGAGCTTCAAATGTGTTGTTAACGTTGTGTAAAAAAGTTGCTCACAGCTGTTCTAGGAACACATTGTGAAATCGCGTATATCTTTGCTTCTACACATAGCAATGTATTGTGCTTTGCTTTACACACTATTCTACAGTCAAGAGGAGAGAATTCATCAAGTTTAATAAGCAAAAACACTGTATAAGTCGAATTTCAGCATTTTTGTGTGACCGGGAAAACCACAGTCACAAGCCGAGATGCAGTTCCATAGAAACTTGCCATTTTACCGCTGAACCTAAAAATGGGTAGAAAGTACTTTTTCTCCCTTCCTGTTAATGCCACAGACTTCGCCTTTACAGGGCACACGTTTTCTATCTTCCCCGCTTCAGCCCATGAAATATTGAGCTTCAAATGTGTTGTTAACATTGTGTAAAAAAGTTGCTCACAGCTGTACTAGGAACACATTGTGAAATCGCGTATATCTTTGCTTCTACACATAGCAATGTATTGTGCTTTGCTTTACACACTATTCTACAGTCAAGAGGAGAGAATTCATCAAGTTTAATAAGCAAAAACACTGTATAAGTCGAATTTCAGCATTTTTGTGTGACCGGGAAAACCACAGTCACAAGCCGAGATGCAGTTCCATAGAAACTTGCCATTTTACCGCTGAACCTAAAAATGGGTAGAAAGTACTTTTTCTCCCTTCCTGTTAATGTCACAGACTTCGCCTTTACAGGGCACACGTTTTCTATCTTCCCCGCTTCAGCCCATGAAATATTGAGCTTCAAATGTGTTGTTAACGTGGTGTAAAAAAGTTGCTCACAGCTGTTCTAGGAACACATTGTGAAATCGCATATATCTTTGCTTCTTCAAATAGCAATGTATTGTGCTTTGCTTTACACACTATTCTACAGTCAAGAGATGAGAATTCATCAAGTTTAATCAGCAAAAACACTGTATAAGTCGAATTTCAGCATTTTTGTGTGACCGGGAAAACCACAGTCACAAGCCAAGATGCAGTTCCATAGAAACTTGCCATTTTACCGCTGAACCTAAAAATGGGTAGAAAGTACTTTTTCTCCCTTCCTGTTATTGCCACAGACTTCGCCTTTACAGGGCACACGTTTTCTATCTTCCCCGCTTCAGCCCATGAAATATTGAGCTTTAAATGTGTTGTTAACGTGGTGTAAAAAAGTTGCTCACAGCTGTTCTAGGAACACATTGTGAAATCGCGTATATCTTTGCTTCTACACATAGCAATGTATTGTGCTTTGCTTTACACACTATTCTACAGTCAAGAGATGAGAATTCATCAAGTTTAATAAGCAAAAACACTGTATAAGTCGAATTTCAGCATTTTTGTGTGACCGGGAAAACCACAGTCACAAGACGAGATGCAGTTCCATAGAAACTTGCCATTTTACCGCTGAACCTAAAAATGGGTAGAAAGTACTTTTTCTCCCTTCCTGTTAATGCCACAGACTTCGCCTTTACAGGGCACACGTTTTCTATCTTCCCCGCTTCAGCCCATGAAATATTGAGCTTCAAATGTGTTGTTAACATTGTGTAAAAAAGTTGCTCACAGCTGTTCTAGGAACACATTGTGAAATCGCGTATATCTTTGCTTCTACACATAGGAATGTATTGTGCTTTGCTTTACACACTATTCTACAGTCAAGAGGAGAGAATTCATCAAGTTTAATAAGCAAAAACACTGTATAAGTCGAATTTCAGCATTTTTGTGTGACCGGGAAAACCACAGTCACAAGCCGAGATGCAGTTCCATAGAAACTTGCCATTTTACCGCTGAACCTAAAAATGGGTAGAAAGTACTTTTTCTCCCTTCCTGTTAATGCCACAGACTTCGCCTTTACAGGGCACACGTTTTCTATCTTCCCCGCTTCAGCCCATGAAATATTGAGCTTCAAATGTGTTGTTAACGTTGTGTAAAAAAGTTGCTCACAGCTGTTCTAGGAACACATTGTGAAATCGCGTATATCTTTGCTTCTACACATAGCAATGTATTGTGCTTTGCTTTACACACTATTCTACAGTCAAGAGGAGAGAATTCATCAAGTTTAATAAGCAAAAACACTGTATAAGTCGAATTTCAGCATTTTTGTGTGACCGGGAAAACCACAGTCACAAGCCGAGATGCAGTTCCATAGAAACTTGCCATTTTACCGCTGAACCTAAAAATGGGTAGAAAGTACTTTTTCTCCCTTCCTGTTAATGCCACAGACTTCGCCTTTACAGGGCACACGTTTTCTATCTTCTCCGCTTCAGCCCATGAAATATTGAGCTTCAAATGTGTTGTTAACATTGTGTAAAAAAGTTGCTCACAGCTGTTCTAGGAACACATTGTGAAATCGCGTATATCTTTGCTTCTACACATAGCAATGTATTGTGCTTTGCTTTACACACTATTCTACAGTCAAGAGGAGAGAATTCATCAAGTTTAATAAGCAAAAACACTGTATAAGTCGAATTTCAGCATTTTTGTGTGACCGGGAAAACCACAGTCACAAGCCGAGATGCAGTTCCATAGAAACTTGCCATTTTACCGCTGAACCTAAAAATGGGTAGAAAGTACTTTTTCTCCCTTCCTGTTAATGTCACAGACTTCGCCTTTACAGGGCACACGTTTTCTATCTTCCCCGCTTCAGCCCATGAAATATTGAGCTTCAAATGTGTTGTTAACGTGGTGTAAAAAAGTTGCTCACAGCTGTTCTAGGAACACATTGTGAAATCGCATATATCTTTGCTTCTTCAAATAGCAATGTATTGTGCTTTGCTTTACACACTATTCTACAGTCAAGAGATGAGAATTCATCAAGTTTAATCAGCAAAAACACTGTATAAGTCGAATTTCAGCATTTTTGTGTGACCGGGAAAACCACAGTCACAAGCCGAGATGCAGTTCCATAGAAACTTGCCATTTTACCGCTGAACCTAAAAATGGGTAGAAAGTACTTTTTCTCCCTTCCTGTTAATGCCACAGACTTCGCCTTTACAGGGCACACGTTTTCTATCTTCCCCGCTTCAGCCCATGAAATATTGAGCTTCAAATGTGTTGTTAACGTGGTGTAAAAAAGTTGCTCACAGCTGTTCTAGGAACACATTGTGAAATCGCGTATATCTTTGCTTCTACACATAGCAATGTATTGTGCTTTGCTTTACACACTATTCTACAGTCAAGAGATGAGAATTCATCAAGTTTAATAAGCAAAAACACTGTATAAGTCGAATTTCAGCATTTTTGTGTGACCGGGAAAACCACAGTCACAAGACGAGATGCAGTTCCATAGAAACTTGCCATTTTACCGCTGAACCTAAAAATGGGTAGAAAGTACTTTTTCTCCCTTCCTGTTAATGCCACAGACTTCGCCTTTACAGGGCACACGTTTTCTATCTTCCCCGCTTCAGCCCATGAAATATTGAGCTTCAAATGTGTTGTTAACATTGTGTAAAAAAGTTGCTCACAGCTGTTCTAGGAACACATTGTGAAATCGCGTATATCTTTGCTTCTACACATAGGAATGTATTGTGCTTTGCTTTACACACTATTCTACAGTCAAGAGGAGAGAATTCATCAAGTTTAATAAGCAAAAACACTGTATAAGTCGAATTTCAGCATTTTTGTGTGACCGGGAAAACCACAGTCACAAGACGAGATGCAGTTCCATAGAAACTTGCCATTTTACCGCTGAACCATAAAATGGGTAGAAAGTACTTTTTCTCCCTTCCTGTTAATGCCACAGACTTCGCCTTTACAGGGCACACGTTTTCTATCTTCCCCGCTTCAGCCCATGAAATATTGAGCTTCAAATGTATTGTTAACGTGGTGTAAAAAAGTTGCTCACAGCTGTTCTAGGAACACATTGTGAAATCGCGTATATCTTTGCTTCTACACATAGCAATGTATTGTGCTTTGCTTTACACACTATTCTACAGTCAAGAGGAGAGAATTCATCAAGTTTAATAAGCAAAAACACTGTATAGGTCGAATTTCAGCATTTTTGTGTGACCGTGAAAACCACAGTCACAAGCCGAGTTGCAGTTCCATAGAAACTTGCCATTTTACCGCTGAACCTAAAAATGGGTAGAAAGTACTTTTTCTCCCTTCCTGTTAATGCCACAGACTTCGCCTTTACAGGGCACACGTTTTCTATCTTCCCCGCTTCAGCCCATGAAATATTGAGCTTCAAATGTGTTGTTAACATTGTGTAAAAAAGTTGCTCACAGCTGTTCTAGGAACACATTGTGAAATCGCGTATATCTTTGCTTCTACACATAGCAATGTATTGTGCTTTGCTTTACACACTATTCTACAGTCAAGAGGAGAGAATTCATCAAGTTTAATAAGCAAAAACACTGTATAAGTCGAATTTCAGCATTTTTGTGTGACCGGGAAAACCACAGTCACAAGCCGAGATGCAGTTCCATAGAAACTTGCCATTTTACCGCTGAACCTAAAAATGGGTAGAAAGTACTTTTTCTCCCTTCCTGTTAATGTCACAGACTTCGCCTTTACAGGGCACACGTTTTCTATCTTCCCCGCTGCAGCCCATGAAATATTGAGCTTCAAATGTGTTGTTAACGTGGTGTAAAAAAGTTGCTCACAGCTGTTCTAGGAACACATTGTGAAATCGCGTATATCTTTGCTTCTACACATAGCAATGTATTGTGCTTTGCTTTACACACTATTCTACAGTCAAGAGGAGAGAATTCATCAAGTTTAATAAGCAAAAACACTGTATAGGTCGAATTTCAGCATTTTTGTGTGACCGTGAAAACCACAGTCACAAGCCGAGTTGCAGTTCCATAGAAACTTGCCATTTTACCGCTGAACCTAAAAATGGGTAGAAAGTACTTTTTCTCCCTTCCTGTTAATGCCACAGACTTCGCCTTTACAGGGCACACGTTTTCTATCTTCCCCGCTTCAGCCCATGAAATATTGAGCTTCAAATGTGTTGTTAACATTGTGTAAAAAAGTTGCTCACAGCTGTTCTAGGAACACATTGTGAAATCGCGTATATCTTTGCTTCTACACATAGCAATGTATTGTGCTTTGCTTTACACACTATTCTACAGTCAAGAGGAGAGAATTCATCAAGTTTAATAAGCAAAAACACTGTATAAGTCGAATTTCAGCATTTTTGTGTGACCGGGAAAACCACAGTCACAAGCCGAGATGCAGTTCCATAGAAACTTGCCATTTTACCGCTGAACCTAAAAATGGGTAGAAAGTACTTTTTCTCCCTTCCTGTTAATGTCACAGACTTCGCCTTTACAGGGCACACGTTTTCTATCTTCCCCGCTGCAGCCCATGAAATATTGAGCTTCAAATGTGTTGTTAACGTGGTGTAAAAAAGTTGCTCACAGCTGTTCTAGGAACACATTGTGAAATCGCGTATATCTTTGCTTCTACACATAGCAATGTATTGTGCTTTGCTTTACACACTATTCTACAGTCAAGAGATGAGAATTCATCAAGTTTAATAAGCAAAAACACTGTATAAGTCGAATTTCAGCATTTTTGTGTGACCGGGAAAACCACAGTCACAAGACGAGATGCAGTTCCATAGAAACTTGCCATTTTACCGCTGAACCTAAAAATGGGTAGAAAGTACTTTTTCTCCCTTCCTGTTAATGCCACAGACTTCGCCTTTACAGGGCACACGTTTTCTATCTTCCCCGCTTCAGCCCATGAAATATTGAGCTTCAAATGTGTTGTTAACGTGGTGTAAAAAAGTTGCTCACAGCTGTTCTAGGAACACATTGTGAAATCGCGTATATCTTTGCTTCTACACATAGCAATGTATTGTGCTTTGCTTTACACACTATTCTACAGTCAAGAGGAGAGAATTCATCAAGTTTAATAAGCAAAAACACTGTATAAGTCGAATTTCAGCATTTTTGTGTGACCGGGAAAACCACAGTCACAAGCCGAGATGCAGTTCCATAGAAACTTGCCATTTTACCGCTGAACCTAAAAATGGGTAGAAAGTACTTTTTCTCCCTTCCTGTTAATGTCACAGACTTCGCCTTTACAGGGCACACGTTTTCTATCTTCCCCGCTGCAGCCCATGAAATATTGAGCTTCAAATGTGTTGTTAACGTGGTGTAAAAAAGTTGCTCACAGCTGTTCTAGGAACACATTGTGAAATCGCGTATATCTTTGCTTCTACACATAGCAATGTATTGTGCTTTGCTTTACACACTATTCTACAGTCAAGAGGAGAGAATTCATCAAGTTTAATAAGCAAAAACACTGTATAGGTCGAATTTCAGCATTTTTGTGTGACCGTGAAAACCACAGTCACAAGCCGAGTTGCAGTTCCATAGAAACTTGCCATTTTACCGCTGAACCTAAAAATGGGTAGAAAGTACTTTTTCTCCCTTCCTGTTAATGCCACAGACTTCGCCTTTACAGGGCACACGTTTTCTATCTTCCCCGCTTCAGCCCATGAAATATTGAGCTTCAAATGTGTTGTTAACATTGTGTAAAAAAGTTGCTCACAGCTGTTCTAGGAACACATTGTGAAATCGCGTATATCTTTGCTTCTACACATAGCAATGTATTGTGCTTTGCTTTACACACTATTCTACAGTCAAGAGGAGAGAATTCATCAAGTTTAATAAGCAAAAACACTGTATAAGTCGAATTTCAGCATTTTTGTGTGACCGGGAAAACCACAGTCACAAGCCGAGATGCAGTTCCATAGAAACTTGCCATTTTACCGCTGAACCTAAAAATGGGTAGAAAGTACTTTTTCTCCCTTCCTGTTAATGTCACAGACTTCGCCTTTACAGGGCACACGTTTTCTATCTTCCCCGCTGCAGCCCATGAAATATTGAGCTTCAAATGTGTTGTTAACGTGGTGTAAAAAAGTTGCTCACAGCTGTTCTAGGAACACATTGTGAAATCGCGTATATCTTTGCTTCTACACATAGCAATGTATTGTGCTTTGCTTTACACACTATTCTACAGTCAAGAGATGAGAATTCATCAAGTTTAATAAGCAAAAACACTGTATAAGTCGAATTTCAGCATTTTTGTGTGACCGGGAAAACCACAGTCACAAGACGAGATGCAGTTCCATAGAAACTTGCCATTTTACCGCTGAACCTAAAAATGGGTAGAAAGTACTTTTTCTCCCTTCCTGTTAATGCCACAGACTTCGCCTTTACAGGGCACACGTTTTCTATCTTCCCCGCTTCAGCCCATGAAATATTGAGCTTCAAATGTGTTGTTAACGTGGTGTAAAAAAGTTGCTCACAGCTGTTCTAGGAACACATTGTGAAATCGCGTATATCTTTGCTTCTACACATAGCAATGTATTGTGCTTTGCTTTACACACTATTCTACAGTCAAGAGGAGAGAATTCATCAAGTTTAATAAGCAAAAACACTGTATAAGTCGAATTTCAGCATTTTTGTGTGACCGGGAAAACCACAGTCACAAGCCGAGATGCAGTTCCATAGAAACTTGCCATTTTACCGCTGAACCTAAAAATGGGTAGAAAGTACTTTTTCTCCCTTCCTGTTAATGCCACAGACTTCGCCTTTACAGGGCACACGTTTTCTATCTTCCCCGCTTCAGCCCATGAAATATTGAGCTTCAAATGTGTTGTTAACGTTGTGTAAAAAAGTTGCTCACAGCTGTTCTAGGAACACATTGTGAAATCGCGTATATCTTTGCTTCTACACATAGCAATGTATTGTGCTTTGCTTTACACACTATTCTACAGTCAAGAGGAGAGAATTCATCAAGTTTAATAAGCAAAAACACTGTATAAGTCGAATTTCAGCATTTTTGTGTGACCGGGAAAACCACAGTCACAAGCCGAGATGCAGTTCCATAGAAACTTGCCATTTTACCGCTGAACCTAAAAATGGGTAGAAAGTACTTTTTCTCCCTTCCTGTTAATGTCACAGACTTCGCCTTTACAGGGCACACGTTTTCTATCTTCCCCGCTTCAGCCCATGAAATATTGAGCTTCAAATGTGTTGTTAACGTGGTGTAAAAAAGTTGCTCACAGCTGTTCTAGGAACACATTGTGAAATCGCATATATCTTTGCTTCTACAAATAGCAATGTATTGTGCTTTGCTTTACACACTATTCTACAGTCAAGAGATGAGAATTCATCAAGTTTAATAAGCAAAAACACTGTATAAGTCGAATTTCAGCATTTTTGTGTGACCGGGAAAACCACAGTCACAAGCCGAGATGCAGTTCCATAGAAACTTGCCATTTTACCGCTGAACCTAAAAATGGGTAGAAAGTACTTTTTCTCCCTTCCTGTTAATGCCACAGACTTCGCCTTTACAGGGCACACGTTTTCTATCTTCCCCGCTTCAGCCCATGAAATATTGAGCTTCAAATGTGTTGTTAACGTGGTGTAAAAAAAGTTGCTCACAGCTGTTCTAGGAACACATTGTGAAATCGCGTATGTCTTTGCTTCTACACATAGGAATGTAATGTGCTTTGCTTTACACACTCTTCTACAGTCAAGAGGAGAGAATTCATCAAGTTTAATAAGCACAAACACTGTATAAGTCGAATTTCAGCATTTTTGTGTGACCGGGAAAACCACAGTCACATGACGAGATGCAGTTCCATAGAGACTTGCCATTTTACCGCTGAACCTAAAAATGGGTAGAAAGTACTTTTTCTCCCTTCCTGTTAATGCCACAGACTTCGCCTTTACAGGGCACACGTTTTCCATCTTCCCCGCTTCAGCCCATGAAATATTGAGCTTCAAATGTGTTGTTAACGTGGTGTAAAAAAGTTGCTCACAGCTGTTCTAGGAACACATTGTGAAATCGCGTATATCTTTGCTTCTACACATAGGAATGTAATGTGCTTTGCTTTACACACTCTTCTACAGTCAAGAGGAGAGAATTCATCAAGTTTAATAAGCACAAACACTGTATAAGTCGAATTTCAGCATTTTTGTGTGACCGGGAAAACCACAGTCACAAGACGAGATGCAGTTCCATAGAGACTTGCCATTTTACCGCTGAACCTAAAAATGGGTAGAAAGTACTTTTTCTCCCTTCCTGTTAATGCCACAGACTTCGCCTTTACAGGGCACACGTTTTCTATCTTCCCCGCTTCAGCCCATGAAATATTGAGCTTCAAATGTGTTGTTAACATTGTGTAAAAAAGTTGCTCACAGCTGTTCTAGGAACACATTGTGAAATCGCGTATATCTTTGCTTCTACACATAGCAATGTATTGTGCTTTGCTTTACACACTATTCTACAGTCAAGAGGAGAGAATTCATCAAGTTTAATAAGCAAAAACACTGTATAAGTCGAATTTCAGCATTTTTGTGTGACCGGGAAAACCACAGTCACAAGCCGAGATGCAGTTCCATAGAAACTTGCCATTTTACCGCTGAACCTAAAAATGGGTAGAAAGTACTTTTTCTCCCTTCCTGTTAATGCCACAGACTTCGCCTTTACAGGGCACACGTTTTCTATCTTCCCCGCTTCAGCCCATGAAATATTGAGCTTCAAATGTGTTGTTAACGTTGTGTAAAAAAGTTGCTCACAGCTGTTCTAGGAACACATTGTGAAATCGCGTATATCTTTGCTTCTACACATAGCAATGTATTGTGCTTTGCTTTACACACTATTCTACAGTCAAGAGGAGAGAATTCATCAAGTTTAATAAGCAAAAACACTGTATAAGTCGAATTTCAGCATTTTTGTGTGACCGGGAAAACCACAGTCACAAGCCGAGATGCAGTTCCATAGAAACTTGCCATTTTACCGCTGAACCTAAAAATGGGTAGAAAGTACTTTTTCTCCCTTCCTGTTAATGCCACAGACTTCGCCTTTACAGGGCACACGTTTTCTATCTTCCCCGCTTCAGCCCATGAAATATTGAGCTTCAAATGTGTTGTTAACATTGTGTAAAAAAGTTGCTCACAGCTGTTCTAGGAACACATTGTGAAATCGCGTATATCTTTGCTTCTACACATAGCAATGTTTTGTGCTTTGCTTTACACACTATTCTACAGTCAAGAGGAGAGAATTCATCAAGTTTAATAAGCAAAAACACTGTATAAGTCGAATTTCAGCATTTTTGTGTGACCGGGAAAACCACAGTCACAAGCCGAGATGCAGTTCCATAGAAACTTGCCATTTTACCGCTGAACCTAAAAATGGGTAGAAAGTACTTTTTCTCCCTTCCTGTTAATGTCACAGACTTCGCCTTTACAGGGCACACGTTTTCTATCTTCCCCGCTTCAGCCCATGAAATATTGAGCTTCAAATGTGTTGTTAACGTGGTGTAAAAAAGTTGCTCACAGCTGTTCTAGGAACACATTGTGAAATCGCATATATCTTTGCTTCTACAAATAGCAATGTATTGTGCTTTGCTTTACACACTATTCTACAGTCAAGAGATGAGAATTCATCAAGTTTAATAAGCAAAAACACTGTATAAGTCGAATTTCAGCATTTTTGTGTGACCGGGAAAACCACAGTCACAAGCCGAGATGCAGTTCCATAGAAACTTGCCATTTTACCGCTGAACCTAAAAATGGGTAGAAAGTACTTTTTCTCCCTTCCTGTTAATGCCACAGACTTCGCCTTTACAGGGCACACGTTTTCTATCTTCCCCGCTTCAGCCCATGAAATATTGAGCTTCAAATGTGTTGTTAACATTGTGTAAAAAAGTTGCTCACAGCTGTTCTAGGAACACATTGTGAAATCGCGTATATCTTTGCTTCTACACATAGCAATGTTTTGTGCTTTGCTTTACACACTATTCTACAGTCAAGAGGAGAGAATTCATCAAGTTTAATAAGCAAAAACACTGTATAAGTCGAATTTCAGCATTTTTGTGTGACCGGGAAAACCACAGTCACAAGCCGAGATGCAGTTCCATAGAAACTTGCCATTTTACCGCTGAACCTAAAAATGGGTAGAAAGTACTTTTTCTCCCTTCCTGTTAATGTCACAGACTTCGCCTTTACAGGGCACACGTTTTCTATCTTCCCCGCTTCAGCCCATGAAATATTGAGCTTCAAATGTGTTGTTAACGTGGTGTAAAAAAGTTGCTCACAGCTGTTCTAGGAACACATTGTGAAATCGCATATATCTTTGCTTCTACAAATAGCAATGTATTGTGCTTTGCTTTACACACTATTCTACAGTCAAGAGATGAGAATTCATCAAGTTTAATAAGCAAAAACACTGTATAAGTCGAATTTCAGCATTTTTGTGTGACCGGGAAAACCACAGTCACAAGCCGAGATGCAGTTCCATAGAAACTTGCCATTTTACCGCTGAACCTAAAAATGGGTAGAAAGTACTTTTTCTCCCTTCCTGTTAATGCCACAGACTTCGCCTTTACAGGGCACACGTTTTCTATCTTCCCCGCTTCAGCCCATGAAATATTGAGCTTCAAATGTGTTGTTAACGTGGTGTAAAAAAGTTGCTCACAGCTGTTCTAGGAACACATTGTGAAATCGCGTATATCTTTGCTTCTACACATAGCAATGTATTGTGCTTTGCTTTACACACTATTCTACAGTCAAGAGATGAGAATTCATCAAGTTTAATAAACAAAAACACTGTATAAGTCGAATTTCAGCATTTTTGTGTGACCGGGAAAACCACAGTCACAAGCCGAGATGCAGTTCCATAGAAACTTGCCATTTTACCGCTGAACCTAAAAATGGGTAGAAAGTACTTTTTCTCCCTTCCTGTTAATGCCACAGACTTCGCCTTTACAGGGCACACGTTTTCTATCTTCCCCGCTTCAGCCCATGAAATATTGAGCTTCAAATGTGTTGTTAACGTGGTGTAAAAAAGTTGCTCACAGCTGTTCTAGGAACACATTGTGAAATCGCGTATATCTTTGCTTCTACACATAGCAATGTATTGTGCTTTGCTTTACACACTATTCTACAGTCAAGAGGAGAGAATTCATCAAGTTTAATAAGCAAAAACACTGTATAAGTCGAATTTCAGCATTTTTGTGTGACCGGGAAAACCACAGTCACAAGCCGAGATGCAGTTCCATAGAAACTTGCCATTTTACCGCTGAACCATAAAATGGGTAGAAAGTACTTTTTCTCCCTTCCTGTTAATGCCACAGACTTCGCCTTTACAGGGCACACGTTTTCTATCTTCCCCGCTTCAGCCCATGAAATATTGAGCTTCAAATGTGTTGTTAACATTGTGTAAAAAAGTTGCTCACAGCTGTTCTAGGAACACATTGTGAAATCGCGTATATCTTTGCTTCTACACATAGGAATGTATTGTGCTTTGCTTTACACACTATTCTACAGTCAAGAGGAGAGAATTCATCAAGTTTAATAAGCAAAAACACTGTATAAGTCGAATTTCAGCATTTTTGTGTGACCGGGAAAACCACAGTCACAAGCCGAGATGCAGTTCCATAGAAACTTGCCATTTTACCACTGAACCTAAAAATGGGTAGAAAGTACTTTTTCTCCCTTCCTGTTAATGCCACAGACTTCGCCTTTACAGGGCACACGTTTTCTATCTTCCCCGCTTCAGCCCATGAAATATTGAGCTTCAAATGTGTTGTTAACATTGTGTAAAAAAGTTGCTCACAGCTGTTCTAGGAACACATTGTGAAATCGCGTATATCTTTGCTTCTACACATAGCAATGTATTGTGCTTTGCTTTACACACTATTCTACAGTCAAGAGGAGAGAATTCATCAAGTTTAATAAGCAAAAACACTGTATAAGTCGAATTTCAGCATTTTTGTGTGACCGGGAAAACCACAGTCACAAGCCGAGATGCAGTTCCATAGAAACTTGCCATTTTACCGCTGAACCTAAAAATGGGTAGAAAGTACTTTTTCTCCCTTCCTGTTAATGTCACAGACTTCGCCTTTACAGGGCACACGTTTTCTATCTTCCCCGCTGCAGCCCATGAAATATTGAGCTTCAAATGTGTTGTTAACGTGGTGTAAAAAAGTTGCTCACAGCTGTTCTAGGAACACATTGTGAAATCGCGTATATCTTTGCTTCTACACATAGCAATGTATTGTGCTTTGCTTTACACACTATTCTACAGTCAAGAGGAGAGAATTCATCAAGTTTAATAAGCAAAAACACTGTATAGGTCGAATTTCAGCATTTTTGTGTGACCGTGAAAACCACAGTCACAAGCCGAGTTGCAGTTCCATAGAAACTTGCCATTTTACCGCTGAACCTAAAAATGGGTAGAAAGTACTTTTTCTCCCTTCCTGTTAATGCCACAGACTTCGCCTTTACAGGGCACACGTTTTCTATCTTCCCCGCTTCAGCCCATGAAATATTGAGCTTCAAATGTGTTGTTAACATTGTGTAAAAAAGTTGCTCACAGCTGTTCTAGGAACACATTGTGAAATCGCGTATATCTTTGCTTCTACACATAGCAATGTATTGTGCTTTGCTTTACACACTATTCTACAGTCAAGAGGAGAGAATTCATCAAGTTTAATAAGCAAAAACACTGTATAAGTCGAATTTCAGCATTTTTGTGTGACCGGGAAAACCACAGTCACAAGCCGAGATGCAGTTCCATAGAAACTTGCCATTTTACCGCTGAACCTAAAAATGGGTAGAAAGTACTTTTTCTCCCTTCCTGTTAATGTCACAGACTTCGCCTTTACAGGGCACACGTTTTCTATCTTCCCCGCTGCAGCCCATGAAATATTGAGCTTCAAATGTGTTGTTAACGTGGTGTAAAAAAGTTGCTCACAGCTGTTCTAGGAACACATTGTGAAATCGCGTATATCTTTGCTTCTACACATAGCAATGTATTGTGCTTTGCTTTACACACTATTCTACAGTCAAGAGATGAGAATTCATCAAGTTTAATAAGCAAAAACACTGTATAAGTCGAATTTCAGCATTTTTGTGTGACCGGGAAAACCACAGTCACAAGACGAGATGCAGTTCCATAGAAACTTGCCATTTTACCGCTGAACCTAAAAATGGGTAGAAAGTACTTTTTCTCCCTTCCTGTTAATGCCACAGACTTCGCCTTTACAGGGCACACGTTTTCTATCTTCCCCGCTTCAGCCCATGAAATATTGAGCTTCAAATGTGTTGTTAACGTGGTGTAAAAAAGTTGCTCACAGCTGTTCTAGGAACACATTGTGAAATCGCGTATATCTTTGCTTCTACACATAGCAATGTATTGTGCTTTGCTTTACACACTATTCTACAGTCAAGAGGAGAGAATTCATCAAGTTTAATAAGCAAAAACACTGTATAAGTCGAATTTCAGCATTTTTGTGTGACCGGGAAAACCACAGTCACAAGCCGAGATGCAGTTCCATAGAAACTTGCCATTTTACCGCTGAACCTAAAAATGGGTAGAAAGTACTTTTTCTCCCTTCCTGTTAATGCCACAGACTTCGCCTTTACAGGGCACACGTTTTCTATCTTCCCCGCTTCAGCCCATGAAATATTGAGCTTCAAATGTGTTGTTAACGTTGTGTAAAAAAGTTGCTCACAGCTGTTCTAGGAACACATTGTGAAATCGCGTATATCTTTGCTTCTACACATAGCAATGTATTGTGCTTTGCTTTACACACTATTCTACAGTCAAGAGGAGAGAATTCATCAAGTTTAATAAGCAAAAACACTGTATAAGTCGAATTTCAGCATTTTTGTGTGACCGGGAAAACCACAGTCACAAGCCGAGATGCAGTTCCATAGAAACTTGCCATTTTACCGCTGAACCTAAAAATGGGTAGAAAGTACTTTTTCTCCCTTCCTGTTAATGTCACAGACTTCGCCTTTACAGGGCACACGTTTTCTATCTTCCCCGCTTCAGCCCATGAAATATTGAGCTTCAAATGTGTTGTTAACGTGGTGTAAAAAAGTTGCTCACAGCTGTTCTAGGAACACATTGTGAAATCGCATATATCTTTGCTTCTACAAATAGCAATGTATTGTGCTTTGCTTTACACACTATTCTACAGTCAAGAGATGAGAATTCATCAAGTTTAATAAGCAAAAACACTGTATAAGTCGAATTTCAGCATTTTTGTGTGACCGGGAAAACCACAGTCACAAGCCGAGATGCAGTTCCATAGAAACTTGCCATTTTACCGCTGAACCTAAAAATGGGTAGAAAGTACTTTTTCTCCCTTCCTGTTAATGCCACAGACTTCGCCTTTACAGGGCACACGTTTTCTATCTTCCCCGCTTCAGCCCATGAAATATTGAGCTTCAAATGTGTTGTTAACGTGGTGTAAAAAAAGTTGCTCACAGCTGTTCTAGGAACACATTGTGAAATCGCGTATGTCTTTGCTTCTACACATAGGAATGTAATGTGCTTTGCTTTACACACTCTTCTACAGTCAAGAGGAGAGAATTCATCAAGTTTAATAAGCACAAACACTGTATAAGTCGAATTTCAGCATTTTTGTGTGACCGGGAAAACCACAGTCACATGACGAGATGCAGTTCCATAGAGACTTGCCATTTTACCGCTGAACCTAAAAATGGGTAGAAAGTACTTTTTCTCCCTTCCTGTTAATGCCACAGACTTCGCCTTTACAGGGCACACGTTTTCCATCTTCCCCGCTTCAGCCCATGAAATATTGAGCTTCAAATGTGTTGTTAACGTGGTGTAAAAAAGTTGCTCACAGCTGTTCTAGGAACACATTGTGAAATCGCGTATATCTTTGCTTCTACACATAGGAATGTAATGTGCTTTGCTTTACACACTCTTCTACAGTCAAGAGGAGAGAATTCATCAAGTTTAATAAGCACAAACACTGTATAAGTCGAATTTCAGCATTTTTGTGTGACCGGGAAAACCACAGTCACAAGACGAGATGCAGTTCCATAGAGACTTGCCATTTTACCGCTGAACCTAAAAATGGGTAGAAAGTACTTTTTCTCCCTTCCTGTTAATGCCACAGACTTCGCCTTTACAGGGCACACGTTTTCTATCTTCCCCGCTTCAGCCCATGAAATATTGAGCTTCAAATGTGTTGTTAACATTGTGTAAAAAAGTTGCTCACAGCTGTTCTAGGAACACATTGTGAAATCGCGTATATCTTTGCTTCTACACATAGCAATGTATTGTGCTTTGCTTTACACACTATTCTACAGTCAAGAGGAGAGAATTCATCAAGTTTAATAAGCAAAAACACTGTATAAGTCGAATTTCAGCATTTTTGTGTGACCGGGAAAACCACAGTCACAAGCCGAGATGCAGTTCCATAGAAACTTGCCATTTTACCGCTGAACCTAAAAATGGGTAGAAAGTACTTTTTCTCCCTTCCTGTTAATGCCACAGACTTCGCCTTTACAGGGCACACGTTTTCTATCTTCCCCGCTTCAGCCCATGAAATATTGAGCTTCAAATGTGTTGTTAACGTTGTGTAAAAAAGTTGCTCACAGCTGTTCTAGGAACACATTGTGAAATCGCGTATATCTTTGCTTCTACACATAGCAATGTATTGTGCTTTGCTTTACACACTATTCTACAGTCAAGAGGAGAGAATTCATCAAGTTTAATAAGCAAAAACACTGTATAAGTCGAATTTCAGCATTTTTGTGTGACCGGGAAAACCACAGTCACAAGCCGAGATGCAGTTCCATAGAAACTTGCCATTTTACCGCTGAACCTAAAAATGGGTAGAAAGTACTTTTTCTCCCTTCCTGTTAATGCCACAGACTTCGCCTTTACAGGGCACACGTTTTCTATCTTCCCCGCTTCAGCCCATGAAATATTGAGCTTCAAATGTGTTGTTAACATTGTGTAAAAAAGTTGCTCACAGCTGTTCTAGGAACACATTGTGAAATCGCGTATATCTTTGCTTCTACACATAGCAATGTTTTGTGCTTTGCTTTACACACTATTCTACAGTCAAGAGGAGAGAATTCATCAAGTTTAATAAGCAAAAACACTGTATAAGTCGAATTTCAGCATTTTTGTGTGACCGGGAAAACCACAGTCACAAGCCGAGATGCAGTTCCATAGAAACTTGCCATTTTACCGCTGAACCTAAAAATGGGTAGAAAGTACTTTTTCTCCCTTCCTGTTAATGTCACAGACTTCGCCTTTACAGGGCACACGTTTTCTATCTTCCCCGCTTCAGCCCATGAAATATTGAGCTTCAAATGTGTTGTTAACGTGGTGTAAAAAAGTTGCTCACAGCTGTTCTAGGAACACATTGTGAAATCGCATATATCTTTGCTTCTACAAATAGCAATGTATTGTGCTTTGCTTTACACACTATTCTACAGTCAAGAGATGAGAATTCATCAAGTTTAATAAGCAAAAACACTGTATAAGTCGAATTTCAGCATTTTTGTGTGACCGGGAAAACCACAGTCACAAGCCGAGATGCAGTTCCATAGAAACTTGCCATTTTACCGCTGAACCTAAAAATGGGTAGAAAGTACTTTTTCTCCCTTCCTGTTAATGCCACAGACTTCGCCTTTACAGGGCACACGTTTTCTATCTTCCCCGCTTCAGCCCATGAAATATTGAGCTTCAAATGTGTTGTTAACGTGGTGTAAAAAAGTTGCTCACAGCTGTTCTAGGAACACATTGTGAAATCGCGTATATCTTTGCTTCTACACATAGCAATGTATTGTGCTTTGCTTTACACACTATTCTACAGTCAAGAGATGAGAATTCATCAAGTTTAATAAACAAAAACACTGTATAAGTCGAATTTCAGCATTTTTGTGTGACCGGGAAAACCACAGTCACAAGCCGAGATGCAGTTCCATAGAAACTTGCCATTTTACCGCTGAACCTAAAAATGGGTAGAAAGTACTTTTTCTCCCTTCCTGTTAATGCCACAGACTTCGCCTTTACAGGGCACACGTTTTCTATCTTCCCCGCTTCAGCCCATGAAATATTGAGCTTCAAATGTGTTGTTAACGTGGTGTAAAAAAGTTGCTCACAGCTGTTCTAGGAACACATTGTGAAATCGCGTATATCTTTGCTTCTACACATAGCAATGTATTGTGCTTTGCTTTACACACTATTCTACAGTCAAGAGGAGAGAATTCATCAAGTTTAATAAGCAAAAACACTGTATAAGTCGAATTTCAGCATTTTTGTGTGACCGGGAAAACCACAGTCACAAGCCGAGATGCAGTTCCATAGAAACTTGCCATTTTACCGCTGAACCATAAAATGGGTAGAAAGTACTTTTTCTCCCTTCCTGTTAATGCCACAGACTTCGCCTTTACAGGGCACACGTTTTCTATCTTCCCCGCTTCAGCCCATGAAATATTGAGCTTCAAATGTGTTGTTAACATTGTGTAAAAAAGTTGCTCACAGCTGTTCTAGGAACACATTGTGAAATCGCGTATATCTTTGCTTCTACACATAGGAATGTATTGTGCTTTGCTTTACACACTATTCTACAGTCAAGAGGAGAGAATTCATCAAGTTTAATAAGCAAAAACACTGTATAAGTCGAATTTCAGCATTTTTGTGTGACCGGGAAAACCACAGTCACAAGCCGAGATGCAGTTCCATAGAAACTTGCCATTTTACCACTGAACCTAAAAATGGGTAGAAAGTACTTTTTCTCCCTTCCTGTTAATGCCACAGACTTCGCCTTTACAGGGCACACGTTTTCTATCTTCCCCGCTTCAGCCCATGAAATATTGAGCTTCAAATGTGTTGTTAACGTTGTGTAAAAAAGTTGCTCACAGCTGTTCTAGGAACACATTGTGAAATCGCGTATATCTTTGCTTCTACACATAGCAATGTATTGTGCTTTGCTTTACACACTATTCTACAGTCAAGAGGAGAGAATTCATCAAGTTTAATAAGCAAAAACACTGTATAGGTCGAATTTCAGCATTTTTGTGTGACCGGGAAAACCACAGTCACAAGCCGAGATGCAGTTCCATAGAAACTTGCCATTTTACCGCTGAACCTAAAAATGGGTAGAAAGTACTTTTTCTCCCTTCCTGTTAATGCCACAGACTTCGCCTTTACAGGGCACACGTTTTCTATCTTCCCCGCTTCAGCCCATGAAATATTGAGCTTCAAATGTGTTGTTAACATTGTGTAAAAAAGTTGCTCACAGCTGTTCTAGGAACACATTGTGAAATCGCGTATATCTTTGCTTCTACACATAGCAATGTATTGTGCTTTGCTTTACACACTATTCTACAGTCAAGAGGAGAGAATTCATCAAGTTTAATAAGCAAAAACACTGTATAAGTCGAATTTCAGCATTTTTGTGTGACCGGGAAAACCACAGTCACAAGCCGAGATGCAGTTCCATAGAAACTTGCCATTTTACCGCTGAACCTAAAAATGGGTAGAAAGTACTTTTTCTCCCTTCCTGTTAATGCCACAGACTTCGCCTTTACAGGGCACACGTTTTCTATCTTCCCCGCTTCAGCCCATGAAATATTGAGCTTCAAATGTGTTGTTAACGTGGTGTAAAAAAGTTGCTCACAGCTGTTCTAGGAACACATTGTGAAATCGCGTATATCTTTGCTTCTACACATAGCAATGTATTGTGCTTTGCTTTACACACTATTCTACAGTCAAGAGGAGAGAATTCATCAAGTTTAATAAGCAAAAACACTGTATAAGTCGAATTTCAGCATTTTTGTGTGACCGGGAAAACCACAGTCACAAGCCGAGATGCAGTTCCATAGAAACTTGCCATTTTACCGCTGAACCTAAAAATGGGTAGAAAGTACTTTTTCTCCCTTCCTGTTAATGCCACAGACTTCGCCTTTACAGGGCACACGTTTTCTATCTTCCCCGCTTCAGCCCATGAAATATTGAGCTTCAAATGTGTTGTTAACATTGTGTAAAAAAGTTGCTCACAGCTGTTCTAGGAACACATTGTGAAATCGCGTATATCTTTGCTTCTACACATAGCAATGTATTGTGCTTTGCTTTACACACTATTCTACAGTCAAGAGGAGAGAATTCATCAAGTTTAATAAGCAAAAACACTGTATAAGTCGAATTTCAGCATTTTTGTGTGACCGGGAAAACCACAGTCACAAGCCGAGATGCAGTTCCATAGAAACTTGCCATTTTACCGCTGAACCTAAAAATGGGTAGAAAGTACTTTTTCTCCCTTCCTGTTAATGTCACAGACTTCGCCTTTACAGGGCACACGTTTTCTATCTTCCCCGCTTCAGCCCATGAAATATTGAGCTTCAAATGTGTTGTTAACGTGGTGTAAAAAAGTTGCTCACAGCTGTTCTAGGAACACATTGTGAAATCGCATATATCTTTGCTTCTACAAATAGCAGTGTATTGTGCTTTGCTTTACACACTATTCTACAGTCAAGAGATGAGAATTCATCAAGTTTAATAAGCAAAAACACTGTATAAGTCGAATTTCAGCATTTTTGTGTGACCGGGAAAACCACAGTCACAAGCCGAGATGCAGTTCCATAGAAACTTGCCATTTTACCGCTGAACCTAAAAATGGGTAGAAAGTACTTTTTCTCCCTTCCTGTTAATGCCACAGACTTCGCCTTTACAGGGCACACGTTTTCTATCTTCCCCGCTTCAGCCCATGAAATATTGAGCTTCAAATGTGTTGTTAACGTGGTGTAAAAAAGTTGCTCACAGCTGTTCTAGGAACACATTGTGAAATCGCGTATATCTTTGCTTCTACACATAGCAATGTATTGTGCTTTGCTTTACACACTATTCTACAGTCAAGAGATGAGAATTCATCAAGTTTAATAAGCAAAAACACTGTATAAGTCGAATTTCAGCATTTTTGTGTGACCGGGAAAACCACAGTCACAAGACGAGATGCAGTTCCATAGAAACTTGCCATTTTACCGCTGAACCTAAAAATGGGTAGAAAGTACTTTTTCTCCCTTCCTGTTAATGCCACAGACTTCGCCTTTACAGGGCACACGTTTTCTATCTTGCCCGCTTCAGCCCATGAAATATTGAGCTTCAAATGTGTTGTTAACATTGTGTAAAAAAGTTGCTCACAGCTGTTCTAGGAACACATTGTGAAATCGCGTATATCTTTGCTTCTACACATAGGAATGTATTGTGCATTGCTTTACACACTATTCTACAGTCAAGAGGAGAGAATTCATCAAGTTTAATAAGCAAAAACACTGTATAAGTCGAATTTCAGCATTTTTGTGTGACCGGGAAAACCACAGTCACAAGCCGAGATGCAGTTCCATAGAAACTTGCCATTTTACCGCTGAACCTAAAAATGGGTAGAAAGTACTTTTTCTCCCTTCCTGTTAATGCCACAGACTTCGCCTTTACAGGGCACACGTTTTCTATCTTCCCCGCTTCAGCCCATGAAATATTGAGCTTCAAATGTGTTGTTAACGTGGTGTAAAAAAGTTGCTCACAGTTGTTCTAGGAACACATTGTGAAATCGCGTATATCTTTGCTTCTACACATAGCAATGTATTGTGCTTTGCTTTACACACTATTCTACAGTCAAGAGGAGAGAATTCATCAAGTTTAATAAGCAAAAACACTGTATAAGTCGAATTTCAGCATTTTTGTGTGACCGGGAAAACCACAGTCACAAGCCGAGATGCAGTTCCATAGAAACTTGCCATTTTACCGCTGAACCTAAAAATGGGTAGAAAGTACTTTTTCTCCCTTCCTGTTAATGCCACAGACTTCGCCTTTACAGGGCACACGTTTTCTATCTTCCCCGCTTCAGCCCATGAAATATTGAGCTTCAAATGTGTTGTTAACGTGGTGTAAAAAAGTTGCTCACAGCTGTTCTAGGAACACATTGTGAAATCGCGTATATCTTTGCTTCTACACATAGCAATGTATTGTGCTTTGCTTTACACACTATTCTACAGTCAAGAGGAGAGAATTCATCAAGTTTAATAAGCAAAAACACTGTATAAGTCGAATTTCAGCATTTTTGTGTGACCGGGAAAACCACAGTCACAAGCCGAGATGCAGTTCCATAGAAACTTGCCATTTTACCGCTGAACCTAAAAATGGGTAGAAAGTACTTTTTCTCCCTTCCTGTTAATGCCACAGACTTCGCCTTTACAGGGCACACGTTTTCTATCTTCCCCGCTTCAGCCCATGAAATATTGAGCTTCAAATGTGTTGTTAACATTGTGTAAAAAAGTTGCTCACAGCTGTTCTAGGAACACATTGTGAAATCGCGTATATCTTTGCTTCTACACATAGCAATGTATTGTGCTTTGCTTTACACACTATTCTACAGTCAAGAGGAGAGAATTCATCAAGTTTAATAAGCAAAAACACTGTATAAGTCGAATTTCAGCATTTTTGTGTGACCGGGAAAACCACAGTCACAAGCCGAGATGCAGTTCCATAGAAACTTGCCATTTTACCGCTGAACCTAAAAATGGGTAGAAAGTACTTTTTCTCCCTTCCTGTTAATGTCACAGACTTCGCCTTTACAGGGCACACGTTTTCTATCTTCCCCGCTTCAGCCCATGAAATATTGAGCTTCAAATGTGTTGTTAACGTGGTGTAAAAAAGTTGCTCACAGCTGTTCTAGGAACACATTGTGAAATCGCATATATCTTTGCTTCTACAAATAGCAGTGTATTGTGCTTTGCTTTACACACTATTCTACAGTCAAGAGATGAGAATTCATCAAGTTTAATAAGCAAAAACACTGTATAAGTCGAATTTCAGCATTTTTGTGTGACCGGGAAAACCACAGTCACAAGCCGAGATGCAGTTCCATAGAAACTTGCCATTTTACCGCTGAACCTAAAAATGGGTAGAAAGTACTTTTTCTCCCTTCCTGTTAATGCCACAGACTTCGCCTTTACAGGGCACACGTTTTCTATCTTCCCCGCTTCAGCCCATGAAATATTGAGCTTCAAATGTGTTGTTAACGTGGTGTAAAAAAGTTGCTCACAGCTGTTCTAGGAACACATTGTGAAATCGCGTATATCTTTGCTTCTACACATAGGAATGTATTGTGCTTTGCTTTACACACTATTCTACAGTCAAGAGGAGAGAATTCATCAAGTTTAATAAGCAAAAACACTGTATAAGTCGAATTTCAGCATTTTTGTGTGACCGGGAAAACCACAGTCACAAGACGAGATGCAGTTCCATAGAAACTTGCCATTTTACCGCTGAACCTAAAAATGGGTAGAAAGTACTTTTTCTCCCTTCCTGTTAATGCCACAGACTTCGCCTTTACAGGGCACACGTTTTCTATCTTGCCCGCTTCAGCCCATGAAATATTGAGCTTCAAATGTGTTGTTAACATTGTGTAAAAAAGTTGCTCACAGCTGTTCTAGGAACACATTGTGAAATCGCGTATATCTTTGCTTCTACACATAGGAATGTATTGTGCTTTGCTTTACACACTATTCTACAGTCAAGAGGAGAGAATTCATCAAGTTTAATAAGCAAAAACACTGTATAAGTCGAATTTCAGCATTTTTGTGTGACCGGGAAAACCACAGTCACAAGCCGAGATGCAGTTCCATAGAAACTTGCCATTTTAACGCTGACTTAGAAATCGCCAGCTCATATACAGTGCATAAAATATATTTATATATATACCCTTATACACCATTTAATAAAAAATATCACAAAATTCTTCTAAGTCCCTCGGGAAGAGTGAAAGACGCGCACGTTCATTTTCAGAGCTCCTAGACCTACCTATAAGAAGTAAGCCAAAAAGTAGCTTCGAAAAACGCTTAGGTTAAGTTTCAGAGTTGCTTCTAATGTACCAAAGCTGGACTTAGACATAATTTCACTCTCACAACATTATGGCTTGTTGGAGACAGTCCGAACCACAAGTACCGGGTCCATGGTTCTGGCCGTATACTGGGGGGGACGGGGACGACTCCCATTAACCCCTGACTATACCGGGGATACGCTTATCACAATGCCTTTCTGGTCTGTGCTGAAGCACGGCATTCTGGCAGCCAAGTGGCTTGACCTTTATTAGTGAGCCTGGTTACCCCCTCTCGGAACCACAGACTTAGAAATCGCCAGCTCATATACAGTGCATTAAATATATTTATATATATACCCTTATACACCATTTAATAAAAAATATCACAAAATTCTTCTAAGTCACTCGGGAAGAGTGAAAGACGCGCACGTTCATTTTCAGAGCTCCTAGACCTTCCTATAAGAAGTTAGCCAAAAAGTAGTTTCGAAAAACGCTTAGGTTAAGTTTCAGAGTTGCTTCTAATGTACCAAAGCTGGACTTAGACATAATTTCACTCTCACAACATTATGGCTGGTTGGAGAGAGTCCAAACCACAAGTACCGGGTCCATGGTTCTGGCCGTATACTGGGGGGACGGGGACGACTCCCATTAACCCCTGACTATACCGGGGATACGCTTATCACAATGCCTTTCTGGTCTGTGCTGAAGCAGGGCATTCTGGCAGCCAAGTGGCTTGACCTTTATTAGTGAGCCTGGTTACCCCCTCTCGGAACCACAGACTTAGAAATCGCCAGCTCATATACAGTGCATAAAATATATTTATATATATACCCTTATACACCATTTTAATAAAAAATATCACAAAATTCTTCTAAGTCCCTCGGGAAGAGTGAAAGACGCGCACGTTCATTTTCAGAGCTCCTAGACCTTCCTATAAGAAGTTAGCCAAAAAGTAGCTTCGAAAAACGCTTAGGTTAAGTTTCAGAGTTGCTTCTAATGTACCAAAGCTGGACTTAGACATAATTTCACTCTCACAACATTATGGCTTGTTGGAGACAGTCCGAACCACAAGTACCGGGTCCATGGTTCTGGCCGTATACTGGGGGGGACGGGGACGACTCCCATTAACCCCTGACTATACCGGGGATACGCTAATCACAATGCCTTTCTGGTCTGTGCTGAAGCACGGCATTCTGGCAGCCAAGTGGCTTGACCTTTATAAGTGAGCCTGGTTACCCCCTCTCGGAACCACAGACTTAGAAATCGCAAGCTCATATACAGTGCATAAAATATATTTATATATATACCCTTATACACCATTTAATAAAAAATATCACAAAATTCTTCTAAGTCACTCGGGAAGAGTGAAAGACGCGCACGTTCATTTTCAGAGCTCCTAGACCTTCCTATAAGAAGTTAGCCAAAAAGTCATTTCGAAAAACGCTTAGGTTAAGTTTCAGAGTTGCTTCTAATGTACCAAAGCTGGACTTAGACATAATTTCACTCTCACAACATTATGGCTGGTTGGAGACAGTCCGAACCACAAGTACCGGGTCCATGGTTCTGGCCGTATACTGGGGGGACGGGGACGACTCCCATTAACCCCTGACTATACCGGGGATACGCTTATCACAATGCCTTTCTGGTCTGTGCTGAAGCAGGGCATTCTGGCAGCCAAGTGGCTTGACCTTTATTAGTGAGCCTGGTTACCCCCTCTCGGAACCACAGACTTAGAAATCGCCAGCTCATATACAGTGCATAAAATATATTTATATATATACCCTTATACACCATTTTAATAAAAAATATCACAAAATTCTTCTAAGTCCCTCGGGAAGAGTGAAAGACGCGCACGTTCATTTTCAGAGCTCCTAGACCTTCCTATAAGAAGTTAGCCAAAAAGTAGCTTCGAAAAACGCTTAGGTTAAGTTTCAGAGTTGCTTCTAATGTACCAAAGCTGGACTTAGACATAATTTCACTCTCACAACATTATGGCTGGTTGGAGAGAATCCGAACCACAAGTACCGGGTCCATGGTTCTGGCCGTATACTGGGGGGACGGGGATGACTCCCATTAACCCCTGACTATACCGGGGATACGCTTATCACAATGCCTTTCTGGTCTGTGCTGAAGCAGGGCATTCTGGCAGCCAAGTGGCTTGACCTTTATTAGTGAGCCTGGTTACCCCCTCTCGGAACCACAGACTTAGGGTCTCCCTTTCAGGCGATAAGTTCAAGACTTCTACCGCCGCTTTCATTGACTCAGGAGCTGGAGGAAACTTCGTGGATCTTGAATTCGCCAGGTTAAACCGCATACCACTCGTGAGAAAGAAGGTTCCCATCGCACTCGTCTGTATCGATGGACGTCCTCTTACCCCGGCCCACATCTCCTTAGAGACGGCTCCCTTGCTTCTGTCCTCACATCTGCACAAGGAGATCTTAGTTCTCGATGCCACTCACGCTCCTGGGATACCCATCACCCTTGGTCTTCCTTGGCTACAGCTTAACAATCCTCTCATTGACTGGACTTCCTCTGCTCCCATTTCCTGGAGGCCGAGGTCAGACGAGACTCATCAACTGCTGGCCAATACCTCTGTTCCCGAAGTTATTCTACCTTCCATTTACCATCAATTCCGGGACGTTTTCAATAAGGTACAGTCAGACCTCTTGCCGCCACACAGGACTTACGATTGTCCGATCGATCTAGTTCCCGGTTACTCCCTACCCAATATGTATAAACGTAGAGATTGACGCTCATACAAGTGTATGGACTCACAAGCTGTATTACAGCATATAGGTAGATAGGAACTTCTATAAATAATTCCAGCATGTATATAATACTAGGTCAAGGGGGGACATGAACATGGGACCTAGCGGTCAGTCAGCGCGACTACCGCAGATATGGTTTACCCTGCTTACCCCCCTTAACATATACACTTCCCTAAATACACTTATCTACTTAGATTAGAATATAGTCTTCTAAAATGATTGAAGTCTAAATGTAGCTTTGTGACTGCTTAAAACATCTTCTTTCTCTTTATTTATCAAAGGTTATTCAATGTGATTAGTGTTTGTTTTTAATGTAATCCTAAACTAAAGTAGCACTGTGTCTGTTTGCAAAGTTTAGCTATGGGCAAAATATGTTTGTCTCTTTTTTTAACATTAATAAAGTTGTTGAGTGTAAAAAAATGTAGCTTTCATCCCTCTTCCGCCTTCGCCCAATAGGAGCACAGCTGGCATGCGTTCCAGGGTGGAAACGGACGCATCCCAGTGACGTGGTCTCTGACTCTAGGACTAGTGCCAGAGGGGAGGCGATGTCACAGAGATGCGACGCGTCGCCGGCGCGCATGCGCAGTGTACTCGGTTGGGCGATTTTGGCGCAAAACGGGTGTATTAAAGGTAAGGAGGTATAGTGATGTGGTACACCTTGATAAAGTCCCGTGGGACGAAACATGTCGGTTGTGGGCTGTGTTTCTGTCCCTGTGCATTTATCCAATAAATCACCCTCAGTTTTAGCACGGAGTTGTGCCCTTTATTCATTTTTTCTACAGGATTCTCCCTGCAGACTTCTACTTCAGCTGTGCTCCTTGCTTCCCAAAACTCTACTCCCTACCCAAGTCCAAGACCTACCCCTTGTCGTTACCAGAATCTCACGCTATGGATGAATATATCCAGGAGAATCTCAAGAAAGGCTTTATTCGTCACTCCAATTCCCCAGCAGGGGCTGGGTTTTTCTTCGTCAAGAAAAAGGACGGATCGTTGAGGCCTTGCATCGACTACAGGGGTTTAAACCACATCACTATTAAAAATCGTTACCCCTTCCCCTTATTACCGAACTGTTCGATAAATTACAGGGGGCCAAGATTTTTTCCAAGTTAGATCTACATGGTGCCTACTGCACCGACACACTTTATTCGAGCAAATACCCGGTATGTACCTGGCAGATACCTGGAATGCGCCACTCCTAACCTCTGACAAGCCCCGTTGCATTTGCCTTCCCAGCCTGGGTTCATGCCTGGCTGATGGGCGGCTGATCTGTTAAATGATAATGATTAGGATTTAATAGGCTGCAATGCTTCGCGTGTCTACCAGATGGCATAAATTCATGAATTGTAATGCAGTATATATATATATACTGTGCAGTATTGCAGCCAGCAGGAATAAAATGCTTCAATCCCTGCTTGGAAAATAACTCAATGTACTCGGGCAGAAAACAGTCACAAACCTCAATACACCCGGGTATACCCGAATTCGTGGGACTAGCCAAGCTCGAATAAAGTGTGTCGCCAGTGTATAACCTGGTGCGCATCAGGAAGGGGGATGAATGGAAGATGGCCTTCAACACGCGTCGCGGAATCACTCCCCTCGGCGATTCCTCTGCACAGCGCCGGGCGCGCCCACGCCCTCCTGCACGCACACCTGCACCATCCACTGGCTCTGTTCACACGCGTACACGAGTTACGGAGCAAGCTCAGTCTGCACACTCTTATTCCCGTCCCCCGGACCTCAGGCTCCGCCCCCGCACACTGCACGGGCATACTCAGGTTACTAACAAGACTCACCTGGCCTGTTATGCCTGCACCAATCTGCAGTGTCTCCCTGTAGCTCTTCCTGTCCCGCCTCCGTTCCTAATTAGACCTTCCTGCTTTATCTAGCTCCTCTCTGCTCAGTCTTTGCTCGACATAGTCTCTGTATGGAAGTACTTCTGGATTCTCTCAGTGTTTTCACAGGTTCTGACGCAGCTCGTACGACTACGCCTCTGGCTCTCGATCTCGGCACTCCTTGGACAACGCTCACTCTGGTAACCCCTTGAACTCGGCTTGGACTACGACCTATCTCCACTCTCCACTCCCTGACTTCGGAAAGGCATCATTCACTCTATCTCTACAACCGGTACCGGCAAGTATTGTCTACCTTACTACACCTGGCCTGGCAACGCTTCATACCACACTACGGACACGCTCCCTTTGCTGCGGGTGCGTGTATTACCACTTCCCCCTTCAGCTCAGGGGACGGGTCTGGTCTGCGGGCAGCACCGGCGTAACAAGCGCCTCCATCTATAGTAAGCCCCAGGAATGCGGGGAGGAATCCTTACCACAGAGATTCCCCACAGGGATGAGAGATTCCAGTCTCACACACGGATTATCTTTAAAAGCAGCAGTCTCTTTATTCTCTTGGGCAGCAGCAGCAGCAGCCGACAGGTACAGTTGATGCACAGTCCACTAACTGTTCTCCCTTATGATGTTCCCTGCCGTCACTCTGGACCCAAAGGGCATCCAGAGTGGGGCTAGCTCTTCCCTCACCCCCTAAGCAGGGTGAGAGGTATTTGGTCCACCTCACTAACTACAGCTATTTCAGCTCTACTCATGAGCTGATCACTCCTCTCCTCACTAACTCACTCACTCACTACTCTCAGACTGACAGAACAGAACACACTAAATAGGAAATGCACTGCTCTTTTATGATCTCAGCAGGCACCGCCCCTGTGTCTCTTGCTTTGACACAGGGTCAGGTGACCTACCTCCACCACTCAGGGCAAGTGCTTGAAGTGGGGGGAACCCATTATAACTCCAGGCAACCTGCCCTTACCAGGGATTATACCAGGAGAAGGATAGAACTATAGCACCATTTCTTACCAGGGCTACATATAATAGGATTGCAGCAATAAAAGTACAGTACTACATTAAGACGTATATTCAAAATAGGAGGTAAATGAATAGAAGATTATTTACAGGGAAAAATCAGAGTGTAGACAAAGAGAATAATAATCTACTGAGGATGTAACGGACAAGCACACATTCTCAATCACAGACAGGTTATTGCCCCACAACCAGTGTATGTATGTATATATATACAGTATTTCAATATCCCTTTTAATTGCTAATAGTAAAGCTTCTCTCTGCATTGATCTAAATCATTTTCAGATGAGGTTTTAGAGGACAGATCCAAACCGCCCCCCCCCCCTTCATTTCTTTAATACAAGAATGAAGCAGACGGTCTCGGGAGCAGAACCCCGTTAATTTCAGCTCTGGGGTCCCCCTGCTTCCGAAGATACTGTCCTCCGAAGGGGGTGCCTGTATCTCCTGCAGTTTTCTGCAGTTTAAAGCCCCCGATCACATGGGCCAATAGGAAGTTGCACCTGATGACATTACGGCTTCCTATTGGCTCGCAAGCTTTGAAAAGCAGTCGTAATGTGAACCCTGGAGTGGCTTCCGGCACCCACCACGGAGGTAAGTACCTCTGGAAGCAGGGGGTCCCCAGATGTGAAATTAATGGGGTTCCACTCCGGAGACCCCCTGCTTGAATTCTGTATTTAAAAAAATTAAAGAAAACAACAAAACAAACGGCTTGGATTTCCTCTGCAGGGGGGACATTATTGCTAAGAGGGTAATGATCAGTAATTAATCTTGTAACAAAGCTCCCATCAGGCTTCCAAGGATCGGCAATTTTCAGATTCAGTCCATTTTCTTGGTACCATTTTTACACAGACAGTACTTAGAGATAACATTTGTAAATGTACCCACCCCTTATTTATTTTTTTATATATAAACCAATAACTTTGACATATAGCCATTTCTAATTATGTCAGCTGCAGCAGATCACAGGGACCCTGTGTGTGCACGTACAAAAGAACCTAATACAAATGTTGACTGATGTCATCAACATTGAGGTTACATCACCAGATAATGCCAATTCTATGCCGTTCTTATTAACACAAGTTAAAACTGCAGTAGATTACTATTCTGTGATTTAAAGAGATTTATGGTGGTATCAGCTTAAATCTGCTTTCTTCTTTATTAAAGTTATTAGGTCTTTAGCCTTTAAAAAAAAAAAAAAAAAAGCATTTAATCATTTTTTTTTCTTTTTATGGGCGCATAGATGAATGTTGTTATGAACAGATGGCAACACCCCAAGAGAGAAACAGAAGAATTCCAGGTGCTGTCTTCTATTTTATATTTCCAAGCAAGACACAAACATACACGAATACTCTGATCACAGTAGAGAACTCTGAACAGCTTCACATTTTCAATGTGTAATCATTACTATACGCTTGACACAGCCTGGATGAGGTAAAGGAAGATGTATACATTGGTGAGGCTGATGTGGTAGAAAGTCTTGACTGGTCAGATTAAGGAATAAAAGCGTTTTAAAAGCAATATCTATTCTCTCTCTTCTCTCTCTTCTCTCTCTCTCTCTCTCTCTCTCTCTCTCTCTCTCTCATTATGCACGCCAAACTATAAGACCTAGGGCAACCAAACTTGGAAGGTTTACTTTATGTATAAAAACCATAGTCATGGTTTGGATCCTCTCGAACATTCCAAAGAGGGTGCTGCTAGGAACGTTATGTTCCATGTGCTGTAACTGGTAGGCTTTGTATCTGGCACGTGCCATCATAATGCACATAGCCTGGTTGGTAGCAGATAAGGAGAGTCAGATAGCTATAAAGTTTACCCAGAAAGCAGACGAAGAAAGAAAGAGGAAGTCAGGTGGCACGTGAGGAGAAAAATCGGGTTATAACGGAAGGTCTGCTGCAGCTATATCAAATCGAATTGTACTGGAGAACAGGAGGAGACATAATGTATAAGGGAGATGTTTTATAGAGCTATAAGCAAAAATCCCTGAGTCCTCGGTTAAGCCGGTGTGAGTAGCCTCTACTCACTATTAAGCACCGCCCTGTGACTCCTTTGGATTGAAGCTGCTAGCATGGCTGCTGCTAAACTGTGTGCGTCCTCCGGTTTGCCCCGGTGGCGTTTCCTCGATCAAAAAAGTAGACAGAACAAAAAAGGATCAAAGTAACAGCTGCTCCAAGGTAGAAAAAAATGGGGAAACCCACCAGCCATAGAAAATTAAAAACAATTTATTAGGCTACATAAAAAACATAAAGACAGTGAAAAAACTCCACCCACGCATTTCACGCCACCTATGGTGCTTTTTCAAGGAAAAAGATTCCCCATTTTTTCTACCTTGGAAGAGATGTTACTTTGATTTTTTTTTGTTCTACAGACATAAATTGGCATATTTTATTATTATTTTATTACAAACTTTGAAAGAAAGACTGTTGATCACATTTTCCTTTTATTTTATTTGTTTACTATATTCTTCAGGTGGAATTTGAGGAACAAGTGTGTTATGCAGCACTGGACCTCAGCCCTAAAAAGCCCAGGAAAAATAAAAAAAAGAAAGCCTGCCATATAGATGCTCAAGATTGTGTGGAGGACAGAAAATCCCTGAAGCCTGGCAATATCGTATCTAGATCCAGCATATACCTCAACAGTGAGCAGTTAAAAGCTGAAAGCAATGCCGCAGAGGATATGATCCATGACGACCCAATCAGGCTCTACCACCTAATACATATGTAACCCTTCTATGGTACCCCACCTGACATGAGATTGGGGGTACACTCCTTCTGGTCACTGAGTGGTCTGGGTGCTGTGACCTGCTGGTAAACAGGAGGGCTGAGTGCTCTGCGGTGTTGTGGGGAGAACCCAGGACAGGGACAGGAGGTGTGGTGTGGGACAGGTTACCTTGTTCTCTCAGGGTGCACAGTGCCTCCAGCCAGCAGGGATCCCCTGGGTCTACAGAGGAGAGACCCCCACTGACACTCCATTCTCCATACACAGGGACACACACAGCAGCTTCTTTTCTGTGGATCTTTATTCAGAGCAGCATAGATGTGCAGACAGCATACAGCATGATATCACAGGCTTGGAGTAATCTCTGCCCCTCTGCTCATGGCAGCTTGAATTCCCCTCCCTCCTCACCCAGGTGGGGAAGGAGGGAGAGAACTCTTCTTGGCTTGCTATCTCTCTCAGCTCTCTCTGAAGACTAACTCCTGATCACTAACTAACATACTATATTTTTGGAGACATGTCTCAATTTGAATATCCTCAGGGAGTGTCTCTAACTTTGAATCATTACAACTCAAAGCTGGATAACGATTGTCTCACACACACATCCGGGGGTGTTCCAACCCATATCCACCCTTTGGATTAACATGCTCAAAGGTTGCTTAGGCCCGCCTCTGAATATTGCTACAATACTTCAGAGCTGAAACTCACAAACAGGCTAACTGAAGGAATGAACCTTTCCACTGCCCGTTCTAACAGGACTGACAGAGGAAAGGCCCAGAATTAGCAATAGCTGCCGAAGGCCAGGCTATACATAAAACAAGAAACATATCTACAGAGGACCAAAATCAAACTGATTGACCCACCCGAAGCAGAATTTGTGATCTGCTGACTGGGATTTTTTTGTGCTTAATATGATCTGGGGTACTTGCATCATCTGTACTTGGCATATACCACGAACGGAAAAAGTGTAATTGCGAAAATAATATACTGAGCAATAAACAAGAAGAATATAAAGGAAGCATGTTGAAAGAAAACATGATAGGGAGCTCACTTTAACAGGTCAACGGCCTCTAGATTCTTTTAGTACTGAGATGAGAAAAGGTACAAGCACAGATCCCTCATGACCAATTGTTAGTAGCCTTATTTACTGACTGTGGGACCTTCCTTAGGTCTTACAGTAGTAGTAGAAAATGAGTGTGCTGAAAGCTCTTTCATCTCACTGGTAAAGATGTTTGCAGTAGTGTGAAACATGAATACAACTGCACAAAAGAGCGTTCAATAATGCCAGCCTTGATTACACATCCAAAGCGAAGTAAATATATTGCAATAAGACTGTTTTGTATCGGTCTTCGTTTGGAAGGACTGTAATACTTACTAAAAATGAACAGTGCAGTATACGGAAAAATGGTTGTAGATAACTTTGTATAAAATGATTTCATATATAAACAAGTACATATACATGTGCTGGATTATATGAATATATTAAGATGCTGGAAGAACCACTGTGTGAATTTACAAATAACCTATATATGTTTTTTTATATTTAAGGACTTGAAGAATCCAGTTCTCCATGTTAATTTGTTGGTAAAATCTGTGTTTATTTATTTTGTTTTTCCAGTGCTCTCCTTTGTATATATTTAAAAAAAAAATTAAGGGACACATCTGAATTAGGTGCCTGTCTGTGCACTTTTTTTTGTGGTTCCCATTGTGTCTTTTTTCTTTATCTCATAGCTTAGTGATGAAAGTTATAGGAAGGGGTGCTTAACAGTCAGTACAATTCTTCTTTTTTTTTTTTTTTACGGTGATTAGTTTATAATTTTTCACTTACAACAAAAATTCTTATGTATAGTTTATTAATCTATTTCAAGTTTTCATTGCTGCAACAGATAATAATGGGGTCCATATGCAGTAAAGCGCAGAGATTCTCAAATGTCCCCATCTTGTGGGCAACTGCATTGTTAGTAAACATTTGGAAGATACACACACACACACACACACACACACACACACACACACACACACACACACACACACACACACACACACACACACACACACACACACACAGTATATAGCAAATGAAAATATAAATTGTGAGCACATTCACATGTCTTAGACAGGTCTGCAACCCCGCCTTTCAACCATTATCACCTAACATACAGTGCTTCCACTGCAGCAAGGGATTCTGGGAAATTACATGCAAATGAGCACACAATGTGTCACCTTTTGCCTGAAATCCATTTACATGGACCCCATATAAGCAAATGCTCTGCTGTTCACACAGCTTTTACGCACAGCATGGGATTAGATGCAAAGCCAGTCAAACCACGCACAGACATGCTTCAACCTTAATGGGTCTCATCAATGTGAGGTTTGTTGTACTGGCTTTGCAATTTTCAAGGCTGGGTGGATTTACCTAACACATTTTAAGTCATGGTGGGTGAAAAAGGCAACAAAAAATCTCCAGCGTTAGCATATAGCCAATAAAGAATATCACTTGTGAGCACATTCATATCCCAGAATCCCTTGCTGCAGTGGAAGCACTGTATGCTAGATGATAATGGTGAAAGGCAGGTTTGTAGACCTGTCTAAGACATGTGATTGTGCTCACAAGTGATATTCTTTATTGGCTATATGCTAACGATGGAGGTTTTTTGTTGCCTTTTTCACCCACCAAAACTTAAAATGTGCACACACACCACTACAAAGGAAAAGGGGGGAGAAGCTGGTACAAATTAACAGGGTCTGAAAGGGGGCCCGGGACCCGACTATATTGCATGTTTTCGCTTTCTCGGTAGTATCATTATTTGTCACTCCTTGCTGCCGCCCTCCTTCTCCTTCTGAACCGCAGTATTAAATGACATCAGAACGTCGTGTTATCATGGCAACGCGACACCGTCACGGTGACGTCAGCGGCGTCATTTTACGCTGTGGTTCAGATGGAGAAGGAGGCCGTAAGCAAAGAGGCGGCCACACATCTAAGTGCGGGAGAGAAAAGAGCTGCTAAGTGTCCCGGAAAAAAACATTTCACCGGGGCCCGAACTCACTCTTGGCAGCCCAGCATGTATCTACGATTAACCATATATACCGTACAATACCCAGGCAGGAACTTGGATAAAGGACACAGCACACTGAGTGAATCAAAAAAGTTTGTATTGTGGTCAAGAAATGATACCAATGTTTTGGTCAGCTATGGGGCCTTCATCAGCAGACGGAGACGTTGGTACCATAAATAAGTAAGATAAAAGTGACAGACCTCAGCAGAAAGTTGTGTGGAGAGAATATGAAAGGCTTCAGGGATAATCACTGTTGAGTCAAGGTCTGATGCATCTGAACTTCATAAAGAAACATAGAAACCTTAGAACCTTAGAACAACACTCCATTCCATTACTCATTGTACTATGACCTGCACGGTATTGTGATGTCATTTCACCCATTCAATATGTTCTCAGAGAATACCAGTAACTCAGACTAATCCACGGAGGAAACTTGGATTCACTTTACTATTTGGGATTACACATGGACTACCTGATTCCCACTCAGATTTTGTGATTGATACTACTGTAACCCCCTGTATCTGCTATCAGCACAGGACATGGCCCCTTTAAGAATTACATTCCACTGGACCATGTGACTGTGCTTAGCCAGTGGAGTGACAGTTGGAAAGGGAGCCGAGGGAGTGAGGCTACTACAGAGAGAGATTAGGGAGCCCGGCTGTGCATGAATTACACCAGGTTGGAGTGGGTGAGCTAACCCACAAAGGATTTAAACTGCAGTTATATTGCCATCAGTTTGATCTTTATGAAGCACCAGGCCTGCAACACACACACAGTTTATGAGCTGCAACGATTGTGCTAGCGCACCAGGATCTACAGGCCAGTACCCCATGATTGGGAGGCCAGACAGAGATAAAAGTTATTATTTGTTTGCACAGCGTTCGCACTGTTGGTATAGTTTGCTTAAATATGTGTATGGAGTGATTCTGAGATTAAGTCACCGTACTAATTCATATGAGATATGCAACGCCACAAATTATAGCTATGAGAATATAAAAATTGTTATAATTCATTACCACTGTGTTGTATCTTGTCACTACAGTCTCACACAACATGTAGCTCACACTATAAGAATTAAACAATAACCCATAGGACTCAGGCTCCCACCTCAGTGATAGGCCATATAATCTGAGGTAAAATAAAGAGGGGTTATATGTATATAATATATATATATATTTTTTTTAATTCTCAATATATTTTAATACATAACACAAAAAAAAGCACACGCTTCATAGCGCGTAACTGTGTACAAAAATGGGTAAATTTATTAAGGAGAGTGTCCTTAGGAGATACACTTACAAAAGGTTAAAATAACATGTACATTGGAGAGAAACTGTATGGGGCGTCATCTACAGGAGCAGGGGGGGGGGGGTGGGGGGCATAGTGATACTGTGCATCTGGTGTAGCTGCATCTGACTCCTGCCACGAGCCCTGCAGCGTTTCAAGTGCTCAAAAGAGCTTCCTTCTGTAATGCACCGTTGGAAATACAGGCAGAGCAGCTGAAAGGTAACGAGAACACAGTACCTCCTCCCACACGCCCGCCTGAGATGACGTCACCGCGTCTCTACGCGTTTCGTCACGTTGCGTGACTTCCTCAGGAGTTGATTGGTTGATGTGTCATAGCCAGTTTTATAGGGCAAAGTCCACGTAAACACGGCGAAAAAAGCTCAAAGAAGACTGGAATCAGCTCTGCTGATTCAACACACAATCGAAAACGGCTAATAGTATGATATTATTGTTAGAAAAATGATATAATCAATACTAAAATCGCATAAAATGCACTGTGTGCTATACAAAACTAACAAAAACAAACCAGTATAAATATTAAAGGTGGATACATTAGTGATAAATATAAAAATAAACACTAGCAATAAAAATCGGTGTATATATAATACCCGTAAATATAGCATAAACTAATCTAATCATTAGATCTTCAGTGGTGATAGAAAATAAATGCACTGTGGTATACAGCTACTTGAAGTAAAATTTATAATATTTGCAGTCCACCTACAATCAATGAGAAGCATTGATTTAATTATTTTGTCGAGGGAGTTTATGATTTTTCGATTAACTGGGTCAAAGTTACAAGATTATACAAAAATTGTGACAAGTTTTAGAAGTAGATAAAAAGGAATCTGTACGTTGCTTTGTATAGGGTTCCTGAAAGATTACGGGTAGATTTGGAACAGATATTAGCACGCATTAAAGAACTGCATCCGTTATAATAAAAAACAAAGAGAATATCCACCCAAGTTAAACTTCGTATCTCTGACCAACATTGTGTATATTTGTCAAGAGTTGGAAAACTTCAGAAGAATGTCAAATATTGAAAAGACCCAGAGCTAGATATTTATCCTGATCCCCTTCACCCATGATGTGATCAATGAAAAGTGTATGACCTAGATCTATATACAGATGAGGCGCGATACAAGTTCCCCGTGCATCACGTGGTGGACCGCGGCTCAAGTGCGGCCAAGCACGATCACAGCCCAGCGCAGAGGTAATTTCCCTAGAATTTTTAACGTTGCTGCCTATATCTATACTGTATATATTTGTTTATTCTCTAATTAAGTTTACGTCAAACCACTTATTTTGCTTAGGGAGTGTACAAAATACATATTGGGTGTTATTCATTCAATTGAGATGGAGCCGATAGAGGCACTATGGCACACAAACTCCCATGGATGTCAATGGCAATTTCCACTCGATGGTGCCATTACAGATGAATTAATAACCCCCATTGTCCCATCTGTAACCCCAGGGGATGCTATGTACAATAATGGTTGTGTTACCACTTATATAGTAATATTCTTTGCAAGTACCTAAGCAACTGAAGGTTCACATATCAACAAAATAACACTGCTGTACTAAAACCATGACGACACAGCACTGGTTGTTCCAAGAACAGTCTGACATTGATTGACCTGCTAAATCTGAAAGGAATTTCAAGATTAACTAAACCCTAGTATCTCTGCCTATGAAAAGAATATGAAAACCAGAAACAGGCACTCAAAACATTAATATTTGACATTTCAGTTACTGTACCAAAGTAATCTTTATCAAGCCTTAATGAATAAGCACAAGCAAAGCTCCCTTCATTACACCTTCTTCAATGTTATGGTTAGAGGTCCAAGAAAAATCAAGGTCTTGGCAATTAAAGATTGAATGCGTAATTGAGAAGACTCCCACCCCCTCATTAAGAGGTCCTTGATGAAAATAAAATTTTACTTAAAAGAAGTTAAAGCAGACATGTTTTAAAGTCTGATTACATTTGTTTAAACAAAGACCATTTCATTGCTACATTTTCATTATACCGCTCAACCCCCTTATAACGCTTTTCTTGGGGTCCAAAGAATCACATCGCGCTATAAGCAGATCGCGTTAGAAATAATGTATAATTGTATGCATTGTACAAGAAAGTATTTAAGATATCAATAATCGTGTTAAGTATTCATAAATAAGAAAAGTGGGAGCCACGCTTGCATCGCGGTATAAGCAGATTCGCGTTGTAACGGATCGCCTTATAATGGGGTTGAGCTGTATATATGTTTTGGTAAACTAGGATTGTGCATGTAAAGGCAGGCTACAGATTAAAAAAACAATACATTATGAGGCAAAGTAATACATTTTACACCTACGGAAGGGAATGCCAAACCAGTTTACATTCTTGCACCCAATACAAAATCCTTAGAATAATTCAAGGAGAACAAGTTATTGTAAAAAGTATGCCCTCTAACAGCCAGGTATATTTTATGCATCATTCAGTGTTGAATGAACGTGACTTGTTGCTAAATGCTGGCCTTATATATGGTGAGAACGTATAGTAGAGGACTTGCTATACAGGTGTAGTGTGTTAGGATCGTGCAGTAAACTTCAATTTCAGGAAATATAACTTTCTTGCTTTTTTTTGAGAACATGAATATTTTCACAAAATCTGGACATACAAAAACAATAACTATACAAGACGAAGTATTTTATATAGTAAACCACAAAGTTTAATGACAGTTCCACAATATTAACTCACAAAAACATTACATTGAACAAATACTGTATAAAAGTAACCATATACAGGTTTAGTGAACACAACCATACTGTTGAAAATATTTACATCTTTCAGCATAAATGTTGAGGTTTCCATAGTATTTGTATAACTGGGCAATCGGTGTTTTAAAATAATAATAAAAAAATTTAAAAAAAAGAAAAGAATCGCCACAATATTTAAAATAAGTATTACATTTGGATAAAACGGATCTAAATAGAAATGTTTTTACAATTAAGAAACAGTTGAACTAGACACACTAAGTGGCAGTTAAAATAAAAAAAAAACATGTACATTACAGGAATATCCCGTTATCAGTTACACAATTGCCTCGATTAAAAATGTATCCTAACATTAAAACCATGCTTTTCAACTCAACTGAATTTACTTGCTAATTGGAAGTAAAAAAAGGATAAAATGCGGCGAATTCAGATTTCCCCAAATCTGCATTTCAAATCCACTTAACACGTTAGTAATATAGCTGAGACTTCCTATCCACACAAAAGGTTTACAGGTTTATTCTCAGTCGGCACACGAAATACGCGTCAAGAATGGAAATGTTGGATTCCGTGATGTTACGGCGCATCTCATGACATGACCAACTGAGTTCTATGACAACATTTTCACGTGCGTATTATAGCTCCTGGGAGATAGGCGATGGAGAGCAATATCCACCTTCACCTACATAAGGGACAATGCAGAAACTGGAGACGTACAGCTGTGGACTCCCGTTGTAAAATGTGCAGATGCTTAATACAGGTGTAGCTAAACTAAATTTACCTATAAGCTAGGAAAGCCACAGGCTTGTGACCACAGCGTTCCCCGGCAGCAGGCATCGATAGTGCCTAGGGACAGATACAAGGAATGAACCCTCTCCCACAGGAAGCCGTGGCTTTTACCTTCCCTGGAGCCTAGGGATGTTTGTTTTTTTTCTGCCGTGGCTCCAGGAATGCTAGATTTGCCTACATTTGTAGGCAACCTAAAAGGACTTTAATGATTTACTCTTAGGATAAAATGCAACCAGCAAAGGGATTGCTTAAGCATGAATCAGTACAAAAATATACATATTTCAAAAATGATCTTGCAGTTCTCAGCAGCCGAGTCAATATCTTACTTGTAGCTCAATTTCCTGTAGATGCTAAAAAGAAGAGCAGTATATTAGAAATCTTTAATATCCCATAACTCTTCACAAATACAAAGAGATGAAAAAGACAAATACAGGGGGTCTCTAATGCTGTTACTTCTTCACCCCCCCCCCCCCCCATATCTGGCATTCACTAATCTACCAGGATCTATGGAGCATGTGGTTAACTTAATTTATCATAACTAGAATGTACACAACTTTCACGTTAACCCTTAAGAGAAGTTTCAACAGTTTATACATTGGCAGGTTCTACGTATTCTATTTTAATGTCGCGACTGGAGATAAAAATGTTACACAAATGAGCAAAACTGGTCAATTTGGGACTTCCGCCACAAACAAATAATTAGTGACATTTCCAAATATTCGCCACGCTTTACAAATGTATTATTTACTACAAGCTCTGGTGAGATGCCATCTTCAGCAAAATGTACGTGAAATTAGTTACTGTAAATACAATCTGTGCGGCACAGAGACAGAAATACACCACATGCCTAACTGGAGTCAGAGTTGGTAGTAATACTGTAGTATTTGTGTATGAATGGGAGTCTTCTGGGCTGCATATAAGGGAAACAGTAAAAATCCTGATGAACAATAGGCCTCAGCCCCTAGGAGAGTGCAAGAGAACCTGCCACGCCCTGGCTACTTTTCCCCCACTTCACAACTGCCACTTCAATGTGAGGAGCTTAGGGGGGATGGAAACTGAATGCGGAACACGGATCTCAGTCTCGCGATCCCTCTGAGCTCAAGCACAGTGCTAGGACATGTCAGTAGGGACCACCACAACCTGTTAGAGCCACCAAGAGAACCATATGATACCTCTAGCACCGATTGACTATATATATATATATATATATATATATATATATATATATATTATATATAAATATATATATATGAACAGATGGCATTCTCGTGTATAAAAGTGATTGTAGGTGCTTGTCCCATAATAAGCAGATAGACAAAAGTATCCTCACCGGGCAGACTTTGTAGCAGGCTTTCCAGAAAGAACGAGACCGCACATCAGGCAACCTGAATTCCAAGATGTATTGCAGGTAAGTGGCACAAACACCCGACGTTTCGGTCCAGTTTGTAGGACCGAAACGTTGGGTGTTTGTACCACTTACCTGCAATACATCTTGGAATTCAGGTTGCCTGGTGTGTGGTCTCGTTATTTCTGGAAAGCCTGCTACAAAGTCTGCCCCATATAGTTACTGGAGTAATAATTATGATTCAACATTTAATTATTATTCAATTGAATTTATATAGTCACAATATAGTAAATATTGCTTTTGTGTGCGGTATGATGAACACATTTAGTAAGGTTAATACCCTGGTTAAGTTCTGCCTTGCGTCTGTGTCAAAAGCTTAGGTTCCAAGTGCAGGCCCATGTACTAAAATATATAAGGGAATGCCGGCTCTCTAATTCTTTATATGAAAATGACAGCTGGGGCGACCAAGACGGATCGCGTGTACTCAGATTTGCAATTCTAAGGACGTTCTCTCCAAAGGATCCATTAAAACCAGATTTAAATGGAGTTACCATGGGGTTGGTATGTCTTTACAACTACAGGCTAGCAAGAATTAAATGTTTTGTACAGTATGTGTTGGTGTACAAACCAATGTACGTGGTTGTTATAATGATATTCTACACATTTTTACATGTAACCAGTTGCAGATACATTAATTTCACCCACAAATTACATTTAATATGTATATATCTGAGGGGTTATCTGGAATATGATGGTGCTGGTTAAGTACTTGGAGAGACTTATGGAGTCTTTTATACTCTGATTAAAGTCGAAATAAATGAAAGTCCTCGATTTCAGGTCATAAATGTGTCCCCGGTCAAGGGAAAGTGATAAACAATCAAGACACTCCCCTACAGACTTGTAAAGGTATTTAGAGACCCGTTTTGTGGTTGATCCCTTTCATACACTCAAGCATCTACGTGACATTTATCAACATGGCTTTCTTTCTATTGTACTCTTTTTCCATAGGAGAAATTCTCTACCCGCAGATTAGTGAAGTGCTCAGGGACGAGAATGCGGTAAACACTCCCTAATTGGAATGCATGTTAAATGTGGTGAGAGATAATATAATGTGTACAGTTGCATTTATGCTTGTACTGTACTTCTTTTACATCTGACATTCAGCTCTCGTGACATGTTTTACAGGAACATTTATCACGACTCCATATATTAACCAAACTGTGATGGTAATAACAACAGCCAAACCAGGATTTGATACTAAACATTGTGCCTTTAAAAACAAAAAACAGAAACAATGCACATTTATGCTTTCAAACAAATAGTTAAGAAATGAAAAAACACATGGATTTTTACTGGCTGCTCAACAGCTAAATCAGGTTTCAAATTAAACTAAGGAGTACTGAAGAAAGCTTATGTTACTAAATCCTTTGTTCCATTTTTTAGAAGTTACCGTCATTTCACCATACCTGGTGTTGGTCCTTTGTACTCTTCTAGGTGAGCTCCAAGTATTGGGACCTCTTGGGCTCCAGCTGTATCCCCTCTGAGCCAAAGAACCTTGAAGCAGAATGAAAATTCATATACCGAGATTTGGTCATAGGAATGACAGGCTGTCGTAATTTACTTCTGTTGTAAACATGTTGTTTTCATTGGAATTAGACAGTCAATACACATTTGAAGTGAGATAATATCATAGGTAAGTTGGCAAGAGAAAACTGTGCTGTGATGAGTAACAAAATAATACCTATAACAGAAAACCTGCTGCACTGCACCTTCCTATATCGATGTTCTCTCTTGGTCATCATACCATAAATATGTCAGTATATCTACTCGTTCCATACTCAAAAATAATTCAAAACGTGTGTGAAGTCTGCTTCTCAACAGGTTAACTACAGATTTGACAATCAATTAGGTAAGATTGTTTTTCTCTGTACCTGTTCCCAAATCTCTGTCACCCAGAGTACACCAAATTATTGTAAAATGAACTTGCACTGCAAATTGATAATGAAATACATTGCTAAGTGTTCTAAACAACTTACCAGAGGCACTTGGACTCAGAGATAATGTACGATTTGAAAGAGCAGGATATTCATTCTGCAAATCAAATAGTTCTATATTATGCAAAGCACAGACTTATTATTTCTTACCTTAACTACTAAACATTGCTAATAAACATTATTTGAATTTAAACCGGTCACCAAAAGAACAGGAAATTTGGCATACTTTCTAGGAGCACGTGCCGTCCGACTTAAGAATGTAAACTGGCGATGCAATAAGGATTAAGCAATATAACATTGTCTCTTCAACTTTGTTAGCCCTTCACAGTTTAAAGTACAAAATTGAGACCACTGCAACATTAAAAAAAAAAAAAAAAGCTGTGTGTGCTGAGCACGCGCATAGTAAGTGAAACTTCTTTGACTTTTGTCACAGAAATTGTATTTGTGTTGGTGATGTTTTAATTAAAAATCAAAATACAATTTCAGTTACAAAACGCAAATAAATTTGACTTAGAATGCGCGTGCTCGGCACACATCCCATGTATTAGCTATTTGCACTAAGTGTGAATTCCTTGTGTGTATGTGTGTCAGTGTGTGTGTCAGTCAGTCAGTCAGTCAGTCAGTGTGTGTGTGTGTATGTCAGTCAGTCAGTCAGTGTGTGTGTCAGTCAGTGTGTGTGTGTGTGTCAGTCAGTGTGTGTGTATGTGTGTCAGTCAGTGTGTATGTGTAAGTCAGTGTGTGTGTCAGTCAGTGTTTGGGTGGGTCAGAGTGTGCGGGGGGGTGTGGGTGAGTCAGTCAGTGTGCGGGGAGGGGTGGGTGAGTCAGTCAGTGTGCGGGGAGGGGTGGGTCAGTCAGTCAGTGTGTGGGGAGGTGTGGGTGAGTCAGTCAGTGTGCGGGGAGGGGTGGGTCAGTCAGTCAGTGTGCGGGGAGGTGTGGGTGGGTCAGTCAGTCAGTGTGCGGGGAGGTGTGGGTGGGTCAGTCAGTCAGTGTGCGGGGAGGTGTGGGTGGGTCAGTCAGTCAGTGTGCGGGGAGGTGTGGGTGGGTCAGTCAGTCAGTGTGCGGGGAGGTGTGGGTGGGTCAGTCAGTCAGTGTGCGGGGAGGTGTGGGTGGGTCAGTCAGTCAGTGTGCGGGGAGGTGTGGGTGGGTCAGTCAGTCAGTGTGCGGGGAGGTGTGGGTGGGTCAGTCAGTCAGTGTGCGGGGAAGTGTGGGTGGGTGGGTCAGTCAGTCAGTGTGCGGGGAAGTGTGGGTGGGTGGGTCAGTCAGTCATTGTGCGTGGAGGTGTGTGTGGGTGGGTCAGTCAGACAGACAGTGTGCGGGGAGGTGTGGGTGGGTCAGTCAGTGAGTGTGCGGGGAGGTGTGGGTGGGTCAGTCAGTCAGTGTGCGGGGAGGTGTGGGTGGGTCAGTCAGTCAGTGTGCGGGGAGGTGTGGGTGGGTCAGTCAGTCAGTGTGCGGGGAGGTGTGGGTGGGTCAGTCAGTCAGTGTGCGGGGAGGTGTGGGTGGGTCAGTCAGTCAGTGTGCGGGGAGGTGTGGGTGGGTCAGTCAGTCAGTGTGCGGGGAAGTGTGGGTGGGTGGGTCAGTCAGTCAGTGTGCGGGGAAGTGTGGGTGGGTGGGTCAGTCAGTCATTGTGCGTGGAGGTGTGTGTGGGTGGGTCAGTCAGACAGACAGTGTGCGGGGAGGTGTGGGTGGGTCAGTCAGTGAGTGTGCGGGGAGGTGTGGGTGGGTCAGTCAGTCAGTCAGTGTGCGGGGAGGTGTGGGTCAGTCAGTCAGTCAGTGTGCGGGGAGGTGTGGGTGGGTCAGTCAGTGTGTGGGGGGGTGGGTGGGTCAGTCAGTGTGTCAGTCAGTGTGTGGGGGGGGGTGGGTGGGTCAGTCAGTGTGTGGGGGGGGGTGGGTGGGTCAGTCAGTGTGTGGGGGGTTCAGTCAGTGTGTGGGGGGCGGGGGTGGGTGGGTCAGTCAGTGTGTGGGGGGGTGGGTGGGTCAGTCAGTGTGTGGGGGGGGTGGGTGGGTCAGTCAGTGTGTGGGGGGGTGGGTGAGTCAGTGTGTAGGGGGGTGGGTGGGTCAGTCAGTGTGTGTTCAGTCAGTGTGTGGGGGGGTGGGTGGGTCAGTCAGTGTGGGGGGGGGTGGGTGGGTCAGTCAGTGTGTGGGGGGGGGTGGGTGGGTCAGTCAGTGTGTGGGGGGGGTAGGTGGGTCAGTCAGTGTGTGGGGGGTGGGTGGGTCAGTCAGTGTGTGGGGGGGGGGTGGGTGGGTCAGTCAGTCAGTGTGCGGGGAGGTGTGGGTGGGTCAGTCAGTCAGTGTGTGGGGAGGTGTGGGTGGGTCAGTCAGTCAGTGTGCGGGGAGGTGTGGGTGGGTCAGTCAGTCAGTGTGCGGGGAGGTGTGGGTGGGTCAGTCAGTCAGTGTGCGGGGAGGTGTGGGTGGGTCAGTCAGTCAGTGTGCGGGGAGGTGTGGGTGGGTCAGTCAGTCAGTGTGCGGGGAGGTGTGGGTGGGTCAGTCAGTCAGTGTGCGGGGAGGTGTGGGTGGGTCAGTCAGTCAGTGTGCGGGGAAGTGTGGGTGGGTGGGTCAGTCAGTCAGTGTGCGGGGAAGTGTGGGTGGGTGGGTCAGTCAGTCATTGTGCGTGGAGGTGTGTGTGGGTGGGTCAGTCAGACAGACAGTGTGCGGGGAGGTGTGGGTGGGTCAGTCAGTCAGTGTGCGGGGAGGTGTGGGTGGGTCAGTCAGTCAGTCAGTGTGCGGGGAGGTGTGGGTGGGTCAGTCAGTGTGTGGGGGGGTGGGTGGGTCAGTCAGTGTGTGGGGGGGTGGGTGGGTCAGTCAGTGTGTGGGGGGGGGGTGGGTGGCTCAGTCAGTGTGTGGGGGGGGGTGGGTGGGTCAGTCAGTGTGTGGGGGGTTCAGTCAGTGTGTGGGGGGGGTGGGTGGGTCAGTCAGTGTGTGGGGGGGTGGGTGGGTCAGTCAGTGTGTGGGGGGGTGGGTGGGTCAGTCAGTGTGTGGGGGGGTGGGTGAGTCAGTGTGTGGGGGGGTGGGTGGGTCAGTCAGTGTGTGGGGGGGGTGGGTGGGTCAGTCAGTGTGGGGGGGGGGTTGGTGGGTCAGTCAGTGTGTGGGGGGGGGGTGGGGGGGTCAGTCAGTGTGTGGGGGGGTGGGTGGGTCAGTCAGTGTGTGGGGGGGTGGGTGGGTCAGTCAGTGTGTGGGGGGGGGGGGTGGGGGGGTCAGTCAGTGTGTGGGGGGGGTGGGTGCGTCAGTCAGTGTGTGTGGGGGGGGGGGGGGTCAGTCAGTGTGTGGGGGGGGTGGGTGGGTCAGTCAGTGTGTGGGGGTGGGTGGGTCAGTCAGTGTGTGGGGGGGTGGGTGGGTCAGTCAGTGTGTGGGGGGGGTGGGTCAGTCAGTGTGTGGGGGGGGGGTGGGTGGGTCAGTCAGTGTGTGGGTCAGTCACTGTGGGTGGGGTGTGGGTGGGTCAGTCAGTGTGTGGGGGGGGGGTGGGTCAGTCAGTGTGTGTCGGGGGGTGGGTTCAGTCAGTGTGTGTGTGGGGGGGGGGGGTCAGTCTGTGTGTGTGGGGGGGGGGTCAGTCAGTGTGTGTGGGGGGGGGGCGGGTGGGTCAGTCAGTGTGTGGGGGGGGGTGGGTGGGTCAGTCAGTGTGTGGGGGGGGTGGGTGGGTCAGTCAGTGTGTGGGGGGGGGTCAGTCAGTGTGTGGGGGGGTGGGTGGGTCAGTCAGTGTGTGGGGGGGGTGGGGGGGTCAGTCAGTGACGGGGGGGGGTGGGTGGGTCAGTCAGTGTGTGGGGGGGGTGTGGGGGTCAGTCAGTGTGTGGGGGGGGTGGGGGGGGTCAGTCAGTGTGTGTGGGGGGGGTCAGTCAGTGGGTGGGGTCAGTCAGTGTGTGGGGGAGGGGGTCAGTGAGTGTGTGGGGGTGTGTGTCAGTGTGTGTGTCAGTCAGTGTGTATGTGTGTGTGTGTATGTGAGTCAGTGTGTGTGTATGTGAGTCAGTACAGTATGTGTGTATGTGTCAGTGTGTATGTGTCAGTGTGTATGTATGTGTGTGTGTGTGTGTGTGTCCTGCCCCCCTTTCTCCTGACTCTCCCCAGCACACTTGTCCTCCCCCCAGCACACTTGTCCTCCCCCCAGCACCCTTATCCTTTCCCTGCACCCAGACCCTTTCAGCATTCCCCCCCCCCCCCATTCCTACCAGATCGCGGCACAGAGGAGATGGAGGCAGTGTCGGCGGGGGGAGAGGGAGAAGCGCGTCATCGTCAGCTGGAGCCAACTCGGAGGCTTCTGATGGTGCTGTGGGGGACGTGGGGGACGCAGCGCACTCATCACCCCCCTCCTCCCCCCCCGTTTCCGGAGCAGTTCTATGCCTCGGCCGGGGCATGCACCGGGAGGAGAGGCCGCAGGAGATCAGTGCCTGCATAGAGCCCCGGGGAGCAGTGTGGGCTTCAGTGTCCCTGTGAGGAGAGTCATGGCGTCTCGAGCGTCGCCATGACTACCGGGCATGCGCAGCATATCAATGGGCGGGGAACGGGCGGGGAATCAGCGGCGCCGTCACAACTGCGCATGCGCGGCATGGCAGCGGCCGTTAGGAGCGCCGCATTTGTCACGATGTGTGGGGGGGGTGGGGCTGGGGGGGGGAGGGGGCTTAGGGGGGGGAGCGATTAGGAGCGGCGCCGGCGGCGATCTGATTTGTGGAGCGGGTGTGATGTCAGTGTTGGGGTCGGGCTGAGCCAGAACACAGCCCGGCCTCAACTGCCAGCACTGACGTCACATCCGTTTCATTTCTGTCTCCACAATTCTTTTTTGCCCCATCACGAATGAGGTGCCACTAAGGAAGTTTCACTTCAAAAAAAGTTTGCACTCACTATAATCAGTTTTTCTCAACAATCTTCTCAGGACAACTCAAATGTTAGGAATAACAAATTAATTACCAAGCATGTGTGCAATTATATTAAATATGAATGTGTGATGGATATAACCAGCCAATAGCCTAGCTAAGGTGCCCAAGTGAGAAGATTGAGAGAAAGTGTCGCAGACACACACAATTACAAGTTGCTATAAAACTACTTCAGAGCAATTTGCAGTCAGCTCTGAAGTGGGATCCAGCAGAACTTTCTAATGCACTAATTTGCACAGAACGATAGCCTACAAAGTGAAAAAAGATCCCAGCTCTGCAAGCTGAGGCAAAGAGACTAGTAACAGGCACTGGCATTCACGGACCGTTCTACTCCAAAAAGCTCAAATGGCTAAAATTCAACTAAAGCGTATTTTTGGAACAAAGGATCAGAGTTACAGTTTTGATTTGATTCAATAAGGTGGGTGGGGAGGGAGAGAACCCATACACTGCACTATATCCAGGAGGAAGATTAGAAAACAGACTTTGGCTTAGTCAGTATGCACTCTGTTCTAGAACCATAACAGTAAAATACATTTGCAAGACCAAAAAGGCAGATTGACTTACTGGATAATGACTAGAGTTGCCATTGTACGAGGCTTCGAAAACACTCTCAGTCATGCCAGTCCTTTCCCACTGGGGACACCGGTTTGCTATATAATAAGATTGTGGCTGCAATGCACCCGACATATGGCTTTCTGGTATACTTCTGTGCCTTTTAAGCTTTGAAAAAGACAGATCATCACTTGCTGCCCTTTTACGTCTGCTTGACACTGGTGAATTGATCAGAGCATTTACAGTTTCTGATACTTGCGTTTCTTGGCTAATTGCGTTTAGGATTCTTCGCCTGGGCAAAAACATCGGATGTGGATCCCCTAAAACTAGTTTCCTGTACACGGTTTTAAGTTCTGAACTGGTTTTAGCAGGACTTTTCACTATAGGAAATGTGGAAAAAGAATGCCTTCTTCTTATGGTGCCTTGAATCTCTTTGGGCCACATAATCAGCCCTACATGGTTAGAAGTCTGTGCTGGTGACTTTATCTCACAATTCTCCAGCTTCCTTTGATTCAGCAACGCCGCAGACAACAGTTTTGATGGCGATTCACCAACTTGATAGCTTTCTCTTGGACCCAATAATGAAGAACATGGAAGTACACATCTGGTAAACCATGCGTCACTTTTACGCAAACATTCTGGCCTTGATGCGATGCCGCTCTCATTACAGATTTCGTTAGTAAAAGTCTGGTCTGTGGGAAGGGTATGTGACAAAAAAGAAGCTTGCAGTAGATTCGGCTTTGCAACTTGAAGACTTTGTTCTGTGTAAGGATCTCTGGAGCACAAGCTCCTCTGCCCACGTTCAGCAATACCGGAATTGTTCAAATCGCTTGTATCTTCAGGTCTCCAAGGCATGTGGGAATTTGCCTCATAATTAACAGTGCAACACGCTTTCTCTTTCTTAGAAATTGGGCCCAGCAGTGACTTTGAAAGCCTGGATGTGGGAATCTCTCTTTTTACTCTGGTAAGATCTGTCTTGTGCTTGTTAGCGTACCAAACATTGCGTCTGTAGTATTGAAGTACATTAACGGCTGCCCATTTTTTGCTTTGGATTTCCATCAGTCTGCTGAAAAATTGTATCATATTCGGATAAAAGTCAGCAAGAGTGACATCCCCGAATTCAGAGAAATTAGAGTCGTTACAGTCCACAGATTCTGGCTTATCTGTTTCACTGTCCTCCCCTTCCGTAAAACAAAGTGTCTGCTTACATGCTCCTGCTGTACTATCCGACGCCAACTGTCTATTGTGTCTACCAATAAATCTTTTCAGTTGTGTGGCAATGGAGACTTTTAGAGGAGAAGCAAAAGAACGGGAAGCATTGGTACTTTTATGTTCAAGATATCCAAGAGAAATATCTTCTCTGTTACCTGGAAAATGAAAATTTATAACGTTATCAATTACATTTTAAAGATCTAAAAAAAGTCAATAATTGTTCAGCTTTAACACTGTGTATTTATTCTGCAGTTGTTTTTGTAACTGGATTGGACAAGTCCCATGACCTGCATTATTTTCAGCTCTGTGACCTCCTAGTTCCAGACATACCTTCGGTGAAGTTACCGCTGTGGAAGCAGGAGATTTAAATGGCCATGATTCCAGCTTCCTATTGGCCTGCGATTTGAACGGACATTTAATTTCCCTGGAGGCTTTATACCAGTAATTTGCACCAGCATATAGTAAGATTCAGCTCCGGGGAACTCCCCAAAACTAATAAAAACCAGCCGGGTTTGCCGCGAGATCTTTGATAGATGTACAATGTTCTGTTACGTATGCTGTAGAATAGGGGCTAGTGAATATATTCTGTCATGATGTAACAATGTGACAAAACATTGACATAATGCTAACTCAGATCACACAAGCTTTCCATCTGCAATGACACACCCTCTGTGAAGTGAAGTAATGCACCATTATAACAGTGACGTCACTTCCATTCACATAAATGAAAGTTAATGCACCATTGATTGTACAGTACAGCACATTGCTTCTCACCATAAAAGAGACCGCAGTTCCTAAACAACCAACTGGACAAGACAGATATCAGATTTTTCAGTGAATGGTTTCCAAATCAACCAATTTTGTCTACAAGGTCCTTGAGCAATCTACCAAACATTACTATACAGATGCAGCCTTGGTCGTATCAGGTAGAATAAACCCACTGAAAGCAGCCATGGTTTTTACGGTTCGTTCCCCGAGCCGCAGCGTTTTGCTTTTCTTCACACAGCTCTGGCGATAGTAATACTGGCTACATCTGTATCCAATACAAAGGCAGAGAATGGCGGGGGAGGGGGGCATTTTTTATTACCGTGTTTATTTTTCATTGGCGAAACTTTTACAGAAAAATATTTTTCTCCTGTGCGTTCAACCTACAAAAAAAAGAAAAGAAAAAGATAATAGATCACGTCCTAACTAAGGCCTCGTCCAGGCTCTTCGCTTGCGTGCTGAGGCGCAGGGAAAGCGTTGTCTTTCCCTGGCCTTGCGGTTGCTTGCCCTGCGCTCCGTCAGGGGGCGGGCCAGTTCCGTCACGGAGCTGGTCCGCCCTCATTGGGCGAACCGCTCACGTGACCGGCAAGCGCTTGATTTTTTTGGATTTTTAAAATTGGGTAAGACCTACGGTTCCGCGCGCTTGCGGAAGCGTAAGCGAGCCCCTACTGAAGCCGCTCTAATTGCGACTGTAGGGGCTCAGTGCTGAACGGGAGCGCGCGTCAGCATGCTTCAGCAAGCAAGTGCTTACCATGGACGAGGCCTAAAGGTGTAATTAGCAGTGACATCTACAAGTCATACTCTACATTTTACTTGCCAATTTCCTATCAAATGGCAGAAAAGCCAATTGGCTACAGATCATAGAATTTACTTAGTAAAAAGTCATTTATTTATAAAGAGATAATATTTAGCAGCGCAGTACAACGGGCTGTGAAAGACCATAACAATAAAATGACATTAACAGACAATAAGCAAGGAGGGCCTTGCTCAAAGGATACAGTCCAAAACGTGAGGGCGTGCAAGTTACAGTGGGGAAGAAAAAAGGAAGGGTGTGTGCCGAGCATGCGCGTTCTAAGTGAAACTTCTTTGTGTTTTGTCACTGACATTGTATTTTGATTGTTATGATTTTGATTGAATTAAAGACTTGAGTATAATTTTTTTTCCTGCAGAAATTTCCATAATACCAGTTGGAAAAGATGATACAATTGACTTATGATAACTAAAGTAAGATATACAGGTAAACCCCGTTATAGCGCGACCCGTTATAACGCGGTTTTCACGTGGCTCCCGTTTAAAAATAAATAAATATATAAATCAAAATTTTTTTTTACATGTTTTTTTGCACACTGCACGCTTCACACTGCACACACTGCACACACTGCACACACACTCTCACTGCACACACACACACTCTCACTGCACACACACACTCACTGCACACACACTCTCACTGCACCACTGCACACACTCACAGGACACTACATACTCACAGGACACTGCACACACTGACTGCACACTGCACACACACTGCACACACTCACAGGACACTGCACACACTCACAGGACACTGCACACTGCACACACTCACAGGACACTGCACACACTCACAGGACACTGCACACACTCACAGGACACTGCACACACTCACAGGATACTGCACACTGCACACACATTCACAGGACACTGCACACACACTCACAGGACACTGCACAGCACACACACTCACAGGACACTGCACAGCACACACACTGACAGGACACTGCACAGTACACACACTCACAGGACACTGCACAGCACACACACTCACAGGACACACACACTCTCTCCCTCTCCCCCCCCCCCCCCCACACACAGGATAGAATGTCTGTGGTGTAGAGCAGGAGAAGCTATCAGGAACACAGACACACAGACACACAGCTCTCTTCCTAGACAGGGCAGGCTCCCCTGGCGTCCCTGAAAAGTTTGCGAGTGAGAGCAGGAGAAGCTGCTGTGCGGGTGATCAGTGGACATGTGAGTAAAATTGCCATGGAGAGAAGGCTGCAGCCCTGAGCCTCGCACTCTCCAAGCACTGCCTGCAGCTCTCTGACTGCTGGGGAGGAGGGAGGAGTAGCACAGTGCAGCACAGTGCGATGATGCGATCCCAGCTCTCCCCCCTCTGTAGACACGGAACCCCGGGCGCGGCGGCCATTTTTAAATTTGTTTAATTAATTAATTAATTTAATTAGCGCGACCCCGTTTGTAGCGCGGTCGGATCGGGTGGTCCCCGAGGACCGCGCTATAACGGGGTTTACCTGTATACATAATTTGGATTTTAAAGTATCTAAATGCCGATACTTTCAAAAGTCTTTCATTCAATCAAAATCATAAAAATCAAAATACAAATCAGTGACAAAACAAAGAAGTTTCACTTCGAACGCGCGTGATCGGCACACACTTTTTTTTTAAAACTCACTTCTATATTTTGCTTTCATTCAGGATTACCCATGTTGTCCTTAGTTACAGTATGTGATACATTTGTATTTTATTTATTATTCATCCTCATGCTTGTGTTGCTGGTTCTTTTCATTCATAAATTTTCAACACACATACTAAGTTTTTTTTTTCAATTATCCTTAGACCAGAAGTGTTTGTTTATTTAGACAGTTGCATACATTGTATTGTATTGTATTGTATTGTATGTCTTTATTTATATAGCGCCATTAGTGTACATAGCGCTTCACAGTAGTAATACATGTGGTAATCAAATAAATAACAGATAATATAAATAAAAGATCATGGGAATAAGTGCTTTAGACATAAAAGTAACATTTCGGAAGAGGAGTCCCTGCCCTGAGGAGCTTACATTCTAATTGGTAGGTAGGGAGAACGTACACAGACAGTAGGAGGGAGTTCTGGTAAGTGCGTCTGCAGGGGGCCAATCTTTATGTATCCTGTGTTCAGAATATCCACAGTGCTATTTATATGCTTCTTTAAGTAAGTGTGTCTTAAGGTGGGTCTTAAAGGTGGATAGAGAGGGTGCAAGTCGGGTACTGAGGGGAAGGGCATTCCAGAGGTGTGGGGCAGTCAGTGAAAAAGGTTTAAGGCGGGAGAGGGCTTTAGATACAAAGGGGGTAGAAAGTAGACATCCTTGAGCAGAACGCAAGAGTCGGGATGGTGCATAGCGAGAAATTAGGGCTGAGATGTAAGGAGGAGCAGAAAAGTGTAAAGCTTTAAAAGTGAGGAGAAGAATGGAGTGTGAGATGCGGGATTTGATCGGAAGCCAGGAGAGGGATTTCATGAGGGGAGATGCTGAGACAGATCTAGGAAAGAGTAGAGTGATTCTGGCAGCAGCATTTAGGATAGATTGTAGGGGAGACAGGTGAGAGGCAGGAAGGCCAGACAGCAGGAGGTTACAGTAATCAAGACGGGAGAGAATGAGGGCCTGAGTCAGAGTTTTAGCAGTCGAACAACAGAGGAAAGGGCGTATCTTAGTTATATTGCGGAGGAAAAAGCGACAAGTTTTAGAAATGTTTTGAATGTGAGGGGCGAATGTGAGAGAGGAGTCGAGTGTGACCCCTAGGCAGCGTGCTTGGGCTACTGGGTGAATGATTGTAGTTCCAACAGTAATGTGGAAGGAGGTAGTAGGGCCAGGTTTGGGAGGAAGTATGAGGAGCTCTGTTTTAGCCATGTTGAGTTTAAGGCGTCGGAGGGCCATCCAGGATGATATAGCAGAGAGACATTCAGAAACTTTGGTTTGTACAGCAGGTGTAAGGTCAGGTGTTGAAAAGTATATTTGTGTGTCGTCGGCAAAGAGGTGATAATTAAACCCAAAAGATGTTATTAGGTCACCTATAGAGAGTGTGTACAGAGAAAAGAGAAGAGGTCCCAGGACAGAGCCCTGGGGTACCCCCAAAGAGAGATCAAAAGAGGAGGAGGAGGTGTTAGCAGAAGAGACACTAAAAGTACGATGGGAGAGGTAGGATGAGATCCATGATAGAGCTTTGTTCCGAATACCTAGAGTATGGAGAATGTGGAGGAGAAGAGGGTGGTCCACGGTGTCAAATGCTGCAGAGAGGTCGAGTAATATGAGCAGAGTGTAATGACCTCTGTCTTTGGCAGCATGGAGGTCGTCAGTTATTTTGGTGAGGGCTGTTTCGGTGGAGTGAGCAGTGCGGAAGCCAGATTGTAGAGGGTCTAGGAGAGAATAGGTGTTGAGAAAATGGAGCAAGCGAGAGAATACAAGACGTTCAAGTAGTTTAGAGGCAAAAGGCATGAGGGAGACAGGTCGATAGTTAGAAAGACAGGTAGGGTCAAGCTTGCTGTTTTTGAGTAATGGTATGACTGTTGCATGTTTGAAGGAGGATGGAAAGGTTCCAGAGCAGAGGGAGGAGTTAAAAATGAGTGTAAGCGTAGGGATTATAGTAGGAGCTAGAGGTTTTAGGAGATGGGAGGGAATGGGGTCAAGAGGGCAAGTGGTAGAGGGAGAAGAGGAGATCAACAGCGACACATCCTCCTCTGAGACAGTGGAAAAAGACTCAAGGAAGGCAGGAGGAGAGTTAGGAAGAGGTGTAGGATGGGGGGAAGAAACAGAGGGGATGTTCTGCCGTATGGATTCCACCTTTTCCTTAAAATAGTCAGCAAAGTCCTGAGCGGAGATGGAAGAAGGAGAGGCAGCTGAGGGTGGTTTGAGTAGAGTATCAAAGACAGAGAACAGTCGGCGTGGGTTAGACTTGTGCATGTTGATTAGTGCAGAAAAGTAGGCTTGTTTAGCTTGCGAGAGGGCAGAGTTGAAACAGGATAGCATAAATTTGTAGTGAAGGAAGTCTGCGAGAGTGTGAGACTTCCTCCAGAGGCGTTCAGAGGAACGAGTGGAGGAACGCAGCATGCGCGTGTGGGAATTTAGCCAGGGTCTAGGGTTAGAAGGGCGAGGGCGGCAGAGAGAAAGCGGGGCATGTAGATCAAGAGACGAGGACAAGACAGAGTTGTACTTTCTTTCATACATACAATGAATTTAACAGATGGGTGTGTAATATCAATTGTTACTTCTTTATAAGCTCATGTTCTGCTCATTTAGAGGGCTATTGAATCACCTTTGATGAAGCGAGAATTTACCTCACAAAATGTGCCAGGTGTGCCATAAATAGTGGGAACACCATAGCAACGTTTCCCAACATCCAGCACATGTGCAAGCAGCTCTGGCTGTTTCTGCACATGCGTGAAAATGGGAAACCTCTTCTATGCATGCGTGAGGGTGGACGGCCGTTTACACGCATGCACAAGCGGCTCTGGTCGTTTCTGCGAATGCGGTGCTGGCCTCTGTTAGTTGTTTCTGCGCATGCACGATAATGGAAAAGTTCTTCAGCACATGCGCGAATGCCATCAGGCGTTTGTACGCATGTGGATGCAACTTTTGCCGCTTCTGCGCATGCACTCTGACTGCTCCTGCACAAGCGGTTCTGATGTCACCTGCGCATGCGGCGACCACTTCTGTGTATGCGCGGTGCAGCACCAGCAAATTACGTCACTTCCGTTACACATTTTCGCCTCCGTGAAGGAGATTTTGTCCTATGAGAATTTACTAGGTGCCATTAAAGTTTCACTTCAAAAGATGGGTGTGGTTGTAAAGACTACTATGAATCTAGCACAGGGGTGGGCAACTCCAGTCCTCAAGGGCCACCAACAGGTCTGGTATTAATGATATTCCTGCGTCAGCACAGGTGGCTCAGTCAAAAACTGCCACCTGCGCTGAAGCAGGGATATCCTTAATACCGGACCTGTTGGTGGCCCATGAGGATTGGAGTTGCCCACCCCTGAGCTAATGTGTGTTGCAGTAGAGGCAGGAATAAGCAGAGTAACATAACAGGAGGATGTTGAAAACCATTCTTCGAAGGAAGGCGTTTTTCAGACACCTTATGTGAAGGGTAAGGCAAATTTGATGTTCCAGGGTAGGTAGAAAATGTTTGGACCCGGCAGAGGTTTTGGATGCAAGTTGAGGAATAGGAGACTAAAAAGTGAGATATCATGGAAAATGTGTGTGTGGAAGAGTTGTTTGGAGAGAACTTGCAATGTGTACAGAGCAGTGGTTCTAAAATGTAAGATTCAAAAATATATACTTACGGCCAATGTTTTAGGAATTGCTCTTTCATTGAAGTGAACAATAATATCTACATCTGCAACATATTTTTTCCCAAGCTTCAGATCTGAAAAATGCACTAAAGGAGCATGATCCTGTTAAAAAAAAAAAAAAAATATATATATATATATATATATATATATATATATATATATATATATAGTATAGAATAGATCATGAAGCATATTTATATAATTTTTAAAAAAAAAGGGAAGAAGGGGAGGATTCAGCACCCACCTTCCGATTTCATTTTGGACAGACCATACTGTGCAGTGATATTTTGTGGATACCTCCCACGGGAAAATAGACCTTTAACTTGATCCAAAAAGTATGGGGTGTCACATAAATGGAATGATTTACTTAAATCTGCAGTTCAGGCTGCCGTTTTTTTTTAATGTATTTATTTTTTCATTTAATATGTGCATCAATAAAATCTGCACACTGACAAGTGATTAGCTAAGCTGCAGATCGATTGTTTCTCCTGTAATTAATCGCTGAAGATTTGGTTTTGGGGGTTCTTTACATCACCATTAGGGCAGCAGAAGATTCCCCAAGATGCAAAGTTCTGTGGGAAAGATCATGTGACCAGGCAGCCACTAGATACAATTGGTGTACTGCTAGAGAGGGCAAAAGGGGTATGCCAGAGCGTTTCAGAAGAGGAAGTGTGTGTGACTTTGTAAATGGTTGCTATAGAAACAAAAATGCTTGTTACATTATAATACATTAAAAATGTCTTTAAAAAATTGTTAAAAAAAAAAAAGGGCTACAAGTATTTTCTCATTGTACAGAACTGATTTATTAAAACAAACATACACGTAGGATATTGCTTGAACTGCAGCTTTAAACCCGTCCCCTGAGCTAAAATCTCACTTCTTTGTATTAACTAATTGCAACAACAAAATTGAAACAGAAAAAAAGCCCGTCTCTCAAAAACGAATTTTAAATAAATGGTTACATTGCGCAAACGTGGGAAATTCTGGTGGTCAGTTTGCCTCCAAACTGAAGATGGACTTCCTGTTTTTGTAAGCAACACATTCCACATCGGACAAAATAGCCACCATCCCTGGTTCAAATCCAAGCCTAAGGCTGGGTCCATAGAAGGGGAAGCAGGGCTGGACCGCGCTGACGCTGAGGCTCGCCTGCTGAAATCTGCGCGATTTCATGCCCATGCAGGCGAGCCAGCGGGCGCGATCGGAGGCGGGGGGAGACTGAGGGAGGCGGGGCAGTGACGTCGCTGGGCCAATCGCCCGCGACGCACCAATGTCAACGTCACGGCGCCGTGACATTGACGCTGCTCCGCGCTGATTGGTTGTTTTCAGCCGACAGCGCTCTGAAAAACAGCTTGGCTGTCGGCTGAAAAATCCAGCGCCTCAGCATGCCTGCGGACGCTCGCGTGAGCCCCCTCTCAAGGCATCCTCATTGAGGATGCAGGGGCTCAGCGCGGAGCGTATATATAAGAAAATAGATCAGGCAATTAAGTCACCAGCAAAACAATGTAATAAGTTAATAATGAATTTCACTGTATCCAATGAGGGAGCAGCAACAACTGAACCCTTTTAGGCACGCTAGATCGTGCGGGTAATCGCTGAGAGAGTTGTGCATCTTCATCTGCACATGAAAAAGAGATGCAGGGGTTTGTAAATCTCTGTACACTCAATTATCTCTGAAAAATTCTAGTTGTTGGTTTATTAAAAAATGTATGACAGTCATTGAATCATTTAAAACTATGAAGGAACATTAATACATAGTGACGGAAGAGTAACAGGGTAAGTTCTTTTTGTTTTTGTTTCCTGTCAATATAAATACTAATAGGGATTGGTTCATTGAACTGCTGCAATTACCTCCACACTCATTTCACTCCATGTTAGAGTGTTTTTGTCATTGAAGACAGACAGATGTAGTCAGATTGAATGATTAGAAGGACGCTCCCTCCCCATCAGAGGTACACACAAAAGCACCCTAAATAATGTAGTTAATGGCTGAACAATAAAGCAAAACATTCTCATGCAAACAATTTATTAAGCCTTAGGCAGAGGCCAGGCAGGGAGCGGGCGCTCATGCGCGGTGACGTCACTCTCCCTGCTCGGTTGGGAGATTTGTGGCTGGCTAGATGCGCACACTGGGGGCGCGGCCATGACGTCATAGAGCTGGTTCGCCCTCATTGGGCAAACAGCTCACGTGATGTGCGAGGAACAAATTCAATTTTGCTTGCTTTGGCAAGCAGGTAGGCGCCGCTCATGCACTTGCTCACACTGGCCACACATTGTCGCAATGTGTTTCATCGCGGCCAGCGTGAGCGCCCGCTCAGCGCCACCCTGACCGAGGCCTTCGTGTTGCATTCATTATCAGGAGCAAATAAATAACAGGCAGTCCTTGGTTATCCAACAGAATCCGTTCTGGAAGTAGCGTTGGATAATGAAAACGTTGTAAAGTGAGTCCCATGTTAATCAGTGGTGGTGAGCGTTGGATAACGCATTCCGGCGTAGAAAAATGGCCCATAGGGTTGCATTGTAAAGCATTGGATATGCCATTCATTGTAATGTGAAACGTTGGACAGCGAGGACTACCTGTACTTGTGATGGATGGGGTAGCTGTCATCACAAAACTGGGATGAAGCCCAGCTAGCTACCCCATAATCCATGTAACTTGGCCACCTATGTAAGGCTTATTTTGGCCAAATGTACTTTAATATCTGGGGGAGAACAGGGAAAGTATAATGCACTATGTATGTAAATCAAAGCACTTTATTCCCTGTAAATGCAAGCCCCCAGTTTAGTGAATCAACATTGTTCTGTGATGTGATTTGGGAGTCAGCCCTGTAAAGTGTAAATTGGATTAGGTGACTGTATGTGCTCATTTCTAAGATGACAGACTTGTAATGTGATTTGCATGTGTACATTTCTATAGAGGGGACTCTGTGATTTAATCAGCTGAGGTTCCTTCAGAGAAATGTGTATTGTGACAAAGGCTGGGAACGTGGAGGTGTTAAAGACATTTGGCGAGTGGGAAAGAGTGGTCAATCAGGTCTGCTCTGATTGGCCAGCAACCCGTCCCATGTAAAGGATAGCAACAGAGGGCTATATAAGAGGCACTGCTGATCAGAGAATCTATCTGGGAGACATTCTGTGAAGGAGTTTGGATCTTGACTGTGACCAGCTGGAGATACGTTAGAGGGGCTGCTGTGTGATCAGCACTCTGATATCCTGGACGAGAAGCGGACAGGGCAAGCCTTTTTGAAGCAGGCCCCTGCACCTAGCGAGGCTAGTCTACTCCCCAGGTGGTATTGTATCTTGCTTTGTGCATCTTTGTTTTGTCTGCTGGCGTGCCAGAATAAACCTCATTTTACTCAACAACCTTGTCCTATTTGGTGCTAGTGATCCCGGTGTAAAAGTTCTGGTCTCCTGTGACAGTACTTACATTAGAAGATTTCAGTTCGGAATTGCTGGTAGTATCTGGATGGCTTCCACTGTCATCTTCACCTTTAACAGAAAGAAAATATATTCTTGCAAACCAATTCATTTAGTATTTTTTTTTTTTAGGGACAGAGTAATATTTTATCCTTCTTACCGGAGATAACGTAGCTGTCACAGCACACATTAATATTATCTTCAATCGCATGCACCTGACAAGGAGTAAAACGAAAGTATCACACCTTTATTCTAAAAACAGTGAAATAATTACAGAATATGGATGTCTGGTAAATAATGTCACCCATTAAAACAAATTTCAGGTATCAGCATTGCATCTTCGTTCGACTTTTTGATAACTCCTATGAACAGCCAGCTGATAAATGCTGGTTAAACCATACTCAAGTTAAAATGATGGAATTGTGAGGCGAGAGAATTTGAGGCCACGCTGGTGAACTGGGAATCTATATTCAGCTACTGTATAAACATGCTTCATAGATAAAATCAATAATCTACTCTACACTCTGTTTTGCCAACACAAAAGGCAAATCACACCTGGCAAGGGGGTCACCCCCTTTATCATTGGAACATGTGAATAACAATCAATAAACCCCACGTATTAAAAAAAAAAAATCTAAATGTAATATCCTCATTACCCGTTATAGAGCTGGCCTAGCCCGCATGGGTGGCTACAGCTATTGACCGGGGGGTGCGGCCCCCCCCCCCCAGCTAGGCTGTTGGTCGCGTGCACGATCAGGGAAGGCAGTTGGGGCGGTTAGTTTTTAAATAGAGCCAAGGAACAAGCAACTGTCACTTGTTCCTTGGCGTTCAACAGTTTCACACACTCTCCTCTCTTCTCCTGCGTTTAGTAGGTTAAAATTGGTTTGATTTGGGCCCCCCTCCCGGGGTGAGGGATTTTCCCTTCCCTCCTCGTGGTGAGGGACCCTCCGCCTCCCCCCGTGTGTTTTTGCCGGTTTTGCCAGTGCCCGGGGGGGGGGGGGGGGGGAATTGCAAGTAAGGCTGTTGTTTTTTGTCCTGCGTGGGACCTCCCTTCCTTCCTCGTGGTGAGGGACCCTCCGCCCCCCCCCCCCATGTGTTTTTGCCGGTTTTGCCGGTGCTCGGGGGGAGGTTGGGGATTGCGAGTAGGGATAGGTTTTTGTCCTGCCTTTCGTTATCGCGCTGTTTTATTGGTAGCAGCGGCGGGGGGAGGAGGGAGAAGGATGAGGAGAGTGACTCCTACCTGGGGCTGATGCGTGTAGGAAGGCGCATCGGCGTGGAGGAGGTTTTTGCTTGGCGCCGTTTGCGAGCCCTGTTCCTGTCCTCCTATTGTGGCCGCTTGTGTGGCTGGGGGGGGGAAGAGAGGCTCGCCCAGCCCACGCTTAGCCGTGCGGTTGGGCTAATGGCAAGGGAGGTCTTTGCATACACGAGTGTCATGTGGTTCCGCCTCCTGACGATGATCAGGGGGTGGTTTTTTTGGGGGGGGGCTGGGGGCAAGGCTGTTATTACGTCTGGGGGAGGGGGCTGTTCGTGGTTTGGCTGGAATGGTGGGCTTTTGCCCCCCCTCCTCCCTCCTCCTTGGGGAGATATTGGCCCTTTTCCTTCCCCCCCTTTTTTCTTCCACTCTTTTAAACAGGGGCTGTCCATTTAAAAAAATAATAATAATTAAATAAATAATTAAAAATATATATTAAAAAAAAAAAAAGGTTTAAAAAAAAAAAACGCCTTTTGAGGTTGGTCTTGGTTGTGGTTAATGGAAGCCAATTCTAAGGTTTTTCGTGTCGTGGGTGACACCATACTTAAAAAAAAAAAAAAGCTTTAGAGCGGTTCTAAGTCTATTCAAGTGAACTGGTTTTCGTGGAAAGATCGGCCAGGCAAGAGTTCAAGAGTAGTTTGCTGGCAGGATTTAGGTGGTGGAATTAAACCAGTGTTTGACGAGCCATTGGATAAATTCAGCGCTAGTAGCGATGTCCTTTCAGGTCAGCACCATGCAGCTTTTGGCGGAGGCGCACAACAATGAGGAAGGATGGTTTCAGAAGCAGATGTGTGCACTAGTGCTGAAAGCTGGAAGTGATCAAGGAAGTTTGGGCAGTCGTGGAAACGCGAGAGGACAGGGTGGTTCCCATGCTACCTGCGCTGAGGCGTGGCCATCATCAAGTGATGAAGGGGGTCCTAGTTACGGAGCACGGGAAGCGTTGGTGGTGCAGAAGGGTATGTCATGGCGGAGTTTTTGGAAATCACAGCCTATTTGGTTGAAGGCTGGGTGACTTTTGGGAGGAGCCTGGGAGATGGGTTCCCACATGAACAGGTGTGGGACATTGGGTCCCTGGAAAAACAGGGGTGGGACATGGGTCTCCACAAAAACAGGTGTGCGACATGGGTCCCCACAAAAAACAAGTGTTGGACATGGGTCCCCACAAAAACAGGTGTGGGACATGGGCCCCTGGAAAAAACAGGGGTGGGACATGGGTCTCCACAAAAACAGGTGTGGGACATGGGTCCCCACAAAAACAAGTGTTGGACATGGGTCCCCACAAAAACCGGTGTGGGACATGGGTCCCTGGAAAAAGCAAGGGTGGGACATGGGTCCCTGGAAAAAACAAGGGTGGGACATGGGTCCCTGAGAAAAAAAAAATAAATAAAAAAAAAAAACAAGGGTGGGACATGGGTCCCTGGAAAAACAGGGGTGGGACATGGGTCCCAACCTTATATAAAAAAAAAAAAAAAAAAGCATGGATGGAGGCGAGCAGTAGGTGGCTAAGTATTCCATTTCTCCCCTAAAAAAAAAAAAAAGGGGGGGATTTTGGGAGAGGGCCGACATGCTCGCCATAGCCGGTTACTGGTGAAAGGAAAGCTGGAAAAGGATAGTTGGTAATAAAAAAAAAAAAAAAAAAAAAATAGAGGTTGGGGGGTTTGGTCCCAGCCTAGAAGAGAACGTAGGTAAAGGATTGGTCCTTTTAAAAAAAAAAAAAAAATAAGCGTTTATTCAGGAATAAAGGTTAGCTTAATTGGGGGTTTAATATTTGCTTCCTCATTTACAGGTAAATCTGGAACGGCCGGGACGCGGTCGACCTCGCTTCGTGGCGCTGGTACGTCGTCCACGGCTCGCAAGCGGTCCGGGCCTCGGGTTGAGCTTGCTGTCAGAGGCTTAGAGGACAAGGGTCTTGGGGCAGGTCCCGACAGGCGGTTCAAAACACCGCCGGGGACTGGGGCATCGAAGGGTAAGCGAAAAAGAGTTGCTTGTTTGGGAAATAAGGGCGTTACCTTGCCGGGCATTGTTAGCTCCCCTGGGCCACAGGTGTTGGAGTTGGGGTTAGCGGGCGATGCCGAGGCAAGAATGATTAGTGCGGTGGTTAAGGGCGTTCAGTTAGCTTTATTGCCGATGACAACGTTATTATCCACTAAGCAAGCAGTGGAGGCATGCAAGTCAAGTGAGCGGCAGGGGGGGTCAGATTCAGTGCTTGATGGGGGGAGCAACCGTGGAACAGTGGGTGGAGAGTTGGCTCAGGTGTCTTTGGGTGGGGAGAGTACAGCAGGTTGTACCCTTAGCACAGTGCCGAAAGTTATTCAAGATGCGTTGGCATCGGCCACAGCATTGCCGGTGCAGGTGGCGGGACAAGGAGCTGATTTAACGACAGTTGTTAGTTTGTTAGGTGAGCATCCGGTGGTGAATTCAGGTGCTGGGCAGGGGACAGGGCTCGGAAGGCCATTGGCAGGTTCAAAAAGGCTGCCGGATGCGGCCTATGGGGACTCATGTACGACCATATCACATTCCTTAGGCGTGCATTTGTCAAAGGAAGTAAAGGAAAAGATTTGGGCGGGTGATTACGTTGAGATTTTGTCATTGCTTCCGGGTTACAATGAAGCGGTAGCTAAATCCGGAAAAAAAAAGGGGGAGGCTAAAAAGGAGGATGTGGAAAAGCGTCTTTTTCCTCGCAAGTTCAGTAATTGGTCGCAGGCATTTGGGATTTTGGCGGGCGTTGCGGGGGAAAAGGATCCGCATTTATGCTCGGCGCTTTTTAAGTATCAGGATACGATTAGAAAAGCGTTTCAGAAACACGGGGGGTCGTCCTTTCGTGGGTCAAATAGCCTCAAAGGGGTCTGGCGGGAGCATTTTCAGGTGCGCACATCAGGGAGAGGGCGTGCAGGTGGGAAGCAGTCGGGGGTATGTTGGCGTTACAACGAGTCAAGATGCAATTTTGAGAATTGTATGTAGATTCCAACATACTTGCGCTGGGTGCGGGGGTCAGCATCCCAAATCAAAGTGCTTTAAGAAAGATAGTAAGGGTTTCAAGGGAGCAGGACAGCAGGCTGTTCAGGAAGGCGGGAACGCCAGTTTCAGCAGAGGCAATGGCGCCTTGGCTGGAAAAATACCCCAATAGACGGGCAGCTAGCTTATTACGAGAGGGGTTTAAGGAAGGATTCAGGATCCCCTTTGAGTATCAGGAGGGATCGGGGGGCGAGAGGAATTTGAAGTCGGTCAGGTTGAATGGGGATGTGGCAAAAGAAAAAATTGATAAAGAGATTGAGTTGGGCAGAATGGCGGGCCCTTTCCTTTCCCCGCCCCTGAAAAATCTTAGGGTGTCGCTGTTGGGAGTGGTTCCGAAAAAGGAGGCGGGGGCTTTCAGGTTAATTCAACATCTGTCTTACCCGAAAGGGTCGTCAGTTAATGACGGGATAGATAGGGACTTATGCTCCGTAAGCTACGCCACTTTTGATCAAGCGGCGGCTTTGGTGGGAAGGATGGGGCAGGGGGCATTGATGGCGAAGGCTGACGTTAAGTCAGCTTTCAGACTCTTGCCGGTACATCCAGATGGTTTTCATTTATCGGGCTGTATGTTGGAAGGGCGTTATTTTGTTGACCTTTGTTTACCTATGGGTTGTGCATTGTCTTGTTTTTATTTTGAAACATTCAGCACATTTTGGAAAAATACCCCAATAGACGGGCAGCTAGCTTATTACGAGAGGGGTTTAAGGAAGGATTCAGGATCCCCTTTGAGTATCAGGAGGGATCGGGGGGCGAGAGGAATTTGAAGTTGGTCAGGTTGAATGGGGATGTGGCAAAAGAAAAAATTGATAAAGAGATTGAGTTGGGCAGAATGGCGGGCCCTTTCCTTTCCCCGCCACTGAAAAATCTTAGGGTGTCACTGTTGGGAGTGGTTCCAAAAAAGGAGGCGGGGGCTTTCAGGTTAATTCAACATCTGTCTTACCCGAAAGGGTCGTCAGTTAATGACGGGATAGATAGGGACTTATGCTCAGTAAGCTACGCCACTTTTGATCAAGCGGCGGCTTTGGTGGGAAGGATGGGGCAGGGGGCATTGATGGCGAAGGCTGACGTTAAGTCAGCTTTCAGACTCTTGCCGGTACATCCAGATGGTTTTCATTTATCGGGCTGTATGTTGGAAGGGCTTTATTTTGTTGACCTTTGTTTACCTATGGGTTGTGCATTGTCTTGTTTTTATTTTGAAACATTCAGCACATTTTTGGAGTGGGTGATCCGCAATAGGGTGCAGGCAGCAGGGATCATACATTATTTGGATGATTTCCTTTTCGTTGGTCCGCAGGGGTCTGATTTGTGCGCAAGGTGGCTTTTTCATTTTCAGCCATGGCGCGCGAATTTGGGGTTCCTTTGGCGAATGAAAAAACAGTGGCACCCACGACCACTCTCAGTTTTCTGGGCATAGTAATTGATTCAGTGAACAGGGAATATAGGTTACCTCCTGAGAAGTTAGTTGTTTTGGAGAGTATGATAAAGGATTTCATGCTTCTTAGGAAGGCCTCATTAAGACAGTTTCCGGTTTTGATGGGCCATTTGGTGCTTGCAGCTCGCATTATGCCTGTGGGAAGGGTGTTTTCCAGGCGCTTGTCAGCAGCTACAGCGGGGGTAAGGTGTCCCAACCACTTCATTCGGGTCACAACAGATATTCGGAAGGATTTGGTGGTGTGGCAAGAATTCTTACAGAGTTACAACGGAAGGACGTTGTGGAGGGGGCGTCCAGCGCGGAACGATGAGCTGCAGCTATTTACGGATGCGGCTGGGTCAGTAGGGTTTGGTGTATATTTTAATGGAGCTTGGTGTGCGGAGGAATGGCCAGAGGATTGGCGAGGGACTCAGCTTATCAGGAATCTGACATTTTTTGAACTTTTCCCTTTACTAGTGGCTGTACATCTTTGGGGGGACAAGTTTGCTAACAGGGAGGTGACGTTTTGGTCCAACAACTTGGGTGTGGTGGAGGCTGTGAATAATTTTGGTTCACGGTCCCCACCAGTGTTGGTTCTGTTGAGGCATTTTGTGTTACGGTGTTTACAGCTTAATATAGGTTTCAAGGCTAGGCATGTTCCTGGGGTGGAGAACAACATTGCTGATGCATTATCACGTTTGCAGATGGAGCTGTTTCGGAGGTTGGCACCGGGGGCGGAGACCCAGGGCGAACGGTGCCCAGCAGTCTTGTGGGATCTGGTAACGGAGGTGTGATTGATATAATCAAGGCTTCACTCGCCCCGGGTACGTGGGGTGCTTAGGTGGCTGCTTGGCGAGAATTTCGGGAGGCGGAAAGGTTGGCGGGAGGAAAGATCTCGGAGGTAGACATTTTGCTGGGTCACATGATGAGTTTGAGGGACAAGTGTTTAGCTGGTGGATCCATAGGGAGAAAGATGGCGGGTATATCGTTCTTCCTTAGGCTGAATGGTAGGGTTGATGTGTTTTGTGGTAAGGAAGGTGCTAGCAGGCATGGTTAAAGGGATAACTAGCAGGGATGGCAGAAGACCAGTGACGCCGGTAATTTTGGAAGGTTTGTTGTGGGTCACAGACGTGGTATGCTCTTCCAGTTTTGAGGCAGTACTTTTTAAGGTCACATTCATCATAGCATTTTTTGCAGCTCTGTGAGCAGGTGAATTGGTTTGTGTATCCAAGAAAGGAGGGGGTGGCTTGCAGCGGGCTGACGTAAGTTTAGGAGAAGGTTTGGTGAGGTTGCTGGTACGGAGGTCTAAAACGGATCCGAAAGGAAAGGGAGCGTGGATCTTGTTGAAGGGTTTGCCTGGAAGTGTGGTGTGCCCAGTAAAAGCTTTGGAAGATTATTTGGCCATTAGGCCAGAACAAGGGGGTCCACTGTTAGTGCACATGAACGGGGGGGCATTGTCAAGGTTTCAATATTTGCGGGTCTTTCGGATGTGTCTCAAGCAGCAAGGGTTAGAAGGGGGCAGTATGGAACGCATTCTTTTCGCATTGGGGCAGCGACGGAAGCAGCACGCGTTGGGCTCGCGGTAGCAAAGATACGGAGGATTGGGCGCTGGAAGTCAGACAGTTACCGGACATACATCAGGCCGGATTTGGTAGGGGAGAATGTTGCGATAGAGTAATCACTCTGCTGTTGTTTTTCTTTTTTCCCACCATGTTTTTGCCTCCTCAGATTTCGTGGTAATTTGGATCGTGGGAGATTCAATGGTACACTGGGCGGGGAAGAGGGTGAATTCGCGCCCGTATGGAAAGAATTTAGGTTTGAGTATGGAGCAGGTGGAGGTAACGTGGTGGGGGATGAGAGGGATGCGGTGGGGACGTCTTTTTCCGCTGCTAATTTCTAGGGCCAGGGGTAGGAGGGCACCGGACATCATCATTATTCATGTTGGGGGTAATGATGTGGCAAAATTGCGGTCGATTGATTTATTCCAGCAGATTAAGCAAGATTTGGCACGCATGTTAGCGTTTTGGCCAAAGGTGCAATTATTTTGGTCCGAGATAATAAGATAATATGCAGGTTGGTTTGGAAAGGTGCGCGTATCCCGGGGAGAGTTAACAAGATGAGGAAGAGGTTAAACAGGAAGGTGGGGAATTTCTTGGTTCAATGTGGGGGTGGGGTCATTCGTCACCCGCAGTTTAGTTTTTAATTGAGTGGATGGTTTAGGGAAGATGGGGTACAGTTGTCGGATGTGGGTGTGGATATGTTTAAAAATGATTTACAGGAAGGTTTGGAAGAGGTCATAAGGGGTATGGCGGTACGGGTCTGATTTAAGGGGGTTAAACAGGCCCGTTGGTGGCGGCAGTTGGGGGGGGGGGTGTTAACATTTCTTTATTTTGCAGATAAATAAGAGTATATATTCGAGACAAGGAAGAAAAGATAACGATGGAGGGGTCAGTGGACCAATTGCTTTGTCGCGGCGGCAGTTGGGGGGGGGGGGGTAGGTGCTTGTTCCCCAGAAGTGGCTCGGGGCTGGTTATCGGGGGGTTTGAAGCAATTGGGCAGGTCACCGGGACGTACTTCCGGGTGCCCCCTTTGCGTTGCCCAGCCCTGAGCATTCTGGCGCGGACAGGTGGTACGCTATCCCCATTTGTGTTAATAAATAAGCCGCGGCCTTTTACCTCCATATATGTGTCCTCTTGTTATTTGTATGTCTTTATGTAGAGGGTTTTTATGAGAGGGGGGGGGGAAGCTCGCGCCTCCTTGGTCAATGAAAATGTTTACGTTTTGAAAACCAGACAACGCATGCATATAATGTAAATATCAAACTTAAGATAAAAAGGATCTATACATTTGTTAAGATATTTAATTCTGAAAGGAGCATTCCATACTAAGGTCACATATTGTAAATCGGTATGAAGCTGAACCGCATTCGTTTTGGTTCTGCGGACCCCATGCTTCCCAAGATACTAACTTCTGTAGTTGCTGTTGGTACTTACTGGATCTAAAACCTCCCATGGCACGTGGGCCAAAAGGATGCAATTTTGTTACCCCAGCAGGGGATGGTACCGAGGGTCACCAGTAGTGGATTTACAAAAACTGCCGGCCATAGTCACTTACCTGGTGCCGCGCCCCTCCTTCTGCAGCATCAAATGAAGCTACAACGTCCCATGGCTTCGCGTTACGATGGTAACGTGACGTCATGTTGTCATGGTACCGCGATGTGACACGGCAGCACGTTGCCATGGTACCGGACGTCGCTGCGTCATTTGACTCTGCAGAAGAAGCGCGGCATGACGCAGAAGGTAAGAACTTTAGAGGCCCTATTCTCTCCTGCAGCAACCAGTGGGGAAGAGAGAGGGGCCTCTTTATATTGTGGGGGGAGGGGGTGTAAAGAAATATGCCGGCCTAGGCACAGGCCTAATGGAAAATCCACCACTGGGGGTCAGAGGCAAGTATATCTGCAAGAGATGATTCCCAAAGCTGAAAATAACGCGGTACAGCTCCTGCTTCCAATCTAGGGGGGACAAAAGAAACCCAAGACCGAACCACAACTTCAATGCATGTTGTTGGAAATTCTAGATCTGCTTTGTAAAGCAGTGTAAAAAAAAAAAGTGTGACCACATAGGTATAATAATAATAATAATAAATGTACTACTAGAATAAGTATTTATTTGGGCTTTCACTGTGCGTGATATGCTATATATGAATACTTAATATCAGGAAACGCTTGTGATTAAAGTTGTTTGTGTATGGTTATATACAGTGGTTGACAAATCACCAAAAAATCTACTCGCCACACAAAAAAATCTACTCGCCACCTAGTACTAAACGTGTGCTGCTTGGGCCAATATTTACTCGCCCGGGGGATAAATCCACTCGCCCGGGGCGAGCAAATGTATAGGTTTGTCGAACACTGGTTATATATATATGGACACATTTCAACGTATGCATATGAGAGTATGCATGTGTAAGTCCCTCAGGAGGGTACGGCAGTCCTTGTCACAGCAATTCATTGCTCCCGTTTCATTTTTCTTTTTAGTCAATCCCTAACCGGGTTAGTCTTCAATTTGTAATTGCTGCAGCATTTACTAAAAAGGAACATTAACTCATAATGGAAGAAATCCCAAGCTTTGGTGGACAGAGCTCTTTTATAGAGGGACACCTAGCTCCTCCCTTACCTGTACATGTATGTCCTGTTGGAGGGGAAAGGATTACACATTATCTCCATAAAAGACTTTGCACTTATCTAAAAGGGAGTTGAGGATTTATGCATGAAATGTTATGGGAGCATGGAAAACACGGGGCATAATCCAGATGAGGAAGAGCGAGAAGAAACCACCAATGATGTACCATGCGTGTTAGTCCTGGTCTCCCGTGACACATGCTACCGGTAATCATTTGATCTCTGTACCACTCCTGAGCGGTGACGTCACCCTTGAGTGTCTGTGTCGCAGCTGCTCCCTGAAAGGAGGTGATTCCAGCCCCCGATGAAGCCACAACGGTGAAACATATGTTGGGCAGGCTAAGCGTCACCACCTAGTGCGCTGGCTATATCGGAGAGGACTGTTGCCTTCTCTCAGTTAGAGTGTTTCGGAGCCTTCTAAAGGAAGCACAACACTCTGACTACTTTCCTATTTGTCATGGTTCTGAGTACAAGACACATACTTTGTGATCTTGAAATAGCTGTTCTGCTAAACATAACAGACCTCTATGTTCATTTACCTTTGAACCCGTTGGTCTGGTACATATGTGTGTGTATATATCCGTATACTAGCATTAGCTGGCTCAACAAATATATTATTCTGAGCACACACACTACATTAAGCTATACTCTCCATTTAGGTGTAGTCCTCAAACTATATAGAACTGTATTGGTATAACTACCACTGTTAGTATAATTATATAGCAGTGGGACATTCTAAAATAGTTATTCCTAGCATACACTGTTAGTTTGAATTAGGCATACAGTTACCTGCTCCGTTTTTTAATTTATTTTAATCACTTTGGTTCACGTTAGCTTTTTGCTGCAATAAATATATTTTAATCATTTATTAATAAATAGTAATTTTTAACATAGGTATAGGTGTTCTCTTGTGCGGCTATTAGGGAGCTTTCTTTCTTTTCTTTGCTTATGATTCCAGCTTAACCTGCTCATCTGAGTGGAGCGTGGGGTGTGGACGCCTTAGGCCTCGGGCATGGTCAGTGCTTAGGCGCTGAGGCGCGCTGCTGCTCGGCAGCGAGCCCCTGCAGCCGCAATGAGAGCGGCTTTAGAAGGGGCTTCCGCAAGCGTGTCTTAAGAAAATTTTAGTTGCAGTGATGGAGTGTATGCTTTGGACCGGGAGAGGGTGCTTTCCCTATCGGAACGGGTATTTCCAATGCTGCAGTGATTGTGTGAATACACCTACCTGCATTGTTACCAATAGGCTGGCTGGGCTTCCTTGTGGGGTCCCTGTCACTTCGGTGTGCCTATGAGGGTCTGGTATTCCGACGACTCCTGATGGTTATTATACCCAATTGTTTTTATTTTTCCACTGTACCATATGTGTATTCAGTACCTTTTACCCACTAAAATATTTGTTTAGTAATGCTTTATGAGGGTTTGGGCTTGTCTTTTCTATCTATCTTAAGCAAAATAAGACTACAAAGTTGATAAATACCTTTTTCTTTGAACGATTTTTATATTTCGGTTTCTTTTTAATATTTTTATAGCAGCCATTCCATATTTTGGGTCCTAGATTTAAAAAAAAAAAAAAGAAAGAAAAGATTGAGTAAAAATGAACACATTAAATAAAGCAGAGAAGGGGAGTCATCCGTTGAGATAATAATTTATTGGATTGCTAGACGTTATAGGTTTGCTTTTTCTTGTCATATTTAATGGGTTAAAAAGTGTCATCACAGTGCTAGGTGAACTACAATGGTAGCACAAATATTGCTGTAGTCTGGATACCCAACCAAGGAATGCTTGCAGTAGCAGCTGTTGGTATCAATATCAGGTCAGAATTAGGCTGTAGCCCGAGAGGAGAGAAATGCTGGCAGCTACAGAGACTTGCTCTGAACCAGTGGGCAGAAGTAGGTTAAAAGAGCCAAAACATCTGAGAAGACATCTACTGAGATAGGTAGGAGTGTTAAATGAACCACTCAAGGAGCATAACGGAGAGATAAGTGGATGGCTGAATAAAGATGGAAAGTATTGCAGACTTGAGGAGAGAGAAGTGGATCGTGTTCAACTTTCAATTAATGAAAGGAGGTCCCAATATGAACTGGCCGAAGACGTTCATTTTGATATCATTGGTAGGGATGACACAAACATCTTCCTACACTTACTAATAGCTACAAAGAAATGATGATCAAATCACGTGCAACCGGAAATTAATTACATGTTCTGTCCAAAACGAAGCCATTGATCTTTGCAACACTGGACACATGTCTAAAAATTTTTTTAGATATATATACAGGCATTAACGTACACAATGGGACCAAAGCATGTATGTTAAGCGAAAATGTACTTAAAGTGAAGCACTACCTTTTCCCCCCACTTATCGATGCTTCGGTACAGGTAGGGAGCCGGTATTGCTGTTCAGGACGTGCAGACAGGCGCATGCGCGAGCTGCCGTTTGCCTATTGGGCGAGGGGAATCAGCGCATCGCTACTACGGCGGTCTGTAGGGCAGAATAAGTGTCCGCACTCGCGAAGCAAGCGTATGGACACAGAGGTATGGTGCTATTGTAAATATGTCCTTACTCGCGAGTGTACTTAAAGTGAGTGTCCTTAAACTGGGGTATGCCTGTAAGCAATTCATTCTTTGACATGATGGTTAATGTAAAAAAATATGAAGCAGTTAGATCTATTCCCACCTTTCTCCAATTTCAGCGATGCCATATTGCAATTATAGAGAGGAGTGCCACCATAAAAAAAAGCTGACACGCTTGGCTACTACAGTGTAATCGGGACACCAAAACAGCAGCACTGGTGTAATTGCCTTGGTACTGCAGAATCTCCAACAAACGCCACTCGCAAATGAATGTTCCAAGTGTTTAATTAAATAGATCAATCTCTGGTCCCGATGGGATCTTTAACACTTGCAACATTCATTTGAATGTGAGACACGCATTAAAATAATGTTACAAGATATAACAAGCCAGAAAATGAAACCGTACAATTATTATGCATACAATCATACACAGTATTAACAGGTCACTTGACATTTCCTGGGGTTTGTTTTTTTAAAGTAGTAAGTAGTTTTCATGTTCATTTGGAAATATAAACACTTTACATGTCCGTGCTATTGGACCAGACTACATTTCTTGGCTCCAACAATTAACCGATTAAAAGAACAATTTACCCACTCACATGAGATTTCCCATGGACTTTTATCGGTTGCAAATACTTCCTTACCATTTGGGGTATCATAAGTTAAACTTGCAATATCTATTAGTAGATCATCTTCAAAAGGCTTGTCGTACTATGTAAAAAAAAAAAAACAGACATGAAAAGGTGTTGCAGCAGTTACTATTTACTTTGTAGCAGACAGAACCATAACAACAAATACCTTCACATTATTCAGCTACACCTCACACTTATCTGATATGGAATGTCGTGGTGGTGTGTGTTGGATACAGATATAACATTCACTGCTGGTTGTACTGCAGCACACAATCTGCTTTTTCAGGTGCTCCACTAAAATTAGGGTTGAAGCAGCATCCCCCACCAAAATAATATATATATATATAAAAAAAATAAAAATCAGAACCCAAAACAGTTAGATTGTATTGTGCAGATTTTTCTTGTTCTATTTAATTTTTTTCCAAAAAACTGGTTTACACAGTTTTCACCGGTTTATTATTGCACTGTTAAGACATCCCCATGCAAATAGCTGCTTTAAAATGTTTGTGGGTGGCAGCAACCATTTTTATTTCCCTCGGAGGGGAAGAAAAATAAAAATCATTTATCCAGAATGCCCTTACAGAATTTAGAAATGAAATAAACATTTATTTTTATGGCGGGCACAGGAGATTGTCACTTTATATGGAATACCAACTTAAAGTAGCCTGTGAAAACACATGCACAGGTGTACCAGGTGTGTTCTCTCTACTCTTGTACAGGCTTTCAAACCCATGTACTCCATTCCTCTGACAGACCTGAGAAATGTCTGCGAACCCCCCTGATGCAGATCACATCATAAATAATATATAGCACAGGCATAGGCTTTAAACGGTTAAATGAAAATATCATGTAAGAAACATCAATCCATATATTCATGGTAGAGCGATATGGCTCCTACCTTCATTAAAATCATTGTCATTTTAGCTTGGAAGACCTTCTCATTTCTGTCCAGTTCACTGTTCAAAACGCCGCTTGGGTCCAGAGGCAATTTCCCGGAGGACAGGTCAGCGAAGACCTGGGTAGGGTAAAATTAAACACGAAAAATCAAGTCTTCCGAATTCACCGACAAAGGCACTCAGGGTAGGGCTTTAACTTCTTAAAATGTCTCACTAATGTCATTGTTGTAGTACAGAAGAAGGGGCAACAAACAAGCCAATACGTTCACTAACTATCTAGGAGGTCGGTTACCTGATGTTTAACCAGAACCAAGCATAATAGGATGGAAGACTAGTGCTGGAACTTAATTTCAACATTACTGTTTGATACTCAAGACAGGTTAAAAATCAGCAGCTCACGATGCTATACCTTTTTGGTTCTTATTTGGTTTATAACTTACTTGGAATTGGGTTCCCCTTGAGCTGATCCATGGTCCTCCAACCTTCAATGGACCATTTAATTCCTGAGATATTTGTTGTTTTTTTGTGTGCTTGTTTTGACACACACAAAAAAAAACCCTACAAATAATAGCCATTTTATGTAAACCTGGCAGTAGTTCCTATAATCTTAGGTATTCTTGCTGGGTTTCAGGTAAGCTTTAAATAATCAAAAAGTGAAAATTGTCACTTTCTGGTCTTTCATCACAGAATTTTCAGTTTATATTTTATATTGTTATACAGTATTGAATAATTCACTAAGCACTTTCTTATTTAAGAATTGCACTTATATTTGGTTTTGAGCACAATTACCCTGATAACACTGTTTTATTCAAGCTTTAAATGATGTTACACTGGTGAGTTCTCTCCTTATAATGGGGCGGTTTATGAATCACTGAACCAAAATATTACACAAGGTTGTCTCTGCACTTCACTAAAAAACAGTATGAACCGGCTCCGGACACGCGCGGCAGTGAAGATACCGGAAAGGAGTGTGGGAATAGGCTCGGGTGACATTTCCAGCACACTCTGCAGTCAGACCACTACTAGAAGCATCCAGCATATACAGCTGCAATGCCTTCGAGGAGAACTACCCACTTTTCTGATGAACCCGCTGATACTGGCATCTTGTGAGTGCATTGATGACTTTACGTTGCCCCACTTAAACTACTGCACAATGCAATCACATTCATGAGTGTCCACCAAAATGGTCTCAGGGTCAGCATTTCGCTTTTTGTGGGGAGTGAAACATGACCGGTTGTCACGTTTGTAACTTTTGTAGTTTTGTTAAAGACATAATATATATAATATATATATATATATATATATTGCATAAATAAAATAGCATGTTTCCCAGGAATCTCAGGGGTGTTCCATTAGGTGCACGTCTCTCTCCACGTTGTATAAAATGGTGTGTTTTGGGAGGTATATACAGGCATACCCCGCATTAACGTACGCAATGGGACCGGAGCATGTATGTAAAGCGAAAATGTACTTAAAGTGAAGCACTACCTTTTCCCCACTTATTGATGCATGTACTGTACTGTAATCATCATATACGTGCATAACTGATGTAAATAACGCATTTGTAACAGGCTCTATAGTCTCCCCGCTTGCGCACAGCTTCGGTACAGGTAGGGAGCCGGTATTGCTGTTCAGGACGTGCTGACAGGCGCATGCGTGAGCTGCCGTTTGCCTATTGGGCGATATGTACTTACTCGCGAGTGTACTTAAAGTGAGTGTACTTAAAGCGGGGTATGCCTGTATAGCACTTGGGACTCTAGTGATAACGAGTCTCAGCGAAATTTATGAAGTTTGTCGGTGCGAACTCTAGTGGCGCAAGGTGAAACTGCATGTTTTTGCACAAACTTTTTATAACAAACTCTTTGCACAAACCTCCACGGATTTGCAAAGAAATAGTAATGTGCGTGAGAATTTGCAGACTGAACACGCTCGTCCATCTCTAATAACGTCGAAGCCATACTTTCTCACGTCTACCCTTAGGGACACCAGAGAGACCAGGTTTTTGTGACTAACCAAAGTATGCAATATACAAAGCGCTGTGTCAGGGCCCTGGAGTCCAAACCAAGGGGGAAATGCAGGCAACCATAGAAAGCTTTATAAAGAAAACACTGCTGTACTGTATTAACGGATCGACATTAAGATCAACACACAATACACACCTAAACGCAAATCAAAAAAGTGTGCAACACACACACCGACCCACTAAAGCGATAGTGAGACATATTAAAAGTCATAAGTGACCCGGCGGTAGCAAGCCTTAGGCTACGTTTATAGTGCCGGCGATCCGACTGTCAGGTGACGGTCGCTGGAAAATCAAATAGAGATGACTTCCAGCGATCGCGACCAATCCGTCGCGCTTACTATAAGCGCACACGATGGCGGCAATATATTTGTTTTGCCGCGACGTCGCCAGCACTATAAGCGCAGCCTTAGGCCTCTCCATGTTGATCAATGTAAATCCATTGGAGTGTCCATACTCTGTGTGCGCGCTCGCGCGTCTGTAGGCGCGATTCATGCAGAGACAAAAATTGTCTGTTGCGCGATGGGCCGGTCACGTGCTTGGTTCAGCCAATGAGAGCGAACTGCGCACGTGACATCACGGGCACACCCCGAGCAAGCCGCCCATCGCGCTACACTGCAGGCCAGGAATCGCCCGTGCTGCAAGCGAGCGCCATGGCGCTCCGTCCTCATGGACAAGGCATAAGGCCTCGTCCCCACTGCTAGCACGTACAAAATACGGCTCTATGGGGCCGGCCCCAGTCAGTGCATGCGCGCATATGATCAAGCGCGAGTGGCGACTACATTTTGAGAAGTCAAGAAATTTGACTTATGGTGCGGCCGAGCGATGGCCACGTCACGGTGGCGGTTCAGCCAATGAGGGCGAAGCAGACACATGAGATCATGGCTGCGCCCCCGCCGCCTCAGATTGCTCGGCTGAAGGCCACGAGCGCCACCAGGCACTCCGTTGCTCGCGCACGCTCACTGGCGCTGTAGCTTTAAGCTTAAAACCACGGGAAACTCTTTTTGAAGTTGAGGTAATAATATAGGGACATTGTGATATGATAATATAATATTGTTGCTTATGCATTCCTGTGCTTGGATTGTTTTCAGGCATAAATCCCTGCACTATTAACATTATAATGTAACATTATAATAACAGTAGTTGAGGCACAAGGGGACGTAAAGTGACTTTACCCAGGACGTAGGCAGCAGACACTGGGTTTTTAACGGTGATCACCCACTTCAAAAGGTTGTGACATTACCACTACTGCTCCTGGCGATTGCGTTTCACTCCCCCTCAATATTTGGGTGCCACGGCCCGTGCCTCGTTTTAGCGCTGGCCTTCCTCTGAGTTTCAGTTTCGATAATAAAAAAAAAAAATCATTAAAATAATGCCAACTGATACGGGTTACTTTAAATGTCCAAAAGTAACTGCATTATTGCCCAATGCTTCATTAATGGTTCCTAAAATCTGGTCTGCTTGGGTTAGATTAAAGGCAACTGTTCTACAATAAAACCCAAATCATATGGGAAGCTCATTACCAACACTACAGCAGTAATGTTCCAGCATATAATAGAGGGTTATCCTACGCCCTATACTTGGCGTGGGCCTCTCGTGAAGCAATGTGTTCCAGAGCAATGACGCAGTATTAATGGCAAAGAAACAACTGGAAAAAGCAATAAGATCATGGCATACATAATCTATAAATAAAAAGATGTCCTTAGAATTCCAGATGAGATTTAACCAAGACATTGTCAGGCAAATAAGGGGCCCCAAATTGACGAAGCCATCTTCATGGTGAAACGCGTAGGAGGAGGAGCATAGGGTTTTTGCTCTCATTCAGTGCAGTGGAGCAAGCAACATCATACAGTGGGCTCCAGCCAGTAGCACCTGTTTCAAGTTTGTTTGCCTTTCATCGGCAACCACCAGGAGGAGAGCTGACGGACGCAGTCCAGAGACTACCGGGAAGGGTCTGTGCGTCACGGCCGGAAGTGACATCAGACCCGGACACCCGGAGGGCTGCGTGGTATCGTGTGTCAACGTGCATCTGTGCAGCGTGTACTGGAGCAAATTTCGAGATTGAAGAAAGTCATCGGACCCCCACGGACCAGCAGCGATTAAAGGGTGAGCATATCGAGCATTGCTTCAACCCTGGGGTACCCCTCTATATCATAATCTGCCCGGGCAGCGCACAGTTTACAGGACTCTGACTGTACACCGGGATTCTCCCGTTTTTAACCCCTTGGAGACCCATTGAGTGCAATTGCACAACAGCTTCATCTGCACAGTTTTTAAACTTTATTGTCTATATATTGATCATCATGTTTTTGTTGTCCTAGAGGGTGATCCCTGGGACAGGATTTTTAATAAAAGTGTCTAGTTTTACCACTACCCAATTTTGACTGCGCTTCTCACTTTTTTTCTTTTTGCTGTAACATACTCTACGCTTGGATTTACCTGGAAAACGCTAAAGCCCTCCTGGTCTTATCTAGCACTTAAAAAGGTCGCAATGCAGGTCGAGTGCCCTACCATATTTCCTCTATTCCGTGGTCACTGAAAGATCGCAACCAAAGGGTTAAACATTAAAGTATAGAGTATAGGCAGCACTCTAAAAATAAACACATCTATGCAAAAGCGCAATGGTGGTACAAGTGGAACATGCGAGGGACCCTAAAACCCTTGAAAATATCCACACGAAAACACACTCAAGTTCCCAGCACTGAAAGGTAAATGATGAGTCTCAAATGGATATGCCAAAAAAACTTTACTTAATTACAAAATCATAACAAAAAACACTAATGAATGAACAATGTAGTGTGTGTGTGTGTGTATATATACACACACACACACACACACACACACACACACACACACACACACACACACACACACACACACACACACACACACACACACACACACACACAGATAAAACCGAGTAGTGTGTGAACAAAATATGAACACAAATGATTCCAAAACAAAGTACAGTGCACACAAGGGAAATACTACACAAAAGAACAGATGACCAAAAAAGGGGGAGGGAGGAAATCTGAATTTGCAGCTATACGGTTCTTTGGTTCCTGCATCACATACCATTAGCCCTGCTGGGGAATATTTAGTATTGAGAACGCTTATACTTGGAGCTTTCCAGCGTTTTGAACTTTTGCTTGTACTTAGCTTTTTTTTTTTTTGCACAAGTTTCGGAGCTCTGTGGGAAAGGGGGAAGGGATGATACTCCCGCATCAGCCTAAGTACCATATTTGCCCGAATATAGTGCGACCTGGTACTTACAGTATAAGGCCGCGCTTATAGTGCTGGCGACGACGGCAGAAGACGTCACCAGCGAAAGTTATAATTTGATTTGAAGCGACGTCCCTGATTGGTTTAGAGACAGTCACATGTGGCGACTGTCTCTAAAAAATCAAATAGACCCGGCGACAAAATGTTTGGTTGCAATGTCGCTCCGTTGCGCTTACTATAAGCACTTGCGAGGTCGTCAATGTATTTGTTTCGGATCGACGTCGCGTCACCGCCGCGGGCACTATAAGCGCAGCCTTAATATATTGATTGATATGTTAACACTGGAGGTGCAATAGGAACAATATAATAATGATAAACAGAACAAGAAAAGTTTCCCTGTTGAACGCACTCACTGTACGAGTGCATTCAACAGGGAAGCTTTTCTTGTTTTGTTTATCACTGCTAGAGGACATACCTGTTTCTTGGGCTATTACATAGGCCAGCCATTGTGCAACTGCTTTCCCATCATTGGGACTACAGTACACATTTTACATCTTTTCTTTGCCAACAAGGGAGGACCTAACTAAGGACTCGTCCATAGTGAATGCGTGTGCAACGTCACGCTCGCCTGTTCTGTCCTGCAGGCAGAAGCGACAGGGAGGCGTGGCTGTGATGTCACAGAGCTGGTTCACACTCATTGGGCGAACTGCTCACGAGAACCAGCATCGCACAGCAAATTCAATAAAGGTTGTCGCGCGAAGCGCCGGTCGCTCTTGTGCACGCGCTCACACTATACACACTTATAATGGCGCCCTAGTGTTTGTTTTCGGCGCAAGCGACGTCACTCACGTCGTCTCCGCACAATGTACGCAGCCTAAGGCTACGGCCCCTGTAACTCAGCTGCAACGCGCGCCCGCGAGATTGGCGGCGCGTGCAGCCGATTACCTGGTCTGCAGGGAGCTGCAGTAAGAGACCGGGGGGGCGTGGCGGAGGAGTGACGGGGGCGTGGCCATGACGTCACCCGGCAGGTTCGCCCTCATTGGCTGAACCGCCGGGGGGCGTGCCGTATCGCTCGACGCTAGGTCCTGCTCTCAATTCTATTGAGAGCAGGAGTAGCTCTCGCTCGAGCGCTGCGGCCCCCGCTCGCAGCGGGCCCGGCGCCATTGCGGGGAGGGCTCTCGTGCGCGCAGCGTCCGCCACAGCGGACGCTGTAGTAGGCAGCGGGGGCAAGGCCTAAGGGTCTTAAGGGAAGTACCACAGACCTTTCGGTGGTAACAGATTTTCATTGTGTTCTTTTCCTTCTCATTTCCCCCCCCCCCCTTTGGTCATCTGTTCTTGTGTGTAGTATTTCCCTTTTGCGCACGGTGTTTTGGATTTGTGTTCACACACTGTGCTCTGTTCTCTCTCTATCCGTGTGTTCTTGCATGTATATATACATACAGTGTCTAAACTGTTCATTCATTCGTGTTTTTTGTTATGATTTTGTAATATGGGTAAAGTTTTTTTTGGCATATCCATTTGACACTTACTCATCATTTATGAGTGCTGGGAACATTTTTTTTCTTCAAAGGGTTAAACATCACCCTCAATAGCAAATCAAAGCTTTGCTGTCAAAGTACTCGGATTCCTTCAGTCACAGGGCCAGCAATAAACTTCAGTGTTTCTGCAAGCAGGTTAGGGGTTAAATGAGTTATTTATAAAAATGTTTTACCAGGAAGTAATACATTGAGTTACCTCTCCTTTTCAAGTACTGTATGTCTTGGGCATAGTTACAAAAATTACACATGCAGTGTTGCATGGTTTCACTATGTAAAAAAAAATGTTTTAATGAATTTTTCTGCATACTTTCAATACATTAAAATGTGGATGCAATTGTGTAAAACAAAAAACAAGAAGCCAATAATAGCTTAATATTAACGCTTTGCTGTTCTGTGCAGTGTTTTTCTTTTACTACAGTAAATGCTTTAATCAGAACTGCTGGACACAACAATCGTGTAACGCGTTTTATTATTAACAAAAAAAACAACTAGGTGTAAAAGCAGTAAAATCTGAATTCCTATGATAAAAAAAATAATACTTGGACAGTACACATGCAGTACACATGCAGTAACATTTAGCCAAACCATTGCTAACATGGCGATGCACTCCTGCCCCATCCCAGATGTCACCACATAAACCTGCAGTGTCCTATGCTGGGAATGAGAGATGAATTGTATGAACGGATGTGTAAGGCTGGTGAGATAGGGCCAGTGGGTAATCCAACCACGGGGCCCTGCAGAGAGCTGTCACTCCAGGAAGCAGACACTCTTCACCTTTGCATATTACTGCCTACCCGGCCCAGAGTCCGGGCTCTTTCACCCTAATCACGGACTTCTGAGCACGGCTCTTCATGCACAAGGCGCTCTTTACCCAATTCTCTGCCCGTGTGTTGCTTGCCACCCTGGCAGCGCGTGGGGTAACCCTGCTCAGTGCCCCGCCGGCTCTGCCCGTGGTTACCTCGTTGCACGGCCGCGCCTGCCCGCTCCTTCCTGCCCTTGCGCCCTGCATGATGATGCCGCCGCCGCCGCTGCAGACGCCCCGTTCTATGCCACCAAACCAGCGCCTGGTGGTGAGGGCAGGCGTAGTGACGTCACTGATAGCCAGCACGCCAGCCCTAGTCACAGTAATGCAGCACGGAGGGGGCTGGGGCAGCAGTCTCCCTAGCTGAGGTGCGCGTGTTCTGTGCGCTGAGGTGCGCGTGTTCTGTGCGCTGAGGTGCGCGTGTTCTGTGCGTTCTTTTAACAATGTTACTCTTTCTGTTATTAAAGCAGAAATCATGTTGAAGGAAACACGGATATCAGTCTCCAAGGACAGAACATGAGTGACATGTAGGTGTTCTGGACCGAAAGTGGCCTTTTCATTTTCATCAAGAAGATCTGATTGTATTCTACAAACCTTCCCAATTCAATATGCTGTGAAGGTGCTTTTGAGTACTGGACAAGATTGTAGTCACATTAGATTGGAGCTGATCTCATCTCCAGCCAGGGAAAGGGGAATAATTTAACAGCATAGTACTGTGTATAATTACAGGCTGTCCTCGGTTATCCAATGGAATCCGTTCTGGAAGTAGCGTTGGATAGTGAAACCGTTGCAAGGGCTGTTCTATAGAGGGCACGCTTGCTACGTGATTGAGTGTGTGTGTTGTGTCTGTGTGTGTTGTGTAGGTTGTGATATGAGTATGTGTTCTGTGTGTGTTGTGATCATGTGTGCTGTGTCTGTGTTGTGATTGAATGCAGCAGTGCGTAAACGGGGGGGGGGGGGGGCGCAAGATTATCTATGGGGGCGCGTGCAGCGAAACCTGGTGTGCGTGGGCCGGCAGATGCTGTGCATGGAAGGGCCAAGAAGATGTGCACGGACGGGCAGCCGAAGATGTGCGCGGGCGAACAGGATAGTGCCGGTGGCGGCCACGTGATTGTGTGTGCGCACGCGCGAGGGCTTCGGAGGTACGGGGAGGAGCACGCCCCAGCGCTGTGATGTCAAACGCCCCTCCTTCCGGTGTCTGCCCTGCAATAGCGCTGGGTTCCTGCTCTCCGCTGGCAAACTGTTTCGCTGCGATCCTCTGCAACTTCCTCTGCAAGTGAAAGGGTAGGCTGCCACTATCAATCATACTATGAATATACAGAAATAATTAAAAATAACACAACATTGAAAACGGAAATAAATAAATAATACATAATACTGTAGGTAGGAGTGTGGATGACACTGGGGAAAGCAAGCTAAAGAGCAGGGAGAATAAAAAGGCAAATGGGAGAAGGAAAAAAGGGAGGGAAGGGAAAAAAATGGAGAGAGGAAAGGGAGGTAGCAAAGAAGTGGATGAATGCCCACCCTAAAGGATTGCCTTTGTGCACGTACGCTCTCCCAAGCTTGGCGCTTGGGGAGACAAACAAAATTGTCTTTGTAGCACGCTCAGCAGCAGTCAATGCACACAGCCACACACACACAGCTACACACAAAAATAGCCCTGATCCACTCCCCCCCCCCCCCCCACTCGTGCTTGCAAAATTATGTGACTCATGCTTTGAGATGTCACCGCTCTCAGCGGCAACATGGACGCAGCCTAATTTTGCAAGCGTGAGCTGTTGAAATATATAAGTATTTAGACATATTTGTATTTACATTGTATACCGTTTAATAAAGGGTTTTTTTTTCCATACGATTTTTATTACATCAGGCAGGGGGGCCCCGAGAAAGGTCATGGATGAAAAGGGGGGCTCGGCATAAAAAGTTTGCTCACCCCTGGATATGCCATTCGTTGTATAGTGAAACGTTGAAGAGCGGGGACTAACTGTAATGGTATGATAATGCACTACAGTATTCATTTATATAGCACTCTATATACAGCTTCCAGGCACTAGTCCCCTGCCTGTGTAAGGCCGCGCGTATAGTGACCGCGACGGCGACACGTGACGTCACCCGTCGCCGCTAGCGAAAGTTGTATTTCGCTTTGCGGCGGCGGCGCGGGCGACCAGGCCACTGATTGGTTCAGGAGCTGTCACACGAGGCGACAGCCCCTGAAAAATCAAATCTTCCGGCTGCAAAAAATCGCGTCGCCCCGTCACGCTTACTATAAGCGCACGCGACGGCGACAATGCATGTTTTCGGGCGACGTCGCGTCGCCACCACCGGCACTATAAGCGCGGGCCTAAAGCTCACCGTTTAATTATTGCACCACTATACAATATGCTGTGAAACTACTTTCCTGCACTGGGGAAGAGAGCAGCTCCATTTAAACAATAGGGACTAAAATAGTTTCTTGCACAAAGAAGCGGCTCCACAGCATGTTACATTAGGGCCTTGGAGCTTAAGGACAAAGCAGACAAAGTGACTATCCCACAGTTACAAGGAGCTTGTACTGCTTCAAATCCTGTTTAGCCACTTCACAGTTCTAAATGCTTTAAAAGAAATTCTATTCTTCAGCAACCAAGCACCAAACCACAGCTTTTATCAAATGCACTACCACCACTGTCCATAGTTTGTTACCAATCATAATGCTCCTTAACCATTGTAAGATCTAATAGGACATAGCCTTCAACTGAAGCGGAACGCAGGGAAGCAGCTTCATGAGGACAGATTTCGGGCTGACAACAAAGTGAGGGCTGCCGATGCTGATAACTATATCAGACATGTCAATGCCCATTGATTTTCTCCATATCACTGATTCTGAGTTCGTCACTGATTTTTAGCATGAGGGGTTTCATAGACTTCAATATAGTCTGATGAAAGTCAGTCTGGAATAAGTTGGACACTGAACCGAGCCTTCTCCACAATATCTAAGGCCGTGCCTATAATGCCGTCGACCGCGACTCGACGTGTGACGTCGCCACCGGCGGAAGTTATGTTTCGCCGGGCAGCAGCGTTGCGGGATTCCGGCAATTTGATTTGTTCAAGGGCCGTCACGTGACGCAACAGCCCTTGAAAAATCAAAATTTGCCGGCTTCCAGTTTTTGCGACGGCGACATCACTCCGTTACTTTGTCGCGCGCACTATTTTACGTTGGGAAAAAAAAAAGGCATGCATTTATTTGCAGAAAGATCACAACAGTTCAGAGAATGATTCCCTATGTCAGGTGCAGTGAGCAAGTATAGTGCTCCCCACTCTCTTAAATAGTATGGAGGCTGCAAGACCACCACTTAAATTTCCCACCACGCAAATCATGACATTACCGTAAAGCAGGGGTGCGCAAGGTTTTTTTGGGCCGAAGAAGTCTTCCAGCGATCGCGTCGACCCCATTATGGGCACCCGCGATGGACTGCATGTACTTGCTAAGGCACTGCGCAAAATCGCAGTCGCCAGTACTATAAACGCAGCCTTAGGCTGCGCTTATAATGCCGGCGACGTTGCGGCAAAACATGTATTGCCGCCATTGTGTGCGCTTATAGTAAGCGCAATGCGACGTGGCGGCGCGAAATTTGGTGCTGGTCAAATTTGATTTTTCAGAGGCTGTCGCCACGTGACTGCCTCTGAATCTATATATATATATATATATATATTTCAACCATTATCACCTACAGTACAGTAGCATACAGTGCTCCCACTGCAGCAAGGGATTCTGGGAAATGACATGCAATGTTTACTCGCTCATCCCACAACGTGGCGGTATCAAATATAGCGTTTTCCCAGTTATTATATCCCTGCAGGATGTAGGATAATCCCAGCCAAACCCACATACTTACTACATTCCCGTTATGTCACATGTATTATTTCCTGTGAAGGAAGCGCTATGTATATTCCCATTATGGTCACAAATTGGACGATACTGTATTTCCATTATGTCTCCTATTATTTTCCCATGATATCTCATAGAATACTGTCATCCAAAACCACATCATTATTGAATGATTGAAAATGATGCCTCCGTTTTATGTCAAGATTGTCTTGACACTTAGACCCCCAAGATTTCAATAGCGCCTCACTTAAAAGATGACATTATTTTTGATTCAAATTAACTTTTATGGTGCAGAAGCCGCATGGTGCCTGTGCCTACAGTGTATGTATTTGTCAGTGTGTCTCTATCTGCATTTCTGTCTCTTGCTGGCCGCCAGCCTGTGTGATGATGTCAGCCTGTCTGTGATGTAAGAGAGACATTGTGATATCATCACATACTGTAGGCAGGATGGCAGGTGTAAAGCTTCTAAAAGAGAGAGGGAGGGAGAGAGGTAGAGGAGAGAGAGGGAGAAAGAGGGAGAGAGAGAGCAAGCAGCTCCTCCCTCCCATGCAAATGACTGGAGGCAGAGGAGTAGAGGGACAGAAGCCTGTGCTGCTTGTAATGGGACAGGATTTGGGGTGCTGTTTCATGCTCTATCTCCCTCCCTCCCACTGTCTCAGGTGCAGAAAGTTTTCAAGGGAGAGAGGAAAGGAAGAGGAAAATGGAAGCTGAGGAGAGCTGGTCCTGTCCCTCTTGTTGGTAAAGAGGGGGCATCCAGAAAGAGGTAAGGAGATAGTTTTATTTTAATTCAAGAAGGAGTGCCTGGTGGCGAAGCTGGTGTGCTCTGTCACACTACAGACCCCTCCCTGTGTGTGTGTGTGTGCGTGCGTGCGTCTGCAGGGGGTATCTGTCCCATCCATAGATATCAAGGGTACTGCAGCTGCTGCTGCTGTTCAAACTTTTGCTTTAGGCCCATTCCTTTGATGTTAATAAGCGTTTCTAGTACAATCTTTTTCGCTCTGTTCACCCACATCTTTACATTACCTCGTGTGTGTGTGTGTGTGTGTGTGTGTGTATGTGTATGTGTGTGTACGTGTGTATAGCATGTGTTTGAAACACTATACTGTATCTGCATAGAAAAAAAGCCTTCTTTTAGTAATGTACAGTTCAAATACTGTATGAACATGACCCCATCTCATCTCATCCCCCTGACTCTGGATACAAAACATTCATGTATTCGTTTGCAACTTTTCATACAATTTGCTTGCACCATTTCAGAGAAATTAAATATTTAAAATGGAAATAAATTGGTAACTGCAGTAACAAACAACACTGTACATGCTAATAGTACATCCATGTAAGCAGTACATACATGCTCAGGAGTTGTTTTTTTGGATCGGTATATACTTGTCATTATCCACTTCAACCATTTTAATTCCCCCCTTTTAAATTATTGTACTGGTTGATGTGTATGTATATATATATATATATATATATATATATATATATATATATATATATATATATATAGATATATATCTATATATCTATATATATATATATATATATATATTTCAACCATTATCACCTACAGTACAGTAGCATACAGTGCTCCCACTGCAGCAAGGGATTCTGGGAAATGACATGCAATGTTTACTCGCTCATCCCACAACGTGGCGGTATCAAATATAGCGTTTTCCCAGTTATTATATCCCTGCAGGATGTAGGATAATCCCAGCCAAACCCACATACTTACTACATTCCCGTTATGTCACATGTATTATTTCCTGTGAAGGAAGCGCTATGTATATTCCCATTATGGTCACAAATTGGACGATACTGTATTTCCATTATGTCTCCTATTATTTTCCCATGATATCTCATAGAATACTGTCATCCAAAACCACATCATTATTGAATGATTGAAAATGATGCCTCCGTTTTATGTCAAGATTGTCTTGACACTTAGACCCCCAAGATTTCAATAGCGCCTCACTTAAAAGATGACATTATTTTTGATTCAAATGAACTTTTATGGTGCAGAAGCCGCATGGTGCCTGTGCCTACAGTGTATGTATTTGTCAGTGTGTCTCTATCTGCATTTCTGTCTCTTGCTGGCCGCCAGCCTGTGTGATGATGTCAGCCTGTCTGTGATGTAAGAGAGACATTGTGATATCATCACATACTGTAGGCAGGATGGCAGGTGTAAAGCTTCTAAAAGAGAGAGGGAGGGAGAGAGGTAGAGGAGAGAGAGGGAGAAAGAGGGAGAGAGAGAGCAAGCAGCTCCTCCCTCCCATGCAAATGACTGGAGGCAGAGGAGTAGAGGGACAGAAGCCTGTGCTGCTTGTAATGGGACAGGATTTGGGGTGCTGTTTCATGCTCTATCTCCCTCCCTCCCACTGTCTCAGGTGCAGAAAGTTTTCAAGGGAGAGAGGAAAGGAAGAGGAAAATGGAAGCTGAGGAGAGCTGGTCCTGTCCCTCTTGTTGGTAAAGAGGGGGCATCCAGAAAGAGGTAAGGAGATAGTTTTATTTTAATTCAAGAAGGAGTGCCTGGTGGCGAAGCTGGTGTGCTCTGTCACACTACAGACCCCTCCCTGTGTGTGTGTGTGTGCGTGCGTGCGTCTGCAGGGGGTATCTGTCCCATCCATAGATATCAAGGGTACTGCAGCTGCTGCTGCTGTTCAAACTTTTGCTTTAGGCCCATTCCTTTGATGTTAATAAGCGTTTCTAGTACAATCTTTTTCGCTCTGTTCACCCACATCTTTACATTACCTCGTGTGTGTGTGTGTGTGTGTGTGTGTGTATGTGTATGTGTGTGTACGTGTGTATAGCATGTGTTTGAAACACTATACTGTATCTGCATAGAAAAAAAGCCTTCTTTTAGTAATGTACAGTTCAAATACTGTATGAACATGACCCCATCTCATCTCATCCCCCTGACTCTGGATACAAAACATTCATGTATTCGTTTGCAACTTTTCATACAATTTGCTTGCACCATTTCAGAGAAATTAAATATTTAAAATGGAAATAAATTGGTAACTGCAGTAACAAACAACACTGTACATGCTAATAGTACATCCATGTAAGCAGTACATACATGCTCAGGAGTTGTTTTTTTGGATCGGTATATACTTGTCATTATCCACTTCAACCATTTTAATTCCCCCCTTTTAAATTATTGTACTGGTTGATGTGTATGTATATATATATATATATATATATATATATATATATATATATATATATATAGATATATATCTATATATCTATATATATATATATATATATATATATTTCAACCATTATCACCTACAGTACAGTAGCATACAGTGCTCCCACTGCAGCAAGGGATTCTGGGAAATGACATGCAATGTTTACTCGCTCATCCCACAACGTGGCGGTATCAAATATAGCGTTTTCCCAGTTATTATATCCCTGCAGGATGTAGGATAATCCCAGCCAAACCCACATACTTACTACATTCCCGTTATGTCACATGTATTATTTCCTGTGAAGGAAGCGCTATGTATATTCCCATTATGGTCACAAATTGGACGATACTGTATTTCCATTATGTCTCCTATTATTTTCCCATGATATCTCATAGAATACTGTCATCCAAAACCACATCATTATTGAATGATTGAAAATGATGCCTCCGTTTTATGTCAAGATTGTCTTGACACTTAGACCCCCAAGATTTCAATAGCGCCTCACTTAAAAGATGACATTATTTTTGATTCAAATGAACTTTTATGGTGCAGAAGCCGCATGGTGCCTGTGCCTACAGTGTATGTATTTGTCAGTGTGTCTCTATCTGCATTTCTGTCTCTTGCTGGCCGCCAGCCTGTGTGATGATGTCAGCCTGTCTGTGATGTAGGAGAGACATTGTGATATCATCACATACTGTAGGCAGGATGGCAGGTGTAAAGCTTCTAAAAGAGAGAGGGAGGGAGAGAGGTAGAGGAGAGAGAGGGAGAAAGAGGGAGAGAGAGAGCAAGCAGCTCCTCCCTCCCATGCAAATGACTGGAGGCAGAGGAGTAGAGGGACAGAAGCCTGTGCTGCTTGTAATGGGACAGGATTTGGGGTGCTGTTTCATGCTCTATCTCCCTCCCTCCCACTGTCTCAGGTGCAGAAAGTTTTCAAGGGAGAGAGGAAAGGAAGAGGAAAATGGAAGCTGAGGAGAGCTGGTCCTGTCCCTCTTGTTGGTAAAGAGGGGGCATCCAGAAAGAGGTAAGGAGATAGTTTTATTTTAATTCAAGAAGGAGTGCCTGGTGGCGAAGCTGGTGTGCTCTGTCACACTACAGACCCCTCCCTGTGTGTGTGTGTGTGCGTGCGTGCGTCTGCAGGGGGTATCTGTCCCATCCATAGATATCAAGGGTACTGCAGCTGCTGCTGCTGTTCAAACTTTTGCTTTAGGCCCATTCCTTTGATGTTAATAAGCGTTTCTAGTACAATCTTTTTCGCTCTGTTCACCCACATCTTTACATTACCTCGTGTGTGTGTGTGTGTGTGTGTGTGTGTATGTGTATGTGTGTGTACGTGTGTATAGCATGTGTTTGAAACACTATACTGTATCTGCATAGAAAAAAAGCCTTCTTTTAGTAATGTACAGTTCAAATACTGTATGAACATGACCCCATCTCATCTCATCCCCCTGACTCTGGATACAAAACATTCATGTATTCGTTTGCAACTTTTCATACAATTTGCTTGCACCATTTCAGAGAAATTAAATATTTAAAATGGAAATAAATTGGTAACTGCAGTAACAAACAACACTGTACATGCTAATAGTACATCCATGTAAGCAGTACATACATGCTCAGGAGTTGTTTTTTTGGATCGGTATATACTTGTCATTATCCACTTCAACCATTTTAATTCCCCCCTTTTAAATTATTGTACTGGTTGATGTGTATGTATATATATATATATATATATATATATATATATATATATATATAGATATATATCTATATATCTATATATATATATATATATATATATATATATTTCAACCATTATCACCTACAGTACAGTAGCATACAGTGCTCCCACTGCAGCAAGGGATTCTGGGAAATGACATGCAATGTTTACTCGCTCATCCCACAACGTGGCGGTATCAAATATAGCGTTTTCCCAGTTATTATATCCCTGCAGGATGTAGGATAATCCCAGCCAAACCCACATACTTACTACATTCCCGTTATGTCACATGTATTATTTCCTGTGAAGGAAGCGCTATGTATATTCCCATTATGGTCACAAATTGGACGATACTGTATTTCCATTATGTCTCCTATTATTTTCCCATGATATCTCATAGAATACTGTCATCCAAAAGCACATCATTATTGAATGATTGAAAATGATGCCTCCGTTTTATGTCAAGATTGTCTTGACACTTAGACCCCCAAGATTTCAATAGCGCCTCACTTAAAAGATGACATTATTTTTGATTCAAATGAACTTTTATGGTGCAGAAGCCGCATGGTGCCTGTGCCTACAGTGTATGTATTTGTCAGTGTGTCTCTATCTGCATTTCTGTCTCTTGCTGGCCGCCAGCCTGTGTGATGATGTCAGCCTGTCTGTGATGTAAGAGAGACATTGTGATATCATCACATACTGTAGGCAGGATGGCAGGTGTAAAGCTTCTAAAAGAGAGAGGGAGGGAGAGAGGTAGAGGAGAGAGAGGGAGAAAGAGGGAGAGAGAGAGCAAGCAGCTCCTCCCTCCCATGCAAATGACTGGAGGCAGAGGAGTAGAGGGACAGAAGCCTGTGCTGCTTGTAATGGGACAGGATTTGGGGTGCTGTTTCATGCTCTATCTCCCTCCCTCCCACTGTCTCAGGTGCAGAAAGTTTTCAAGGGAGAGAGGAAAGGAAGAGGAAAATGGAAGCTGAGGAGAGCTGGTCCTGTCCCTCTTGTTGGTAAAGAGGGGGCATCCAGAAAGAGGTAAGGAGATAGTTTTATTTTAATTCAAGAAGGAGTGCCTGGTGGCGAAGCTGGTGTGCTCTGTCACACTACAGACCCCTCCCTGTGTGTGTGTGTGTGCGTGCGTGCGTCTGCAGGGGGTATCTGTCCCATCCATAGATATCAAGGGTACTGCAGCTGCTGCTGCTGTTCAAACTTTTGCTTTAGGCCCATTCCTTTGATGTTAATAAGCGTTTCTAGTACAATCTTTTTCGCTCTGTTCACCCACATCTTTACATTACCTCGTGTGTGTGTGTGTGTGTGTGTGTGTGTATGTGTATGTGTGTGTACGTGTGTATAGCATGTGTTTGAAACACTATACTGTATCTGCATAGAAAAAAAGCCTTCTTTTAGTAATGTACAGTTCAAATACTGTATGAACATGACCCCATCTCATCTCATCCCCCTGACTCTGGATACAAAACATTCATGTATTCGTTTGCAACTTTTCATACAATTTGCTTGCACCATTTCAGAGAAATTAAATATTTAAAATGGAAATAAATTGGTAACTGCAGTAACAAACAACACTGTACATGCTAATAGTACATCCATGTAAGCAGTACATACATGCTCAGGAGTTGTTTTTTTGGATCGGTATATACTTGTCATTATCCACTTCAACCATTTTAATTCCCCCCTTTTAAATTATTGTACTGGTTGATGTGTATGTATATATATATATATATATATATATATATATATATATATATATATATATATATAGATATATATCTATATATCTATATATATATATATATATATATATATTTCAACCATTATCACCTACAGTACAGTAGCATACAGTGCTCCCACTGCAGCAAGGGATTCTGGGAAATGACATGCAATGTTTACTCGCTCATCCCACAACGTGGCGGTATCAAATATAGCGTTTTCCCAGTTATTATATCCCTGCAGGATGTAGGATAATCCCAGCCAAACCCACATACTTACTACATTCCCGTTATGTCACATGTATTATTTCCTGTGAAGGAAGCGCTATGTATATTCCCATTATGGTCACAAATTGGACGATACTGTATTTCCATTATGTCTCCTATTATTTTCCCATGATATCTCATAGAATACTGTCATCCAAAACCACATCATTATTGAATGATTGAAAATGATGCCTCCGTTTTATGTCAAGATTGTCTTGACACTTAGACCCCCAAGATTTCAATAGCGCCTCACTTAAAAGATGACATTATTTTTGATTCAAATGAACTTTTATGGTGCAGAAGCCGCATGGTGCCTGTGCCTACAGTGTATGTATTTGTCAGTGTGTCTCTATCTGCATTTCTGTCTCTTGCTGGCCGCCAGCCTGTGTGATGATGTCAGCCTGTCTGTGATGTAGGAGAGACATTGTGATATCATCACATACTGTAGGCAGGATGGCAGGTGTAAAGCTTCTAAAAGAGAGAGGGAGGGAGAGAGGTAGAGGAGAGAGAGGGAGAAAGAGGGAGAGAGAGAGCAAGCAGCTCCTCCCTCCCATGCAAATGACTGGAGGCAGAGGAGTAGAGGGACAGAAGCCTGTGCTGCTTGTAATGGGACAGGATTTGGGGTGCTGTTTCATGCTCTATCTCCCTCCCTCCCACTGTCTCAGGTGCAGAAAGTTTTCAAGGGAGAGAGGAAAGGAAGAGGAAAATGGAAGCTGAGGAGAGCTGGTCCTGTCCCTCTTGTTGGTAAAGAGGGGGCATCCAGAAAGAGGTAAGGAGATAGTTTTATTTTAATTCAAGAAGGAGTGCCTGGTGGCGAAGCTGGTGTGCTCTGTCACACTACAGACCCCTCCCTGTGTGTGTGTGTGTGCGTGCGTGCGTCTGCAGGGGGTATCTGTCCCATCCATAGATATCAAGGGTACTGCAGCTGCTGCTGCTGTTCAAACTTTTGCTTTAGGCCCATTCCTTTGATGTTAATAAGCGTTTCTAGTACAATCTTTTTCGCTCTGTTCACCCACATCTTTACATTACCTCGTGTGTGTGTGTGTGTGTGTGTGTGTGTATGTGTATGTGTGTGTACGTGTGTATAGCATGTGTTTGAAACACTATACTGTATCTGCATAGAAAAAAAGCCTTCTTTTAGTAATGTACAGTTCAAATACTGTATGAACATGACCCCATCTCATCTCATCCCCCTGACTCTGGATACAAAACATTCATGTATTCGTTTGCAACTTTTCATACAATTTGCTTGCACCATTTCAGAGAAATTAAATATTTAAAATGGAAATAAATTGGTAACTGCAGTAACAAACAACACTGTACATGCTAATAGTACATCCATGTAAGCAGTACATACATGCTCAGGAGTTGTTTTTTTGGATCGGTATATACTTGTCATTATCCACTTCAACCATTTTAATTCCCCCCTTTTAAATTATTGTACTGGTTGATGTGTATGTATATATATATATAAATATATATATAGATATATATCTATATATCTATACTGTATATATATATATATATATATATATATATTTCAACCATTATCACCTACAGTACAGTAGCATACAGTGCTCCCACTGCAGCAAGGGATTCTGGGAAATGACATGCAATGTTTACTCGCTCATCCCACAACGTGGCGGTATCAAATATAGCGTTTTCCCAGTTATTATATCCCTGCAGGATGTAGGATAATCCCAGCCAAACCCACATACTTACTACATTCCCGTTATGTCACATGTATTATTTCCTGTGAAGGAAGCGCTATGTATATTCCCATTATGGTCACAAATTGGACGATACTGTATTTCCATTATGTCTCCTATTATTTTCCCATGATATCTCATAGAATACTGTCATCCAAAAGCACATCATTATTGAATGATTGAAAATGATGCCTCCGTTTTATGTCAAGATTGTCTTGACACTTAGACCCCCAAGATTTCAATAGCGCCTCACTTAAAAGATGACATTATTTTTGATTCAAATGAACTTTTATGGTGCAGAAGCCGCATGGTGCCTGTGCCTACAGTGTATGTATTTGTCAGTGTGTCTCTATCTGCATTTCTGTCTCTTGCTGGCCGCCAGCCTGTGTGATGATGTCAGCCTGTCTGTGATGTAAGAGAGACATTGTGATATCATCACATACTGTAGGCAGGATGGCAGGTGTAAAGCTTCTAAAAGAGAGAGGGAGGGAGAGAGGTAGAGGAGAGAGAGGGAGAAAGAGGGAGAGAGAGCAAGCAGCTCCTCCCTCCCATGCAAATGACTGGAGGCAGAGGAGTAGAGGGACAGAAGCCTGTGCTGCTTGTAATGGGACAGGATTTGGGGTGCTGTTTCATGCTCTATCTCCCTCCCTCCCACTGTCTCAGGTGCAGAAAGTTTTCAAGGGAGAGAGGAAAGGAAGAGGAAAATGGAAGCTGAGGAGAGCTGGTCCTGTCCCTCTTGTTGGTAAAGAGGGGGCATCCAGAAAGAGGTAAGGAGATAGTTTTATTTTAATTCAAGAAGGAGTGCCTGGTGGCGAAGCTGGTGTGCTCTGTCACACTACAGACCCCTCCCTGTGTGTGTGTGTGTGTGCGTGCGTGCGTCTGCAGGGGGTATCTGTCCCATCCATAGATATCAAGGGTACTGCAGCTGCTGCTGCTGTTCAAACTTTTGCTTTAGGCCCATTCCTTTGATGTTAATAAGCGTTTCTAGTACAATCTTTTTCGCTCTGTTCACCCACATCTTTACATTACCTCGTGTGTGTGTGTGTGTGTGTGTGTGTATGTGTATGTGTGTGTACGTGTGTATAGCATGTGTTTGAAACACTATACTGTATCTGCATAGAAAAAAAGCCTTCTTTTAGTAATGTACAGTTCAAATACTGTATGAACATGACCCCATCTCATCTCATCCCCCTGACTCTGGATACAAAACATTCATGTATTCGTTTGCAACTTTTCATACAATTTGCTTGCACCATTTCAGAGAAATTAAATATTTAAAATGGAAATAAATTGGTAACTGCAGTAACAAACAACACTGTACATGCTAATAGTACATCCATGTAAGCAGTACATACATGCTCAGGAGTTGTTTTTTTGGATCGGTATATACTTGTCATTATCCACTTCAACCATTTTAATTCCCCCCTTTTAAATTATTGTACTGGTTGATGTGTATGTATATATATATATATATATATATATATATATATATATATATATAGATATATATCTATATATCTATATATATATATATATATATATATATTTCAACCATTATCACCTACAGTACAGTAGCATACAGTGCTCCCACTGCAGCAAGGGATTCTGGGAAATGACATGCAATGTTTACTCGCTCATCCCACAACGTGGCGGTATCAAATATAGCGTTTTCCCAGTTATTATATCCCTGCAGGATGTAGGATAATCCCAGCCAAACCCACATACTTACTACATTCCCGTTATGTCACATGTATTATTTCCTGTGAAGGAAGCGCTATGTATATTCCCATTATGGTCACAAATTGGACGATACTGTATTTCCATTATGTCTCCTATTATTTTCCCATGATATCTCATAGAATACTGTCATCCAAAACCACATCATTATTGAATGATTGAAAATGATGCCTCCGTTTTATGTCAAGATTGTCTTGACACTTAGACCCCCAAGATTTCAATAGCGCCTCACTTAAAAGATGACATTATTTTTGATTCAAATGAACTTTTATGGTGCAGAAGCCGCATGGTGCCTGTGCCTACAGTGTATGTATTTGTCAGTGTGTCTCTATCTGCATTTCTGTCTCTTGCTGGCCGCCAGCCTGTGTGATGATGTCAGCCTGTCTGTGATGTAAGAGAGACATTGTGATATCATCACATACTGTAGGCAGGATGGCAGGTGTAAAGCTTCTAAAAGAGAGAGGGAGGGAGAGAGGTAGAGGAGAGAGAGGGAGAAAGAGGGAGAGAGAGAGCAAGCAGCTCCTCCCTCCCATGCAAATGACTGGAGGCAGAGGAGTAGAGGGACAGAAGCCTGTGCTGCTTGTAATGGGACAGGATTTGGGGTGCTGTTTCATGCTCTATCTCCCTCCCTCCCACTGTCTCAGGTGCAGAAAGTTTTCAAGGGAGAGAGGAAAGGAAGAGGAAAATGGAAGCTGAGGAGAGCTGGTCCTGTCCCTCTTGTTGGTAAAGAGGGGGCATCCAGAAAGAGGTAAGGAGATAGTTTTATTTTAATTCAAGAAGGAGTGCCTGGTGGCGAAGCTGGTGTGCTCTGTCACACTACAGACCCCTCCCTGTGTGTGTGTGTGTGCGTGCGTGCGTCTGCAGGGGGTATCTGTCCCATCCATAGATATCAAGGGTACTGCAGCTGCTGCTGCTGTTCAAACTTTTGCTTTAGGCCCATTCCTTTGATGTTAATAAGCGTTTCTAGTACAATCTTTTTCGCTCTGTTCACCCACATCTTTACATTACCTCGTGTGTGTGTGTGTGTGTGTGTGTGTGTATGTGTATGTGTGTGTACGTGTGTATAGCATGTGTTTGAAACACTATACTGTATCTGCATAGAAAAAAAGCCTTCTTTTAGTAATGTACAGTTCAAATACTGTATGAACATGACCCCATCTCATCTCATCCCCCTGACTCTGGATACAAAACATTCATGTATTCGTTTGCAACTTTTCATACAATTTGCTTGCACCATTTCAGAGAAATTAAATATTTAAAATGGAAATAAATTGGTAACTGCAGTAACAAACAACACTGTACATGCTAATAGTACATCCATGTAAGCAGTACATACATGCTCAGGAGTTGTTTTTTTGGATCGGTATATACTTGTCATTATCCACTTCAACCATTTTAATTCCCCCCTTTTAAATTATTGTACTGGTTGATGTGTATGTATATATATATATATATATATATATATATATATATATATAGATATAGATATATATCTATATATCTATATATATATATATATATATATATATTTCAACCATTATCACCTACAGTACAGTAGCATACAGTGCTCCCACTGCAGCAAGGGATTCTGGGAAATGACATGCAATGTTTACTCGCTCATCCCACAACGTGGCGGTATCAAATATAGCGTTTTCCCAGTTATTATATCCCTGCAGGATGTAGGATAATCCCAGCCAAACCCACATACTTACTACATTCCCGTTATGTCACATGTATTATTTCCTGTGAAGGAAGCGCTATGTATATTCCCATTATGGTCACAAATTGGACGATACTGTATTTCCATTATGTCTCCTATTATTTTCCCATGATATCTCATAGAATACTGTCATCCAAAAGCACATCATTATTGAATGATTGAAAATGATGCCTCCGTTTTATGTCAAGATTGTCTTGACACTTAGACCCCCAAGATTTCAATAGCGCCTCACTTAAAAGATGACATTATTTTTGATTCAAATGAACTTTTATGGTGCAGAAGCCGCATGGTGCCTGTGCCTACAGTGTATGTATTTGTCAGTGTGTCTCTATCTGCATTTCTGTCTCTTGCTGGCCGCCAGCCTGTGTGATGATGTCAGCCTGTCTGTGATGTAAGAGAGACATTGTGATATCATCACATACTGTAGGCAGGATGGCAGGTGTAAAGCTTCTAAAAGAGAGAGGGAGGGAGAGAGGTAGAGGAGAGAGAGGGAGAAAGAGGGAGAGAGAGAGCAAGCAGCTCCTCCCTCCCATGCAAATGACTGGAGGCAGAGGAGTAGAGGGACAGAAGCCTGTGCTGCTTGTAATGGGACAGGATTTGGGGTGCTGTTTCATGCTCTATCTCCCTCCCTCCCACTGTCTCAGGTGCAGAAAGTTTTCAAGGGAGAGAGGAAAGGAAGAGGAAAATGGAAGCTGAGGAGAGCTGGTCCTGTCCCTCTTGTTGGTAAAGAGGGGGCATCCAGAAAGAGGTAAGGAGATAGTTTTATTTTAATTCAAGAAGGAGTGCCTGGTGGCGAAGCTGGTGTGCTCTGTCACACTACAGACCCCTCCCTGTGTGTGTGTGTGTGCGTGCGTGCGTCTGCAGGGGGTATCTGTCCCATCCATAGATATCAAGGGTACTGCAGCTGCTGCTGCTGTTCAAACTTTTGCTTTAGGCCCATTCCTTTGATGTTAATAAGCGTTTCTAGTACAATCTTTTTCGCTCTGTTCACCCACATCTTTACATTACCTCGTGTGTGTGTGTGTGTGTGTGTGTGTGTATGTGTATGTGTGTGTACGTGTGTATAGCATGTGTTTGAAACACTATACTGTATCTGCATAGAAAAAAAGCCTTCTTTTAGTAATGTACAGTTCAAATACTGTATGAACATGACCCCATCTCATCTCATCCCCCTGACTCTGGATACAAAACATTCATGTATTCGTTTGCAACTTTTCATACAATTTGCTTGCACCATTTCAGAGAAATTAAATATTTAAAATGGAAATAAATTGGTAACTGCAGTAACAAACAACACTGTACATGCTAATAGTACATCCATGTAAGCAGTACATACATGCTCAGGAGTTGTTTTTTTGGATCGGTATATACTTGTCATTATCCACTTCAACCATTTTAATTCCCCCCTTTTAAATTATTGTACTGGTTGATGTGTATGTATGTATATATATATATATATATATATATATATATATATATATATATATATATATATATATAGATATATATCTATATATCTATATATATATATATATATATATATATATATTTCAACCATTATCACCTACAGTACAGTAGCATACAGTGCTCCCACTGCAGCAAGGGATTCTGGGAAATGACATGCAATGTTTACTCGCTCATCCCACAACGTGGCGGTATCAAATATAGCGTTTTCCCAGTTATTATATCCCTGCAGGATGTAGGATAATCCCAGCCAAACCCACATACTTACTACATTCCCGTTATGTCACATGTATTATTTCCTGTGAAGGAAGCGCTATGTATATTCGCATTATGGTCACAAATTGGACGATACTGTATTTCCATTATGTCTCCTATTATTTTCCCATGATATCTCATAGAATACTGTCATCCAAAAGCACATCATTATTGAATGATTGAAAATGATGCCTCCGTTTTATGTCAAGATTGTCTTGACACTTAGACCCCCAAGATTTCAATAGCGCCTCACTTAAAAGATGACATTATTTTTGATTCAAATGAACTTTTATGGTGCAGAAGCCGCATGGTGCCTGTGCCTACAGTGTATGTATTTGTCAGTGTGTCTCTATCTGCATTTCTGTCTCTTGCTGGCCGCCAGCCTGTGTGATGATGTCAGCCTGTCTGTGATGTAAGAGAGACATTGTGATATCATCACATACTGTAGGCAGGATGGCAGGTGTAAAGCTTCTAAAAGAGAGAGGGAGGGAGAGAGGTAGAGGAGAGAGAGGGAGAAAGAGGGAGAGAGAGCAAGCAGCTCCTCCCTCCCATGCAAATGACTGGAGGCAGAGGAGTAGAGGGACAGAAGCCTGTGCTGCTTGTAATGGGACAGGATTTGGGGTGCTGTTTCATGCTCTATCTCCCTCCCTCCCACTGTCTCAGGTGCAGAAAGTTTTCAAGGGAGAGAGGAAAGGAAGAGGAAAATGGAAGCTGAGGAGAGCTGGTCCTGTCCCTCTTGTTGGTAAAGAGGGGGCATCCAGAAAGAGGTAAGGAGATAGTTTTATTTTAATTCAAGAAGGAGTGCCTGGTGGCGAAGCTGGTGTGCTCTGTCACACTACAGACCCCTCCCTGTGTGTGTGTGTGTGCGTACGTGCGTCTGCAGGGGGTATCTGTCCCATCCATAGATATCAAGGGTACTGCAGCTGCTGCTGCTGTTCAAACTTTTGCTTTAGGCCCATTCCTTTGATGTTAATAAGCGTTTCTAGTACAATCTTTTTCGCTCTGTTCACCCACATCTTTACATTACCTCGTGTGTGTGTGTGTGTGTGTGTGTGTGTGTATGTGTATGTGTGTGTACGTGTGTATAGCATGTGTTTGAAACACTATACTGTATCTGCATAGAAAAAAAGCCTTCTTTTAGTAATGTACAGTTCAAATACTGTATGAACATGACCCCATCTCATCTCATCCCCCTGACTCTGGATACAAAACATTCATGTATTCGTTTGCAACTTTTCATACAATTTGCTTGCACCATTTCAGAGAAATTAAATATTTAAAATGGAAATAAATTGGTAACTGCAGTAACAAACAACACTGTACATGCTAATAGTACATCCATGTAAGCAGTACATACATGCTCAGGAGTTGTTTTTTTGGATCGGTATATACTTGTCATTATCCACTTCAACCATTTTAATTCCCCCCTTTTAAATTATTGTACTGGTTGATGTGTATGTATATATATATATATATATATATATATATATATATATATATATATAGATATATATCTATATATCTATATATATATATATATATATATATTTCAACCATTATCACCTACAGTACAGTAGCATACAGTGCTCCCACTGCAGCAAGGGATTCTGGGAAATGACATGCAATGTTTACTCGCTCATCCCACAACGTGGCGGTATCAAATATAGCGTTTTCCCAGTTATTATATCCCTGCAGGATGTAGGATAATCCCAGCCAAACCCACATACTTACTACATTCCCGTTATGTCACATGTATTATTTCCTGTGAAGGAAGCGCTATGTATATTCCCATTATGGTCACAAATTGGACGATACTGTATTTCCATTATGTCTCCTATTATTTTCCCATGATATCTCATAGAATACTGTCATCCAAAACCACATCATTATTGAATGATTGAAAATGATGCCTCCGTTTTATGTCAAGATTGTCTTGACACTTAGACCCCCAAGATTTCAATAGCGCCTCACTTAAAAGATGACATTATTTTTGATTCAAATGAACTTTTATGGTGCAGAAGCCGCATGGTGCCTGTGCCTACAGTGTATGTATTTGTCAGTGTGTCTCTATCTGCATTTCTGTCTCTTGCTGGCCGCCAGCCTGTGTGATGATGTCAGCCTGTCTGTGATGTAAGAGAGACATTGTGATATCATCACATACTGTAGGCAGGATGGCAGGTGTAAAGCTTCTAAAAGAGAGAGGGAGGGAGAGAGGTAGAGGAGAGAGAGGGAGAAAGAGGGAGAGAGAGAGCAAGCAGCTCCTCCCTCCCATGCAAATGACTGGAGGCAGAGGAGTAGAGGGACAGAAGCCTGTGCTGCTTGTAATGGGACAGGATTTGGGGTGCTGTTTCATGCTCTATCTCCCTCCCTCCCACTGTCTCAGGTGCAGAAAGTTTTCAAGGGAGAGAGGAAAGGAAGAGGAAAATGGAAGCTGAGGAGAGCTGGTCCTGTCCCTCTTGTTGGTAAAGAGGGGGCATCCAGAAAGAGGTAAGGAGATAGTTTTATTTTAATTCAAGAAGGAGTGCCTGGTGGCGAAGCTGGTGTGCTCTGTCACACTACAGACCCCTCCCTGTGTGTGTGTGTGTGCGTGCGTGCGTCTGCAGGGGGTATCTGTCCCATCCATAGATATCAAGGGTACTGCAGCTGCTGCTGCTGTTCAAACTTTTGCTTTAGGCCCATTCCTTTGATGTTAATAAGCGTTTCTAGTACAATCTTTTTCGCTCTGTTCACCCACATCTTTACATTACCTCGTGTGTGTGTGTGTGTGTGTGTGTGTGTGTATGTGTATGTGTGTGTACGTGTGTATAGCATGTGTTTGAAACACTATACTGTATCTGCATAGAAAAAAAGCCTTCTTTTAGTAATGTACAGTTCAAATACTGTATGAACATGACCCCATCTCATCTCATCCCCCTGACTCTGGATACAAAACATTCATGTATTCGTTTGCAACTTTTCATACAATTTGCTTGCACCATTTCAGAGAAATTAAATATTTAAAATGGAAATAAATTGGTAACTGCAGTAACAAACAACACTGTACATGCTAATAGTACATCCATGTAAGCAGTACATACATGCTCAGGAGTTGTTTTTTTGGATCGGTATATACTTGTCATTATCCACTTCAACCATTTTAATTCCCCCCTTTTAAATTATTGTACTGGTTGATGTGTATGTATATATATATATATATATATATATATATATATATATATATATATATAGATATATATCTATATATCTATATATATATATATATATATATATTTCAACCATTATCACCTACAGTACAGTAGCATACAGTGCTCCCACTGCAGCAAGGGATTCTGGGAAATGACATGCAATGTTTACTCGCTCATCCCACAACGTGGCGGTATCAAATATAGCGTTTTCCCAGTTATTATATCCCTGCAGGATGTAGGATAATCCCAGCCAAACCCACATACTTACTACATTCCCGTTATGTCACATGTATTATTTCCTGTGAAGGAAGCGCTATGTATATTCCCATTATGGTCACAAATTGGACGATACTGTATTTCCATTATGTCTCCTATTATTTTCCCATGATATCTCATAGAATACTGTCATCCAAAACCACATCATTATTGAATGATTGAAAATGATGCCTCCGTTTTATGTCAAGATTGTCTTGACACTTAGACCCCCAAGATTTCAATAGCGCCTCACTTAAAAGATGACATTATTTTTGATTCAAATGAACTTTTATGGTGCAGAAGCCGCATGGTGCCTGTGCCTACAGTGTATGTATTTGTCAGTGTGTCTCTATCTGCATTTCTGTCTCTTGCTGGCCGCCAGCCTGTGTGATGATGTCAGCCTGTCTGTGATGTAAGAGAGACATTGTGATATCATCACATACTGTAGGCAGGATGGCAGGTGTAAAGCTTCTAAAAGAGAGAGGGAGGGAGAGAGGTAGAGGAGAGAGAGGGAGAAAGAGGGAGAGAGAGAGCAAGCAGCTCCTCCCTCCCATGCAAATGACTGGAGGCAGAGGAGTAGAGGGACAGAAGCCTGTGCTGCTTGTAATGGGACAGGATTTGGGGTGCTGTTTCATGCTCTATCTCCCTCCCTCCCACTGTCTCAGGTGCAGAAAGTTTTCAAGGGAGAGAGGAAAGGAAGAGGAAAATGGAAGCTGAGGAGAGCTGGTCCTGTCCCTCTTGTTGGTAAAGAGGGGGCATCCAGAAAGAGGTAAGGAGATAGTTTTATTTTAATTCAAGAAGGAGTGCCTGGTGGCGAAGCTGGTGTGCTCTGTCACACTACAGACCCCTCCCTGTGTGTGTGTGTGTGCGTGCGTGCGTCTGCAGGGGGTATCTGTCCCATCCATAGATATCAAGGGTACTGCAGCTGCTGCTGCTGTTCAAACTTTTGCTTTAGGCCCATTCCTTTGATGTTAATAAGCGTTTCTAGTACAATCTTTTTCGCTCTGTTCACCCACATCTTTACATTACCTCGTGTGTGTGTGTGTGTGTGTGTGTATGTGTATGTGTGTGTACGTGTGTATAGCATGTGTTTGAAACACTATACTGTATCTGCATAGAAAAAAAGCCTTCTTTTAGTAATGTACAGTTCAAATACTGTATGAACATGACCCCATCTCATCTCATCCCCCTGACTCTGGATACAAAACATTCATGTATTCGTTTGCAACTTTTCATACAATTTGCTTGCACCATTTCAGAGAAATTAAATATTTAAAATGGAAATAAATTGGTAACTGCAGTAACAAACAACACTGTACATGCTAATAGTACATCCATGTAAGCAGTACATACATGCTCAGGAGTTGTTTTTTTGGATCGGTATATACTTGTCATTATCCACTTCAACCATTTTAATTCCCCCCTTTTAAATTATTGTACTGGTTGATGTGTATGTATGTATATATATATATATATATATATATATATATATAGATATATATCTATATATCTATATATATATATATATATATTTCAACCATTATCACCTACAGTACAGTAGCATACAGTGCTCCCACTGCAGCAAGGGATTCTGGGAAATGACATGCAATGTTTACTCGCTCATCCCACAACGTGGCGGTATCAAATATAGCGTTTTCCCAGTTATTATATCCCTGCAGGATGTAGGATAATCCCAGCCAAACCCACATACTTACTACATTCCCGTTATGTCACATGTATTATTTCCTGTGAAGGAAGCGCTATGTATATTCGCATTATGGTCACAAATTGGACGATACTGTATTTCCATTATGTCTCCTATTATTTTCCCATGATATCTCATAGAATACTGTCATCCAAAAGCACATCATTATTGAATGATTGAAAATGATGCCTCCGTTTTATGTCAAGATTGTCTTGACACTTAGACCCCCAAGATTTCAATAGCGCCTCACTTAAAAGATGACATTATTTTTGATTCAAATGAACTTTTATGGTGCAGAAGCCGCATGGTGCCTGTGCCTACAGTGTATGTATTTGTCAGTGTGTCTCTATCTGCATTTCTGTCTCTTGCTGGCCGCCAGCCTGTGTGATGATGTCAGCCTGTCTGTGATGTAAGAGAGACATTGTGATATCATCACATACTGTAGGCAGGATGGCAGGTGTAAAGCTTCTAAAAGAGAGAGGGAGGGAGAGAGGTAGAGGAGAGAGAGGGAGAAAGAGGGAGAGAGAGCAAGCAGCTCCTCCCTCCCATGCAAATGACTGGAGGCAGAGGAGTAGAGGGACAGAAGCCTGTGCTGCTTGTAATGGGACAGGATTTGGGGTGCTGTTTCATGCTCTATCTCCCTCCCTCCCACTGTCTCAGGTGCAGAAAGTTTTCAAGGGAGAGAGGAAAGGAAGAGGAAAATGGAAGCTGAGGAGAGCTGGTCCTGTCCCTCTTGTTGGTAAAGAGGGGGCATCCAGAAAGAGGTAAGGAGATAGTTTTATTTTAATTCAAGAAGGAGTGCCTGGTGGCGAAGCTGGTGTGCTCTGTCACACTACAGACCCCTCCCTGTGTGTGTGTGTGTGCGTGCGTGCGTCTGCAGGGGGTATCTGTCCCATCCATAGATATCAAGGGTACTGCAGCTGCTGCTGCTGTTCAAACTTTTGCTTTAGGCCCATTCCTTTGATGTTAATAAGCGTTTCTAGTACAATCTTTTTCGCTCTGTTCACCCACATCTTTACATTACCTCGTGTGTGTGTGTGTGTGTGTGTGTGTATGTGTATGTGTGTGTACGTGTGTATAGCATGTGTTTGAAACACTATACTGTATCTGCATAGAAAAAAAGCCTTCTTTTAGTAATGTACAGTTCAAATACTGTATGAACATGACCCCATCTCATCTCATCCCCCTGACTCTGGATACAAAACATTCATGTATTCGTTTGCAACTTTTCATACAATTTGCTTGCACCATTTCAGAGAAATTAAATATTTAAAATGGAAATAAATTGGTAACTGCAGTAACAAACAACACTGTACATGCTAATAGTACATCCATGTAAGCAGTACATACATGCTCAGGAGTTGTTTTTTTGGATCGGTATATACTTGTCATTATCCACTTCAACCATTTTAATTCCCCCCTTTTAAATTATTGTACTGGTTGATGTGTATGTATATATATATATATATATATATATATATATATATATATAGATATATATCTATATATCTATATAGATATATATATATATATTTCAACCATTATCACCTACAGTACAGTAGCATACAGTGCTCCCACTGCAGCAAGGGATTCTGGGAAATGACATGCAATGTTTACTCGCTCATCCCACAACGTGGCGGTATCAAATATAGCGTTTTCCCAGTTATTATATCCCTGCAGGATGTAGGATAATCCCAGCCAAACCCACATACTTACTACATTCCCGTTATGTCACATGTATTATTTCCTGTGAAGGAAGCGCTATGTATATTCCCATTATGGTCACAAATTGGACGATACTGTATTTCCATTATGTCTCCTATTATTTTCCCATGATATCTCATAGAATACTGTCATCCAAAACCACATCATTATTGAATGATTGAAAATGATGCCTCCGTTTTATGTCAAGATTGTCTTGACACTTAGACCCCCAAGATTTCAATAGCGCCTCACTTAAAAGATGACATTATTTTTGATTCAAATGAACTTTTATGGTGCAGAAGCCGCATGGTGCCTGTGCCTACAGTGTATGTATTTGTCAGTGTGTCTCTATCTGCATTTCTGTCTCTTGCTGGCCGCCAGCCTGTGTGATGATGTCAGCCTGTCTGTGATGTAAGAGAGACATTGTGATATCATCACATACTGTAGGCAGGATGGCAGGTGTAAAGCTTCTAAAAGAGAGAGGGAGGGAGAGAGGTAGAGGAGAGAGAGGGAGAAAGAGGGAGAGAGAGAGCAAGCAGCTCCTCCCTCCCATGCAAATGACTGGAGGCAGAGGAGTAGAGGGACAGAAGCCTGTGCTGCTTGTAATGGGACAGGATTTGGGGTGCTGTTTCATGCTCTATCTCCCTCCCTCCCACTGTCTCAGGTGCAGAAAGTTTTCAAGGGAGAGAGGAAAGGAAGAGGAAAATGGAAGCTGAGGAGAGCTGGTCCTGTCCCTCTTGTTGGTAAAGAGGGGGCATCCAGAAAGAGGTAAGGAGATAGTTTTATTTTAATTCAAGAAGGAGTGCCTGGTGGCGAAGCTGGTGTGCTCTGTCACACTACAGACCCCTCCCTGTGTGTGTGTGTGTGCGTGCGTGCGTCTGCAGGGGGTATCTGTCCCATCCATAGATATCAAGGGTACTGCAGCTGCTGCTGCTGTTCAAACTTTTGCTTTAGGCCCATTCCTTTGATGTTAATAAGCGTTTCTAGTACAATCTTTTTCGCTCTGTTCACCCACATCTTTACATTACCTCGTGTGTGTGTGTGTGTGTGTGTGTGTGTGTATGTGTATGTGTGTGTACGTGTGTATAGCATGTGTTTGAAACACTATACTGTATCTGCATAGAAAAAAAGCCTTCTTTTAGTAATGTACAGTTCAAATACTGTATGAACATGACCCCATCTCATCTCATCCCCCTGACTCTGGATACAAAACATTCATGTATTCGTTTGCAACTTTTCATACAATTTGCTTGCACCATTTCAGAGAAATTAAATATTTAAAATGGAAATAAATTGGTAACTGCAGTAACAAACAACACTGTACATGCTAATAGTACATCCATGTAAGCAGTACATACATGCTCAGGAGTTGTTTTTTTGGATCGGTATATACTTGTCATTATCCACTTCAACCATTTTAATTCCCCCCTTTTAAATTATTGTACTGGTTGATGTGTATGTATATATATATATATATATATATATATATATATATATATATATAGATATATATCTATATATCTATATATATATATATATATATATATTTCAACCATTATCACCTACAGTACAGTAGCATACAGTGCTCCCACTGCAGCAAGGGATTCTGGGAAATGACATGCAATGTTTACTCGCTCATCCCACAACGTGGCGGTATCAAATATAGCGTTTTCCCAGTTATTATATCCCTGCAGGATGTAGGATAATCCCAGCCAAACCCACATACTTACTACATTCCCGTTATGTCACATGTATTATTTCCTGTGAAGGAAGCGCTATGTATATTCCCATTATGGTCACAAATTGGACGATACTGTATTTCCATTATGTCTCCTATTATTTTCCCATGATATCTCATAGAATACTGTCATCCAAAACCACATCATTATTGAATGATTGAAAATGATGCCTCCGTTTTATGTCAAGATTGTCTTGACACTTAGACCCCCAAGATTTCAATAGCGCCTCACTTAAAAGATGACATTATTTTTGATTCAAATGAACTTTTATGGTGCAGAAGCCGCATGGTGCCTGTGCCTACAGTGTATGTATTTGTCAGTGTGTCTCTATCTGCATTTCTGTCTCTTGCTGGCCGCCAGCCTGTGTGATGATGTCAGCCTGTCTGTGATGTAAGAGAGACATTGTGATATCATCACATACTGTAGGCAGGATGGCAGGTGTAAAGCTTCTAAAAGAGAGAGGGAGGGAGAGAGGTAGAGGAGAGAGAGGGAGAAAGAGGGAGAGAGAGAGCAAGCAGCTCCTCCCTCCCATGCAAATGACTGGAGGCAGAGGAGTAGAGGGACAGAAGCCTGTGCTGCTTGTAATGGGACAGGATTTGGGGTGCTGTTTCATGCTCTATCTCCCTCCCTCCCACTGTCTCAGGTGCAGAAAGTTTTCAAGGGAGAGAGGAAAGGAAGAGGAAAATGGAAGCTGAGGAGAGCTGGTCCTGTCCCTCTTGTTGGTAAAGAGGGGGCATCCAGAAAGAGGTAAGGAGATAGTTTTATTTTAATTCAAGAAGGAGTGCCTGGTGGCGAAGCTGGTGTGCTCTGTCACACTACAGACCCCTCCCTGTGTGTGTGTGTGTGCGTGCGTGCGTCTGCAGGGGGTATCTGTCCCATCCATAGATATCAAGGGTACTGCAGCTGCTGCTGCTGTTCAAACTTTTGCTTTAGGCCCATTCCTTTGATGTTAATAAGCGTTTCTAGTACAATCTTTTTCGCTCTGTTCACCCACATCTTTACATTACCTCGTGTGTGTGTGTGTGTGTGTGTGTATGTGTATGTGTGTGTACGTGTGTATAGCATGTGTTTGAAACACTATACTGTATCTGCATAGAAAAAAAGCCTTCTTTTAGTAATGTACAGTTCAAATACTGTATGAACATGACCCCATCTCATCTCATCCCCCTGACTCTGGATACAAAACATTCATGTATTCGTTTGCAACTTTTCATACAATTTGCTTGCACCATTTCAGAGAAATTAAATATTTAAAATGGAAATAAATTGGTAACTGCAGTAACAAACAACACTGTACATGCTAATAGTACATCCATGTAAGCAGTACATACATGCTCAGGAGTTGTTTTTTTGGATCGGTATATACTTGTCATTATCCACTTCAACCATTTTAATTCCCCCCTTTTAAATTATTGTACTGGTTGATGTGTATGTATGTATATATATATATATATATATATATATATATATATATATATATATAGATATATATCTATATATCTATATATATATATATATATATTTCAACCATTATCACCTACAGTACAGTAGCATACAGTGCTCCCACTGCAGCAAGGGATTCTGGGAAATGACATGCAATGTTTACTCGCTCATCCCACAACGTGGCGGTATCAAATATAGCGTTTTCCCAGTTATTATATCCCTGCAGGATGTAGGATAATCCCAGCCAAACCCACATACTTACTACATTCCCGTTATGTCACATGTATTATTTCCTGTGAAGGAAGCGCTATGTATATTCGCATTATGGTCACAAATTGGACGATACTGTATTTCCATTATGTCTCCTATTATTTTCCCATGATATCTCATAGAATACTGTCATCCAAAAGCACATCATTATTGAATGATTGAAAATGATGCCTCCGTTTTATGTCAAGATTGTCTTGACACTTAGACCCCCAAGATTTCAATAGCGCCTCACTTAAAAGATGACATTATTTTTGATTCAAATGAACTTTTATGGTGCAGAAGCCGCATGGTGCCTGTGCCTACAGTGTATGTATTTGTCAGTGTGTCTCTATCTGCATTTCTGTCTCTTGCTGGCCGCCAGCCTGTGTGATGATGTCAGCCTGTCTGTGATGTAAGAGAGACATTGTGATATCATCACATACTGTAGGCAGGATGGCAGGTGTAAAGCTTCTAAAAGAGAGAGGGAGGGAGAGAGGTAGAGGAGAGAGAGGGAGAAAGAGGGAGAGAGAGCAAGCAGCTCCTCCCTCCCATGCAAATGACTGGAGGCAGAGGAGTAGAGGGACAGAAGCCTGTGCTGCTTGTAATGGGACAGGATTTGGGGTGCTGTTTCATGCTCTATCTCCCTCCCTCCCACTGTCTCAGGTGCAGAAAGTTTTCAAGGGAGAGAGGAAAGGAAGAGGAAAATGGAAGCTGAGGAGAGCTGGTCCTGTCCCTCTTGTTGGTAAAGAGGGGGCATCCAGAAAGAGGTAAGGAGATAGTTTTATTTTAATTCAAGAAGGAGTGCCTGGTGGCGAAGCTGGTGTGCTCTGTCACACTACAGACCCCTCCCTGTGTGTGTGTGTGTGCGTGCGTGCGTCTGCAGGGGGTATCTGTCCCATCCATAGATATCAAGGGTACTGCAGCTGCTGCTGCTGTTCAAACTTTTGCTTTAGGCCCATTCCTTTGATGTTAATAAGCGTTTCTAGTACAATCTTTTTCGCTCTGTTCACCCACATCTTTACATTACCTCGTGTGTGTGTGTGTGTGTGTGTGTGTATGTGTATGTGTGTGTACGTGTGTATAGCATGTGTTTGAAACACTATACTGTATCTGCATAGAAAAAAAGCCTTCTTTTAGTAATGTACAGTTCAAATACTGTATGAACATGACCCCATCTCATCTCATCCCCCTGACTCTGGATACAAAACATTCATGTATTCGTTTGCAACTTTTCATACAATTTGCTTGCACCATTTCAGAGAAATTAAATATTTAAAATGGAAATAAATTGGTAACTGCAGTAACAAACAACACTGTACATGCTAATAGTACATCCATGTAAGCAGTACATACATGCTCAGGAGTTGTTTTTTTGGATCGGTATATACTTGTCATTATCCACTTCAACCATTTTAATTCCCCCCTTTTAAATTATTGTACTGGTTGATGTGTATGTATATATATATATATATATATATATATATATATATATAGATATATATCTATATATCTATATATATATATATATATATATATTTCAACCATTATCACCTACAGTACAGTAGCATACAGTGCTCCCACTGCAGCAAGGGATTCTGGGAAATGACATGCAATGTTTACTCGCTCATCCCACAACGTGGCGGTATCAAATATAGCGTTTTCCCAGTTATTATATCCCTGCAGGATGTAGGATAATCCCAGCCAAACCCACATACTTACTACATTCCCGTTATGTCACATGTATTATTTCCTGTGAAGGAAGCGCTATGTATATTCCCATTATGGTCACAAATTGGACGATACTGTATTTCCATTATGTCTCCTATTATTTTCCCATGATATCTCATAGAATACTGTCATCCAAAACCACATCATTATTGAATGATTGAAAATGATGCCTCCGTTTTATGTCAAGATTGTCTTGACACTTAGACCCCCAAGATTTCAATAGCGCCTCACTTAAAAGATGACATTATTTTTGATTCAAATGAACTTTTATGGTGCAGAAGCCGCATGGTGCCTGTGCCTACAGTGTATGTATTTGTCAGTGTGTCTCTATCTGCATTTCTGTCTCTTGCTGGCCGCCAGCCTGTGTGATGATGTCAGCCTGTCTGTGATGTAAGAGAGACATTGTGATATCATCACATACTGTAGGCAGGATGGCAGGTGTAAAGCTTCTAAAAGAGAGAGGGAGGGAGAGAGGTAGAGGAGAGAGAGGGAGAAAGAGGGAGAGAGAGAGCAAGCAGCTCCTCCCTCCCATGCAAATGACTGGAGGCAGAGGAGTAGAGGGACAGAAGCCTGTGCTGCTTGTAATGGGACAGGATTTGGGGTGCTGTTTCATGCTCTATCTCCCTCCCTCCCACTGTCTCAGGTGCAGAAAGTTTTCAAGGGAGAGAGGAAAGGAAGAGGAAAATGGAAGCTGAGGAGAGCTGGTCCTGTCCCTCTTGTTGGTAAAGAGGGGGCATCCAGAAAGAGGTAAGGAGATAGTTTTATTTTAATTCAAGAAGGAGTGCCTGGTGGCGAAGCTGGTGTGCTCTGTCACACTACAGACCCCTCCCTGTGTGTGTGTGTGTGCGTGCGTGCGTCTGCAGGGGGTATCTGTCCCATCCATAGATATCAAGGGTACTGCAGCTGCTGCTGCTGTTCAAACTTTTGCTTTAGGCCCATTCCTTTGATGTTAATAAGCGTTTCTAGTACAATCTTTTTCGCTCTGTTCACCCACATCTTTACATTACCTCGTGTGTGTGTGTGTGTGTGTGTGTGTATGTGTATGTGTGTGTACGTGTGTATAGCATGTGTTTGAAACACTATACTGTATCTGCATAGAAAAAAAGCCTTCTTTTAGTAATGTACAGTTCAAATACTGTATGAACATGACCCCATCTCATCTCATCCCCCTGACTCTGGATACAAAACATTCATGTATTCGTTTGCAACTTTTCATACAATTTGCTTGCACCATTTCAGAGAAATTAAATATTTAAAATGGAAATAAATTGGTAACTGCAGTAACAAACAACACTGTACATGCTAATAGTACATCCATGTAAGCAGTACATACATGCTCAGGAGTTGTTTTTTTGGATCGGTATATACTTGTCATTATCCACTTCAACCATTTTAATTCCCCCCTTTTAAATTATTGTACTGGTTGATGTGTATGTATATATATATATATATATATATATATATATATATATAGATATATATATATTATATCTATATATATATATATATATATATATTTCAACCATTATCACCTACAGTACAGTAGCATACAGTGCTCCCACTGCAGCAAGGGATTCTGGGAAATGACATGCAATGTTTACTCGCTCATCCCACAACGTGGCGGTATCAAATATAGCGTTTTCCCAGTTATTATATCCCTGCAGGATGTAGGATAATCCCAGCCAAACCCACATACTTACTACATTCCCGTTATGTCACATGTATTATTTCCTGTGAAGGAAGCGCTATGTATATTCCCATTATGGTCACAAATTGGACGATACTGTATTTCCATTATGTCTCCTATTATTTTCCCATGATATCTCATAGAATACTGTCATCCAAAACCACATCATTATTGAATGATTGAAAATGATGCCTCCGTTTTATGTCAAGATTGTCTTGACACTTAGACCCCCAAGATTTCAATAGCGCCTCACTTAAAAGATGACATTATTTTTGATTCAAATGAACTTTTATGGTGCAGAAGCCGCATGGTGCCTGTGCCTACAGTGTATGTATTTGTCAGTGTGTCTCTATCTGCATTTCTGTCTCTTGCTGGCCGCCAGCCTGTGTGATGATGTCAGCCTGTCTGTGATGTAAGAGAGACATTGTGATATCATCACATACTGTAGGCAGGATGGCAGGTGTAAAGCTTCTAAAAGAGAGAGGGAGGGAGAGAGGTAGAGGAGAGAGAGGGAGAAAGAGGGAGAGAGAGAGCAAGCAGCTCCTCCCTCCCATGCAAATGACTGGAGGCAGAGGAGTAGAGGGACAGAAGCCTGTGCTGCTTGTAATGGGACAGGATTTGGGGTGCTGTTTCATGCTCTATCTCCCTCCCTCCCACTGTCTCAGGTGCAGAAAGTTTTCAAGGGAGAGAGGAAAGGAAGAGGAAAATGGAAGCTGAGGAGAGCTGGTCCTGTCCCTCTTGTTGGTAAAGAGGGGGCATCCAGAAAGAGGTAAGGAGATAGTTTTATTTTAATTCAAGAAGGAGTGCCTGGTGGCGAAGCTGGTGTGCTCTGTCACACTACAGACCCCTCCCTGTGTGTGTGTGTGTGCGTGCGTGCGTCTGCAGGGGGTATCTGTCCCATCCATAGATATCAAGGGTACTGCAGCTGCTGCTGCTGTTCAAACTTTTGCTTTAGGCCCATTCCTTTGATGTTAATAAGCGTTTCTAGTACAATCTTTTTCGCTCTGTTCACCCACATCTTTACATTACCTCGTGTGTGTGTGTGTGTGTGTGTGTGTGTATGTGTATGTGTGTGTACGTGTGTATAGCATGTGTTTGAAACACTATACTGTATCTGCATAGAAAAAAAGCCTTCTTTTAGTAATGTACAGTTCAAATACTGTATGAACATGACCCCATCTCATCTCATCCCCCTGACTCTGGATACAAAACATTCATGTATTCGTTTGCAACTTTTCATACAATTTGCTTGCACCATTTCAGAGAAATTAAATATTTAAAATGGAAATAAATTGGTAACTGCAGTAACAAACAACACTGTACATGCTAATAGTACATCCATGTAAGCAGTACATACATGCTCAGGAGTTGTTTTTTTGGATCGGTATATACTTGTCATTATCCACTTCAACCATTTTAATTCCCCCCTTTTAAATTATTGTACTGGTTGATGTGTATGTATATATATATATATATATATATATATATATATATATATATATAGATATATATCTATATATATATATATATATATATATATATATTTCAACCATTATCACCTACAGTACAGTAGCATACAGTGCTCCCACTGCAGCAAGGGATTCTGGGAAATGACATGCAATGTTTACTCGCTCATCCCACAACGTGGCGGTATCAAATATAGCGTTTTCCCAGTTATTATATCCCTGCAGGATGTAGGATAATCCCAGCCAAACCCACATACTTACTACATTCCCGTTATGTCACATGTATTATTTCCTGTGAAGGAAGCGCTATGTATATTCCCATTATGGTCACAAATTGGACGATACTGTATTTCCATTATGTCTCCTATTATTTTCCCATGATATCTCATAGAATACTGTCATCCAAAAGCACATCATTATTGAATGATTGAAAATGATGCCTCCGTTTTATGTCAAGATTGTCTTGACACTTAGACCCCCAAGATTTCAATAGCGCCTCACTTAAAAGATGACATTATTTTTGATTCAAATTAACTTTTATGGTGCAGAAGCCGCATGGTGCCTGTGCCTACAGTGTATGTATTTGTCAGTGTGTCTCTATCTGCATTTCTGTCTCTTGCTGGCCGCCAGCCTGTGTGATGATGTCAGCCTGTCTGTGATGTAAGAGAGACATTGTGATATCATCACATACTGTAGGCAGGATGGCAGGTGTAAAGCTTCTAAAAGAGAGAGGGAGGGAGAGAGGTAGAGGAGAGAGAGGGAGAAAGAGGGAGAGAGAGAGCAAGCAGCTCCTCCCTCCCATGCAAATGACTGGAGGCAGAGGAGTAGAGGGACAGAAGCCTGTGCTGCTTGTAATGGGACAGGATTTGGGGTGCTGTTTCATGCTCTATCTCCCTCCCTCCCACTGTCTCAGGTGCAGAAAGTTTTCAAGGGAGAGAGGAAAGGAAGAGGAAAATGGAAGCTGAGGAGAGCTGGTCCTGTCCCTCTTGTTGGTAAAGAGGGGGCATCCAGAAAGAGGTAAGGAGATAGTTTTATTTTAATTCAAGAAGGAGTGCCTGGTGGCGAAGCTGGTGTGCTCTGTCACACTACAGACCCCTCCCTGTGTGTGTGTGTGTGCGTGCGTGCGTCTGCAGGGGGTATCTGTCCCATCCATAGATATCAAGGGTACTGCAGCTGCTGCTGCTGTTCAAACTTTTGCTTTAGGCCCATTCCTTTGATGTTAATAAGCGTTTCTAGTACAATCTTTTTCGCTCTGTTCACCCACATCTTTACATTACCTCGTGTGTGTGTGTGTGTGTGTGTGTATGTGTATGTGTGTGTACGTGTGTATAGCATGTGTTTGAAACACTATACTGTATCTGCATAGAAAAAAAGCCTTCTTTTAGTAATGTACAGTTCAAATACTGTATGAACATGACCCCATCTCATCTCATCCCCCTGACTCTGGATACAAAACATTCATGTATTCGTTTGCAACTTTTCATACAATTTGCTTGCACCATTTCAGAGAAATTAAATATTTAAAATGGAAATAAATTGGTAACTGCAGTAACAAACAACACTGTACATGCTAATAGTACATCCATGTAAGCAGTACATACATGCTCAGGAGTTGTTTTTTTGGATCGGTATATACTTGTCATTATCCACTTCAACCATTTTAATTCCCCCCTTTTAAATTATTGTACTGGTTGATGTGTATGTATATATATATATATATATATATATATATATATATATATATATATATATAGATATATAGATATATATAGATATATATCTATATATCTATATATATATATATTATATATATATTTCAACCATTATCACCTACAGTACAGTAGCATACAGTGCTCCCACTGCAGCAAGGGATTCTGGGAAATGACATGCAATGTTTACTCGCTCATCCCACAACGTGGCGGTATCAAATATAGCGTTTTCCCAGTTATTATATCCCTGCAGGATGTAGGATAATCCCAGCCAAACCCACATACTTACTACATTCCCGTTATGTCACATGTATTATTTCCTGTGAAGGAAGCGCTATGTATATTCGCATTATGGTCACAAATTGGACGATACTGTATTTCCATTATGTCTCCTATTATTTTCCCATGATATCTCATAGAATACTGTCATCCAAAAGCACATCATTATTGAATGATTGAAAATGATGCCTCCGTTTTATGTCAAGATTGTCTTGACACTTAGACCCCCAAGATTTCAATAGCGCCTCACTTAAAAGATGACATTATTTTTGATTCAAATGAACTTTTATGGTGCAGAAGCCGCATGGTGCCTGTGCCTACAGTGTATGTATTTGTCAGTGTGTCTCTATCTGCATTTCTGTCTCTTGCTGGCCGCCAGCCTGTGTGATGATGTCAGCCTGTCTGTGATGTAAGAGAGACATTGTGATATCATCACATACTGTAGGCAGGATGGCAGGTGTAAAGCTTCTAAAAGAGAGAGGGAGGGAGAGAGGTAGAGGAGAGAGAGGGAGAAAGAGGGAGAGAGAGCAAGCAGCTCCTCCCTCCCATGCAAATGACTGGAGGCAGAGGAGTAGAGGGACAGAAGCCTGTGCTGCTTGTAATGGGACAGGATTTGGGGTGCTGTTTCATGCTCTATCTCCCTCCCTCCCACTGTCTCAGGTGCAGAAAGTTTTCAAGGGAGAGAGGAAAGGAAGAGGAAAATGGAAGCTGAGGAGAGCTGGTCCTGTCCCTCTTGTTGGTAAAGAGGGGGCATCCAGAAAGAGGTAAGGAGATAGTTTTATTTTAATTCAAGAAGGAGTGCCTGGTGGCGAAGCTGGTGTGCTCTGTCACACTACAGACCCCTCCCTGTGTGTGTGTGTGTGCGTGCGTGCGTCTGCAGGGGGTATCTGTCCCATCCATAGATATCAAGGGTACTGCAGCTGCTGCTGCTGTTCAAACTTTTGCTTTAGGCCCATTCCTTTGATGTTAATAAGCGTTTCTAGTACAATCTTTTTCGCTCTGTTCACCCACATCTTTACATTACCTCGTGTGTGTGTGTGTGTGTGTGTATGTGTATGTGTGTGTACGTGTGTATAGCATGTGTTTGAAACACTATACTGTATCTGCATAGAAAAAAAGCCTTCTTTTAGTAATGTACAGTTCAAATACTGTATGAACATGACCCCATCTCATCTCATCCCCCTGACTCTGGATACAAAACATTCATGTATTCGTTTGCAACTTTTCATACAATTTGCTTGCACCATTTCAGAGAAATTAAATATTTAAAATGGAAATAAATTGGTAACTGCAGTAACAAACAACACTGTACATGCTAATAGTACATCCATGTAAGCAGTACATACATGCTCAGGAGTTGTTTTTTTGGATCGGTATATACTTGTCATTATCCACTTCAACCATTTTAATTCCCCCCTTTTAAATTATTGTACTGGTTGATGTGTATGTATATATATATATATATATATATATATATATATATATATATATATATATATATATATATATAGATATATATCTATATATCTATATATATATATATATATATATATTTCAACCATTATCACCTACAGTACAGTAGCATACAGTGCTCCCACTGCAGCAAGGGATTCTGGGAAATGACATGCAATGTTTACTCGCTCATCCCACAACGTGGCGGTATCAAATATAGCGTTTTCCCAGTTATTATATCCCTGCAGGATGTAGGATAATCCCAGCCAAACCCACATACTTACTACATTCCCGTTATGTCACATGTATTATTTCCTGTGAAGGAAGCGCTATGTATATTCCCATTATGGTCACAAATTGGACGATACTGTATTTCCATTATGTCTCCTATTATTTTCCCATGATATCTCATAGAATACTGTCATCCAAAACCACATCATTATTGAATGATTGAAAATGATGCCTCCGTTTTATGTCAAGATTGTCTTGACACTTAGACCCCCAAGATTTCAATAGCGCCTCACTTAAAAGATGACATTATTTTTGATTCAAATGAACTTTTATGGTGCAGAAGCCGCATGGTGCCTGTGCCTACAGTGTATGTATTTGTCAGTGTGTCTCTATCTGCATTTCTGTCTCTTGCTGGCCGCCAGCCTGTGTGATGATGTCAGCCTGTCTGTGATGTAAGAGAGACATTGTGATATCATCACATACTGTAGGCAGGATGGCAGGTGTAAAGCTTCTAAAAGAGAGAGGGAGGGAGAGAGGTAGAGGAGAGAGAGGGAGAAAGAGGGAGAGAGAGAGCAAGCAGCTCCTCCCTCCCATGCAAATGACTGGAGGCAGAGGAGTAGAGGGACAGAAGCCTGTGCTGCTTGTAATGGGACAGGATTTGGGGTGCTGTTTCATGCTCTATCTCCCTCCCTCCCACTGTCTCAGGTGCAGAAAGTTTTCAAGGGAGAGAGGAAAGGAAGAGGAAAATGGAAGCTGAGGAGAGCTGGTCCTGTCCCTCTTGTTGGTAAAGAGGGGGCATCCAGAAAGAGGTAAGGAGATAGTTTTATTTTAATTCAAGAAGGAGTGCCTGGTGGCGAAGCTGGTGTGCTCTGTCACACTACAGACCCCTCCCTGTGTGTGTGTGTGTGCGTGCGTGCGTCTGCAGGGGGTATCTGTCCCATCCATAGATATCAAGGGTACTGCAGCTGCTGCTGCTGTTCAAACTTTTGCTTTAGGCCCATTCCTTTGATGTTAATAAGCGTTTCTAGTACAATCTTTTTCGCTCTGTTCACCCACATCTTTACATTACCTCGTGTGTGTGTGTGTGTGTGTGTGTGTATGTGTATGTGTGTGTACGTGTGTATAGCATGTGTTTGAAACACTATACTGTATCTGCATAGAAAAAAAGCCTTCTTTTAGTAATGTACAGTTCAAATACTGTATGAACATGACCCCATCTCATCTCATCCCCCTGACTCTGGATACAAAACATTCATGTATTCGTTTGCAACTTTTCATACAATTTGCTTGCACCATTTCAGAGAAATTAAATATTTAAAATGGAAATAAATTGGTAACTGCAGTAACAAACAACACTGTACATGCTAATAGTACATCCATGTAAGCAGTACATACATGCTCAGGAGTTGTTTTTTTGGATCGGTATATACTTGTCATTATCCACTTCAACCATTTTAATTCCCCCCTTTTAAATTATTGTACTGGTTGATGTGTATGTATATATATATATATATATATATATATATATATATATATATATATATAGATATATATCTATATATCTATATATATATATATATATATATATATTTCAACCATTATCACCTACAGTACAGTAGCATACAGTGCTCCCACTGCAGCAAGGGATTCTGGGAAATGACATGCAATGTTTACTCGCTCATCCCACAACGTGGCGGTATCAAATATAGCGTTTTCCCAGTTATTATATCCCTGCAGGATGTAGGATAATCCCAGCCAAACCCACATACTTACTACATTCCCGTTATGTCACATGTATTATTTCCTGTGAAGGAAGCGCTATGTATATTCGCATTATGGTCACAAATTGGACGATACTGTATTTCCATTATGTCTCCTATTATTTTCCCATGATATCTCATAGAATACTGTCATCCAAAAGCACATCATTATTGAATGATTGAAAATGATGCCTCCGTTTTATGTCAAGATTGTCTTGACACTTAGACCCCCAAGATTTCAATAGCGCCTCACTTAAAAGATGACATTATTTTTGATTCAAATGAACTTTTATGGTGCAGAAGCCGCATGGTGCCTGTGCCTACAGTGTATGTATTTGTCAGTGTGTCTCTATCTGCATTTCTGTCTCTTGCTGGCCGCCAGCCTGTGTGATGATGTCAGCCTGTCTGTGATGTAAGAGAGACATTGTGATATCATCACATACTGTAGGCAGGATGGCAGGTGTAAAGCTTCTAAAAGAGAGAGGGAGGGAGAGAGGTAGAGGAGAGAGAGGGAGAAAGAGGGAGAGAGAGCAAGCAGCTCCTCCCTCCCATGCAAATGACTGGAGGCAGAGGAGTAGAGGGACAGAAGCCTGTGCTGCTTGTAATGGGACAGGATTTGGGGTGCTGTTTCATGCTCTATCTCCCTCCCTCCCACTGTCTCAGGTGCAGAAAGTTTTCAAGGGAGAGAGGAAAGGAAGAGGAAAATGGAAGCTGAGGAGAGCTGGTCCTGTCCCTCTTGTTGGTAAAGAGGGGGCATCCAGAAAGAGGTAAGGAGATAGTTTTATTTTAATTCAAGAAGGAGTGCCTGGTGGCGAAGCTGGTGTGCTCTGTCACACTACAGACCCCTCCCTGTGTGTGTGTGTGTGCGTGCGTGCGTCTGCAGGGGGTATCTGTCCCATCCATAGATATCAAGGGTACTGCAGCTGCTGCTGCTGTTCAAACTTTTGCTTTAGGCCCATTCCTTTGATGTTAATAAGCGTTTCTAGTACAATCTTTTTCGCTCTGTTCACCCACATCTTTACATTACCTCGTGTGTGTGTGTGTGTGTGTGTGTGTATGTGTATGTGTGTATAGCATGTGTTTGAAACACTATACTGTATCTGCATAGAAAAAAAGCCTTCTTTTAGTAATGTACAGTTCAAATACTGTATGAACATGACCCCATCTCATCTCATCCCCCTGACTCTGGATACAAAACATTCATGTATTCGTTTGCAACTTTTCATACAATTTGCTTGCACCATTTCAGAGAAATTAAATATTTAAAATGGAAATAAATTGGTAACTGCAGTAACAAACAACACTGTACATGCTAATAGTACATCCATGTAAGCAGTACATACATGCTCAGGAGTTGTTTTTTTGGATCGGTATATACTTGTCATTATCCACTTCAACCATTTTAATTCCCCCCTTTTAAATTATTGTACTGGTTGATGTGTATGTATATATATATATATATATATATATATATATATATATATATATATATATAGATATATATCTATATATCTATATATATATATATATATATATATATATATATATATATATATATATAGATATATATCTATATATCTATATATATATATATATATATATATTTCAACCATTATCACCTACAGTACAGTAGCATACAGTGCTCCCACTGCAGCAAGGGATTCTGGGAAATGACATGCAATGTTTACTCGCTCATCCCACAACGTGGCGGTATCAAATATAGCGTTTTCCCAGTTATTATATCCCTGCAGGATGTAGGATAATCCCAGCCAAACCCACATACTTACTACATTCCCGTTATGTCACATGTATTATTTCCTGTGAAGGAAGCGCTATGTATATTCGCATTATGGTCACAAATTGGACGATACTGTATTTCCATTATGTCTCCTATTATTTTCCCATGATATCTCATAGAATACTGTCATCCAAAAGCACATCATTATTGAATGATTGAAAATGATGCCTCCGTTTTATGTCAAGATTGTCTTGACACTTAGACCCCCAAGATTTCAATAGCGCCTCACTTAAAAGATGACATTATTTTTGATTCAAATGAACTTTTATGGTGCAGAAGCCGCATGGTGCCTGTGCCTACAGTGTATGTATTTGTCAGTGTGTCTCTATCTGCATTTCTGTCTCTTGCTGGCCGCCAGCCTGTGTGATGATGTCAGCCTGTCTGTGATGTAAGAGAGACATTGTGATATCATCACATACTGTAGGCAGGATGGCAGGTGTAAAGCTTCTAAAAGAGAGAGGGAGGGAGAGAGGTAGAGGAGAGAGAGGGAGAAAGAGGGAGAGAGAGCAAGCAGCTCCTCCCTCCCATGCAAATGACTGGAGGCAGAGGAGTAGAGGGACAGAAGCCTGTGCTGCTTGTAATGGGACAGGATTTGGGGTGCTGTTTCATGCTCTATCTCCCTCCCTCCCACTGTCTCAGGTGCAGAAAGTTTTCAAGGGAGAGAGGAAAGGAAGAGGAAAATGGAAGCTGAGGAGAGCTGGTCCTGTCCCTCTTGTTGGTAAAGAGGGGGCATCCAGAAAGAGGTAAGGAGATAGTTTTATTTTAATTCAAGAAGGAGTGCCTGGTGGCGAAGCTGGTGTGCTCTGTCACACTACAGACCCCTCCCTGTGTGTGTGTGTGTGCGTGCGTGCGTCTGCAGGGGGTATCTGTCCCATCCATAGATATCAAGGGTACTGCAGCTGCTGCTGCTGTTCAAACTTTTGCTTTAGGCCCATTCCTTTGATGTTAATAAGCGTTTCTAGTACAATCTTTTTCGCTCTGTTCACCCGCATCTTTACATTACCTCGTGTGTGTGTGTGTGTGTGTGTGTGTGTATGTGTATGTGTGTGTACGTGTGTATAGCATGTGTTTGAAACACTATACTGTATCTGCATAGAAAAAAAGCCTTCTTTTAGTAATGTACAGTTCAAATACTGTATGAACATGACCCCATCTCATCTCATCCCCCTGACTCTGGATACAAAACATTCATGTATTCGTTTGCAACTTTTCATACAATTTGCTTGCACCATTTCAGAGAAATTAAATATTTAAAATGGAAATAAATTGGTAACTGCAGTAACAAACAACACTGTACATGCTAATAGTACATCCATGTAAGCAGTACATACATGCTCAGGAGTTGTTTTTTTGGATCGGTATATACTTGTCATTATCCACTTCAACCATTTTAATTCCCCCCTTTTAAATTATTGTACTGGTTGATGTGTATGTATATATATATATATATATATATATATATATATATATCTATATATATATATATATATATAGATATATATATATAGATATATATCTATATATCTATATATATATATATATATATATTTCAACCATTATCACCTACAGTACAGTAGCATACAGTGCTCCCACTGCAGCAAGGGATTCTGGGAAATGACATGCAATGTTTACTCGCTCATCCCACAACGTGGCGGTATCAAATATAGCGTTTTCCCAGTTATTATATCCCTGCAGGATGTAGGATAATCCCAGCCAAACCCACATACTTACTACATTCCCGTTATGTCACATGTATTATTTCCTGTGAAGGAAGCGCTATGTATATTCCCATTATGGTCACAAATTGGACGATACTGTATTTCCATTATGTCTCCTATTATTTTCCCATGATATCTCATAGAATACTGTCATCCAAAACCACATCATTATTGAATGATTGAAAATGATGCCTCCGTTTTATGTCAAGATTGTCTTGACACTTAGACCCCCAAGATTTCAATAGCGCCTCACTTAAAAGATGACATTATTTTTGATTCAAATGAACTTTTATGGTGCAGAAGCCGCATGGTGCCTGTGCCTACAGTGTATGTATTTGTCAGTGTGTCTCTATCTGCATTTCTGTCTCTTGCTGGCCGCCAGCCTGTGTGATGATGTCAGCCTGTCTGTCATGTAAGAGAGACATTGTGATATCATCACATACTGTAGGCAGGATGGCAGGTGTAAAGCTTCTAAAAGAGAGAGGGAGGGAGAGAGGTAGAGGAGAGAGAGGGAGAAAGAGGGAGAGAGAGAGCAAGCAGCTCCTCCCTCCCATGCAAATGACTGGAGGCAGAGGAGTAGAGGGACAGAAGCCTGTGCTGCTTGTAATGGGACAGGATTTGGGGTGCTGTTTCATGCTCTATCTCCCTCCCTCCCACTGTCTCAGGTGCAGAAAGTTTTCAAGGGAGAGAGGAAAGGAAGAGGAAAATGGAAGCTGAGGAGAGCTGGTCCTGTCCCTCTTGTTGGTAAAGAGGGGGCATCCAGAAAGAGGTAAGGAGATAGTTTTATTTTAATTCAAGAAGGAGTGCCTGGTGGCGAAGCTGGTGTGCTCTGTCACACTACAGACCCCTCCCTGTGTGTGTGTGTGTGCGTGCGTGCGTCTGCAGGGGGTATCTGTCCCATCCATAGATATCAAGGGTACTGCAGCTGCTGCTGCTGTTCAAACTTTTGCTTTAGGCCCATTCCTTTGATGTTAATAAGCGTTTCTAGTACAATCTTTTTCGCTCTGTTCACCCACATCTTTACATTACCTCGTGTGTGTGTGTGTGTGTGTGTATGTGTATGTGTGTGTACGTGTGTATAGCATGTGTTTGAAACACTATACTGTATCTGCATAGAAAAAAAGCCTTCTTTTAGTAATGTACAGTTCAAATACTGTATGAACATGACCCCATCTCATCTCATCCCCCTGACTCTGGATACAAAACATTCATGTATTCGTTTGCAACTTTTCATACAATTTGCTTGCACCATTTCAGAGAAATTAAATATTTAAAATGGAAATAAATTGGTAACTGCAGTAACAAACAACACTGTACATGCTAATAGTACATCCATGTAAGCAGTACATACATGCTCAGGAGTTGTTTTTTTGGATCGGTATATACTTGTCATTATCCACTTCAACCATTTTAATTCCCCCCTTTTAAATTATTGTACTGGTTGATGTGTATGTATATATATATATATATATATATATATATAGATATATATCTATATATATATATATATATATATATTTCAACCATTATCACCTACAGTACAGTAGCATACAGTGCTCCCACTGCAGCAAGGGATTCTGGGAAATGACATGCAATGTTTACTCGCTCATCCCACAACGTGGCGGTATCAAATATAGCGTTTTCCCAGTTATTATATCCCTGCAGGATGTAGGATAATCCCAGCCAAACCCACATACTTACTACATTCCCGTTATGTCACATGTATTATTTCCTGTGAAGGAAGCGCTATGTATATTCCCATTATGGTCACAAATTGGACGATACTGTATTTCCATTATGTCTCCTATTATTTTCCCATGATATCTCATAGAATACTGTCATCCAAAACCACATCATTATTGAATGATTGAAAATGATGCCTCCGTTTTATGTCAAGATTGTCTTGACACTTAGACCCCCAAGATTTCAATAGCGCCTCACTTAAAAGATGACATTATTTTTGATTCAAATGAACTTTTATGGTGCAGAAGCCGCATGGTGCCTGTGCCTACAGTGTATGTATTTGTCAGTGTGTCTCTATCTGCATTTCTGTCTCTTGCTGGCCGCCAGCCTGTGTGATGATGTCAGCCTGTCTGTGATGTAAGAGAGACATTGTGATATCATCACATACTGTAGGCAGGATGGCAGGTGTAAAGCTTCTAAAAGAGAGAGGGAGGGAGAGAGGTAGAGGAGAGAGAGGGAGAAAGAGGGAGAGAGAGAGCAAGCAGCTCCTCCCTCCCATGCAAATGACTGGAGGCAGAGGAGTAGAGGGACAGAAGCCTGTGCTGCTTGTAATGGGACAGGATTTGGGGTGCTGTTTCATGCTCTATCTCCCTCCCTCCCACTGTCTCAGGTGCAGAAAGTTTTCAAGGGAGAGAGGAAAGGAAGAGGAAAATGGAAGCTGAGGAGAGCTGGTCCTGTCCCTCTTGTTGGTAAAGAGGGGGCATCCAGAAAGAGGTAAGGAGATAGTTTTATTTTAATTCAAGAAGGAGTGCCTGGTGGCGAAGCTGGTGTGCTCTGTCACACTACAGACCCCTCCCTGTGTGTGTGTGTGTGCGTGCGTGCGTCTGCAGGGGGTATCTGTCCCATCCATAGATATCAAGGGTACTGCAGCTGCTGCTGCTGTTCAAACTTTTGCTTTAGGCCCATTCCTTTGATGTTAATAAGCGTTTCTAGTACAATCTTTTTCGCTCTGTTCACCCACATCTTTACATTACCTCGTGTGTGTGTGTGTGTGTGTGTGTGTGTGTGTATGTGTATGTGTGTGTACGTGTGTATAGCATGTGTTTGAAACACTATACTGTATCTGCATAGAAAAAAAGCCTTCTTTTAGTAATGTACAGTTCAAATACTGTATGAACATGACCCCATCTCATCTCATCCCCCTGACTCTGGATACAAAACATTCATGTATTCGTTTGCAACTTTTCATACAATTTGCTTGCACCATTTCAGAGAAATTAAATATTTAAAATGGAAATAAATTGGTAACTGCAGTAACAAACAACACTGTACATGCTAATAGTACATCCATGTAAGCAGTACATACATGCTCAGGAGTTGTTTTTTTGGATCGGTATATACTTGTCATTATCCACTTCAACCATTTTAATTCCCCCCTTTTAAATTATTGTACTGGTTGATGTGTATGTATATATATATATATATATATATATATATATATATATATATATATATATATATATATAGATATATATAGATATATATCTATATATCTATATATATATATATATATATATATATTTCAACCATTATCACCTACAGTACAGTAGCATACAGTGCTCCCACTGCAGCAAGGGATTCTGGGAAATGACATGCAATGTTTACTCGCTCATCCCACAACGTGGCGGTATCAAATATAGCGTTTTCCCAGTTATTATATCCCTGCAGGATGTAGGATAATCCCAGCCAAACCCACATACTTACTACATTCCCGTTATGTCACATGTATTATTTCCTGTGAAGGAAGCGCTATGTATATTCGCATTATGGTCACAAATTGGACGATACTGTATTTCCATTATGTCTCCTATTATTTTCCCATGATATCTCATAGAATACTGTCATCCAAAAGCACATCATTATTGAATGATTGAAAATGATGCCTCCGTTTTATGTCAAGATTGTCTTGACACTTAGACCCCCAAGATTTCAATAGCGCCTCACTTAAAAGATGACATTATTTTTGATTCAAATGAACTTTTATGGTGCAGAAGCCGCATGGTGCCTGTGCCTACAGTGTATGTATTTGTCAGTGTGTCTCTATCTGCATTTCTGTCTCTTGCTGGCCGCCAGCCTGTGTGATGATGTCAGCCTGTCTGTGATGTAAGAGAGACATTGTGATATCATCACATACTGTAGGCAGGATGGCAGGTGTAAAGCTTCTAAAAGAGAGAGGGAGGGAGAGAGGTAGAGGAGAGAGAGGGAGAAAGAGGGAGAGAGAGCAAGCAGCTCCTCCCTCCCATGCAAATGACTGGAGGCAGAGGAGTAGAGGGACAGAAGCCTGTGCTGCTTGTAATGGGACAGGATTTGGGGTGCTGTTTCATGCTCTATCTCCCTCCCTCCCACTGTCTCAGGTGCAGAAAGTTTTCAAGGGAGAGAGGAAAGGAAGAGGAAAATGGAAGCTGAGGAGAGCTGGTCCTGTCCCTCTTGTTGGTAAAGAGGGGGCATCCAGAAAGAGGTAAGGAGATAGTTTTATTTTAATTCAAGAAGGAGTGCCTGGTGGCGAAGCTGGTGTGCTCTGTCACACTACAGACCCCTCCCTGTGTGTGTGTGTGTGCGTGCGTGCGTCTGCAGGGGGTATCTGTCCCATCCATAGATATCAAGGGTACTGCAGCTGCTGCTGCTGTTCAAACTTTTGCTTTAGGCCCATTCCTTTGATGTTAATAAGCGTTTCTAGTACAATCTTTTTCGCTCTGTTCACCCACATCTTTACATTACCTCGTGTGTGTGTGTGTGTGTATGTGTATGTGTGTGTACGTGTGTATAGCATGTGTTTGAAACACTATACTGTATCTGCATAGAAAAAAAGCCTTCTTTTAGTAATGTACAGTTCAAATACTGTATGAACATGACCCCATCTCATCTCATCCCCCTGACTCTGGATACAAAACATTCATGTATTCGTTTGCAACTTTTCATACAATTTGCTTGCACCATTTCAGAGAAATTAAATATTTAAAATGGAAATAAATTGGTAACTGCAGTAACAAACAACACTGTACATGCTAATAGTACATCCATGTAAGCAGTACATACATGCTCAGGAGTTGTTTTTTTGGATCGGTATATACTTGTCATTATCCACTTCAACCATTTTAATTCCCCCCTTTTAAATTATTGTACTGGTTGATGTGTATGTATATATATATATATATATATATATATATATATATATATATATATAGATATAGATATATATCTATATATATATATATATATATATATTTCAACCATTATCACCTACAGTACAGTAGCATACAGTGCTCCCACTGCAGCAAGGGATTCTGGGAAATGACATGCAATGTTTACTCGCTCATCCCACAACGTGGCGGTATCAAATATAGCGTTTTCCCAGTTATTATATCCCTGCAGGATGTAGGATAATCCCAGCCAAACCCACATACTTACTACATTCCCGTTATGTCACATGTATTATTTCCTGTGAAGGAAGCGCTATGTATATTCCCATTATGGTCACAAATTGGACGATACTGTATTTCCATTATGTCTCCTATTATTTTCCCATGATATCTCATAGAATACTGTCATCCAAAACCACATCATTATTGAATGATTGAAAATGATGCCTCCGTTTTATGTCAAGATTGTCTTGACACTTAGACCCCCAAGATTTCAATAGCGCCTCACTTAAAAGATGACATTATTTTTGATTCAAATGAACTTTTATGGTGCAGAAGCCGCATGGTGCCTGTGCCTACAGTGTATGTATTTGTCAGTGTGTCTCTATCTGCATTTCTGTCTCTTGCTGGCCGCCAGCCTGTGTGATGATGTCAGCCTGTCTGTGATGTAAGAGAGACATTGTGATATCATCACATACTGTAGGCAGGATGGCAGGTGTAAAGCTTCTAAAAGAGAGAGGGAGGGAGAGAGGTAGAGGAGAGAGAGGGAGAAAGAGGGAGAGAGAGAGCAAGCAGCTCCTCCCTCCCATGCAAATGACTGGAGGCAGAGGAGTAGAGGGACAGAAGCCTGTGCTGCTTGTAATGGGACAGGATTTGGGGTGCTGTTTCATGCTCTATCTCCCTCCCTCCCACTGTCTCAGGTGCAGAAAGTTTTCAAGGGAGAGAGGAAAGGAAGAGGAAAATGGAAGCTGAGGAGAGCTGGTCCTGTCCCTCTTGTTGGTAAAGAGGGGGCATCCAGAAAGAGGTAAGGAGATAGTTTTATTTTAATTCAAGAAGGAGTGCCTGGTGGCGAAGCTGGTGTGCTCTGTCACACTACAGACCCCTCCCTGTGTGTGTGTGTGTGCGTGCGTGCGTCTGCAGGGGGTATCTGTCCCATCCATAGATATCAAGGGTACTGCAGCTGCTGCTGCTGTTCAAACTTTTGCTTTAGGCCCATTCCTTTGATGTTAATAAGCGTTTCTAGTACAATCTTTTTCGCTCTGTTCACCCACATCTTTACATTACCTCGTGTGTGTGTGTGTGTGTGTGTGTGTATGTGTATGTGTGTGTACGTGTGTATAGCATGTGTTTGAAACACTATACTGTATCTGCATAGAAAAAAAGCCTTCTTTTAGTAATGTACAGTTCAAATACTGTATGAACATGACCCCATCTCATCTCATCCCCCTGACTCTGGATACAAAACATTCATGTATTCGTTTGCAACTTTTCATACAATTTGCTTGCACCATTTCAGAGAAATTAAATATTTAAAATGGAAATAAATTGGTAACTGCAGTAACAAACAACACTGTACATGCTAATAGTACATCCATGTAAGCAGTACATACATGCTCAGGAGTTGTTTTTTTGGATCGGTATATACTTGTCATTATCCACTTCAACCATTTTAATTCCCCCCTTTTAAATTATTGTACTGGTTGATGTGTATGTATATATATATATATATATATATATATATATATATATATATATATATATATATAGATATATATCTATATATCTATATATATATATATATATATATTTCAACCATTATCACCTACAGTACAGTAGCATACAGTGCTCCCACTGCAGCAAGGGATTCTGGGAAATGACATGCAAT